>NC_140585.1:807530185-808171696 GCF_964204655.1 Triturus cristatus | reverse complement strand
GGATGGTTGGGGGTGAGAATTGGCATTAGAGGTTGTGGATGCCAATTGGGGTTGTTGGAAAAGGCGGCATTTGGGTACTGGTTTTGGGCAAAAAAGGGTGATTTGACCCTTGCACCAAAATTCATCTCTTGGTATGAGTTAATGGGGAAATTGTTGGGAGGGTTAACCGTGGCTTGTTCTGGAGGTATCAGGTGTCGATAAAAATATCCTAAGGGAAGGAGCGTGGTGTTAAATTCCCATGGCGATGGTAAAGGGGCGTTGGCTAGTGTTTTCTCTGCCCAATGTGGTTTTCTAAAACTAATAATGACACAGTCGCCCTCAAATTTTTTCCTAAGGGGTCCAATCCAACCCACCCGCTGTGTGTTAATAATCTCCCTTGCACCATCAATCGGGTAATTGCAGTTAGTAATTAGCCAGTGCAGGGTTTTATTTTTGAGTGATATGGGATTTTCATCCTGATCCTCTCTTAGTTTAGTAACATTTACTAACACTAATACATATGCACCGCATTCCGGAGGAAGATTGATGCGGGCCGGAACTTGTCTGGGCGGTTTTGGGATGGGTTGGGTCAAGATAGGATTGCTTGTAGAAATTGAAGGGTGACCTGTGGTGCTCGCAGTTGAGAGTGTGGTATTCGCGGTGGTATTGATGCCAGGATCCTTTCTTTTATCTGTGAATTTGCTATTAGTATGTGGTGTTGCTGTTTTTTGTTTAGTAATTGGGCCATTGGCCAGCGCAACAGGTACAACTTTATCTGCATTATTTGGGGCGGCTGGGGGTACTTGTAAGATAGTTGTTTTGGGGCCTACTATATTGGTGGGGTTACTATTTTTTGTACTGGTTGCAGGACCTCCCTTTAGGAAAATCTTAAGAGGGTTGCTCAATTCATCTAGCTGTTTTTCTAATCGAGCAAGCCTATTTTCGATTGGGGATAGATAAATGCTTAATAAATCCCCCAGTCTTTCCAACAGGGGGTCATATGCCTTGTCTATATTTCCGTTAGTGTTCGTTGTTCTGCCCTGCTGAACAGTTTCACTATCATCCCTCTGGGGTATTACCGTAACCTTAGTCGCGTTATGATTATTGTCAGGGACAAAGTTGGTATTTTTCCCAGGTTTCCTTTGTGCCCGGCCATATTTCCTGATCTTAGTTACCCGGGGCTTGGGTACGTGTAACTTCAGTTTTTGAACTGCCCCCTCACGCCTACCTCTAGCATGCCTGGTGTTATCAGCAGATTGTACTTTGGGAGAGGGGTTAATTAGTAAGTCAGGCGTTTTTTCCAGGTCTGTGCTAGTGTCGGTATCTGTGTCTAACAGGGGAATTGAGGCTGAGAGGTTAACCTCGCTAGGAATGGTGTGTATGTCAGCACAAACATCAAGTAGGGGTCTGATGTTATTAGGCATAATTTGTGCAGGTGTAGTGGCGGTAGCAATGAGGCCAAGCGAAGAACGTTTGGCATGCGCCAAGTCTTGTGATACCCTGCGTTCTAGTAGATTTATGCCCTGGTTGATGGCATCATTGGCCTTAGAAATAAAAAGGTCAATGGGGCCAGTCACAGCGGCAGCAGTTTTGCTGCGGGTGCCTCTTGGGGCCATGCTGACAAATAATAACCCCTGTTCTGCGATTTGGGTTGTTACGCAGGACTACAGATACAAGTATCAATGACACATAGCAACATTATAGTTATAAGGCAGATAGTCCCGGAGATGATAGCAGTACCCACAGTTCCCAAATGAGGAATGGCCAGTGAACCAATGAACAATACCTTCAAGTTGTAACGAATAGATGAATAAAAGGAGGTGGCCCCGTCCCGTCCTCCTCGTGCCTCTGAGGGCCTAAGAGGGCCCGCCCTTTGCCCGGGCTTAGCCCGGCTACGCCCGCGCGCGGTCCCGCGATGCGGGGGGCAGAGTTATTTTTAAAGCGCCTACGGGCGCGAAATGCAGGGTGTCCGCCTCCGGAAGTTGTTGCAAGGGAGCCTGGTCACCGTAGTCCAGCGAAGCCTCCACACAGCGGTCGCCGGTAAACCCACAGCGACAGCGGGAGGGGAAGGACTGCAATTCAGGACTCGCCAGCCCCCTGGAAAGCGCCACAGGTAGGGATAATATCACCGGCTGTATTTTGAAAAGGAGCGAGCATAGAAACCCGCTCAACCGGGGGCAGAGTTATTTTTAAAGCGCCTACGGGCGCGAAATGCAGGGTGTCCGCCTCCGGAAGTTGTTGCAAGGGAGCCTGGTCACCGTAGTCCAGCGAAGCCTCCACACAGCGGTCGCTGGTAAACCCACAGCGACAGCGGGAGGGGAAGGACTGCAATTCAGGACTCGCCAGCCCCCTGGAAAGCGCCACAGGTAGGGATAATATCACCGGCTGTATTTTGAAAAGGAGCGAGCATAGAAAAGAATTTCAATATTTTACTGTCCCTTAATTATTCATTGCTATGTCAGCGGCGAACTTTATCTGAACATTTATTTCAGAATGTGAATCCACATTTTTTTTTTTTAACCTGACACCTGGGGAAAAACTCTGAAAATATTTATACTGGTTTTCTTATACCAGCATACCACCATGGCAGAGTAAGTGAACTTCTACTATCAAGGAAGCACAAAGTATAAGTAAATAATGGTCAGAGAAGTTTAAGGAGTTTACACAACAAATAATAGCAGAGCCCCCTGAAAGGAAGATGTAGGCTCTGTCTTAGAGTTTGGCAGAGAGTGTACTCCATCACAGTGGTGACATCCTCACATGACCAGATGGAGAATGGGCTGCTGGTCAAAAATGTAAGCAAGAGGACAAAGAATGCAATGAGAAATTGGAGAGCAAATGTCTCGCGACCCATTCTTCACTATTTCCAAGCAGAAAACTAAGGAGCTTCTCAAGTGCCTTAGATCACGGTCCCTGGTGGGCCCCTGTCCACCTAAAATTCTGCAACTGGCACCTGATTGCGTTGCCAAAACGTTACAGCCTTTACTCCATCATGCCCTTGAATGTGGGACTTTCCCTTAAACTTGGAAGGAGGCTACTGTAATCCCTCTTCAAAAAAAGCCTAACGTTGATCCTGATTATATGAAGAACTTCATCCTGTCTCGCTTCTGCCTACACCTGCCAAGATCCTGGAGAAATACCTTAATCAGGAATTAGTGATGCTTGTTGAGACATGTGACATTCTGGATCCTTCACAAAATAGTTTTAGAAGTGGTCACAGTACAGAAATTGCACTGGTGGCCGCTACGGAGAGTATCCGGCACCAAGTGGATCAGGGTGGGGTGACGGTCTTGGTGCTGGTAGATTTGTCAGCAACCGTTATGACACCGCCTCACCTGTGCGCATAATTCAGTGCCTTCATCAGGCCGGTGTCAGAGGGAAAGCCCTCAGTAGGTTTAAGTTTAATCTCTGCATGACCAAGATTAACATCTGGATGAAAGAACATTCTCTTAAACTGAACATGGAAAAAACTGAGGTGCTGGTGTTTTGTGCACAAGAATCCATCTGATCCTGCTACTGGTTGCCTGAGGAATGTGGCTCTTTACCTACGCCTGTTAAAGTGGCCAAAAATCTTGGAGTAACCTTCCACACTTCCCTGAACTTTGACTCACAGGATAATTGTATCACGAGCACCTGCTTTCACATAATTAGGACTCTTAGGATGGTCTTTCCTTTTATTTCAGTTGTATTGCATCACTCGGTGGCCATTGCTTTAGTCTCCTCCAGACTAGATTACTGCAGTGCGCTCTGAGTATTAATGTCTCCTCACTTAACAAGCTACAAGTGGTGAAAAATGTGGCTTCTGCCTTATTTTTAACACTACCAAACGAGTGTCTGCCAGAGATGACATTAGCTGTGTCGGCTTCCTGTGAGGAAACACGTTTTTTAAGGCTATTTGCCTTGTCTTCCTCGCTCTCCATCACAAAGGGTCCAACATCTCTCCACCCTCTTTAGCTGGTATACTCCAAGCACGTCACTTAGATTGTTTTCAGGGCATATCACTTAGATACCCTCAGGTTTAATGCGGTTTATAAATTAATTTTTCATTTAATTTAATTCATTAGAACTGTTGTAGCAGAAGGTGATGTAACGGAAAAACACCTTACTTCTAAGGGTGTGATATATTGGAGCAATTTGCTTTTGAGTAATTAAACACAATTTTGGCAAAATTACACAAAATTGCTTGAAATGCAAATCTATCTTCACATGATATTTTAGCACAAAATGCATCCTTGCATCAATTTTTTACATGTGGAAGCATTTCGTGCAAAAGAAAAGTGTAAAAAAAAGAAAGCACTGCAAACAATAGGCTCTCGCATTCTGTTATTCCCTTGTATTTGTGTACATTTCTTGCAGCAAGTGACACATTCGCTGTAAATGTTTTACTGTGAATGGGGTGTAATTACGCAAAGTGGTGTAATGACATAAGTTCAGGAATTTTGTGTTACAAGCATAACGCAAAACATGAAATTACATTATTTGCACCTGTATAATTTTCAGTTCGCCCATGTCGACTTCCTCTTGATTTGGGATCCTCAGATAACATCGTATGGACAGATCGCTCTATTATAAACATCATGTTATAATGCTTGACCATGCCCTAATTGTGGGAAGCATATTGTTCACTTGGGAAGCAAATGAGTGGCAGAGTTCATCATCTTTCTCTCCTCGCTGCTTTGCACAATCCTGCTGCCGCCATTCTCCCCCTGTGCTCCTGACAGCTTATGGAATACCCCCCAGGCCTCTGCAAGCTCAGGGGCAACTGGGCAGTCCTGGTAGTGCAGGCATCAGCCATATCCTGAGGGCGGTGTCCCAGAAACAAAGCGGTCAATGCAGCTTCCTCTGCAGCTCACAGGGCTCACGGTAAGCTCTCAACTCCTTTCTTGGCAGAGATGTAACGCTACCATGACAACTTGTACATTTTTAACATGGCCTTGATGGGATTACAAATCTGCAAATTGTCTTGGATTGTCTTTAATAATTACAGTGGTGTTCGAATAAAAAAAGAATCCACTTACACCATCATCTGGACTGTTATCTAAATGTAATAAAATCCCAGGTATCCACATCTTTCCTGTAGCATAAGGGACACACTGCGGCTGCTCGTTACCTTTTTTCCCCTTTTATCTCATTTGTTAATATTATCAACAATAGCCTAGCATCTTGGATGGGTGCCGCTGTATTCAAAATAACTCCATTCAAGAGTAGCCTCTCAAGAGTGATAATACTAGGCCACAGATCCCCTCCAACTTCAAATTAAGGTCCCTTAAAACATTGGAAAACATTTTCTTAGAACAGTGTGCTTTGTGGAACCTGAGGAAGGTATGGATAAGAGTGATTCGTGGATTTGTGTCTTTAAAATAGTTTTTTGCTCCCAATTCATTCACGCTCTTTAAAAAAATTGTATTTAATGACAATTGTCTTGTCTCCATCCAGCCAATAAATATGCCCATCTTTTCTCATGCACTTGATTGAGGGATTATTTACTTCATGCCTCTTGTGGCTTGTGGGCATGTCTTGCTTTCAAACAGTTGCAGCAGGATATTGCCAACCACATGGCACTGCTCCAGCGGATGGCATTTGGGCCCTTTTTGTCCCCTCCAACTCTGATCTTTTTACGGAGTTGAGAAATAAAGGAATTAGGTTTCAATTCAATTCACCGATACAGTGCAACCCATTTGGCTACACAGTAAAGCTCCAAGTGGGGAAGTCAGGTTAAACATAGATTTATTACAGATTCAAAGCCAACGTAATATAAAGCAGTCTTAGAAACATCGCATAGAAATACAGAATTATCAAAGGACTTCCAACTCTGCGAACAAAATTAATTCTCAATGTAAATAACCAATGAGAACCTCAATAGTGATGGTACAGAGTAAAAGTAGCACAGCAGAATGAAAAGATTGAAACGTCCAATCTTCCTGTCTATGATGAATGAAGATTTCCAATTCCCCAATTTAACTACACTCAAAATGCAAAACTAAGCTTCAATTAGATCCACAAAATCAAGAGAAAGATGTCAGCATGAAACTTCAGTAGAAGACTCTAAAAATAAGTATTGAATAGCGTGAAGCCATACAACGAGAATAAAGCAGAAAATGCAAAGCACAGAGGTCTAAACCTCTCCTATCCTAAAGAAGCCTCAGTGTAGTGTGTTCAACGCCACAGAACATAGCCTAGTTATACCCTCAAAGACCCTCCTACATTAGCCTAGGTATACCCTCAAAGACCCTCCTAAATTAGTCTAGGTATACCCTCAAAGACCCTCCTAAATTATTGTCATGGACCCAATTAAAGACCACCTTCAAACAATATTCTAGCAAAACACAGTCATAATTCCTTCTTCTTTGTTGTACATTTCGAAAACACACAAATAACTCTTTCTCCATTGATCCCCATATCTCAAGTTGACCTTGAATTTCTGCCTTCATTCCACACAGACAGTAAGCCTCCCCGCTGGCCATAATTTCTTTCACCCTTGACTCCCTTTTTGCTTCTTTATCTGTTTCACACAAAAGAGCCTACTTTCGATTCATTAGGTCATAGTATCAGGCACCTGGAAAGGGGAGAAAAACACTTGATCTGAGCAAACATTCATGTTAAAAGTTAGGTGTTGTGAAAAACAAATATTTAAGGCCTTTGGTCAAGTTAACAAATTCAAAACTTCAATACACGTTATAATGAAATAAATGCCAATAGACGAACAGTCACTATAAAAGTAAATGCAGTTCTCATGTATGCATATTCCATTATATAGCAAAAAGCAAAACATCTTATAAATGCATGTAAGCTATATCTCATTATTACTCAAAACAAAGCATTAGCGAACACACACATTTATAAATGTCATGATTACTTAGCATGTATACTTTGTATGTGGCTTTAAGTGCACTTTTCTCTTGTGAGTTACATTATATCTCATGACTGCATAAGGCCTCAATATACATATGTGTCCAAATCAATAATAATGATGGTGGAGCCAATTTTATGTTGCTTAAGACCCTACCTGATGGCGCATCAAGCAATCACAGATAATCTAATCATATCATATGAACCATCTAAAACCGTGTGGTCGTCTTGAATCCTTGAGACATTTCATAGCATTAAAGGGGTTATCCTCACTCTCCTCTAGCTCTACATCAACTTTTTTTCTCTTCACTCCCTGCCTAACTTGAACATATCTATATCCCTTGAAGAACAAGAACAGGAATGTCACACAAAGAGCAATTATCAATATGGGCTTTAAGATGGCACCCAATATTCCACTTTCCAAATTTCCAAACCATTTTCTCACAGCAGACAATCAATTTCCAATGACTTCCCAATCTCCTGTTGCTTTCAACCCTTCAAAGTCCTTCATCAACCCAGATATATCTCATCCAGTGTAGAAGTACAGCATTGCTGGCTTTTGAGCATCTGATAGACTGCACCCTCCTTTGAGAGTAGAAGATCTAAGGCAAGTCTATTCTGTAAAACCATTGATCTAATCAGTACCATTTCCATATTTATAAGCAGTAGAGAATTTGCAGTACTAGTGACTAATTTATCCACTATTGTTCACTCATCCTAATCTTCAGATCATTCAAGATCACACCTACAGATGGAATCATGGCACCAAAAATGTCACCTACTACTTCCGTTGCACTAACACCTCATTTTGTCTTGTATTTCTTTTCCCATACTGGATCATCAAAATGTTCAACGTGGTAAATATTTTGAAACTTTATACCAAGATATCATGTGCCATGCCATCCTAAAGGTAATTTGAATATGCATTTTGTCCACAAATGAAATATGCTCCAGGAATCATAGGATCGTTTCCTTCCTGATAACGAGGATTCCTTCCTCTTGCTTCAAACACATGTTCACAATCACTCTCCCCTAAGAACAATGGATCAAAATAACTCTGATCAACATGTATGCACTATTTTCCCTTATACTTCCAATCTAAAGCAAGTGCAAGTAGAATTCCCTTTTCTTGCTGTTTGAGTTCTTCGCTACCCCATTTGTGATTTTCTGCACTCTTACCAGTTTCAGCTTGAGTCTTCAGGTCTCTCTATCTATTCTCCACTAAATTCGGAAATTTCTCCTTCGCATCTGACATTGAACAAGTCAGATTGTTTCTGTGAGCATAAGCCGTATCTAGCATTTTAAGAGATGCAAAGCATTTACCTGAAAAATACTGCCCCCTTAAAATAAGGATTCTTATTCAAATGCTTGAAAATCGGAATTTCTGGCAGTGCTAAATCAAAATTCAAAAAATAATATTGAAAACTTCCTTGTCCATAGAATAAAGTCATCAAAAGACAACATGTAGTCCCATATATCAAAGGTATTTGATGGTAGGTGGTGCTCTCAACTACTGAGGCAGGCAACTATGTACCCGCAAAACAATCTCTCACACTTATATCAACGTAAAAGCAATCAAATCCGCCACTTGTGAGAATATACATTTGGGAGCCCAATCTGCTAATATTCCTGAAACTGCGCAAACCGTATAAGCAGCTCACAAATTTCATTCGTGTTCTCGCAAACACAAGCCATCCACAAACAATACAAAATCAGATTCAGGTTATGGCTCATCTTGAATATCAGGTCTCGGCTTGGTGCATAGTTCAGTGACATCAAGACAGTCATGCTTTAGTTCACTTTGATCTACATCAACATCAGGAATAGGTAACAATGTAATAGGACTCAAAACAGAACATCTCTTCAACGTGACGTTTTCAGCTGCAGGCATGATCTGCTCACAGCGGGCCAAGCAACTGTTCATCAAATGCTGAGTGCGGGTGCACGTCAGCAGTATTTCCACAGAGTGAGGCATGTACACTGTTCAAGGATGACCCATGACCATGCCTTCACACTTCTCTATGCTGACACCTGTGGGACCCACTGCTTTAAGACACCCAGGCAGAACCGCTGCTACTGGATCTAAGGTAGCTGGAAATATAGGCCACAGGCTTACGGGCATTCCCATGTGTTTGTGTTAGTACTGAGAGAGTGAAGAAGAATAAAAATGATTTGTTATAATCAGGCATTCCTATCGCAGGGGCGCGACAATGACTTTCTCTCAACTCCAGAAATTCAATCAGTCATTATCCCAAGGTACCTGATTTGACTCCTCCTTGAGTATCAGACTCTATAGAGTCTGAAAAACATTCTAACCTCTTTCTGAGTTGTTGGTGGCTTCATTTGCAACTTGGAACCGCTGATTGGGAAATACACCAGGATTAAGAAGGGATCAATTTTTCTCTGTTTCACCAATCAAAGCAGCGCCTTCGATTTGGTTAACCAATCCATTCTTTGGTCAATTCTGATCTCCCTTGGTGCCCCAGTAGAGATTATCTGTTTTCATGCATGCCTATATATACATTTTTCTGCTAAGGTTTGTTATGGACCCAACGGAGAATGATCCCACATTTTTGGGGGTTCGGAGGGGAATCAGACCGAGTTGTGTATTGTCCCCTTTCTTGTTCTCACTGTTCATCAATGGTCAATGGTGCCCTGCAAGTTCTGCAGTCCGATGCACCCTGTGTCGCCGGGTGTCCAGTTCCCATATTGTTATACGCCGACGATGCTGTATTAATCTCTAGGACACCATTCAGCCTGCAAAAGCTGATGGATGCAATTTGGGTCTTTATGAACTCAAAGAAAACGGTTATCAATAAAACAAAAACTTAAGTTCTGGCCTATGGGGAAAAGGTGCATAATTATAGATCCTTTTTTATTGGAGACTCACAAATTAAGAGTCCATACTTTTTGTTACTTAGGGATCCTCTTCTTGAAGCAATGGTACATAGCCAAGACAGGTGGGTAATGCTAGATCTAAGATGAGTAGGAATTGCCATGGGATTTTTAGGTTTGCCCAAAGGTTGGGTTGTTGATCTGTTAAGGAACTATTTACAAGGCAAGGGGGGTGTCCACTGCGATATATGAGGGAGGGGTTGTGGGGTTATACTCCTAGCAGCTCACTGCAAGTTGAAGAGAATACTTTTATAAAACATTTGCTATGTCTGCCTGTCTCAGATTCCTCTCTGATTGCCCAAAATTAAGTTGGTTTGTGTTTTTTGGAAGATCAGCTTTTATTGAAACCTTTACTACTCTCGCATTCAATCTGGCATAGAAATTAAACAAGGGTCACTAAAACAGCCATCTTGGACTATCTTGCCTTGGACTATGCTTCCAATCCCCTGACTCTCTTATATATCTGCATATTTTAGGACTTCATTTAACGAGTTTGCACTACAAAACCCATTAAAAGTTATATCTCTTAATAGAGGTTTTAATAAAGCAACTTTTTTTAGTATAGATATGTCCTTTAGAATGAGCAAGGATCCGAGGAAACCAAACTGTTGCCTTTTATAAGTCAATCAGTCTTCAGGAGAGTTTTCAGCACTATTTGTACTTTATTTTTCTATTTTTATTTTTTTAAAACCTTATTTACCATTTTCAAATAAATGCAATACAGGCATATTATTGCCACACACCATGACAGGGTAAAAAGACATCACACATGAGAACTTTAAAACATCTTATTCCTATGCATTTATCCCACTCCCCATAAGCATTCTAAATAATCTGACAACATTCTCCTTCCTAAAAATACATCACTACACATCTCCAGCGTGATGTTTAGAATATGAAGAAAAAAAAGAATCTATAACAATTGTGGTTTACCCCATCCCAGTGGGGACTATTCCTGCTGGGTGCTGTGTTGTAGGGGAAGAGCTAATTTCAAGGAGAAGTCTTTAGGGGATGCCAAATATCTTTGGGACTAGATGCAAGGGGTTGCGTCATCGAATATAACTCGCAATTTGTGTTACAGAATGTGAGGCTAGCTAGCCAGGCTTTTGTTGTGGGGGTAACCTTACTGCCCTATTGGATCGCTATTTCTCTCTTCGCAATGAGCAGGAATATAGCAATGAATTTGCAAAGCTGCTTAGGGAACCCATGCACATAACCCAACAAGGCACCCTCAGGCGAGGGGGCAATATCTTGGTGTGTCATGTGCAATAGTATTTCATGAACGGCTCTCCAATAACCCCCTATTTTAGCACAATTCCATGTCATATGTGCAAAATCAGCTTGCGGCCCTCCACACTTAGGGCTGTTGGGAGGTCTGGCGGGATCAATAGAATTGATTTTCGCAGGCGACATATATGTCCTCCACAGGTACTTAAAGTGAATCAATTTGTGTCTACTATTGAAGGAAACCTCTTTGGTCTGGGTACAGCAATATGCCCAATGTGAATCCTGTATCGGGTGCCCCAAATCGTGCTCCCAAGCCTCTCTGATCTTGGCATCCTTGCTAGGGACCAAAACCATGGAGGATTTGTATAATTTAGAGATCAGACGATCCCCCCTGCTGCTTGTAATCACTAGTGTTAGTGTAGGGAAGCATTCATCCTCCAGTGGGAATTCAGTAATTCACTCTCTAAGCGCTCTCCTGAGCGTACACAAAATAAATGTATCCATAAAAGTGGCTTCACTGAACTGCCCGCCCTCTGTGCTAGTGAACGCATGACCCTCTGGAAACAAATTGCCGAACTTGTCTAAGGAAATGGAGGTGAGCGTGTTTTGTACCAACTTCTCCTCAGTAATGGGGAGCCATGGATTGTTGCCAAGTGGGATCTCAGAAGAGTATAATGCGCGACCACCTGTTACACACGCTAGCTTCCGCCAGGCCCAACTAGTTGTTGATACTGTTTGTATATCTCGTGGGTCGCGAGGAAACCCTTGCGGTAACACTGTCCTTAATGGGGCAGGAAGTACTAGGTCAGCCTTAGGTCTGGTATAAGGAACCCGTGCATCCGGGTGGTACCAGGGTGCACGGGTCCCTTATACCAGACATGAGGTTACCCTTCCAGCACAAATGCCAGACTCACGGAGACACCCTTGCATCATGGCGCAAAGGTGTATCAGTAGCGCACGGAAGCTGATTTCAGCACCTGGGCAAGGGAAAGGGGAGGAGAGAGTAATATTTCAGTAAATTTGGTGCTCAACTCCGCTCCTTTTCATGCAGTTCAGCATTTGTGGCTGCTGCACTGCGCTGTGTGAAAAAGTGGTAAATCTTCCCCTTGCTGGCTTGTCGAATCTCTTTATTTCAGCCCTGATCTGTCACAGGGTGGCCTACATTTGTTAGAGCTAATCTCCCACACGTTGGCTCTTTTCTCACCTGCCTCTGGAACGCCCTGCTGTTCACCGCTAGATACTGGCTGTTGTGGATAACTGGAGCGCTGACCTTGCCAGCTTTCTTTTTCCTGTGGGGCCGACCAAACAAGTCATGCGCACTCTCCCTTTTCTCCATGTAGGCTGCATGCTGCCTACATGGAGAAAATGTCCTCCCCATAGGTGCCCGGCTGGGCGCCGTCCCCGCCAATCACAATGCTGCCATTGCAGCGTTGTGATTGGCTTAGGGGAGGGGAGGAAGGCTGCCTGCTTCCTGTTCAGTAGGAGAGCAGGAAAACGGGACCCGGCCAGGAGCTGCGACGGCACGGGACCCGAGAAGGTACGTTTCTTTTTTTATTTAACCCCTCTAGCCCCCCTCGCGAACCCCCCACCCGTGAGTCATTCTGGCCACGACTGATGGTAGGAGCCTAATTTGGAGGGTGAGAGCAACATTTTAGCCTCCGATAGAGTAGGAGATGTACCTTATGGGGAGCTTGCTCAGATCTCCTTGCAGCGTTCTCCCTGCCATATTTTCCCCAGCCAAATAAACCTGGTTTTGCCAATGCTTGTTCACGTATGCATGTGAGAATATAAAAACTTGTTTTTTTCTCCCCATTGATCAACAATGAATCCTACGCCTACTCTTTGTGGGTGTACTTTATTCTCCTTTCTACCATAGAAAGACATTTACTCCTGCCCCAGATGACCAACCCATTCCACGGTGGGAAGGGTACAAATATGGTTTGTGAAAACCCACAAACAGGTGTAAGACAGGACCCAGAAGCTGCTGGGGTACGTGCCTCCCCCGGGATTCCCGCCCTTCCAGGGGCCCTTCAGCTCTGCTGTAGTAAATATGCACTGGTTCGTATGGCAAGCAAAACATGGAGTTTCGCCGAGATGAAAATAACAGACTTGCAACATTTTTGATTTAGTGGTGCTGGTAGATTTGGCCCCAAGAAAAGGCACTCCCGTGTCTCTTGCTGCCACCGAACATTGAAAGATAGAGTGGATAGGCAGAGAAAAAAGACAGAGAAAGACTCAGGTGATTGGAAGAGAGAGAAAGAGTGAGAAAGAGGACGAGAGGACAAGAAAGAGAGTAAGGAAAGACCTTAAACAAACAAGAGACGGGTGAAAGAAAGTGAGTTAGAGAGAGAGGGAAGAGTGAGAGAAAGAGAACAGGAGAGCAGGTGAGAGAGATGGATGTGAGTGAGACAGCTAAGAGGTGATACATCAGGGACGCAAAGGAAAGTGATATTGAAAAAGGAGAGAGGAAAGATGACCAGAGAGAGAGGTGGCAGGTGGGAAATGAGAGAAATCTGGGCATGACACATGAGTAGAGACCAGAACAGGGAGAGATGTGAGACAAGATGGGGAAATATTGGGAGACAGTGTGTGTGTATGTGAGAGAGAGAGACTTGAAAATAGGATAACAGTAACACAAGAAATTGGAGAGGAAGAGGGATAGGGAAAAGTGTGACAGAAAAAGGAGAGACACAAAATGAAGTAGATGCAAGTGAAATGCATTGGCATAATCCGGCATAGTATGATGGACACGGAGGTGTTTATGGTAATGTAATAAGATGTACTGTGCAGTAGTATGATATTATGGACATGTATTCTGACGAAAAATCATAACACATGTCATGGAAATATGATTAAGCCATGTCCAGTGGTAAAAAGATTGCCATAGTCTTTGACAGTTTAACCAACAATTTGTTTGATAACATTGAACAATGGTTCTGTGCGATTTCTTTTTTTAAACGAATCATACCTATACCCAACCTGTATACATTAGTCAAATTACTTGAACCAATTCATACAAATGTGAACATAAGCCTCTTAGTGAATAAAAGAGTGCTGTATTTTCTATGTCTAATATAGAGAATTATGGGGAGGTTTTTCACCGAGGGGTTCTGAGTAATGTCAAATAGACAGCGAGAGCGAAGCTTGCATTGTCTATGATGCCACTCAGAACTCTGAGGTGAAAAACATCTCCGTAATTCCCTTTTTATCCACCTATAATTTAATGTTCTGTATGGCCCAAAAATCGTCTGCCCCTACCTTCAACTAATGCGCATGGGCAGATGATATTGGTAGAACTATACATAACATGCACTCTCCTCCCTGTCGGAAATGTGAAAAATAAATATCTTACCAGCTATCCTAAACCAAAACCCCTCCCCTTCCCTGTCTTCCTTCCCCCTCCTGCAGCTGTGCTTTCGGTCAAAGCAGGGATGCGGCGCTGCACTGATGAGCTCTCAGCGAGCCCCGTCACATGGTCTGAAAGGCCTTTATGATATCACAACAGTTGATGACCAGTTTTGTTCTCAACTGCTGTGATGTCATAGCAAGGATTTATGGCTTTCCGAAACTGAAATAAATGATAGAGGCTCTCTATGAGAGCCATGCATTACATTTAAATAATAAAATCAGCAAAATTGTAGGTGACGCAGTGCTCAGCAGTAGTGAATGTGTGAGTTAAACATCCTGTAACCTGAGGGTAGCTCTTCTGTCAGAGGCCTCACATTGTTACATTTGAGTAACTTGACAGATAGCTCTGTCATGAGTATGTAAGTTCTGTTTCACATGAAGAATAGCTCTGTATTCTAAGCCCAGAGTCTGTGGCTTTGTGTCATCTGTGGTCTAGCTGGGCTCTGAGGCATCATGAAGATGGGAGGTGGGGCACGAGGATGGAATGGGTATGTGGTGGGGGCCATCTCTGTTTTTTACAGAGGGACCTCCTAAGAGTTTGTTACACCACTGCCCACAAATCTTTCTTTGAGGTGTTAGTAAACTTAACTGGAAATTCCTTCATGTAAAGCTCCCTCCCCACCTACAGAAAAAGATGTACCCACATGGAAACCTGTAAGTGAATCAGACTTGTGAATTAAAAAAATGTCTTTGCGCTTGTAAAAAGACTATTTACATTAGATTTAACATCTAAGTAGCTTTATGTATACTACAGTGTCCGATAAGCCAGCCCAGAGTTGCTGGAAGTCAGTGCAGAGCTGTCAAAGTACGACAGCTGTATGAGGCTGGTGGTACAAGAATCCTTCGTCCACTGCCCTGTACTTATCTGAGTGCAAACAAAGTGGTGGTTCAGTATATTTACTTTAGCCTTACTCTGGGTTCTTAATTAATCTGTACTTCCTCAGGGTCAATATAGTATAAGGACACAACATGAACACTTATTCCTTGACATCACTGGTTTCCTGCCAAAACTGTCTTTAAAAGAAGAAGCCAACCAAGAGGACTCATTTTCATCATCCATCTTCACAGGAAGTGACATCACTGGTTTTCCACCAAAAGTGTCTTTAAAAGTAGAAGCCAAGAAGGACAAGTGGTTTCCATCATCCATCTACATACGAAGGGCATCACTGGATTTCCCATCATCCATCTGCACTGGAAGTGACAACACTGGATTTCCATTATCTATCTGCACAGGCAGTGAAAGTACTCCTCCCCTCCCAGACCTACTTAAAGGCGGACGCATTAAATGCAAGCCTGTCTCCACCGGGACCACGCCCAATGCAAGGAATCCTGGTCCTCTTCTCTCCCACCGCTACCCCGCTTCAACCCTCCATGCCCTCGAACCCGGTTGCTGCCCCCTTTACTGCTTTCTCACCATACCACAAAACACAGGGGGGGTGTTCTCCTGCGCTTCCTGCAAGTTTTCATGCTCTCTTTCACACCTGACACTCACTGCATCGGCACAAACAGCACACAGCACCCAACACCCCACTCTCTCGCACAGTCCTACAACCATCCACACAACACACTGCACCCACATGCATGTTCTTCAACACCTACTCCCTCATGAAACACGCTATAGACCTCCTGCCTAAAAAGGCCCTTGACTACTTTTTCCCACAGAAACCTGATTGAACCCCATATCGGCACCTGTCATAACCACAGCCATCCCCTCTAAACAGCTACAAGATCGCCAGGCAGGGCAGATTTCACAAGCATGGAGGCAGAATCGCCGTCATCCACAAGAACGCAATCAACTGCACCAACTCCATGGACACGTCATCTTGAAACTTTGAATGCCTGTCGTTCAACCTCCGCATCACAATCAACTTCATCCTGAGTGGCAACATCATCAACACCATCAAGGACTTGTCACATGACTCTCCCTCAATGCTAGCAATTACATTCTACTTGGAGACCAGAACTTCCACCTGGAAAACCACCTCAACCCCAACTCAAAAGCACTCATCAAAGACCACTGAAAGCTGGGCCTTACCAAACAAATAAATGGACCTAGCCACATCACCGAACACCTCCTGGATCCTATTTTCACCATCTTCTGCAACATTCAATTCAAGGAGCCCAAACCAGTCTCCTGGAAAGACCATGCCCATATCAAGTTCATCATCCCCGTCTTGGTCCAATACACACGCACCACCACCGGACCAGCCCTCCGAAACTGAAGCAGCATAACTGACAAGGCCTGGATCACTGCTCTCAGCACCCTCTGACCCGAGAAGAGCAACAGCCTTCCCAAAGCCATCAAGAATTTCAAACTGGATCAATTTCTGCGCCAACTGCCTGACAACTTTCAAACACAGCAATACAACAAGATCTAGACTCCAGTCCAGTTGGTACACGGAGGAACTCAGACTGATGACATGCCACTGCAAACAACTGGAGTGCAAATGGAGACTGAGGCGGGACAGTGCTAAAAGGAACACTTTCAAATCCATCTTGAGATGCAACCATCAAATGAGTTGGGCAACAAACGTGCCACTCTGGTGAACCACATTGATGCCAGTACCAACAGAAGCACAGAAAACTTCACAATAGTGAAGGATTTCAGTTCACCAGAAGCCGCCTCCAACTCAACCACCCCATCACAGGACCTGGGCAACAAACCCTCTCCATTCTTCAGCAACAAAACCAATTGACCCACCATTACCCCAGAAGATACCCCTCGCCACTGTGAAGTCCATTCATTCAGGGGCCCCATCTGACCCTGCCCCCACCACTTCTATTCCAGAGGACTGCAACTCATCAGCGCCATGCTCACACCCATTCGGAATGCTGCCACCTCTACACAGTTGCAACTATCCTCCCATTGCTGTATAAAACCCACCACAGTCCCTTCAATGCTCGCCAACTACAGACCGATCTCCCTGCTACCATTCTAGGCCAAGGTCTTACAGATTATCATTAACAGATTCCACACCAAATACCTCAATAACACCACTCAGTCAGGTTTGATATACAACCAGAGCACGGAAACTGCCCTCATGACATCATCATGTCTCCGGATGGGGGAGACATGGCGGTCCTCATCCTTCTGGACCTGTTTGCAGCTTTTGACATGGCCTTCCACCCCATCCAACGGCTACATGACATCCGAATCCTGGACATGCACTCTGATGGATCTGCTCCTTCCTGACTGGAAGGACCTACTCAGTTAGCCTGGCACCCTACACCGCTAACACCTGCAACCTCATCTGTGGAGTTCTGCAAGGATCCTACCTGAGCCCGACTGTCTACAAAGCATACATGATCCCTCTAGCCAGCATCATCCACTCTCACAACATAAAAGTCCTCTCCTATGCCAAAGACATACAGCTCATTCTCTCCACATGGACAAGAAGCCCAGTACCCAGATCAACTTCAATGCCTGCATTAATGAAATTGCCCACTGGATGAGCGCCAAAATCGTGATCATTGGAAATAGCACTTCACCATGGGACTCTACCTGGTAGCCAACAGAGATTGAACTGACAAAGCCAAGAACCTAAGAATTGTCATCAACAGCAAACTCAACATGACCGCCCAAGATGCTGAGGAAGCTTTTCAAATGACTCCCAATCAACACTCAGAAAACAGTCACGCATGCCCTCGTCACCAGAAAGCTTGCCTACCGGAACACCCTCTATGCCGGGATCAATAAAAGCTCGTCTGAAGACTGCAGACCATTCAGAACTCTGCAGCCAGAATCACTCTTAACCTCCCACGCCACATTCGCATCACACCACATCTGAAGGAGCTTCACTGGCTATTAAATGTGTGGCTTTCTTAGATGGAAGACTGCCTCAATCTTCTGAGATGTTAACGTATACCCTACAGGAAACACATACGTCTTCTGTCCTGTGCAGATAAGCCTGAGCACTTTGCAACCCCCCAAGCTACAAACATCAGCGCTGGGTACATAATTAAAGAGTACATAGGAGTTTATGCATCACCCTTATGAGCTATCGACAAATAATAATATTCCGTGTGTAGGGTGACCACCCTACTTTGTCATCACGGACATGGTTTTTCTATTACTGAACTTTTCACCTATAAAATATTGCTTTCAGGTGTGTCAGCTTAACTAGTTCAAAGTTAACAAAATAAGACTACAACACCCAGAATGAACTTGGATGTCACACAAATGCTCATGACTGGAATCGTTCATTAGTGAATAAGTGAGGAAGTCACCCTACTTGGGTGCATCATAAATCCAATGTAATGAAGAGTAAACGTAACAAAACTCATCTCGGTTTCATGTTCTATTTTAACAGGTCATTTTTATTTAGCAGTGCCTGTGTGTGGATTTAGATGACATTTGACCAGGGTACCCAGATACATATAAACTCAGCACATTCATACTGCTGTTCTTCCTGTAAGATCTCATATTAACAGAGGTAAAACATTTTAGTGACCACATATTAGCCACAACATCACATTATCTATATAATCACATTGCAATTTTCAGCTGACCTTAAAGCAAGACTAAACTAGAGTTTGCTATAACTCAAATTTGATCTCAATTCGAAACTCGGTTATGTGTGTCATTTCAGAATATTCAGTTGTGTCTTTCTAACATATCCATGTCAATTTCCCCTAATACCCATGAAAACCATGCCGTTTATTCAGCTAAATTGACATGGGCTATTTAGAGAGAGAAAACTGTATATTTTTAGTGACCAGAAATTAGCCACAAAAGGCTCTCTTTCTATCCACATGAGTTCTCACAGGAGATGAAGCTGTATAAATATAATGAATAATCATAGAACCCAATGATTAAATGTCAGGAAAGTGAAAGTATCCGCTTTAGACCACCCTCTGGGTTAGCAGATTTGGACCTATGTTTATGAACCTCATACATTTCCCCACAGAAATTACATTTTTCACTTTTTTGTGATGGGGGCTGGCCCTGACACGGAATGTGGTAGGCCACCACGCACTCAGCATGCTTTCCTATTTTATTTTATATCAGATCACTGGTTTTTGATCTGGATTTGTGTATCTAATGTCGCTACCAAAAAACAATTTCCATTCCTCTTTGCTAATTAGATTTTCTCCTTAGAATAAAAAATAGGCTGGGGTGGGGGAGGGCTGTGCTTATACATAATGCATTTCTGGTATTTTGTTTTTAGATATTTCATAAAGTGGTAATAAATGTATTTACATAAATAGCCATGCCAGATGTTTTTGCAGTGCATGGGATGAAAATGACACGGGGATCCACTGCCACTTCTTCCATTTATGCCAGGTGGCCAGAGTACCTGATTCAGAGTATAAAAAGTGTCCTATAAAGAATTTGAAAGCAGGGCAGCTACACCATCTGGTCCCATCTAGTGGCCTCTACTTGTTAGCTCCCTTATCATTAATAAAAAAAATCTCAGTCTTGCTTAGTAAGTCTATTAATATGTTTTGCAGCAGAAGTGCGGGGCACTGTATAAACATTGAATTTGGAGCCTTGTGCACCTACGGCTCCCGCCTAGTGATGGCCCAATACACAAAACCAAAGAAGCACTAACAAAGCAACTAGTTTTGCTGTTTGCATAGTGCGATGTTTTCACTGTACAAATACCACTACGTAACTAAGCCTGGGCGAAGCACTACGCTACGCTGGCGTAGTTTGCGAAGTTCGCGCTACTTCGCACTACGCGAACTGCACGTAGCACAGTGCGAACACGCGTAGCTTAGTGTTGCGTAGTGCTGCGGTCATTTTTTGCTTGCTCGCGGTCCTCAACGTCAAGTTAGCGACCGCGAGCAAGCAAAATGACATCCCGGCGAGACTTTTTCCTTGTTCGCGATCAGCAGCATCAAGTTGGCGATCGCGAGCATGGAAAATAAACCTCCCGGCGAGATTCCCAACGTGAGGAGGCAGGTTTCTCATTGCGAGGGGTCACGTATGCTCGCGACCGCTCGCGATGAGAAACTACCAGTTCGCGTTGAGAAAGCTGCCGCTCGAGTAAAAATCTACTCGAGCAGCAGAAAACTACAGCTCGCACTGTGCAAGATGCCATTTTCAATGATTGCACAGTGCCGGTTGCTTGTCCGCACTGTGCAATCAATGAAAACAACATCTTGCACAGTGCGAACATGTTACTACGCAGTTCGCGAAGTGCTACGCGTAGCTCGCCTAGTGCGAACTTCACTTTGCGTAGCTTCGCGAAGTGCTACTTCGCGAACTACGCCCACCCTTATACGTAACATAACAATGTATTTCCAAGAATCCCTTGCCACTAAGTGCTTGGGCATTCTAGGCACTAGTGTAACCAGCAACTGTACACACTTCCCAACAAACAGTCATCTCAAATGAATTATGATTCAGCCATTATATACTCAATTACTATTACTATCAATTACTAGGAATCTGCACACCTTCAATAATGTTACAATGGCAGCACTTTCCTCCTACATGGTTCTTGAAGAACAGCATAATGAGCCACCCTTCCATCCATTTCCGGATATCTGCCTTGGGTGTAATATTCAACTTTCAGGTCATCGGTGCTCTCGTCCCAGAGGACTGTGGAAGTTTTGGCAAGTCTGATAGGGTGTGCGTTGGCCAATCAGATTGGCCAATGCTCCCAAGGGGTGGGGGCCAGTGGATTATAGGTAATGCAAATACTAGGGTATTATTTCTTTTACGAATTGTAGGAAGGACTGCAGTAACAAACACGCATGGCTTGGGCTGCAGCACATGGTCACTGTTTTGATTTTATCACCACGACACAAATCGCCTAATTTGATAAATTTCATGCACACTTAAGTTAAACTAGATGTTCAAAAAACGTATCTGTAGGTGGAAATTCCATGATCACAAAATTGAATCCTGTGGACTGTCTGCCAGTTTTCAAGATTGCCCTTTGTACTAAATGTCCAGCCAGGGGTGGGACAGAGAGCATTCTTGGCCAGCTGTCCAGTAAAATATTAGGGGGAAAAAACCACACAGTTGTAATTGTGAAGATATTAACAAACGTTTTGTAGGTTGTTGTCAACTTGGAAAGTTCCGCACATAGAGAATTAACAGTAGGTCTGGAAGAGTATGATTTTCTTAGGTTTATGGACACACGTCTATAAGAACTGATGAATCACCAAAAATGATTTTTCTTGGCAAATAGTTGGCATAGATTTACACACCTTCTTTACTAAAGACTGGGCTTGAAGAAATAACCAGCCACTAAGCATCTAAATCATTGTAGTGCTTTTGTAGTGCTTTGGGGAAGAGCCATGCTACCAATGATTGGAGCAATGGACATTGGTGCTCATCCAGATATAAATATAACAAAATTCTTCTCCACTTGATTCTCTCGTTTAGGGTCATGTAGAGATAAGAAGAATTGCAAGGTGTTCTTCACGCCACAAGAGCTGAAGAAGAGGCTAACACCCCTGCAGTACCATGTCACCCAAGAGAAAGGTACTGAAAGGTAAGGTGGGATGGATGAACCGGTCTCTGCAAATTCCTGCCTTCCTGTCCAACCTGCCTGTCCACCATGCCCCCCCCCCCACATTGTTGACTCCTCACAAACGTCTTCTAAATGGTCCCATGGAGGCATGCATACATAACGGAAAAAATAGAACTACAAGTCTGAGAAAGCAAAGCCCTCCAGGTGAATAAGGGTGTGCAAGATAAGAGTGTGCTGCATAGCATGGAGCCAAATGAAAACACTATGGACAACTACAGCAATGTGCAAGACAGTTTGCTCTTTTTTTTGACAGAATTTTCAACTCCACTAAACAAAATGTAGCTGCTAAGCTATCCCATGCTATGCGTAATTTAACCAAGAATGTGGCACCCTAATGAAGTTATATAACTGTCCATTTAAGTTGTGAATCCCTATTTCTTACATGAAATCACATGTACATGTGCTCTGTGTCACACAGGAGTTAAAACCGTCATGCACGTAGTTGACATGCATCAATCCTACAAAGGGAATAGACTTACGCATGTGGCCAGTTTGCCATTGCTCATGTATTTTCTAATGCCCAATGATTCACTGTTGGATCAGAATTAGTGAAAATGCCTTGGTCGACCAAAAGTCCTTTATTATTGTCATGGTGACACCTTCAGTCAGTCCTTGTGTTTGTTTTCCACTATATTGTGTTTTCTTTTCTTTTGTAGACATATCTTCATTCAAACTTAATTTATACATTGTATTTCAAATAGGAATGAATTTATTTATTGCATAATTACTTAAAATCATTACAAAATTGTGACACAGTATCAAAATTAACATTTAAAACAGGTCTCTCACCTTTTGTTATTCATATATCAAATCATGTATCAAAATTGACATTTCAAACAGGTTTCAGACCTTTTGTGAGATAAGGTTTTGGCCTAAAATGCAGGGGTTAAAATTTCAGTAAAAAAATTGTCTGGGTCCCTTATATGATCATTGACTGTTGGCAAAAAGTCTACTTGATGCATCACAGTATTTACTGGGCCCCTCATGGACCAGTTTCTTGGGGGGAAGCCTCACTTTCTGTGCAGGCAGGATTCCACGCAGTTGTGGTTGCACAGTTTGCATCTAGATTGTTTTCAATCAAGTCCCTTCCAGCCACATTCATGCCAAAAAAATGGCCTGGTCTAAGGGCACTGTGCAGGAAAAGAGCAAGGCAACTGCATCAACGCATTTTCTGATCCCATGCCTTAGAAAGATTGGTTTTAACAATTTTCGGCAGTAGTGGAGTAGGGCGGGGCAGCAACATATTAGATGTGCCAAGGATTCTTCACTGCGATTGCACAGCTTGCATCGGGTTATATTACTCAGGGATTTCCAGACAGCATTCAGTTCCTTAATTGGCAGTGGGACTAGGCGCGCCCATTGAATTTCTTTCAATCCCTTCCTTCCTAAGAAGCTGTTCCTGTATGGCCAGATTTTGTGTGTCTGAAATGCTTTCATTAGGCCTGCCAATACTCCAATATCCTTGAATCTGGCTATGTCGTCATTCCTTGATAACTGGATGGTTTGGTTATTTAACGCCTTCTTAATTGTTGAATAGTTTACTACATCTTGGGACCAGCACACTGTGGATAGACCCAACTCAGGCACTGTCTCTAGACAGTACTTCTGCCATAGGTTTGGTCCCCCTTCGAATATCGTTTTCAGTACCTCCTTAAAGGATCCTTTCTGGGCTTTTGGGGCCATATGTAGGTGGCATACAATTTACCGATTCTTAAATACCGAATTTTACCAATTCGGTATTTAAGAATCGGTAAATTTTATGTAGGTAATAATTCGGTAAATGTTACCGAATCGGAGAAATTCGGTAATTACCGAATCGGTATTTACCGATTCGGTAATGAGGCATACCTTCCCATTGATTCCTATGGGCCTGGAGGCCCATAGGAATCAATGGGAAGGTATGCCTCATTACCGAATCGGTAAATACCGATTCGGTAATGGGGGGAGCACATTCAAGGGTGGCAGGGTGTCACATTGACACCCTGTTGCACCCCTGATTCCTGCATGTGTGCACATGTGGCGGACATACATGCCCTAAGGGCATGTATGTCTGCCACATGGCACTCTTATTTCAGCAAAATATTGCTTCTTGCATGAATTCGGTATTTATCACCAACCTATATTTGGTGGTAAATACCGAATTCTAATTCCTACACAACACTCATTAGAGTGTTTCCTACATCTCATTTCAGGATTCGGTATTTACCGAATCGGTAATTTTACCGATTCGGTAAATTACCGAATCCTGAAATATGCCCCCTACATAGCAAATGCCTAAATACCGGTCGGTAGCGGGATATTTACCGAAAATCGTCCGTTACCGACCGGTATTTGGCTTCCTACATATGGCCCTTAGTGTCTTAAACCAGAATTTTACCAGAGTGCTTTTGCATTCATATTTTTGTGGTACCAGGCCAAACTTTAGAGGGATCAAGGCGTTTTGTGTGTATTTGGGAAGCCCGAAAAGCCTTTTATAGAACTGGCACTGGACTTTTTCCATGGTCTTTTCCATCTCCCCAGGGAATGCATGCGATTCATACCCAGCAACAGCGAGCAATTTAGATGTTGTTACTCTCCTTATAGGTTCCGTACTAGGGCTGTGTAATTTGCCCTGTAGCTTGCCCAGTGCGTAGATGGTGGCTTGTATTTTGGCTTCTGTCTTAGCCTGGTGCAAGGTTGCCTTTCCTTTATCATTCAACCATGCTCCTAAATAGAGGTATGCTCTCTCTGTTACTATGTTATTACTGCCCAGTCTTCACTTTAAACGCGCTTTTTTCTGAGTTTGTCCAAAAACCACAACTTTCGTTTTGCAGGGATTGGCTACAAGCTTGTTTGCCTCGTTGTAGATGTTTAGTGCATTCAATCCTCTTTTCAGGCCTACTCTGGTGTGATTGAGAATCACCAGGTCACCGGCATACTGAATCACGTGTAGACGTTGCTGTCCGATTTTCGGGGTTAATAAGGTTGCGCCTTGTAGAGCTTTCCTCAGGTCAGCCGTATACAGATTAAAGATTGTTGGCAGTAGGACGCAGCCTTGCTTTAGACCTCGATCTGTTGGCAGTTTATGTGTAACCGTGTCCCCTGCCAGTTTGATTCTCATCCAGGTGTTGGTGTACAATGACATAATTATCTTCAGTAAATTACCAGGGATCTTGCAGCTGGACAATTTATGCCAAAACTTACTTCAGCTGCTGAATAGTCAACAAAGCATGCAAATACCGGGGGGGTTGTTTCTGTAATTTGCCTGGTGTGCCAGGAACGAGGGTGTCATTATGTTATCTATAGTGAAACAGCCTTTTCAGAATCCAGTTTGATAAAAAGGTAATATTCCATCTCCCTCAATCCAGGTGGTTAGTTCCTGTAACAAGGTAATGTCAAATGCTTTGCCTTCGATGTATAACAAGAGAATATGCCTATAGTATTTTGGACCTGTTTTTCTCCCTTCTTAATATTGGCTGCAGTAACGAGCAACGCCAGGAATCCGGTGCATCCCCCAAAGCTCTGCATTTCACATACAAGGGTGATAGCAGCCCCCCCCCCCCCCTTGGGATCCTGTTTAAACAGGCCACCCGGTATGCCGTTGGGGCCTGGTGCTCTGTTACTTTTTATCCTTTTTATGACCTTCATGATCTCTTTAGATTCCTGTGCTATGCCCGCCTCGTGTGTCTGGTCTTCTTCCTCCACAACCGCCCCTTCTGGCCATGGGGACCTCCTGATACTTTGGCCTCTGGATTTCGTCGTGTAGATTTCTGCCGTGTGTGCAAGTCAGGCTTCCGCTGTAACTGAATCCCACTTGTCCGTTTTTTGTGTTTTCCATCTTGGCTATATACTCCCAAAATTGCTTCTGTTTGTTGGGTTTGCACAAGTCAAATAGCTTGATCCATTCCTTCTCAATCGTCTGGCATTTGTTTTCTCCATATTAGGTGTTTGTGGTTCCGATGGGCTTCGTTATAAACGCTCTTTACCCCCGGGGTGCCAGTTTTTCAGTATGCCTGTTTAACCTGTCTGAGAGTGTGTGCTTCAGCCCTTTGTTGTAATTCCTGATTTGTTCGGAGTTCCCCATCGTCTAGTGGGCTGTATTCCTATTCCCTTTCAACAGGGCTGCTCGTAGCTCTTCAATCCAGGTGGCCCAGTTCTGGATAGATGGGGTGAGTGTCGCCATGGACCGACCACCACTGCGTACACTTCGCCATCAGCAAACCCAAGGCACCCAAACCAGCCCCACGCCCACAATGAAGGAACTGGAGCAAGGTTACCAACGAGCAACTTAACTCCACCCTCACCCGAGACAACCACACCTGGGCACCCGACGCAAATGATGCAGCCAGAGAACTCCACACCTGGATCTCCAACTGCACAGATGAGCTAACCCGCTACACAACCCCGACAGACAACGCCCCAGGGAAGCCGCCTGGTTGACCACCGCTCTCCAAGAAGCCAGATGCAGCTACAGACGCCTGGAGAAGAATTGGAGAAACACCAAGGCAACAGAAAACCACACCACCTACAAGGACGCCATGACGGACTACCACAACCAGATCAGTGCCACCAAGAGAAACTTCATCCACAACAAAATCTTGGCCAACTCCACCAACTCCAAGGAACTTTTCAGTGTCATTCAAGAATTCACCAACCCACGCAGCGAAGCCACAGACATCACCCCATCCCAAGACCTCTGCGACAAGCTTGGAACCAATTTCCACCTCAAGATCAAAAACCTCTACGAAAACTTAATTGACCATCCACCAGGCGCCACAGACGGCCCCTGCACTGGCCAAAACCCCACGCATCCACAGAGCCAGAGCAGGCAGAAGATCCCTCTCTCACATTGCAGCCAAGACCTGGAAGGAGCTACCGGCAGACACCAGACGTGCCCCCTCCCTGAACACCTTCAGGAAGACCCTCAAGACCTGGCTCTTCGGCTAAACAGATCTGCAGACCCCACACAGCACCTTGAGACCCACACGGGTGAGTAGCGCGCTTACAATTCCCTGATTGATTGATTGATTGATTGATTGATTGATTAATTGAGTGGCGTGTTGTGTCTCTTCAGTGTTAATACTCGATGCCAAGACTCCCAATTCACAGCCGTGAAGTGGTTCCATCTAATCCTCTTCACTAATTTATACTTCTCCAACCCTCGTGTGTTGCTTATGGGCACCAGTTCTTCACAACATTCACACTGGAAATTGAATTCTAAGATAAGCATTGCATGGTCACTTGTGTCATGTTCGAATGAAGCTATAGTTGATTGTTGTTTGATTGTTAAAGGTGAAAAGAATTGATTCCTTGGGACTCTGTTGCTCGGTCCAGGCCTGAACTGATCTTAGGAAGTTGTTGAATGTTCTTTCAGTGGGTGTGCCATGTTCGCTGTCCGGACTCAGATGGTGGAGTTTGAAATCCCCAGTGATAATCAGGTCCATATGGGCGTATTCGCAGAGTACTTCCTCTAAGATTGCAATGGTCTGCTTGGTGATTGCCAACTTCGAGATGCTGCTGTTATTGATAATTAAGAGTTCCTTTCTGGATTTGCCATCAAATAGTCCATTTATCACAACGCACTGTAGCGTGTCCAGTGGTTTCCCAATCTCTGTAATAGAGACTTTTATTGCATGGTTTACATAAATTGCAAGGCCACCCGAGGGCCTGCCATATGAGTGTAGTTTTCTGGCTGGTACATGGATACCTGCAAAGCCTTGTAAATGGACCTCCTCGGATAGCCAGGTTTCTTGTGGGCAGAGAATGTCTCCCTCCAGGATCGTTTCCATTGCTGATTCGCTGTTTTGTGTGCTTGTGATTCCTGCCACATTCCATGTTATGAGCCTCAGTCTTGGCTTATGTACTCTATTTAGCAGTTCGTCATAATTTTTTTGTAGTGGGATTGTGATTTTTGCCTTATTTTGTGATTTGGGGCTGGGACTGATTCTTATTGTGACCGCCGTGTATTGTGGTGACTTTGCTGGATGCCTGGATGTCTGGGACCTATGCCAGCCATTGTCTGCTGTATTTCCTTCAATTACTTTTCTCATTTAAACTAGTGCCAAGCCAAATTTCAATTACTCTGTCGTAATTCATATAATTTCCAGCACTTCGCACTCCGCTTCTTTTACAAAATTTCCCCATCATCCGCTATTCTGCTATTCTTGCACACTAACTGTTTTTGTAAGGTCCCTACACCTGTTTTTAATAGGAATAGATGAGGGATTTGCTTGATGGTTATTGTGCTGCTTGGTTGTTATGGTACTACATTGATGAATATGGAAAGCGTTTTTGTTGCATTTTGATTTTTATGCTGTTTGATCTGAGGGAAGTTCTCATCATCCTGACGCCATTTTTCCTCCATGCCACTGGATGTGGTCAAGTATCCATCTTGATTGGTGGTCTCGCTGCTTTATAGTTGCTATTAGTCGTGCATGCAACAGGATGCCTATTTAAGCCTGCTTGTATCATGTCTGTGTAGTTGAGTGGGACACACAGCATACAAGCTTGTGGGGTGCCAAAAGCAAGCCTGTCTGCACCCATCCACACACCGGCTACGTAGAGCACCAGCCACACTTCTCTTCTTGCTATTGACTTCAGGTTGCATCTTGTAGCAGGAAAAATTGGACTTCTTGTTTAATGTAGCAATGACTTATTAAACATTTGTGAGTCATGGTTAGGTTCTGACCAGTTCAGTGCATCGGTCAAAAACCGCTGTCAGGCTAATGTTGAAGAGTTAGTCATTCAGCCACTGTTTAACCATCTTGGTCCATCACCAGTGAACCAAGGTGTTAATTTGTCTTGTGTTTTATCAATGTGCCTTCATTAGTCAAGCACTTGGTGGAAATATATGAAGTGATTGTCACAGGTAAATTAGTCAGACTTTCCCTTACTGAATGTTGGACAGTGGAGGACTTGGCACCTGAGTGAACTGCTGCCTGCCTTGAAGACTCCAATATTTTTTCATTTACTTCGCAGCAATGGAAGAGGTGGAGGGCTGAGTATTATGCTTAAAGAAGGGTTATAGGTTCAGCCTGTAAAACGTAGTCCTTTTCTTTTTGGCAGAGCTACTGGGGTTTTCTATTTCCCTTTTTCCCACAGCCTGCATTGGTAGCATTCTTTGTTATCAACAACCCACTAAGTATGTATTCATTTCACGAATGCACTCGCTTATTAGTTACCCATACTGCCTTTTTTCTATTGGGTGATTTTGATGAGTGTGTGAAGCTGGCTAATAAAGTGCACGCCGGAGATATGATCAACGCGCTAGCTGCATTATATCTCATTCAAAAGGTCTCCACCAGCACTCTCTAAGAGGCGATTTGACATTCACCCCTGAGGAGCCAGTGGTGTGTGCAGATATTGTTCCTCGTCTGGTCCAACCATTTCCTAATTCATTTTAGGTCTAAGGAGGGAAAGCAGGAGCGAGGCTCGAAAGAGTGCAATAGAAGACCTACACTGGTACGTTCATGAGTAAAATTCAAATCAGCCAATGAGTTTATATACACCTTGAGAACTTTGGAATTCTCGATGGGAGATGGTTTGGTTAATATTGACTACAGGAACTAACTTGTGTGGATTACGTCTACTCTGGATACTGTGCTCACTCTTCATATCTCCCAGCACAAGTGAGGCCACCCATCTGCCCGCTGTTATGTCAATTTACTGAGAAAAGCCCAAATCAGCTGTCAAAGGCTAGAACAGGTTTGTTGAACCAACTATTCTCCAGAGGCTAGATCTGATATTAAGTTGGCATTAAAAACAAAAAGTTGTTGCAAACAGCCAAAGCCACTTTTTCCACAGAAAGGATTTTTGGAGCCCGTAACACTCCTAAGGAGATTTCCTCAGTTGTAAGGTCCCAGGTATCTCCCGCGTGCGCTAGCCAGACCTTCGAGCATGCACAGCAGTCGTGCAATGAACAGTCCAACGTCTTTGATGAGAAAATTCCTAAGATCTGTGAGAGTCTAGTAGCCCTCCCTAGCAGCTCCTGTTGTACGTTCAGTACAACTGAATCTGATGCAGTGTCTAGCCTGACTAATAAAGCGAAGATGCTCATGCATTTGAGGTTTGAATAGTTAACCCATGAGGTGTTTGTGGATTTGGCGAATGCAGTCTCATCTAGATCACCATTGGGCCAGAGTCCTCCAGTGATCTGGAAAGTGGTGGCTCCCTGTTTGGTTTATTATCTCCTGAGGATCTGTAATAAATCCATCTCAAATGTGACATTGCTTTATGAGTAGGAATAGGCCTTGGTTGTGCCATTGTTGAAGAAGACCATTGCTGACCCTGCCACCTTATGCTATTTCTGCCCTATGTTACTACTGCCTTTTCCTGCAAACATTTTGCAGAAGTACATCAATAAGCAGAATTCTCTGTCTGTGCAACACCATGACATGGGAAGGAAGCTGCTTTCTTACTATCCTGGAAGAACTTCCAATGTCGGCTGACAGTGGCCTTAGTGCTGTTTGATCTGTCTGCTGCTTTCAATATGGTGTCGCATGAAAGACGGCTGCACAGGTTAGGTCCAATTTGGAGACTGTTCATCGCCCCAGATTTTGTTTTGAGTTCAAAGCCTTGTGGTAGTGTTCCTTAGGGGTCCTCCTTGAGCCCTACTCTGTTCAACTTTTATATCGCCCCCTTCAGCCCAATTTATACGATCATATGCGGTTAATTTCTGAACTATGCTGACGAGACCCGTTTGCTAATTTCTATCAACAACTCAGTGTCTGACACCTGTGCAGTCGTGTTTAAGGCAATGTGCCACTGCCACCGCATCCTACTAAAGAAAGTCCCAAGATATTTGCAACCTTTAATCACCAAATACATACCAGGGCGTAGCTTAAGATAGTTGGACAAGGATCTGGTGACTGTACCGAGAATTTTGAGAGCAAGAATGGGGGAATGCTCATTCAGGTACCGTGCTGCAAAAATGTGGAATAGCCTACCGATTGACCTAAGAAGAGAGCCATGCGAAAGCAGATTTCGTAGGCAGCTAAAGACCTGGCTGTTTGTGCAACAGCTACAAGGATAAGTCTCGGTTAATGGCCTTATGTCGTGGCCGATCTTGCATTTAGAAGCCGCATCTCCCAGAGTCCTCTCTAAGTGCTGGGACACACTGGTGGTGTAACCATGTGCTCTACAAATGAATAAATAAATAAATGTAATAAATAAATAGGCACTCTGTAAGTGCGCAATGACTCTTTGGCCGGCCCTCTCGGACTGCGCACTTTGCATGTTCTCCACCCAGGCAGCATTACAGCCTGGGTGGAGAACATGCCCAGGCTCACATTCCCTTGCTGAGCGCAAAGCCACAGCGCTCAGACCAATGTGATTGGTCAGGGGAGCCTGGGTGCTTTCTGTTCCGGCCCAGCGCGGGACGACGCGGAGGGACGACGGAGGAGAGACAAGACGCAGCAAGGAGGTAAGGTTTTTTTTTTTTCTTTACCCCCTCCCCCCTCTACCTCGCCACTTCGATCTGTGCCAGCCGCCTCTGGGTCCATGATGTAGTCCCATTTAGGATAGCCTTAAAACCCTGTCTTTATGTACCCTTATTACACATTTTCTTACTATTTTCCTGTTCTAGAACTAGCATTTACCTCAGCATCAGGATACCTTCTAGATCACAGCAAGCTCTACAAGTCTGTACAACATAAAACGATGCCACATGGCATAATTCGGTGCCATTTGGGTAAACGATCCTATCGCGGGAGCACCAGAACACCGCGAACTCTTGATCATGACAATTGTTTATTTCGTACTATTTATTTTTTCAGTGCGAGGTGCATCCTCACATCCCCTTTGTTGGACACGAGGGCACACTTCAAGCTTAAAGAAAAAAGCGCAAAATGTCATATTTACGTTTCATCTAATTTTGAATATTTTTTTCTGGAATTCCGTATAATTATTCAAAAGGAAATTGTTAATTTTGCAAACCCAAATTATAAATTATTGCCTGACAATTTAACTACCATGCTGCCTTGTCCAGGGGGGAAAAAAACTCATGTTATAAAGGTTTTGATTAAAAAGTATAAATGCAAACCGTTGCTCCGTCTTTTACAAGTACGTTTGAATGCTCAATAAAGTCTTCTGCTTTGTGTGTTTACTGTTTCCACTTTACTACAGAGATGTGTGCAGGCACAGCAGTGTTTTGGGCGAGGGAGGCGGGGAGCAAGGCTTCCCAGTAAGCAGAACCATGGGGTGGGCGACCTCAGTGCCAGGGGGCCCCGCACTGAAAGTGCCCATTGTAAGCAGAGACGCCTTGGCTGCGGCGAGGAAGGCAGCATAATTCCGTTTCCTTTCCACCCTGCTCGGGTTTCTCTTTTTGAAGCACATGTGGAGAAAGTATTTATTGGCTCATTTGTGGCTGGAATGTCAAAAATGTTCAATAACTGCCCTCACATGGCTTTCGTCCTTGGAAGAGAGGGGATGAAAATGTTTGTTCAAGTCCAAGGCTGTTTTTAAGTGAATAGAGTGTCTCTCAGCTGACTCCAGCAGGAGCGGGCCTTGCCAAGGGTTAGGCATCCTGCCGTCTAATTTGTAGCAGGGAGCTTGGCAGCGGGCCCTGCCTCGCCTCTGGTCCAAATGTACTAATGATGTAACTGCTTGTTCTCATTCATGAGCTGGAAGGACCCCGCACCACACGCGGGGCTCTGGTTAATGGGCTGCGCTCTTTTCCTGTCACACTGCACTGTTCAGTGAACTCACTGAATGGAGTTCACTGGCATTTTAAAAACACACAGAGACAGCCTGGCAAAAGGGCCCCCACCCGTCCCAGCTTGGCAGAGAGACCCAAGCCTGCCCCAGCTTGGCACCGGAATCCCAGCTAGTATAGGCAGGAAGAATCGTGTGCCCACCCTACCACCCAGTTTGGAAGAGACCCTCCCTTTCTTCAATATGCCGAGGGTCAGCACCGCCACGTGGTAAACTGACCTGTGCCCTCCAAACCGTTAGACTGTACCCATCTTTCAGCTACTTAGTTTAGCACCCCAGATCTCTTCTTAGCGGAGACAAGGGGCAGTAGCCTTCTTCTGTTTGGCAGAGAAATTAGGGGCCTCCCTAACTTGAAAAAGTTTCTTTTTTTACCTCTTAGTTTGAGTTTATCAAAGACAGATACAAGACATTACATCAGGATCAATTCGTAGTAGTGCACATGTTAATCCGACGGTGTAGGAACTGGTCAATTTTTTATATAACGAGAACAACACTTATGGTAAATGTTGCATATTCTATAGAGTAACAAACAAAAAAGGCAACACCCCACCCCCGTTTAAGAACGCAGACGTGTCACCTATGAAACAGCCCGTGTCACAGAGGAACGTGTGTAGGGTAAGCATCATCTACCTAGAATGCGTCATTTGGATGTCATGAAGTTAACAGATCATCCGACACTTAGAGGCCAACTCAATCGGGGGTAGGACGGGGTGCTGGAGGCATGCCTTAGAAATGGAAGACCCATTGTTAATGACGGTGAAGTCATTGCCATACCATCAAGAAAACTAAGCTAACTAGGTTTCAAGATAATGCTGTACAACTCACCCTTCACTGCCCTTCCTCTTGGTGTCTGAAGCCCTCTCAAAACATGTCCCATTGCATTGATATGGGTATTTTACGAAGGCCTCCATATTCTTCCCTCCTCAGGGCCTCTTTCTTGGCCAGGCCCCAGTGTAACACCTCCTCCTGCCAGGGCCGGACTGGGAACCAAAACCGGCCCTGGCAAAGTGCTCGGCCGGCCCCCCGGGCTTGGGGGTGCCGCCGAGCTCTTTGCCAGAGCCGGTTTTCGGTCGATTTTGTTTCAGGGCCGATTTTGCAGCTATGCTGCAAAAACGGCCCTGTAACAAAAACGGCCCCCAGGGGCCCATAACCGGCCCCCACCCGTGCGGCGCACCGGGGGATTGCCCGGTGCCCGCTACGGCCAGTCCGGGCCTGCCTCCTGCCATACATCCACCCTGGGGGGAACATTTTGTTGATTTTGAGGGACGTGAAATATGCTCTATGAAGTATGGAAAGTTAAAAGAATTTCAATTGTGAGTTTTGCGAGATTGCCTTGGGGTATTCCAGGACATAGGCCCAATCCTTATCCATGAACTCCTTATTTTATTTACTTTTATATATATCGCCAGCTGGACCCGTAGGTATCAGAGCACTTTACATACACAAAGGAAAAGAAAGATTGCATAACATCGCAGGACATGAGGATGCATAAAGATATAAGCAAAGACATAATACTTATGTATCCAGTGAGGGGAGAGAGATGCAGGGGGTTGACACAGTCAGACAACCACCATCCTCGAAGGTCAAAGTGAGGGGGGAGTCCATTATGTTATTGATGTCTAGGACCTTTGACTTGGTCGGAAAAGTATTGGTTGAGGAGAAGGAGTTTCAGATCCTTTTTGGTGCAAGAGAAGGAGGGGTTGCATCTGAGGTCAATCAGGAGTGCGTTCCACATCCTGGGTACGTTGCCCGAGAAGGACCGGCACTGGGTTGTTTTCTTTTTCAGTTTCAGAGGGATGAGAAGAAGTGAGCTGGTGCTTCTCATAGTTCTGGATTTTCCTGCTTTTACTAGTTTGCTGTTTAGGTAGTTTGGGGCTTGGATGTGAAGGGCCTTGTGTGTGATGCAGGCCAGTTTGCAAATACATCTACCTTCCATGGGAAGCTAGTTGAGTGCGTTGAGGGTTGGTGAGATGTGTTCAAATCTTTTTACACCAGTTATGAGTCGGGCTGCCATGTTAAGGACTGTCCTTAGTGGGGCTAGGTGAGCTTTTGGTGACCCTGTTAGGATGGCGTTTCCATAGTCCAGTTTAGAAAGGACTAGGGATTGTACAAATGTCTTGAGATCATCTTGAGGAATGAAAGGTTTAATTTTCTTGAGGCGTTTTAAAGAGTAAAGTGCACTCTTTGCAGAGTTCTTGATGTGGTCCTTCATTGACAAGTTCTTGTCCAGGGTAATGCCTAGTGACTTTACCGAGTCAGATAGGACAAGGGAGCAGTTTAGAGCATCAAGCTCCTTGAGCCAGTCTTGAATTGGTTGGTGGTTACTTTTCGGAGAGAACAGTATTAGTTCCATTTTGTCTGGTTTCAGTTTTAAGTGGTTTGCGTTAAACCAGGTTTGGATCTTGGTTACCGTGCCATTGAGGTGTCGGACGTCACTGAGTGATTTGATTTTGTAGTATATTTGTGTGTCGTCTGCATAAAGGTGGTACTGAACCCCTGCTTGTTTCAGAATAATTGCAAGAGGTTCCATGAAGAGATTGAAGAGGGATGGTGAGAGGATCGATCCTTGTGGGACTCCAAGTTTGACTCGTGTTGGTACAGAGAGGCAGGAGTTGATTTTAATCTGTTGCGAACGGTGCTGAAGGAAGGAAGTGAACCATTCTAGTACTGTGCCATTAATGCCAGATCGCCTCTTCAGAGTATCAAGTAAAGCTTGATGGTTTATTGTGTCAAATGCCGCAGATAGGTCAATAAGGATGAGGAGACAGGCTTCACCTTCATCTAAGGCTCTGTGGATATCATCTGCAATATTGAGCATTGCTGTTTCGGTGCTACAACCTTTCCTGAAACCCAACTGAAAGGTGACGAGGAGGTTGAAGTCGTCACTATGTTGGTTAAGTTGTTGGAGAATGCACTTCTCCAATGTTTTAGCTAGGAACGGAAGGTTGGAGATAGGTCTGAAGTTGTTGAGCTCGTTGGGGTCGGCCCCTGGTTTCTTGAGTATAGGTGTGATTTGTCCTAGCTGAAGGGAGTCTGGGACACAACCTGCCTGATTTGAGAGAGGAGTTGATGATTTTTGTCCAGAAAGGGGCAATAACGTGGTTGAGTTTTTTTTTTACTATTGTGGATGGGAGGGGGTCCATAGTGTGGGAGGTAGGCTTTAAGCTTGCAATTATATTGAAGACGTCGATTTCCGACATGGGTTCGAAGTTCAACCAATTAGCGTCATTTTTCAGTTGGTAGCGGTCCTGGTTGTCCATGGTATGATTTCGATTTGCTTGGTCAGGGGCGGTTAAAGGGGGGCAGGTTGCGAGGGAGGGAGGATTTGAGGTTTGGATGAAGGATTGCTCAATTTTTGTGACTTTATCTGTGAAGAATCTGGCAATTTCTTTGCATCGATCTTTGGTGGCTTTTATTTCTTGTGGGGATGTGCCGTTTGCTTGACCTTTGACAATGTTGAATAGTTCTCTAGGTCTATTTTTCGCCTGGTCTAGTTCGCTGCGGAAGCAAGGGGCCTTTTCTCTAAAGATGTGTTTTTTATATGCTGACCGGGTTGATCGAAGTTGTGCTAGGAAAAGAGTCGACGGGTTAAGACTCGAAGTCCTTTCTGATTGTCTGAGTTGTCTTCTTTCGTTATTACGATTCACGTTGAACCAAGAGTTTTATTTGGTAGATCTCAAATATTCGAGTTTGAGTGGTGCTACTTGATCTAACACCTCTGTCATTGTGGAACTAAAGTGGGCTGTGAGATCAGCGGCCGTTATATTGGAAGGCTGGGCTTGTAGATGGGCATGAATCTTGGATTCCAGTTCAGTTATGGGGACTCCGTTGATGTTCCTGGTCCAGTGCTTAGGTTTGTCAGGTCGTCTTGGTTGGTTTCTGACATGTGAGTCAATATTAAACCGTATGAGGTGGTGGTCAGACCAGTCAATGGGAGAAATCGATCTCAAAGAGACCAGCTCATTTTTGGTGATGATCGTATCCAGAGTTGCTCCTTTGATGTGTGTTGGTTCATTGCAGAGTTGTTTGAGGTTGGTAATATCAAGCAGGTTGCAGAGGTTCTGGGTTGTAGTGTCTTCTGGGTTGTTCTAGTAGATATTGAAGTCACCCAGGAATACGTCTTTTGTGTCTGTTAGGGAGAAACAAGTTATTAGGTCAGTTAGTTCTTCCGCTAAGAGTGTACGTTCACCAGGAGGATGGTAGATGGTATGAAATTTGATGGGCGTGGTACCTTTGACTGTAAGTTCAACACCTAGGTACTCAAGAGTCAGGTATTCTGTGGATTTTAATCTGGTAAGATGTATTCCTTCTTTATGAATGATAGCTTGGCTGCCACCTGTTTTGAGCGGTCTGTTGTGTCTGACGATGTTGTAGCCTGGGGGGGTGAGAAGGTCTAGGATGGGGGTAGAGTAGTAATTGAGCCAGGATTCTGTGAGGATGGAATGCGATGTCTATTTCCTCCGTGAGTATAACTTCAGCAATATCTGTGGCATGTTGTACTGCTGATCTACAGTTGAGGAGCATCCACAATAGAGGCCGGGGCTCCTCAGTGTTGGTGTGTGCTGTATGTATAGAAGTGTATTGAGCAGGGGGTCTGGGCGAGAGGACAGGTCTAGGGATTCTATTAGTGCTCACTAAAACTGGGATTGCCAACGGGGATGTGTTCAGGCTAATTTCGAGGTAAGAGTTGTTAATATCATCTGCGTCTCATTCTGAAATGGGTCGGAGAGCTCGACTAGGTCGATATGCCCGACTCCTCATAGGATTGGTGGGCCATGGGGTGCCAAGCGGGGCAATGGAAGAGGCTGTATGGGGGGAGGTGTGTAGTTACCTGGAGTGTGTGAGCAAGGGGCTTAATCTGGTTGGGAAGGTTTTGTTGCAGGTGTAGGATATCTGCCACTAGGGAGTCTATTTTCTGCTCCATTCGGCTCAGTAGCTGGGTAAGTGTGCTGAAAGGGCATGTTGCCTTCGTCGGGAGCAGTGTATGACTAGGGTCTGTGGAAGGAGAGGGTACTAGGTTTTGGGATTGAATGGCATCATTGGGGTTAGGAGTGGGGATGGATTGGATGTGAGGAGTCTGGTCGTTGTTGCTTCCGGTCAGGAGGTTAGGAGGGGGTGTTGTGGGTCTTGGGTCCAAGGGAGAGAAGTGAGCAATGGTAAGGAGGAAGTCTGTGTCTAGGGGATTGGCAGTGTGATTAGAAGACGGGGCAGTTTGAGCATGTGGAGGTGGGACGAGGGTGGAAGTGAGCAGTGGCTAGAGGGAGGTCAGTTATCTGAGGGATTATCGGTGACGTTGGGTATGGAGATGGTTTGGGCAGGAGGAGTAGGGACAGTAGTGGAGTTGAGGATAATTTGTGGCAGTAGAGTCGGGTTTCCTTAAGTCGAGGGGGGTTGCCTGTAGTGGGTTCAGTCATGTAAAGAATGCCGTTTGAGTCCGATCTGCCTAGCTCAGGGTCAGCCTTGCAGTGTTTATTAGCTGTGCATTTACTGGACCTGGTGGTATAGGTTGAAGCCATTGTAGAGGGTGTTTGCCAGCCGAGTGTGATGATCGGGGTAGTGAGATTATAATTAGTGATGGTGGATGTCCAAGAGTTGTTTCGTGGGTCGTCCGGGGAGGGAGATTGGGTCAGGTCTGGGTTTTCTGTCTAAGTAGAGGGGACAGGGGGGGATTGGGTTTAATGGTACTGATGAGTTAGAGAGGAGAGTAATGTTGGGAAATGCCGATCAAAAATGGTGAGGTGCGGTGAGGTGGCCTCTATGAGAATGTTTCCTGTTCTGAAGATAGAAATTGTGAGTTCCCCTTTAAAGATAGGGGGTGACTGTTGTGGAGATTTTTTCGCCATAGGGAATATTTACTGATTTCGTAACTTGAAAGTGAAGAAGGAAGGTGTTCTTCCACTTAGTCGGGTGATTTGTGTAAAAGATGAAGTTAGTTTTCGTGTTGCCGTTAGTCGCGGTGTGGTAGTTGTCTACTATAAGTGTTTCCGAGTGCTGTTTTAAGGTACTGTGCTTTAGGTTCTTTTTAGCTTTACTGGTCAGATTTTCTGGGTACTTCATGGACCATGAGTTGGGTCCGTAACGGCAGAGTTTAGAGTTCCGGGAGGGGTTTGGCGGTTGCATGGTTAAAGACTGAGAGATCAGGCTCTATATGAATCTATGGGAGGAGAGGTTGGTTGCGCATTTGCGTCTTGTTGCTGTGAATGCTTGGACTAAATAATCGGGGACGTGCCAATTATTGATCAATTCAAGATGGTTGCTATCTTTTTTGTCCATAGGTTCTCCCCTTTTTCAAATTCCATGGAGAGAGATAAAAGGATAAAGCCCTTATAACCTAAAGAAAGAGCATGTCACTCCCACCATGGTCTGATGTGTCCAGGGGCTCAGACTCAGTGAGGGAAGGGCAGCCACAGGTCAATCAGGAAGGCAGTGGCTCCATGCACAAACATCCGTTGTTCAGTGCAGGGAGGGGAGATAACTTTCCAAATGTCATTTCTACTTTCTAGATATCCGGGAGCCATGGGAAGCATTACATGCCCATTTCCATTAAATTTAACATCAGGGGTGGGAAATAGTCATGCAATCAATTTAAAAAAGAAGTCATGTTAGTGTTTCTCTTTGAACTTTTTAAAATTCTAGTACCGTACATACCATGAATATATTATTTAAATGCTAAATGGATTCCTTCTCACAATGCAACGGATCCTTCAGAGCAGTAAAAACTGTTGACTGGCAAGCAGGGATGTTCTTACGGAAAAACCCAATCATTGAGGGGATCAGATCGGATCCAGTCAGTGGTTCCCTGCTGTGGGACTCCTTAAGATCGTGGTCAGGATGTATGTATAGATGGCAGATCGGTAGCTGTTATCTTTTCGCCGGGTCAGCAACAAGGTTCGGGGAGGCAACGGACCTCAGCGGCGGGATGATCAATTCAGACCCGTCTGGAGGCCACAATCGGCAAAGTTTACATGTATGCGGAGTGAGGGCATACCGGCATCGACAGCAGCTCACCGTCGAGAAGTGGGAGCGGCAAGAAGCATCAGTCGAGGGGGAATCAGTTCTGTCCCCAATAGGGCCGCCATACCCTGTGGCTTGGTGCTGTGCAGAAAGGAGCTCACCTCGGTACTGGGCATCGAGGCAGCTTCACGCCATGTAAATCTAGGAGACAGGAGATCCTTTCTGTCATGACCAGCGAGGGGATGAGAGTTCCCGATCCTGGGGAGCACACTCTTGTTGAGAGCGCCTCGGCAGATGAGTTGAGGCTCTACGGATCCTGGTAGAGTGATTCTGCAGGTAAGTGGCGTCAAGATCGTTGTTTCGTCTGGTAGAATGTCGATTGTAGTAGATATAAGACAGTTGATGTCAGATGGCTGGGTTATCGGGGGATATCGACCGATATGGTGATCCCCAACCGGGAGCTCTGAGGAATGGCTCCTACTCGGCGGTCATTTTCTCTTCCCTATCCAGATCTGTTTCCCAATTGGTTTTGAGTGTTGTAGCGGTATCAGAAGATGTGCTCAGAGTCCCTTGTACAACCATATAACCAGAGGTGTCTACTGTATCCCATCATGTGTAACGCCTGTAGGAACTCCTGGGTGCTGGGTCAGGTGCCATCGTAGCCCAATGCTTTCAGATATATCGGAGAGTACTGGCATGACTTAAGGACAGATTTTCAGGCAGTCCATGATTATGCACAAAGTCTGTATGTGACAACACTGCACCGTCGGCAAATAATGCACCCACCGCAGTCACTCCAGCTTGCTTCCAAAGGCCCAATCTATGAGCTGTCAGCGTGCCTGAAGAAGTGGGAAAATCCCATAATGGGATATTTGGTGAATAGGGTGTTGGTGACGCAGTGTATTTCATTGCTATCTTCCAGTAGGCGAGGGCCGTACACAGTAAGAGTGAACCAGTGTGTAAGGGTGAAGCACTGGGGCAGATGCAGATCAACCAGTGTAAGAAACCCTGATTAAGTCGGGCCGTGGTGTAACCTATCTCCAGCAGGTTGTGGCCGGCAAACCAATAGGATAACCATTGGAACTGTCTGGCTGTGCAATTTGCATTGAAGTCTGGAGCCCCCATACCACCCTGGGTTGTCAGCAATTGCAATTTGGCCATACTGATTCTGCGACATCCAGTGCCCCATATGAGGTTGGTTAAAAGAGAGTTCAATAGTTAGAACGCCCATGCTGGAATTATGAGAAGCAGAGGAAAAAAGTGGTACAAGAAGCACAGTAGCAGCACCATTTTTGCCAGGGCCAAGCGGACCATCACGGATATGGGTAACTTGAGCCAAAAGGCAACCTGGGATTTGAGTGCGTTTATCGTGCGTATGAGATTACCTTCCAATAGGTCTTGCAATGCACAGTATATCTGAATACTGACGTAATGAAAGGTGCCTGGTGCCTCCTGCATTCGTGTTTCTCCAAACCATGGATTCTATGTGGGAGTCAGTAAATGTAAAGGCACACAATTTTTCTAAATGTATATGAAGACCAAACTTTGATAATAACTGAGACATCTACCCTTTACCTCCCAAAGATCTTTGAAGTACAAAATCATTCAGTCTGCATATAATGATATGGAGTGCGTGATGCTGTCTATGAGGATCCCCTTATGCCCTACGTCTTGCCGTATTCATTATGCTATGGGTTCAATTGCTAAAATAAAAGAAGCGGAGAAAGGGGGCAGCCTTGCTGCGTACCCCTTCCAACCTGATAGGAATCTGAAATATAAGGCCCAGTTCTAGCTCTTGCGATAGGCACTGTATACAGTGACATAACTCATCTGATGTAGGGGAAGGTATCCCATACCGACCCAGGGCTTCTAGTATGAAATCGCAACCCAAGGTATCAAATTATTGCCGAATGTCCAGTGCTAGGGAACCGGCATTTGAATTAAGGTCTCTAGCAGCATCCATTATACTAAATAGCTACCGTATATTCAGGCACGAGCTCTGTGGGTGGACAAAACCGCATCAGTCCGTATGGATCAATGTCAGAAGTAACAGGTGTAACCGGAGGGCTAGGATCTTGCTGAGTATTTTGTATTCCGTGTTCAGAATCAATAATGGCCTATACACTGCTGGCTCAGTGGGGGATTTACCGGGTTTGAGCAGGGACATTGCAAGCACTTCTTTGGTGGAAGGGGGTAAGGAGCCTGATTCCAGGGAGGCTCTGTAGAGCTTCTCTAAATTTGAGACTAGTTTGGAAGAAAATGTGGGTAGAATTCCACAAGAATCCCATCGGCACCTGGCGTCTTATTTCAGGCTAGTTCTTTAATTGACCCACGTATTTCACCCGATGTGATGGGGGCAGCTGGGGCCTCCCTATCAGTGGCCTGCACTTGGGTTAACACTGTGCAATGTAGAAATGCTTCTTACTCCGCCGGGTCCGGGGGTGAGGGGCAGGATATAGTGCAGCGCAAAAGTCTTGGAACGCTGTGTTGATCCCCAACTGGGTCACCACAAGCCTATGGGTAGGTGTATTAATCGCCTGGATTGAGGTTGGCGATGGTTCGGATTGAATCAGATGTACCAATAGCATGCCCAATTTGTTTGCCTGATTGTGAATTTTCTGCGTGTAAGCTTTATAATCCAGCACTCTAAGGCGTTCAAAGAGCTTTGCATGTGAAATTCTAGCTTCTTCTAGTTGAGGGTACAGCGTCCATGTGTTTAGCCCCTGCTCTCTCTAGGGGGCCAAGGCTATTCTCGCATTGTGTAAGTTCCAATAGGACCTCTTCCCTTGTTTGATACAGCACCCCTATCGTAAGCAGAGTAAGTGGTATGGAATAATTGGCCTTGCCATTGTTTACGTAATTTTAGGGCTGTGGCGCCTATGTAATTGGGCCAATATTCTATGCCTTTTATGTATTGACCCATCCCCCGTACATTTTAAGTAATTATATTGTAATCGTGAGGTACAGTAGACCTAATTGACATAAAAAACTGTGGCAAATCCACCCTCCATACATTTTCCCTGTATCTTCCCATCAGGTGACCACGTCAAACAGTGAAAAACTTTCCCATAATACTCAGTCCAGCGATTCTTTGTCATTCAACTAAACATTAGAAAAAACCATAACAGATTAACTATGGTGAACCATTTGCCTTCACTATTGGGGCATGTAATAGCATCCCAGCCGGGTGTATGGCATCTACTGTGTATGTACATTGGTATTATTGTGGGCCATCCAGACTCAAGACCCCCAGTATTAAGATATGAAAGAGTTCTGGACAATGCAATAAGAAACCATACAATGCCAGACATATTCAAAGCTAGGATAATGGGTATCATAAACGACCCCTCATAATGAATACGCTAGTAGGCTGTCCGGTATGCTACAAAGAAATGCCGGGTTAGGTTATATGGCATGTGCTACCTGAATTGCACCTGAAAAGAAAAACATGAGCGGTCAACCATGAGTGGTCATGCTGCAGTATGAACAATCAGCCTAATAGATCACTAGCAGTTTCTGGAGAAATCGAGGGGGCTAGGGCCAAGCTGCTGTTTCTGATTCTGAGTCCGAGGCACTGTCGTGTGAGGAACTGGAGCTGACAAGCGGTCTAGTTGCCCACAGTGTAGTCGCTGACCTGGTTGCTGACAATTGTCCAGGTCAGTCGGAGCCACCACCTGCTTAAGCCAGTCTTCCACGAATTGGGTAACATGGCGGCCCTCTGTCCCCTCAGGGATTCCAATCAGCCTCGTTTATTTCTATGGGCACTGCCCTCGGCATCCTCTGCACTTTCCTTGCATTGATCCACTTGTCGCCTCAGTTGTGTTATTTGTGCAGCATGTTCCTTATGACCTGGGGACAAGGCAGAAAGCGCCAATATGTTTGACTTGACCCTGCCAGACAGTTTATGCTGGTCATTTTTAGCAGGCTAATGTCTGTAGTGATAGCACCTAGTCACTGCTTGATGGCTACTCTGGAGTCTCGGATTTCTTGTAGGATGACATCTAACTTATCCATGGGAGGTGTTATCATGGTTGAAGGTGCACAATCGCCGTGAGAATGGGCCTGAGTACTCGGATTGTGTGGACTGGAAGCACAAGTGGGCGGGAGGCCTGTCACTCCTGGTTTTGGTGTACCCCATGGTTGTTGTCCCTTGTCTTCAGTACCAGTAGACAGAGGGGAGATAGGGCCCTCTGTCAGCTTCGCAATCAACAGGGTATCTGCAATAAATGGCTGTTGGGTCTACTAGGACAGGTGCAGGTGTACCTGCGCAGTCCCGGGTTGCTCCTGCGGAAGTGTACTGGAGGGAGGGCGTCAGGGGTGCACCATGGGTTTCAGCACACAAGCGGGCTTTGGTGCAGTCCCAATCTCAAGGCGAGCAGATATTCCCTGCGTGGAGATCAGTGGCGTCTGCCCTGAGTGGACCATGCACTGTCCATAAGGCTAGCCCGGTCCACATAGAGCCCAACTTGAATGTGACTGATCATGAGGTGATACTAATTGGATGTGGATTGGTAAGCCGTCACCTCTCCCATCCAGCCAGGCACAGCCAGTAGCTATGGTGGTAATCCTAGCCCACAAATCGGGTATCTACTCGCCAGGCCCCCGATGTTGTCTGGTGGTATAGGTGCCATATGGAACACCTGTATGTGCTCCAAGGGTTCCCAGTGGCTCCTTGCATTTGGCTGGTACTTTCACAAGGCTCCACCACCAGGGGTGGCGCGCATGTCTGGCTGACGATTACACCACCTGAGGAATGTAGGGCAGCTGACAGGCCCTCGATAATCCTTGCTCAGCATCAGACACTGCGTCAGTGGGGTCCAGAGAAGCGAGTCCACACATGCATACAAGCAAAGCATCAGGGCATGCTGGGTCGCCCTCAACCATAGGGCACTCTATATCAGCCCGGCCTCCCTTCCATCGCCAGAGATAAGTGGGGAACTGTAATTCAATTGGGCTGGGGTCCCCTCTCACCGGCTGTGTGATCCTGGCAGTGAGGGTAGAACCAGACAGTGGCTCATGGCTCAGCGGCCCACCTGTGTACCAGGATCTCCCGCAGGTCTATGTGATTCGGCCCGGCAGCCAGGTGAGCTGGGCTGCTCAAGGCCATAAGTCAACAGAAACACTGGAGCCATGGTCCACCGCCTCCCTGATACGTCGGTCCCGCCGAGTGATGGAGGCCCGCGCTCGCAGCTACTCCCACAATCCTCAGTCTGCACCAGTCTCAGGGCCACTTGACGTCCACCGCCATCTTAGTCGCGCAGTGGGGTGACAAGAATTTGGTGTTCTCGGATGCCCACCAGTCATCCAGCGCCCTATGGGTGTCAGCCAATGCTCCAGGAACAGTTCTGTGACCTATTCAAGGCTCCATGCTGCAGCCAGCCGTGTAGTGAAAAGGGATCATGGGACCTGGGTCCAGGAGCCCCCCAGCTACACGTCTGCCATCTCGCCTAACTTGAAAGAGTTGACTCTAACTTGGCACAAACCCTCCCAGCCCTGCACAACGTCCTTGCAGGAGGGACTCCTACTCTACCCCTGCCCCACCACCCCCGAACTTGCAAAGCGATCTGCGTCCTCCCAAACTTGCCAGAAAGGTAGCTAAGGTGGTTGAGAGAACTCAGACCCTCCTTTCCCCTCCTCCGCCTCCCACCCGAGTTCACTCACTGTTGCATGGGCGTCTTAACCTAAAAGAAAATGATTTAATGCACAAAAACAACCCAACGTTAAGTCATTCTTAAGAATCCAGTTCATAAAAAAGAGAAAAACGAAGCCTCATAAAACGGTGAAAGGATAATAAAAGCAAGCTGCAGAGCACATCGTTTTTTTGGGTCAGAGCAGCTGAATTGTATTAGGCAGGTGACCTCCTACCCTTAAGAATTGTTAACTTAGGAAAATATTCCACTTAACCGGCAATATTCCTTTTGAAACCAGAAAAAATAACTAGTCAAACAGCGTGAAATCTTGGACTGGTTGTTTAGGGTTTTTTTGTACTAATTTTGAAAGATAGAAGATCTACCCTACTGCTTCCAACCACAAACTCCAAAATACGAAAAACATACCATCTCAGTATTTCTCTTTTTAAGGAATGTCGGAAATGGGTACAAGGCAGTGCTTTCAAGAAGTCCCATGGCAGATGTGATTAATATAGGCATTTTTGTTTTCTATGTATTCTTGTAGTTATAGGCAGCTAAGTCTGAAAAAAGGTAAATGCAAAATGTGTTGATCTTAAACAACTTTGCCCGGGAGTGGATTGTTGAAGATTCTGCTTTTGTTTACCTACTGGCACTGCCTCCCAAGGGACACCCGCATGTCTTCTTGTCCTAGGGTTGGACCCCTTGGTGTTTTCAACCGATTTGGGTAGATACTGCACAACCTGTTAGAATGGCCAGAATGCAGGGGGCATTTCAGAAAATTAAAATGATCACATTGCAGTAATCTGATTGACCAAAGCACCCCACTACCATCTGGGAGTTAAATTGCGTTTTCTGCCTGGATTTAGGTTGCCATTAGTACAGCAAGCATTCTGCTCAAGGAACTTCAAATTGGAACAAAACTGAAAATGCAAATACCAGAATTCAAAGAAAACACTTGTACAGTAAGAAGCATTCACACCTCAGATGGGAAATCTCGATCTCTGCCAAAAACATTGGTTAAAAATTTTGCAATTTACACTTTTCCTTCTCTGTAAACGGTTCGCATTTGAAGCAATACAAATAATAAGAAGTAACTAGACGACATTAAATGGTCTTTTTACTGCCCATTTCAGATGTTCATAGGAATGTTATGGCCGTTTTGTAAGTCGGGTGTAAGTCAAAAAGTTTTGTTTTTACTAAAAACATATGTACTTGCAGGAGTGCTCAGTTAGCCGTCTTCATCCAATGGTCTGCTGTAGTGTCATGCTCACTCTGCTTCCACCCACTGCGGCATATAGACAATAGTGAGCACAGGGTAAGCCCACTTCAGCCATAGAGTGTGAGTGATGGCGTTCTGCTCTTGCACAATTTGCACAACCGCACAAGTCCCCTTCAGTGCCAGGGAACAATGCTACAATGTATTTTACATAAAATATATACATATATTGTGCTTTTTATACTCTGTTTGCTTTTGTAGAATGCAAGCCCTCATTTAAAAAAAATGATTCACAAACAGAATAAGTGTTGGTAGAGCCAGAAGGTCATAAACTAACGTTAAACCTGTTGGCTTTGCAAATGCTTGTTTGCTATGTGAGAAATAGCTTCGACAAACTCTCGACATTTCAGACCATTAACATGTGTTGACATGAGAATAGTCATTTGAAAGGAAATAAATCTTACTGTGTTTTCTAATCCTACTTTTACCTTTTTGTTTCAAGCGCCTTTGCAGGAGAGTACACACATGAGACGGCGGAAGGAACGTACAGATGTGTAGTGTGCGGAACCGCCCTCTTTAAGTAAGTGCATCTGAATCCTATACAGCCTTTGGTTTAGAGGACAGACTACTGCAGCACTTGAATTATGGAGCTGTGCCCTGCACGTGCTGGTTGTCAGTGTCGCACAGGGAATATCTAGTTTTCATGCATTGCCCCAGACTCATGTGCAGCCTGTTTTCTAAGTAGACCCGGTTTTAGCTGCGCCACGCTCGTTTATTTCTTTGTGTATTTATTTAGGAGTTTTGTATAGCGCTACATGTCATCCAGCTCAGGTCAGAAGGCTGAACAGAGAGGGAGGTAGAGTGCAGCAGGCCCATAGGGTGGACCTCGAGCTGCCATTCTGTGGTGACTCCCATCAAGCTGTAGGCTTAGTTCAAGCCTGGCTGGAAAAGTTTGTCTTTTTGAGTTCCCTGAACTGCAGGGAACCAGGCCCGAGCAGAGAGGAGGGATGAGGCTGTCCCATTCATCTTATTCATTTAACTAACAGGCGCACATGTCTACCGCTCCCAATAACAATTTATATTTTCCCTCTACGAATCCACCTCGGGTTCTGGAGTAAAGTGCTAATGCTGAAAAACACTTCGAAGTCTTGGGAATTAAGCGCTATATAAATACAATTTACAATTACAATGAGCTCGGACACTGGCGCCCAAGGACCTTACTATTCTTTTTTTAAAGTGGTTTCCTCAGGTAGCCTGAGCTTAACGAGGCACTCATCATACTACCAGATTGAACGAAAAGGAACAACCACACACTCTGTACTACTATGAGTCAGAGTTACTAGTGTCCCTAAAGGTTTACTCTTAAACATCACGAATTGAGGGCAGTTTGGAACTTTTAAAGACATACTCTATAGGTGTTGTGCAAGGTATGGGAGTCTGTATGCATTTGTGCTTGCTGCAGGTAAAGTTTGTGGTATTTAATTTATTTTTTGTAGGGGTCCAAACTCCAAACCAGTTTCCAGTAGTCTAAGAACCCTTAGCTAGTCAAACTGAGACAATGGTATGGTCTCTGTAATGTGAAAATCAGTGGTGGCTGGGTTCCATGGTAAGACTGCAGGCGAAGGCAGCTGCCCCTCTGTGCACTACTGGAATATGTCTATAGGTCAAAGAATCAGACTGAAGAATGAAGATGCATAAGCGCACTGTCTGTGTTTCAAGCAGCCTATGACAGTTTTGCTGTATACGATAAGCTCTGGAAACATGAATGCATATGCGATACTCAAGAATAAACAGCAGTCGCTGTTTATTTAGGTTAGGTTCTGAATAAACCGGAACACAGTAACATCATGAGGTGGTTGATGTCACATGATCTTTGTCTGCTTAAAACAATCTTATGAGGAAATTAGCTGTTTTTAACACAGAGCGTTAAAATATCAAACATGATGTATAACAGTGAGTGAATTTTTTGCAGGCCCAAGTTAAACAAGCATTGGCATAGCCTATAGGTCTCGCCTTTGGGACCTTATAAGTGTTTAGCTATGCAACAGTTGCATAACTAAATACTTATAAGGTCCCAAAAGCAAGACCTATTGGCTATGCAAAGCGGCCGTGCGGCAGCGAAAGTGAAGGTGATCGCGATCAAACATCAAAGCGGCCGTGTGGCCGCGAAAGTGAAAGTAATCGCGGTAAAGCGCGCGCCCGCGCACATGCACTGTAGCTCTAGACTGGCCTGGTAGCATGCGCTGGGTCAGGCGAGACCTAAAAACAACAGCTGAAAAGAAATTACTCTTACTCGCATCCTGTAAACGCCTTATGTGGTCTCGCTGGGATCTAAACTAGCCCCGTAGACTCACTCATATAGCCTCATTTACCATCAATACGCACATTGGCATAAGATTTACAACATTTCAACATTTCCACTAATCACATCAAAAGCTACCTCTCGAAAATACAAAGCTGGCTGTGCAGGCATAATCTGAAATTGATTTAGATCAATATCCGTAGCAGTTATAACACAACAGCCAAAAAGCAGCCCAAAGTGCATACAAAATGTCACATCTCTAACATTCATGCCAGATAGCAAACAAACTGAAAACCCATTAAAACAAGCATTGGCATAGCCAATAGGTCTCGCCTTTGGGACCTTATAAGTGTTTAGCCATGCAACAGTTGCATAACTAAATACTTATAAGGTCCCAAAAGCTAGACCTATTGGCTATACCAAGCGGCCGCGAAAGTGATCGTGATCCCGATCAAACATCAAAGCGGCCGCAAAAGTGAAAGTAATCGCGGAAAAGCACAGCGCGCGCCCGTGCTCATGCACTGTAGCTCTAGGCTGGCCTGGTAGCACTTTTGGAGCCCTCTCAATAAGTCTCGCCAGACCAGTGCATACGCTGGGTCAGGCGAGACCTAAAAAGGAAGTGCAGCACATCAGATCAAGGTGTTTTTTCTCCTATCGTCCATTTCATATCTACAATCCCAGAAAAGCTAAATGCCTGGCTTTAACAGAAAAAGTAAGATGGCTAGAAGTCCATGGGGTCTGTGGAGGGCACAACAGAGGAGGAGCCTGGTGCAGGGAGCCAGTGAAGACAGATCCCTGCAAAGTGCACCATTGTTAAGCCAGTAGTCCTGCTGCAAATGCTTCTGGTGGCTAGAGCTATCCACCAGGAGTAAAGTGAGCCCAAGATGGTTAAATTCGTCCCATCAAGGCCCCAAGATATCCACATTTAAAGATTCTTGACCCCTTTGCGAGAGACAGAGGTTGTGGGGCTCCGCTGCAAACCTGAATTCCATCCCCATCGTGGGCCAGTGCTCGGTGGTTGGTTCAAGCTTCATCAATAATTTGAGTTTAGAATGGGGCATGCATGGGGGTCCTCCCTAGAGCTCAGTGAGGCCTGGGGACCCCAACTCCAGGGCCGGCATATTTAGTTAAGGGACCAGGGATCCCATACTTTGTCTCCAGATGAGGAGGCAAGCAAGTCTGCTTTACTCCCACCTGCAGGTTTGTGCAGAAGAAATTATTGTGGGCTCCCACCTCACAGGAGCCCAAAAACATCTACAACAGCCCCCCCCCCCGCCAGAGTGGAAGTACCAACAGAGGATCGCAGGCTCCTGCTTGAGGCGGGAGCCGAAGCGCCTGCATGGCAGCACGGAAGTGGGCTCCCTGCACTGCCACGATGAGGAGGAAGGTTAGGGGATGTCTTGGGTGGGACCAGGCACCAGGTTTGGATTGGGATCAAAAATCTGCCCAGACACACCAAAAAAAAGTGGCCCATATTTGTGCATTGCTTTTCCGCAAAACACTTCTTCAGCGAAGTTTTATGAAAAGAATGGGGGTGGGGCATGTTTTATTACCTTCTGTTAGATAAAAAAATTGCAGAGATTAGTTCACACTGCTGAGCCACACATGAATGCAAGTGAGACCACTTCTGCTCAGGCCCCCTGCCACTGCTGAATCAGCTTACATTAATGAACTGGCCCACCGAGAGAAATGGAGTGATACCTCCGCCCATCTGCCACTTGAAAGGCCACTCAGGCACCCACTGGGCTAACAGCACAGACAGCCCCGAGGCTGCCAAAAAAAGCAGCCCACAGCTGGAACTCGGCTATTGGCCCTTTGGCCATTTCCCGAGTGACCGCCTTACCAATCCGACTCTGCCAGTCACACCCTTTAAATGGAAAGGAAACACATTTTAAAAGACCTCCATGCTCTGGAACACAGCAGGAGACCCACTGTTAAAATATTCAGTGCTCCCTGGCTGGGAACGCCCCATAATGCCTCAGAAGAGGCTTATTAGCCTTTTGTGGTTCCCCACAGAAAGCAGGGTCACCACCACCATGATTAAGGAAGTGTGTGGGGCCTAAGGAGCGCAGCAGCCCCGATCAATACTCAAAATTTACCCTATGTTTCTGGGGTCATGAAATCCATGAGCCCCATGATTTTCACCATTAATTTCCTAACGTTCCCAAAGTTAGAGCTTTTTCTGTTCAGCTGCGACCTCGAGTGGTTGCTTCTATGATTGCATATTTTGTGGTCTAAGAAGGTGTACTCTTTTCTCTGGGATGAGAATAGGACCATACAGATTTTATTATGTTTAGATGGGTTTTCAACTTGGAATAGGATAATGATTCTCCTGGGAAGGTAGGGTACCTTTCTCAGTACACAAACTTCTTTCTTTCCTGTGTTAACTCTTAAACCTACGCTGTTACATCATAAATCATAGCACGCTTCCAATCAATTCCAGTGTATTAAATATGTGTGTGTTTTTTCAAATCTGTTTCATTGGATTTTCCTATGGTCATACAACATTGGGTATTGCAGTGTTCAACACCATCCTATTGCTTGATCATCACAGTTTGTTGGCAACGCATTCAACCAACGTAACTTTAACCCTTCCCAAGCCAATTAATTCCTTCAAGAATGTGGATGAGGGGTTGTTCTTGTGGGGTGTCAGAAAACCTATGGCACTGTGGTAAAGAGAGAGGGGGAAGGAGCGCCCTCTTCCATCCCATCCTGTGGTTGTTTCTGCCTCAGGGCTCCGGCTGATCCCCAGCTATGGGCCCTGTCCCCGGAGTCCAATGCAATCAGATCCCCCCCATCTCCTGTGGTTTCAAAGCTGGCTACCACTTCCTGCCAGAGATTCGCTAATGGCTTATTTTGAAATCCACTATAATCCTCTAGGTACAGTAACACCTCCTCAGCTTTTGCCCAGTTCAGGACCTCCGCTCTCCCCAGGCATTGTGGTGGTCCACTCTGAGACCTCCAGTGTCTGGCAATGTCTCTGCAGGCCAGCCCAAGCACTATGTCCAGGAATTTGTTGCCCACTTTCTTAGCAGGTTGCCAGCTATAAAGGCCCAGTACGCATACCTCAGCAGTCCCCAAACCCCAGTGGTCCAAAGTACGCTCCAGATTCGCCACTATCCCCTCCAAGTATTGTGTAATCACTGAGCAGCTCCATACCACATATCCAAAATCTGCGTCCACATGGGAACATCTGGGACAAACTTTATCATTAGTTTGGTACATAACAGTCAGTCGGTGGGGTGTAAGATATGTAGTGTGCAGGAAGTTAAACTGCATGTGTTTGAAGTGTGTGTCACTTGAGACCTTCTGAGTGTGTTGTAATATGCACTCCCATTCTTTGCCACAAATGGGCGGCCCACTGTAACCTCCCACCTAGCCCCTGCACCTGGAAAACCACCCAGAGTCATGGCTAGCAGCATGCAGTACAGCCAGAACACAAAGGGGCATATTTACAGGCCCCTATCACCACAGGAACATTATGTTTTACGACGTTTCTGTGGTGAAAGTGGCTTCGCCTTATTTACAAGGCGACATTAAGCCACTTACCATGGGCAATGGGTGTTGCTGTGGGTGTTTCGCTGTGACACCCATTGATTTTGACACTGCCCCATATTTACAAGGGAGTCGTAAATATGGGACAGGGCCAAAATTAATACCAGGGAAAACCTGGTCTTAACATGGCAAATTGAGCAGAAATGCTTTATTTCTCCTTGTTTTTGCTGTTCCTATGTGTGCTGCATTGTGCAGCACACATAGAAACAGCAAAACGCCATGATTGATTGTTTATGTGCAAGATTGGAAAACATCATTGCTCCCAATGCAGGCCCCCATGCATTATGGTCCAAGGGTGCCTGCATTGGCACCAGGCAGCTTAATTTAGCGCTAGTGCCATGGAAAATGCAAGGGTTATCGTTGTAAATACGGTGCACCCCTGTGTTTTCAGAATATAGAGCGCGGCGTTAGCAAGTTTTGCTTAATGCCACTTTCCGTCATTGTGTTGTATATATGCTCCAAGGTGTCTGCCGCTACCGAAGGTCAACACTGTTTGCAGTGAGTCATGCATATGGGCAGTGGCGTATCTAGACGCTGTGCTTCCCGTGGCGGAGACTGCATTTACCCCCTGGCAGCTGCATTGAAGAGGGGGGCGTAGGCCTCTGCCCCAAAAAGCTTGTGCCGCCCGGGGCAGACCACCCCCACCCCTCCTTACTAGGCCACTGCGTATGGGACTCTGCATTAGGGCATTAGACTGAACTAACGCCCCATACATCAGAAATTGTGTTCGTGGAAGGTGGCATTCCTCCACCAGGGAATCCAATTGCCAGAGGGCTCATTCCGCATAGCAATCTCCCTCCATCATCAAATCGGCGCCTTTCCAGTCCTCCAAGTACATGCTGTGTGCTGTGAAATAACCCCCTCTAGTTTTGGTAAACCCCACCAGTGGCATCACCTCACTCGGAGTCATATGTCTGCCACAGTGTATTAAATGTGTTTTGCTAGAATATGATAATTTTTTCTCACAACTCCATGACCATTGCATAAAACCTATTAATGCTTTCTTTGCTGTGTGAAGTCTCCTGTTTTTGCCACAGCCCAATTGCCCACCAACTCTCTCATGCTACACATTGAACGTGACATGCCGTTCTCCTATCTGGCGTCTTGCCCAAGCCTTTACAGCTTTTTCCCCGTCCCACACCACTAACTGCAACTGTCAGGTTGTAGATTTTAGGTCGAGCATTCGAGACCTCATGTATATACTTTAGTATATACTTATATGTGTATTTACTTTGTGGGCTCTGGAGATCAACCCTAGGACTTGTCTGCTTCTGCTCAGGGACTTTTTTCTGTTCAACTGCCTCTATTTAACTGTCTTAATAGAAAACAACCAGCAGAGGTCAGTAAAATACCAGAATTGCTTTCTGCTGAGAGGCTTTCTTTTTTTTCTTTTTCTGGCAACTGCTTCTATTTAACTTTCTTGATAGAAAACGACCAGCAGAGATCAGTAACGTACCAGAATCACTTTAGCATTTTCTAGATTCCAGTCCATCGAAATTGTCTTCCACGAACACCCATAGACAATTATATTTTTTTCAAATCTTGTATTTTCAGTGATATGACCGCAGAAGGCCCTGTTTTTATATTAAAACAGAGCTTTGGACTATACCATTTCCCACTGAAAGGCAATATTTTTCTCCATGTGTTCCCATACCTGGCGTGTCACGTAATTTGGTGCTTACTTTCGCTCCATGTTAAATAACAGTAGATGTTTCAGCACCCAGGCTAATGTGCTGCATAGCTAAATACATATAAGGTCCCAAAGGTGAGACCAATTACATTGCAAATGCTTGTTTCTTGTTTGTTGCGGATGTATAGTGCCTTTGTTTCCTCGTACAACGGAGTCTTCGTCCTACCCACTCCATCTTGGAGGGATTGTCCTCTGTTATCTGGCAGCTGTTTTACCTCTTCCCAAAGAGATGGAATTGGGTGCTGTCACATGTACACTCCCTTTTACACAGTTGGAGCGCTGCTGTCAACTCTTAACTCTGGCTTCCATCCTTAGCTGCAAAATATGCACCATCAAGCTCCCTGCATGCCAGAATGTAGTTCTAAAATGTCATTCTCAAGTGCGACTCGGTAGGGTTTCATGCAAAAACCTCTCCGCATACAGTATTATTAGGGCCATTTAATTTTTAGATGCAGCCATTAGGAGGTGATGTTTCATAATTCTAGTTCTTAATCATTTGGACACAGTTGAAGAGCCTTTTTTTGCAATCACTGTTAACATGATGTAATCATTGTGTAAAATGTGCTTATGGCATGCTTGATTTGCATTGCATTTTATTTGTGTTTAGGAGGATGCCCTGGCATTGAACAAAATAATCCAGGGCTGTTTCAGTGAGCTACATCAACACATGTCTGAGTGAAACTATGGGATGGTTCCTATTTAGACTGTAATTAAACATGAAGTGTTGTGGGGTGTGGCCAAGTAAGATGGCCGAGCGGTTGTGAACCAACTCGGCTCCGGACCCCACCGATTGTAATATGCGCTTTCCAGCAGCCTAGTGAACGAGCTACTCACCCACTGGGTGTCCGAGGTCTTCCAGGAGCTGGGTGTACTGCAGGTTAGATGCAGGTCCATGAGATCGCGCCTCTGAGGCTGAGTCGCTGAGGTCCCGGGCCCGCCGTCGAATGGTGTAGGGGGTCGAATTGAGAATCCTGCGGCCTGCCGCGAAAACTGGAGGGGGCCACAGATGGATCTCCCCTGCGCCGGAGTGGTGCCTTGACCCAGTGGAGCTACGCTGCCATGCCTGCCGGTGCAGCCAGCCCTCCAAACTCGGTTAGTGCCAGCGGTCCCGCATTGGCGCCATTTTGTGGGTCCCGCAGTGTCAGTGAAGCGGCAGGAGCGCTGTGCTGAGTGGGGAGCGGCGGCAGGGGGGCACTCAGAAGTGAAGAAGTTGAGCGGCCTGGGGCTCCCCCATCTGCAACAGGAGTGATTCGGCGTGGTTAAAGACCTGGGGGAAAACGTTCCCCGAGGGCTGTGCCTGACCCCAAGATGGCGGCGTGACAGAGACAGGCACCAACGGCGGCTTGGCAATCCGGGCCTTGATAACGAGCCATCCACCCAGCTACAGTGAGAGGACACGGCGGACTGCGCTTTGGAGGAGAATCCCTTAGAAGCTTTCAGCAGGGCGGGCCCACCACTGCCTGACCCTCAAGAGAATACCGGAGAGCAGTAGGCGGCGGGGGTCCGACCCCACCGCGAGGGGGAAGCACACGTCACGATCTGGCCGTTCGTCGCGATTACTTCTGGCAAGTTCTGGAGGACCCTGGTGGCTTTGATCGTGCGCGAGCGGAGTGGTGACCTTATGCCGACCAAGAAATCACCAACAAAGTCTCCCGGTACTTTATGGCACCTGAGAAGGCTCTCACCTCAGCAGGATACCGCACAACTGCAGAATATGGCGCTCACACGAGAAGACCTGCTGGTCACCCTTCGTGATTTCAAAGCTGAGCTGTGTTTAGAGATCAAACAAGACCTGCGGTCCTCGGTGGACCAACTAAAAACTGACCTCACCGAGAAGCTCACCACCCTCCGGCAGGATGTAGACGCGGTGGGTACTAGAGTACTGGAGGTGGAGGAACAGACGCAGGACCTGGTGACGGCTACTTCCAAAGTACAAGATTCACAGCAAGCGCTTCAAGCCCAGCTTCAGCAAGTCATACTTAAGGTGGAAGACCTGGAGAACAGAACTCGAAGGGATAACGTTCGGATCGGGATTTGGAAGAGGGGGTGGAGGGGCCTGATCTGGAGGCATTTGTGACGGGCCTCTTTGCAGAACTCCTCTCCCCACAGCACCTGAAAATCAAGCTGGACAGGGCCCATCGTGTGGGCACATTACAGGCGGGGGGCCGTAAGCGTTGAGATTCAAGATTGAGTAAAATAAATGATTTACATACCTCAAAGAACTTTCAGGTGAACGCAGCAGAGCAGATCTTTCAAGCATATCTAACCCGGAGGAGGATGTAAAACCTTAAAGAGGATCTCTCCCTCAATTCATGATGACCCTATTTTTTCCATAAGCTCTAGCTCTTGGCAAAATAAAGGCCTTTGCAAGTGTCTGTCCCCTAGTTCTCCATCCATCCAAGTTTTTTTCCATCTCAGGCTCTGCAGGGAAATGTACTATTTAGGGGCTGGATCAATAAGAAAACGATTGGCTCCGTAGCCTTGCTGGGTAGACTTCTAGTAACAAACCAACACTGTGACATGGAACAGACTGAACTATTGCACTGATAGCTGCTTCTTTGGCATGCACGTTCTACACAGCACCATCCCCACAGCACCATTTAGAACTAAGAGTACCGGAAATCCCAACCATGGAGCTGTGAAAAATCCTGCTACAAGGACGACTCTGCAGTCAAGGAATCACGTACATTGACAAATTCACCATGTTTGACTGGCAAAGGCAGTGGGATAACATACATCCTTCATCTCCACACCTCTGCTTTATGATGGTAAGCCAGAAGACCAATATAGCGCTTTCCTTGATTATAAACCACATCTAGAAAATTCCCCTCCAGGGCAGTGAGAACATGGTGACTGAGAGCATGGATTCACATCCATCTAAGAATCCTTATACAAGGAAAGCATACTAGCCTGATATGGATAAAGAATAGGGGTGCATACACATAGGCACAGATGTATACTGAGTGTTGCATTTAGTGATTCAGATATTTAAAGTATGGAAACACTGTTTATCTGGTATTCCAGAGTACCTTTTGAACAGACTGAAAATTCTGAAGAATGGTGCAGAGACCCGCCCCCTCCCAGCACCAAGAACTCTGTTAATGTGCCAACCCAAATCAGAAAAACAGTTGTACTACAACCACTCTACAACTATTTGAGTGAGATGTGTTTCAGTGAATGATCGATCTCATCAGACAGCGCAAGGATACTTAGTCGAACCCCAACCTCTTTTTCATTAAGGTATTGCACACTCAAGAACACTAGAACATGAGGGATAAACTGTAAAAATGTATTTAAAATCAGAGTCCTGGTCTAGCGCATACAATATGAATTGTAACCACAATAAAGACAACAAGCATTGGCATAGCCAATAGGTCTCGCTTTTGGGATCTTATAAGTATGTTTACTTTTGCTATAATTGCAGCACGTAAAGTGTGGGTGCCGTGATTATAGCAAAAGTAAAGAAATAGATGTTTTTTTCTATTTCTTTACTTGTGCTTTAATCGCGGCACCCGCGCTTTACGTGCCGTGATTATAGCAAAAGTAAATATACTTATAAGGTCCCAAAAGCGAGACCTATTGGCTATGCCAATGCTTGTTTTTTTTGTTTTTATGCAGATTGGACGATAGCAAATAGATATACCATATCTGTACCCGGTTTAAAACTCCCATCATTGTTTTAGTGTTGCGATAGGGATGCGCTGGGATACGGACCCATAGCAGTCCTCCCAGCCCACGGCCAGCCGAGGCAAGAATTGTTGGCCCCAGAAATGAAACTCCTTTTGTCCTATGAATGAAAGCTCGAGATGTTTAGAAGTCAAAGATTAATTTGCCTTTCAGCACCGCAGTCACAAATGCTGCTGTCACAAGCGCCTGGTATTAATGCTTTGCACCCCAAAGGCCTCTGATGGGCTGACATTTAGAGGTGAACAACTGTAGGCGCAGAAAACAGGAAACTGCCGTTTTCCATGTCGATGCTCGCCCCTACACGTTGTCACACCATGCATCATACTAAACGTGCATGATCTAATTAAGCCCTCAAAAGCAGAAATGTGTGGGTACTTTCCGGTGCTTTGGTTTAATGTTGAAATATTTTGTGGTGATATATTGCAGTTGTTCTCACAAAACACATTATTGTTCCCAGTGCTAAACTGCATTTGGGAATAATATGGAACCCCCCTCTAGAACATGCAGATCTAACAAGTTACCAATCCCCATGTATAATTAATAAGCATTGGTAAAGCCAATAAGTTTCACCTTTAAAAGGTGAGTGCTAATCAATGGACTTTGCCATGGGTTGTCTAAACTGGAGCCTCCATGCCCTTTATTTTGTATTTGTACCTTGCAGTTTTTAAATGGCTGTTGGCCATGTTGTAAAAGAAAAGTAGAACAGCTCAAATTACCACAAGGGAGTCACGGCGCATGTATGTACATGCACACATATTCACACACACGGCGTATGCTCACATCTTGTGTGCCACGATACATATGTCTCACAGAGAACATCAAAGCGGCCGTGCGGCCGCGAAAGTGATCGCGATCAAACATCAAAGCGGCCGTGCGGCCGCGAAAGTGAGGCGCGCGCCCCCCCCTCTGTAGCTCTAGGCTACAGTGGTAGCACTTTTTTGAGCCCTCTCAAAAAGTCTCGCCAGCCCAGCGCATGCGCTGGGTCAGGCGAGACCTAAAAAGGCAGCAGCACGGTTTACTAAAAGCGTAAATAAAAGGAACTGCTCCAACTTGATTTCGATTATAGATTTATTGCAACTCTATCCTCATTTTGACACTTCTAAACGTTAAGCTAATTCTAGAACTGCGGAAAATAAATCTATTAAGAGTTTAAGAGATGGTACACGCCTACATATCTGTTTGAACAAAGGAGTGTATGTTCAAAACAATTGCAAGGTCTGCTAACCTCGTCTCACAAAGATAGCTGCACTGATAAGTCTGTGAGCATAGGTTATGTTCCTCCAGTCCCTGTAGTATTCAATTGGAGCCACAGATCTGTGATTCTGCTATGCCTGTCTCAGTATCGCCTGGCATGAATATTCCCCTCTACCCTTCACTCTTTGTGTTCCATTTTTATAACCTTATTTCATTGTTGTTAAAACTCTTGGCATAAACAATTAACAGAAAGTAGTCTGATGCCCATTCACTTTTTTTCTTTCTCTGGGACTATGTTCATTTGAATAACAGCAGTAAACAAGACACATAGGGCCTGATTTAGAATTCGGCAGATGGGTTACTCTGACACAAATGTGATGGATATCTTGTCTGCCCTATTACAAGTGCATTATATCCAGTGGCACTTGTAATATGGCTGATGGGACATCCGTCACGTTTGTGCGAGAGTAACCAGTCTGCCAAAATATAAATCAGACCCATAGTTGTCAACTTTCTAAAAACTCTTAGAAATAAAAAACAAACGAATGTCAAACCAAGTACTCAGTATGTAGGCTAAATGCTGTGAATATATTCACAGAAACGTAATTATCACATTACAGAACATAATAATAATAACTCAATGTCCATAATATTTATCACACATATTCATTTTTGATTGATTGACTGGCACATGCAATTCAAGTGGGGTAATAACCAGAATAGACCTAATATTCGTAACAAATTACCGAGAGTGGCATGGGACACATCCCAAGGCCTCATATTTCCCCTAAGGAGAATTCTACATAGTGCACAATTACACAAAGAGAAAATGAAGCACCCTGTGCAGATACACATTTTTTTGTGTCCTCTAGAGAGATGTGTCACGTTGTAAAGCCATGCATCACATTACACCTGCAGCAAAGCCTTGTAAAAGTGACGTACTGAAATCTACAAGATTTCAATCCGCTACTTCTAGGATGTCACTGAGTCAAAACCTTACGCCTGCAGGTGTAAGGAGTGACACAGTACAAAAAGTATAGACCTCAACATGCATAGCTAGAGTTACGTTGTGCTTGCGACACGACTCCAGCAATGTGTGACTTTTGGGCCAACAGATGCGTCAGAATCTCTGATTCATCTATCAATCCTTGCACCATGGTGTGCTGTATTGTAAATACGAAAAGAAAAATTGATGGACAGAATGCAGAACATTGTCATACATTCACCCCAGTACAGAGATCTGGGCCTAAATCCATAGTTTTTTTGCTCACCATGCCATTCCAGTTTGGACCCAACCATATGCAAATCAGTCTTGACCCTACGCCCAATGGGAACAGTCCAGCCCGAACTACAAGGAAAGGTCCTCCTTGGACTGGAAACAAGCATCCTTGGACCGGTTTTGAAGTTTCACCCCTCTTCAGCCATGATAGCTTGACTCCAGTGGCATGGAGTGCACGGGACCCACGTCCTGGGCATACCCGTCCCACTCGGGGTGACAAATGCAAAAAGAACAATTGCTGGACAGAATGCAGAACATTGTCATTAATTCATCCCAGTACAGAGATCTGGGCCTAAATCCATCGTTTTTTTGCTCACCATGCCATTCCAGTTTGGACCCAACCATATGCAAATCAGTCTTCACTCTGTGCCCAATGGAACAGTCCATCCTGAACTGCAAGGCAAGGTCCTCCCTGGACTAGAAATAAGGATCCTAGCACCGGTTTAGAGGTTTCACCACTCTTCAGCCAGGATAGCTTGACTCCAGTGGCATGGAGAGCACGGGACCCACGTCTGGGCATACATGTCCCACTCGGGGTTACAAATGCAAAAAGAACAATTGCTGGACAGAATACAGAACATTGTCATACATTCACCCCAGTACAGAGATCTGGGCCTAAACCCATCGTTTTTTTTGCTCACCATGCAATTCCAGTTTGGACCCAACCATATGCAAATCAGTCTTGGCCTTGCGCCCAATGGGAACAGTCCAGCCCGAACTGAAAGGCAAGGTCCTCCCTGGACTGGAAACAAGCATCCTAGGACCGGTTTCGGGGTTTCACCCCTCTTCAGCTAGGATAGCTTGATTCCAATGGCATGGAGAGCCCCATAGTATCCTCCAAAAGATGATACATATGGATCTGTTGTCTTGCTCACTCTCCATGGTACGTAAGTAGCTATTAAGTTAACAATGACTTTCATGACATCCAGTTTCTTTACAAATCCCAGGGTGCGTTCCCTAGACCTCCACAGTTTGATGGTGGAGTGGAGCTGAGGGGTTTTGCGTGTGTTAACGTGCGCCCTGTTCATGGTATGTTTTAATCTGCTTCAGTGTTTGCTTGTAGGTGCGGTCTGTCACATACAGCATTACAGATTTGTAATGTTCTCATTGGTCTGTTACTGTTATGTAGAGGTCTTTGTTATGTTTTTCTTTTATGTAATTTCACTATGATCTGCTTTTATTACTAATTAGACCAGTTAGCATTTTGGAAGTTTAATATCTGTTTTTCTGCAGCTGAGCAGTGCCAGTGTGGGAAAAAGACCTATATTGGGGTATTTTTGATGCTCCAATACTTTCAGCTGTCCTGTAGATGTAACATGTTTTGGACACTATGGGTTCTCCATAGAGCACAGTAATTGGTGCCCATGATGCGCCATATGTCCACAATATTGTTCTAAAATGCATTGAAGAGGAAGCCGCAGCACAGCTGGCACAGTGACTCATTGCTGTGGCATCTGGACCCAGCAGATGATCCCTGTGCAATAATGGCGGCCATTGACCCAGATTACCAGAGATGTCACGCAGCTGTAGTAATGTGTCCACTGCGCTGCGCGGATGGCTTTCTTGGCAGCGCCGAGCAGAAGTCCCCCTCGTCCCGCGCCTCCTCTGTCATCCCAGTCAATGGTCCACTGTGCCACCCTGGTTGCTGCAAAGGCCCGGAAGCTCCCCAGCTGCTTCGGGTTGCCACTGATATTTTAAGACTATAAGCCCTGTTTTAGGTAACATGGCGTATCAGAGCAACTGTGTTGAGTGTCTTGATTTGTTAAGTGTGACCTGCAGATGCTAAAGTGTGAATAGTGTTTGGCTCAAGCATGGGAATTGTCTTTCACTGCCCTGCAAATAACGATAATTTGTAGGTCAGCGTCAAATCCTGTTCCGCAGGGATAATTTAGACTTCCATCCTTCTGAAGTGAAAAAAACACAATAAGTGTCACGCAGTTGGGTAATAGTAACATCTGTTATTCACCATGCCCTGAAGGAGCAAAGCTGCAGTAACAGGAACGTCATTAAAACACTCTGCATTAGTTACGATTAACAGGGAGGAAGACATGTAAGCAGTTACTCATAAACAAATCAATCAGACGGGTCTCCCGCAGTGGTGAGAGACTGGACTTTATCATGGAAGATGCAAACATTTTACCATTCGGCTGCCACCGAAAAAGTATACAAAAGCTACAAAGTAACGTATTATTATGCACTGATCTGATTAAAAAAATTGAAAGAATACAAAAAACAACTTGATTTCTTATAAAACACATGCTTAATATGCGTCGTGTTCCTCTTTTGCTCTTTTTTTTATGCCTTTTTTTAGGGCTGAGTTTTGACAGGGCAGCTATTAACCTGGCTTGTGGCATACAAAATACACATGGTAGAGGTAGGCAGACAGAGGGAATACATTGAGAAATAAAGGTGACATAGAGAGACAAATTTCTTTCGGGGGGGGGGGGGGGTGGTGTGAGGGGAAAGATGAGAGCCCTGGCAATTGCGCCTTTTGCCCATGTTTTCATAAATCTCTGCAGCTGTTACTTGATTGTGCTATGATGTAGCGTCCTGTAGAAAGGACAGAAAATGTCCTAATATTCTACTATGTGATGTTAGCTTGATTTGTAAAGTGCAGCCTATGCTTGACGGATATGGCATTTTGGCTGTGTGTATTGTCTAGTAGCGCATGGTGGTTGTCCGGCTTTTTATTAGTTGCGCTCTATCTGGTAGATCATCTGGTAGATCACAGGGTTAAATGGAATGAGTACTGCCAGCGTCAGTTATATGTAGGAATTGACTGACTGTTGTATGGAAAGTGAGTTAGGGTTTTTAGGCAGTGTGGGCTTCTAGGTCTGCAATAGTGGGGAGGGATAGGTGAAGGGGTGATATACTTGCACACCGTGTCTGCTGAAAGGTAGACTCATTCAGCTCTGTCTAAATGAGGGCACTGATCTTCTAAAGGTGTCATTGGTACTCTGGAGCAAAGGGCCAGATACGTAGCCCTTTCCTGGTGGCTAGATGGTCAGTGATGTTAGAATGACATTCCAAAAAATGGTTGTAGGCTTTGTTAAGGAACACCCCGCTCAATGGCATTTGACGGGAGTTGATTAGCAGGAGTACTGAGCACAACACACGGAGCTTGGTAAAGAGTGCCTTTGAATTTGCTTTGCAGTAATTTTAGACCAATTACTGCGAAGGCTCATTGTTTGATACACGCTCGGCCAAGGGAGATTCTGCAGGAGAAAAAGCTAGGTGGTCTCTTCAGGTGTCATGGTGACTGTGATCTACTGAGTTGAGCTTGTGTACTCTGAAGATGGTGTTTAACTCTGGATTTTAAAGGTATCCAGGGTTTGTGGATTCCCCTGGAGGGGACCCAGAAATTAGCCAAAGTACAGCATTTTTTATTTTTAATGGAGAAAAAATGCTGCAGAAGAAAGCGTCTGTTTTTTCCCCTGCAAATGGTATCAACAAAGGGTTTGTGGTACTGAAATCACACTCATTCCAGCTTTCAGGGACAGGCAGAATTTTGTCAGAAAACCAAAATTATTTACACAGTTTTGCCATTTTACTGGGACATAGCCTATTTTTGCTACTTTTTGTGCTTTCAATCTCCTTCCAGTTAGTGGTAGAAATGGGTGTGAAAGCAATAATGGATCCCGGAAAACTATACATTTCTGAAAAGTAGACACAATTTTGAATTCAGCAAGGGGTCATTTATATAGATCCTTCAAGGTTTTCTTTGTAGAAACCAACAGATGAAATTAGGAAAAATTGAAAATGAGTTGAAAAAGCAGCCATTTGTGCCAACGTTTTCACCTGTAACTTCTTCTAAGTATGACAGATGTTTAAAATAAATATGCCTTTACATCCGCTGGACACTTCTGGTTGTGGGTATATATAGGACTTGTAGGTTGACCAAGAACCTGAGGAACCCAGAGCCAATAACTGAGCAACGTCTTGCAATGGGTTTTCATTGTGTACCGGGTATATTGCAACTCATTTGGTAAAATATAATGAGTGAAAACTAGGTATCAAAGACAACTATGTATTTCTGAAATGGGAACAAAATATAGAGTTTAGAAACAGTAGCTATTTGCACATCTACGAAATTGTGGGCACCCATACTAGCATGTAAATTATTGGACATTTTTCAAAGTGACTTCTTTTTTATACATTGGTGCCGATTACGATCCGGTAGAAAAAATCCCCGTGCGACTCGTATCCGGTCTTTTTACCGTACGAATCGTACAAGTTCCGTACGAACTGGCAATCACGATTCGCATGGTAAAAAGTCCATACGAACCGCATTTGGAATCATTCCCCACACGTCCTCGGGTCGGAAAATGTGTCCGACACGTCCTCGGACGATTTACCGTACAAACGTGAAAAGTCAAGTCCGACCGAGGAATCACGATCCCACCCGTGCGTCCGAACTCACAACCGTATGGTAAAAACACCGTCCGCACCGAACTCCCATTGCAACCATGGAGATATGTGCCCGCATACGCGCCAAACACTCCCCCCAGCACCCATACGTTCGAGTCGTACTCCCCGTTAATGTACACCCCCCCGTATGTACACCCGTGTACATGTCGAACCCCCACCCGTGTATGTACACCCCAGTACGTTCGAGTCGTACCCCCACCCCTGTACGTGTCATACCCCCGTGTACCTACACCCCAGTACGTTCGAGTCGTACCCCCACCCCTGTACGTGTCGTACCACCGCGTACCCACACCCCAGTACGTTCGAGTCGTACCCCCACCCCTGTACGTGTCATACCCCCGTGTACCTACACCCCAGTACGTTCGAGTCGTACCCCCACCCCTGTACGTGTCGTACCACCGTGTACCCACACCCCAGTACGTTCGAGTCGTACCCCCACCCCTGTACGTGTTGTACCACCGTGTACCCACACCCCAGTATGTTCGAGTCGTACCCCCACCCCTGTACGTGTCATACCCCCGTGTACCTACACCCCAGTACGTTCGAGTCGTACCCCCACCCCTGTACGTGTCGTACCACCGTGTACCCACACCCCAGTACGTTCGAGTCGCACCCCCACCCCTGTACGTGTCGTACCACCGTGTACCCACACCCCAGTACGTTCGAGTCGTACCCCCACCCCTGTACGTGTCGTACCACCGTGTACCCACACCCCAGTACGTTCGAGTCGTACCCCCACCCCTGTACGTGTCATACCCCCGTGTACCTACACCCCAGTACGTTCGAGTCGTACCCCCACCCCTGTACGTGTCGTACCACCGTGTACCCACACCCCAGTACGTTCGAGTCGTACCCCCACCCCTGTACGTGTCGTACCACCGTGTACCCACACCCCAGTACGTTCGAGTCGTACCCCCACCCCTGTACGTGTCGTACCACCGTGTACCCACACCCCAGTACGTTCAAGTCGTACCCCACCCCTGTACGTGTCATACCCCCGTGTACCTACACCCCAGTACGTTCGAGTCGTACCCCCACCCCTGTACGTGTCGTTCCACCGTGTACCCACACCCCAGTACGTTCGAGTCGTACCCCCACCCCTGTACGTGTCATACCCCCGTGTACCTACACCCCAGTACGTTCGAGTCGTACCCCCACCCCTGTACGTGTCGTACCACCGTGTACCCACACCCCAGTACGTTCGAGTCGCACCCCCACCCCTGTACGTGTCGTACCACCGTGTACCCACACCCCAGTACGTTCGAGTCGTACCCCCACCCCTGTACGTGTCGTACCACCATGTACCCACATCCCAGTACGTTCGAGTCGTACCCCCACCCCTGTACGTGTCATACCCCCGTGTACCTACACCCCAGTACGTTCGAGTCGTACCCCCACCCCTGTACGTGTCGTACCACCGTGTACCCACACCCCAGTACGTTCGAGTCGCACCCCCACCCCTGTGCGTGTCGTACCACCGTGTACCCACACCCCAGTACGTTCGAGTCGTACCCCCACCCCTGTACGTGTCATACCCCCATGTACCTACACCCCAGTACGTTCGAGTCGTACCCCCACCCCTGTACGTGTCGTACCACCGTCTAAGTACACCCCAGTACGTTCGAGTCGTACCCCCACCCCTGTACGTGTCGTACCACCACCGTGTACCCACACCCCAGTACGTTCGAGTCGTACCCCCACCCCTGTACGTGTCATACCCCCGTGTACCTACACCCAGGTACGTTCGAGTCGTACCCCCACCCCTGTACGTGTCGTACCACCGTGTACCCACACCCCAGTACGTTCGAGTCGCACCCCCACCCCTGTACGTGTCGTACCACCGTGTATCCACACCCCAGTACGTTCGAGTCGTACCCCCACCCCTGTACGTGTCGTACCACCGTGTACCCACACCCCAGTACGTTCGAGTCGTACCCCCACCCCTGTACGTGTCATACCCCCGTGTACCTACACCCCAGTACGTTCGAGTCGTACCCCCACCCCTGTACGTGTCGTACCACCGTGTACCCACACCCCAGTACGTTCGAGTCGTACCCCCACCCCTGTACGTGTCGTACCACCGTGTACCCACACCCCAGTACGTTCGAGTCGTACCCCCACCTCTGTACGTGTCGTACCACCGTCTAAGTACACCCCAGTACGTTCGAGTCGTACCCCCACCCCTGTACGTGTCGTACCCCCGTGTACCTACACCCCAGTACGTTCCAGTCGCACCCCCACCACAACCTCCTAAGTACGGAGCGCACCCCATGGCCCAACATCACAACCGCATGTACGAGTCGTGCCAAGCCACACACAAGGACATCACCGTACAACCAAATGGCCCATCTACACACCGTACACACGCTCAAAACGCACGTACACAACCAGGACAAAACAAAACAACACAAAAATACACTATTCGAATGGCACAAAGCCACTAAACATGGCCAACAAACACTCAAAAACACACATTCACTGACCTGCAACTGCCAAAAATAAACAGAGGCCCTAAACACCACCACTCCTTATAACACACCCACCCAAACATCAAACACAGCCACACCCACCAATGGACCAATAAAAAGGGCCCACACACACAAACCATGAGCCTTTGCAACAGACTCACTGCTGCCAGACACCACAGACAACTTACAGCACCTTACTACAAGCTTCACCACACCTTACACTTGCACATCTCCACACAACCACCTTCACAAACACACCCTCATCACATTCACACACACACCTGCACAACCACACCCACACACCCACAGCCATCCACACACCCCCCCCACCATCCACACCCCCCCCCCACCATCCACACCCACACCCCTCACCATGCCCACTACCAAGAATCCAAAGTTCAGTAACCGAGAGTTGGAGGTTCTTGTCGATGAAATCCTCAGAGTCGAGCCACAGCTCTTTGGAACATTGGTCAGAAACACCAGCATGGCAGCTAAAACAGCCATGTGGCAGACCATCGTCGATGCTGTGAATGCTGTTGCGGACACCAGAAGGACCAGGCAGGAATGCCAGAACAGGTGGTACGATCTGCGGAGGAGGGTCCGAGCCAAGAGGCAGGAGGAACACAACCAGGCCAACGCCACTGGAGGAGGGCCCTCCCGCAGACCCGTACACTACCAGCCCTGGGAGGAGAGGGTGATGGCCATACTGCCGGTGGAGGCAGTCGAAGGATTAGAAGGACTCCGAGACCCGGGTGGGTACACAAACAACGCACCTCACATGGGGGGGAACGGCATCCACAACCAAGATCACTAACAGGCACGCAACCACCCCAAGCCATCGCATGACTCAACCACACTCCATGAGCACGCACATGCCACTGCTGCCACCATGCCCCATGCACCCAGCTGGACAATGTCAAGTCACAGGCCACAGAAGACACCAACACATGACACGGTAACCCGGATGGCGGGAGGCCGGGCCCCAAAAATCACATAGTGCAACTCCGAAGCAGACAACAATGCCCTCTGCCCATATGGCCTAGGTCACAGCCAGACAAACAGTGTGTCCCAACACAGGAATGACTTGCCAGCAAATGGCGGACGCCTTGCATCAACACATGGGGGTGAAGGCACTGTTTTGCACATGACAGCAGCTAATGAACAGCCAACATTGTGAAAGAGTGGCAGCACACACCACCACAGCAGCAGCGCACAGACACACATCACACCCAATGGGTGCCTGGAGATCAGAAACAAACTCACATCAACAAGCCAAGGGCCACTCAAAGATCTGCTAACAGTGTGTGCCCAGGAAGCTGGGCTGAGGTGACAGAGGGTGACACACAGAGGGAGGGAGAGGGGGACAGAGAGGGAGGGAGACGGACAGAGGGAGGAGGCTGACACACGGAGGGAGGGAGAGGGGGACAGAGAGGGAGGGAGAGGGGGACAGAGAGGGAGGGAGACACAGGGAGACGGACAGAGGGAGGAGGCTGACACACAGATGGAGGGAGAGGGGGACACAGAGGGAGGGAGACACAGGGAGACGGACAGAGGGAGGAGGCTGACACACGGAGGGAGGGAAAGGGGGACAGAGAGGGAGGGAGACGGACAGAGGGAGGAGGCTGAAACACGGAGGGAGGGAGAGGGGGACAGAGAGGGAGGGAGAGGGGGACAGAGAGGGAGGGAGAGGGGGACAGAGAGGGAGCGAGACACAGGGAGAGCAAATCAGCCGTGTGGCGTGTGCGAATGTCTGCTCGTCAGCAGGTAGACTGCGTGCATGTAGACAAGGGTGGCCAGTCCCAGAACCCCCCTCTTCCCCATGGCAAAACACAGGGCCATGTCACAACCTGTTCACGAGCACAACAACAGCTACCTGGATCATATAAGTGTGTGGATCCACTCCATGTGCACATGTACAGTGCTACACGGAAGGCGCCAATGCATGGCTCGCCACACCTGCCCACTCCACTGCTGACTGCAGTCACACTTGACGCAGCAAGTAAGACCGTGCCACACATAGTTAAAGGGGCCAAAGTGGTGCCCAAGGGACACACCCATGCACAAGTGCACTGTGAGTGGAATGCAAGACAGATCCCAATTCCAAGAGGAAATGTCCCAACTTTGAAACAGATGAAACATGGATGTTGCATGGACCAAAATTAACATTGTCTCTCTCACACACAGGTCAACGTCGTGGTTCACCCCCCAACACTGGGGGGGAAGACTCACAGGACCCGGAGCTGCGGGAGCCCGATCCCACCGGCAGCGACCACTCTCACCACTCTGTGGACGACCCCGACCGACCTGGCCCCTCTGGTGTCCAACCACCTGCAGCACCTGCGTCAGGTACAACTGTGCCAACCACCACCCCCACTCCTGCCACATGCCAGGAGACACCCAGGATCCCTGCCCCAACACCACAATGCAGCCAGGCTGGCCAGGAGGGACACGGTGTCCCGGGCACCCAGGAGGAGGCAGGCGACAACGCCAATGCCACCCCTCAGGGGTCCCGGAGACTCGATGTACCCACAAGGGCAGGCCAGGTGCAAGTGGGCAGGGGTGGTGGGAGTGGAGGACGGCGGAGGCGCGAGCCTGACCAGTTGGCTGGGGAACCGGTATTTGCCCATGTCCGAAACATCATGGACACATACCGGCAGGACACCACGGGCATGGCCCAGGTTGTGTCCACCCTCAATGAGATCAAGGGGACCCTCGATGAGATAAAGACCCAGCAGGCCCAGCAACATGCGGAGCAACATGCCTGTCTACTGAGACACCAACGGAGGATGGAGGACAGACAGGCTGAGCAAGTGACGGCGTTCCAGGGGATTCACGATACACTCCGTCGGATGGCCGACAACATGGCCGACCCTCCCTGTGCCAGAAGGCAGAGAACATCACCACCCACAGGGAGGGATCAGGAGGAGGAGGAGGAAACATCCGATGGAGCATCCCAGACGTCGTCACGGCCTGCTGCTGAGGGTCCACGCAGGAGGCCGGGTCGTCCACGGAAAGGACCGTGAGGGTCGGCGCTACATCACCATCTCCCAGGACACCTGGCCTGGCACCTGGCCCACTGGAGCAACAGCATCACAGCATCAAGAGACATTCTCTGCCACATGGCCCTGCTGGTCACTGGCTGACCAATGTTGACAAAGACTGTGGCATGGACTCTGAGGATTTCAAATGGCAAGGACACCAACTCCCCTACTGAACTTTGGATTCCAAACTCCCGGAAAGCCCCTCACTTTGTCCCCCCCCCCCCCCCTCAATAATAAATCACACTATGAAGAGTAGATGCCTGCTGGTTGCATTATTACCTATCATGTGTCTTGTAAAGTCTAAACATGCCTGAGTCATCTTTTGTCTTCAACCATCCACACCCTGGGGCCTGAGTCTGGCACAGGACACATGGGTCACAGTGTATTAGGCAAGACAGACATGGAGTACCATACACACCCGTGATGGGCCCAACCAGCTGAGGGGGTGGCCGAACAACCGTGCTGACAGACACATTGAGTACAGCAACAGTCATGCGCAGAGGTCAGGGATCCAGTCCAGTGTCCTGGGGGGCACCCAGGTATGTGTAGACAGGTGGCAGAACCATGTCCTGCAAGCTTGAGCCCGGTGGAGGCAGAGAATGGGGTCCTGGACAACGTTGGATGCATGGGGATGGCACATGTCACAATACCCACACAGTCATGGACATCATGCCCAATACACAGTCTCAGCCCACACACACAGCTTGCATCTTGCTACTCGACACATTGACACATAACCACAATCAGGGAATACCATGCCAGACATGCTGGATGCACCGTGGCAACACACCAGCATTGACTGAGAAGAGGCACCTTGGAGGCATAGGGACACCTTTATTAGTCATGTTTTCGGGATTGCAGAGGCAACTTGAAGTACACATGAACACATCATGTGGAGTAACATGTGGGTCCAACACTGGCACCCCCCTTCTGCAGCAAAAATGCGTGTTCGCCATGGAACTGGCACACAAGCGTCGGCTAACAGCTAAACACCCACAGCTGCTCACGGAGAGCCTGCCATACACCATAGATCCGCTGATGTGGAAGTCCCACACCATGTCAAGCCAATGCTAACCGTATGTGTCCGAGGGCAGTGTCACACACATTGATGCCATCATCACAATCCCCTATCCCATCACTGATGACTGTCAACCAGGCAGACCATCTTTTCAGGTGTACACAGCTGCATGTCGTGTCCCATGGTGATGCTACATGGCTGCAGAGGAACCAAACATCGACAGGGGCAGTGTGCATACATCGTGAACAACTGCCACACCCAATACACCCCAGATGCATCCCTTACCCTATGGAGACTTCCAAACGTGTCCGTGCCTGTAACGCTGAATCAGCCCACGATGTCATGTCCATGAGGAATAGCAGTGCCACAACAATGCAAGCAGCAGACGGCATGCGCAAGTACCTGGGGAAGAGAGACACACAAGAAGTCAGCCACAAAAAGCACAGCCACTTGCATGTGCATTTACTCGACACATGTATGGATGACAACATGCTAGGTCACAATTATGACTGGGGAAATACAACCATCACTGCCACCATCACTCCAGTGACACACCCACACACACCTCTGACTCACGTGCCATACATGCAGGTGGACACACACATCACAACACATGCCACACGGGGACCAATGCGTGCACACTCAGACACTGGTACTCACCACTAAGCAAAGAAGTCGCGTATGAGCCGAGTCCGGATGTCCTCTTGCGGCTCCACATCCTCCACATCACTAGCCCCATTGCCAAGCCCTTCGTCCTCCACGGGTGGATGGTCCTCGTCATGTTGATCCAGGATGAGTGGCACAGCTCTTTCAATTGCCATGTTGTGCAGCATGCAGCAGACCATGAAGATCTTGCAGACCTTCGCCGGGGCATATGGGAGTGCGCCGCCGGTCTTGTGTAGGCACCTGAATCGGCTCTTCAGCAGGCCAAACGTCCTCTCTATCACTCGCCTTGTCCGGCCATGGGCGGTGTTGTAGCGGAGCTGGGCCGGCGTGATGGGGTTGCGGAGAGGTGTGAGCAGCCAAGGCATGTTGGGATAGCCAGCGTCCCCTACATGGGAAGCACATGGACATCGTTAGAAGTGGTGAAGCGGTCGTGCTGGTAGGCTATGCAAAATACAGGACAGACAGACTGTACCCACCAACAACACATGCCCGTTCGTTGCGCAGCTGCATCATCATTTCAGGCATCCTGCTACGCCTCATGATGTAGGCATCGTGTGCTGATCCTGGAAAACGAGCACAGACATGTGAAATCACCATGTTGGACTGACACACCACAAGGGCATTGATGGAGTGGTAGTGCTTTAGATTGCGGTACGCCACCTCCCGTGCGTGTGGTGGTACCAAAGCTACATGTGTCCCATCTATGGACCCAATGACATGGGGCATCCCTCCCAGGGCATAGAATCCACGCTTGACCGCAGTCATCTGTTCAGGGGTTGGGAACTTGATGAAGTCATCCAGGTGAATCAACATGGCCTCTAAGAAATCATGCAGCACACGGCAGAACATGCTCTGGGACATGCCACCAACATGAGCTATGGTATTTTGAAAGGTACCCGTGGCAAGAAAATGTAGGGCAGCCATTACCTTCAGCTGGGGTGTCAGTGCCGTAGGATACCTGTGCTGCGGTTGCAGGTGTGGTGCCAGTCTCGCCGTCAACTCCAGAATCAACGGTTGGGTGAAGCGGTAGAGCCGGATGCTGTCATTCTCCTGCATGGCAGCCAAGTCCGGAATTGGTCGGGCAAGAGGCGGTGCTCTGCAGTAATTTGGAAGTGACAAGAAAGAGTGAGTGCACTACGACAACAAATCATATGTACTGAGCACATGTTAATCTGTCAATACACATATGCTACATAGGGAGTCAGGTATGTGCTACATGCCCAGGACACGTATGGATGCAAGGTGACACTCCTACCAAGACCCAGCTACACACGGAGATTGAGAACCTCCCCATGCCACGCCATGGGAATAGCTGTGTCCCAGTGCAAGTGAACAGCCAGACGCAAGACAGGAGTGACATACGCCCACACATCAGCAGCAGTAGGATGCCGATTGCAGAGACTGGTAGCGGAACACTGGAGCCACAGGTCACATGACATTACACTAGGACAGCCCACACACCTTGCCATGAAGGTGCACATGTCATGACTCACCACACATTCCTTGTGAGGATGCTGACATGTCCTTGTCACGCTACTCCGTGTCCCATGCATACATGTGCACCTCACATCCGATACCACATGTGGCATGGTGTGCGGAACAGTGTGCAATGACAATCTACACACAGACACATGTTGGTTGCTGCAACGGCTGCAGCTTTTGAGGGTGCTCCAACATCAACCTGATGGGAAGCCCCCACACATACATGACATAGTCACATTGTGCACCGTGGGTAGTGACAAGTCAGGTGTGATAACCCCTGTACCGGGCATCAGGGGACACTTCCGTGTGTTGGTGTCCGTGCCATGCCAGTGACGCTCACCCCAAGTGTGCAGTACGACATGCACACATGTCAAAGGAGTCAAGGGCATGCCTGGCACACATTGCACCATCACACAGTACATCTGTACACATCTCATCATACATCTGGTGCCTTCTCGACTCAGGAGTAATGTTCCACATCACAGGCCGTCACACCTGTGCCCCACACATGTAGTAATGCACAGACGATGCCTTGATGTCAATTAATGGACAAGTATGTCCATTCATGGACAAGTGTGTCCATCCATGGACAAGTATGTCCATCCATGGTCAAGTATGTCCGCCCTATCCCTACCTGTGTGCCGCCTGTCACCACTGTGATGTGTGAAAACCGCTGTACTGCTGCGAAGAGGGCCTGTGTACGTTCCCATATCACTATGGGAGTGCTGCCGTATGTGTACCCATCGTGATGGCGAGCGTACAGGCATGTGTACGGCCCGTACCACTACGAGTAGGCATACGCAAGAACACCCATAGTGGTACGGGCCGTACACACGCCTGTACGCTCCCTATCACTATGGTTGGCCTCGCGTATGCGTACTCGTTGTGGTACGGGCCGTACACACGCCTGTACGCTCCCTATCACTATGGGTGGCCTCGCGTATGCGTACTCGTAGTGGTACGGGCCGTACACACGCCTGTACGCTCCCTATCACTACGTGTACGCATACGCGAGGCCACCCATAGTGATAGGGAGCGTACAGGCGTGTGTACGGCCCGTACCACTACGTGTACGCATACGCAAGAACACCCATAGTGATAGGGAGCGTACAGGCGTGTGTATGGCCCGTACCACTACGAGTACGCATACGCGAGGCCACCCATAGTGATAGGGAGCGTACAGGCGTGTGTACGGCCCGTACCACTACGTGTACGCATACGCAAGAACACCCATAGTGGTACGGGCCGTACACACGCCTGTACGCTCCCTATCACTATGGGTGGCCTCGCGTATGCGTACTCGTAGTGATAGGGAGCGTACAGGCGTGTGTACGGCCCGTACCACTACGACTACACATACGCGAGGACACCCATAGTGATAGTGAACGTAGGCACGCGTGTACGGTCCGTTGCAATGCATTTGGGGTGCCCTAGGGCCCCGGAACGCACCGTACCTGTGTGTGGAGCTCCAAATTACATAGGGGACACATGAGGGACAAGTATTAAGGCCTACATGCATGCTGGTTGTCATGGAGACCAAGTTCAAAATTTGAATGTGTTCTGGAAGGTGCACAGCAGTAGTCAGTTGGAATTCTTCTACTTTGTTGCAATGTGTTTGTGGGGCTGACATCATGCAGGAGAATGAAACCGATAGAGAACCCACAGACTGCTAGGTTTGAAGGGACTGGAGGAAACATAGGATGCAAATGTGAGTGACCAATCACTCTGTACTCCTGTGCATGAGATGGGCCAGCAAGGCAGATATAAGGCAGCCAGGTCCCATGAGGGAGCACTTGCCTGCACATCTCTGTATTCCACGACCCAGCTGCTGCTACTGATTCCCTGGAACCATGTCAAGGGCTGTGGAGAGGTCACAGCCATTCACCCTGGAGGAGAACATGGCTTTGGTGGATGTGATCCTCCCACGGTACCCCATGCTGTATGGGCGACCAGGTTATCAGGTGAGTTCAGTGTCCACTGGCACAGACTGTGTCCCTTTTTAGTGACTGTGACTTCTGCCATTGTGTCCAGGTGTGACACACATGCTTTGTACTGTAGGGGGGGTCCCAGGGGGGGGGAATGCCTGATGTCTCCCAGCAGTGCCCTGAGACTGGAGGGGTGGGGGCCTATCACTCCCAGCAGTGCCCTGAGACAGGAGGGGTGTGTGCAGAGTCCTCCCAGCAGTGCCCAGACACAGGAGGGGTGGGTGCAGAGTCCTCCCAGCAGTGCCCTGAGACAGGAGGGGTGTGTGCAGAGTCCTCCCAGCAGTGCCCTGAGACAGGAGGGGTGTGTGCAGAGTCCTCCCAGCAGTGCCCAGACACAGGAGGGGTGGGTGCAGAGTCCTCCCAGCAGTGCCCTGAGACAGGAGGGGTGGGTGCCTATCACTCCCAGCAGTGCCCTGAGACAGGAGGGGTGGGTGTGATGCACAGTGTGAGCCTGGATCATTGATTGTGTAGTTGCCCTCATTCCACCTGTGTCCTTCCAATGGCACGTACTGCTTTTGGCCTTCCCCCACAGGATCATGTCCCTATGACAAAGTTGCAATGCGTTGGATGCATTCTATGCCTTGTTGTAAACTGCAAATGTGTTCTAATCTGTGTCCCCGTGACATGTGCAAGGTGTATTGATGTAGTGTCACTTGTTCATCCTCACAGGTAGATGCCTCTGCCAAGGAGCAGATATGGCTGGACGCCGTCAGCGCCGTGAGGAGTTCGGATGGTCGGAGGCGGCACCTGTCCCAGGTGAGGAAACGCTGGCAGGATTTGCGGTGCTGGACGCGGAGGATCGCACGGCTCCTGCTGGGGGACTCACCTGAGAGCCACAAGAACCGCGGGCGCCGCCGTCTCTCCCACATCCAGAAACGTGTGCTGGCGGTGGTCTTTCCTGACTTGGACAGGCGTCTACAGGACATGCAGCAGCCGGAAGGGGGTAGGTACATGTGTGTGTTTGTTGTGTTTCACCAGCATTTGTAAGTGCACAGTTCCATGGATACACTTCCAGGGTTTATGGTGTTGTGACGATCCTGTTACCCACAGTGTTGCAGGCCTCACCTGCCTCCCTTCCCAACCTTGCAATGTGTTCCCTGGTCTCTGTGTAGTCACTCCATCACAAAGTAATGTAGCCTGACACCTTCTCCAAGTGTACAATGCCTGCAGCGTCATGTGTGGGGGTGGTGTGTAAGAGGTTTAGTGACCTTGCCTGTGCCCTGTCCAGTTCTGGACTTGTGGGTTCCATGTCAGTTGGCACTGATGCTGATTTCAGACATGGGAGTTGATCTCTTGAGTGCGAGGCCTTCCAGCAGGCATGTCCCATGTGGTGGCCTGTGACATGATGTGCATGAGTGTGTGTTACGCATAGTGCAGGGATGTTAGCGTGTGTTGCAGTCATTTCCATTCAGGAGCATGGAGTTGTGTGGCCACTACTGTCCCCAGGGGCATCTTTTCCTAGGTATCATGTGTGTAATCCGAGAATGCCGATAATCTCTGTGTCTACAGCATCGCTTGTGCTCTGTGCCATTGTCCCCTGGCACCATGTTTATTGACGTGAGATGTATTACAAGTGTCCACTGTCCAGCCTGACATGATTTTCCAAGTTCATACTCACGGTGGCCATTGCCTGTGTGTCTTGTAGCAATCATCTGATGATGGCCATTTGTACATGATTCTTTGGACAGCCGCACCTTGGGTATTTGGTGTGCAATCTTGAATTATTGCATCCCATGTGTATTTCACCCAGACTAAGAGATGTAAGTGCTTCCTGTGTCTCCACAGATGTGTCTCATGTAGGGGGTGGGTGGGGCGGCCATGGCCTACATGTCAAGACCTGTCATCTCCTTGCTCGGACTGGCCAGTGTGTGATGTTTGTCTGGACATACACTCAAGGTGCAGCGTGCCAGTCAGGGTGGGCATGTTCTCAGTATTACCTATGCTGCATGTGCCTCTAGTTCCTGGATTTGGTCCCTGCTCATCCCAATTTCCTGCCACGCTGTGTGGTGCAGATGCAGTGCTGTATTGTCCCCAGGGCCTTGCTCCTCAGTCAGAATGCCATGTCATCTCATTTGCTATTGTGTCATGCTCTCCATAGTTTTTCCATGCCATGGTGGGTCACACAACTGTGTCTTGCAGGGCCTACGTATGTACCTTGTTTTGTAGTTGTAACTCATCCTTTGTTTCAGGCTATGCACTGTAACCTACGTAGATTGTACTCATGTAACATATGTATACAGGTGTATGATTACTTTCTGTCTCTTCACCCTGCCCACAGCATCGTCGGGGGACACGGTGGGAGACATGGACACAGACGGCGCGGAGGGACCGAGCACCAGTGCCAGCGGTGACATCGGGGCTGGCACTTCGAGTGGGACAGAGGCGGTGGAGAGTGACCCCCGGGGACCTGTCGACTGGCACAACAGACTATGAAGCGGACGGGTCCGAGGATGATCACTCCGAGTGGGCGGTGGCTGCACCACCATCTGACAGCAGCCCTACATCTGGCACCGCCCCCTCCATTGGCATCAGCCGCCTCCCACGTGCTCGTGTCCCTTCCCAACGTGCCCGGTCACCACATGTCTCCTTCCTGCCAGGCACCGCACCCCCTGCCCCTGTCTCCACTGCTGCCGCCAATGCTGAGTCTGTGGACATCCAGCGGCAGTTGCAGATTGGTCAGACTGCGATCCTTAATGTCCTCCATGGCCACAGCCAGGTCCTCAACAACATGGAGGCATACTTGGAGGGCATTCATTCATCGCAGGCTGACCAACGCAACTTGCTGAGGTCCATAGACTCCACACTGACTGCAGCAGTGGGTCTCCTGCAGCGCTACGTCCCACCCCCTACCCCTGCTCCTTCCACACTTCCCACTCCCATGCCTGTCCAACATACACCCAGACGTAAGCATGCAACCACCACAACAGACACAGGCACCACACCTGCAGGGAAGGTCCCCCGCACACCTCCTGACACGCACACACAGGGTGCAGTAGGCACACCCACTGGGTCGGGGGGCAAACGTGTGACACGCAGCCAGAGTGGGAGTCCGCATTCCACCCAATCCACTCCCTCCAAATCCCCTCCCCTCAGCTCTCCTGGCCACATCTCCCCCAAAGACTCCTTCATGGCCGCTCTGTCCCTGAGCCCCACAGTGACACCACCCCGCAAGCGGTCAAGGAGGTCCCCGGTCATGGTGCTTGATTTCCCCCCCCCTGTCCACACCCTCCCACAGTGGCGCTGCGACCCATCCCTCTGACCCCCCCCCCTCCTTGGGGCCTGTGGTTCCTTCAGGTGCAGGGGAGTCCCTGGAGGACCTTGCTAAGGCGTGCAGCGAGATCCTGGCCTCCGCCTTTGGCCCTGCCCCACCCCCTGTGGTGGAGTCCTCCATCCCTGCACCCACGACACCTACCCTTCACCCTCCTGTCCCTGCGGTGCCTGTTTCTTCCCCCCCACATGATGCCCTGACCCCTGTGGAAGACGACGGATTGTAACTGTGCAGGCAAGCTAGGGGACACGCATCCCACTGTGTCCCCCATCCAGTTGGGACTCCTGGACTGCCCTATGGCCTTTGTTGAAATTGGACTCACGTCATACTAGTTTTTTTCTCATGCTGAATAAAGCTATTTATTTTTGCCCTTGGAACACTCCTGCATTGCTGGCCTTGCAGTTGGTGGGGCTGCTACATGGTTGTGGGTGTTGGTCATGTGTTGGGTGTGTGGGAAATGTAGTAGTGTGCTGCTCATAGGGGGGACCCTGGGATCTGTGTGCCATCACACGGTGTTAGCTACCTTTCTCCATTCATGTATGCAGTTGCTGCATGTTGCAATTGTCCCAAGGTGTATTCCTTCCTCTGTGTACCCTGACTTCTTCCCTGCAGGGTGTCCCCTGACTTTGGCACAGAGCTGTGTGTCCATTAGCTGGGTGTGTGACGTAGTCCTTCACCTTTGCACATGCATGCTGAGCGATGTCTCCACCTGCGTCATTCGTGGCATCCTTGGTAGTCATTGTACTTGTGTATGTGGCCTATTGACATGACTTCATGTGTACATGTTTTCTTTTCTGCGCTATGCATGCGTATACTCCCAGCCTCGAACACATGTGGTACATGTACTGCAGGGTCTTTGTGCACCTGACTGACATTTGTGGGCATGGTATCTGTGACTACTCCACCCTTTGCGTTCCATGGGCACTGCTGGGAGTGATAGGCACCCACCCCTCCTGTGTCTGGTCACTGCTGGGAGGACTCTGCACACACCCCTCCTGTCTCAGGGCACTGCCGGGAGGACTTTGCACCCACCCCTCCTGTCTCAGGGCACTGCTGGGAGGACTCTGCACACACCCCTCCTGTCTCAGGGCACTGCTGGGAGTGATAGGCACCCACCCCTCCTGTCTCAGGGCACTGCTGGGAGGACTCTGCACCCACCCCTCCTGTGTCTGGGCACTGCTGGGAGGACTCTGCACACACCCCTCCTGTCTCAGGGCACTGCTGGGAGGACTCTGCACACACCCCTCCTGTCTCAGGGCACTGCTGGGAGGACTTTGCACCCACCCCTCCTCTCTCTGGGCACTGCTGGGAGGACTCTGCACACACCCCTCCTGTCTCAGGGCACTGCTGGGAGTGATAGGCACCCACCCCTCCTGTCTCAGGGCACTGCTGGGAGGACTCTGCACCCACCCCTCCTGTGTCTGGGCACTGCTGGGAGGACTCTGCACACACCCCTCCTGTCTCAGGGCACTGCTGGGAGGACTTTGCACCCACCCCTCCTGTCTCAGGGCACTGCTGGGAGGACTCTGCACACACCCCTCCTGTCTCAGGGCACTGCTGGGAGGACTCTGCACCCACCCCTCCTGTGTCTGGGCACTGCTGGGAGGACTCTGCACACACCCCTCCTGTCCCAGGGCACTGCTGGGAGGACTCTGCTCACACCCCTCCTGTCTCAGGGCACTGCTGGGAGGACTCTGCACCCACCCCTCCTGTCTCAGGGCACTGCTGGGAGTGATAGGCACCCACCCCTCCTGTCTCAGGGCACTGCTGGGAGGACTCTGCACCCACCCCTCCTGTGTCAGGGCACTGCTGGGAGGAATCTGCACACACCCCTCCTGTCTCAGGGCACTGCTGGGAGGACTCTGCACACACCCCTCCTGTCTCAGGGCACTGCTGGGAGGACTCTGCACACACCCCTCCTGTCTCAGGGCACTGCTGGGAGGACTCTGCACCCACCCCTCCTGTGCCTGGGCACTGCTGGGAGGACTCTGCACACACCCCTCCTGTCCCAGGGCACTGCTGGGAGGACTCTGCACACACCCCTCCTGTCTCCTGTCTCAGGGCACTGCTGGGAGTGATAGGCACCCACCCCTCCTGTCTCAGGGCACTGCTGGGAGTGATAGGCACCCACCCCTCCTGTCTCAGGGCACTGCTGGGAGGACTCTGCACCCACCCCTCCTGTGTCAGGGCACTGCTGGGAGGACTCTGCACACACCCCTCCTGTCTCAGGGCACTGCTGGGAGGACTCTGCACACACCCCTCCTGTCTCAGGGCACTGCTGGGAGGACTCTGCACCCACCTCTCCAATTTCACAATATGTAAGCTCATGACATACACGGATGTGGGTACGCTCCATGCATTCGAGGTGGGGGTACGTGTCGTACTTACACTGTTGGGGTGGGGCTACGCTCCATGCATTCGAGGTGGGGGTACGTGTCGTACTTACACTGTTGGGGTGGGGGTACGCTCCATACGTACGCGGGTGTGGGTACGGGTCGTACTTACACTGTTGGGGTGGGGGTACGCTCCATACATACGCGGGTGGGTACGGGTCGTACTTACACTGTTGGGGTGGGGGTACGCTCCATACGTACGCGGGTGTGGGTACGGGTCGTACTTACACTGTTGGGGTGGGGGTACGCTCCATACGTACGCGGGTGGGTACGGGTCATACTTACACTGTTGGGGTGGGGGTACGCTCCATACGTACGCGGGTGTGGGTACGGGTCGTACTTACACTGTTGGGGTGGGGGTACGCTCCATACGTACGCGGGTGGGTACGGGTCATACTTACACTGTTGGGGTGGGGGAACGCTCCATACGTACGCGGGTGTGGGTACAGGTCGTACATACACGGTTGGGGTGGGGGTACGCTCCATACGTACGCGGGTGTGGGTACGGGTCGTACTTACACTGTTGGGGTGGGGGTACGCTCCATACGTACGCGGGTGGGTACGGGTCGTACTTACACTGTTGGGGTGGGGGTACGCTCCATACGTACGCGGGTGTGGGTACGGGTCGTACTTACACTGTTGGGGTGGGGGTACGCTCCATACGTACGCGGGTGTGGGTACGGGTCGTACTTACACTGTTGGGGTGGGGGTACGCTCCATACGTACGCGGGTGTGGGTACAGGTCATACTTACGCTGTTGGGGTGGGGGTACGCTCCATACATACGCGGGTGTGGGTACGGGTCGTACTTACGCTGTTGGGGTGAGGGTACGCTCCATACGTACGCGGGTGGGTACGGGTCGTACTTACACTGTTGGGGTAAGGGTACGCTCCATGCATACGGGTGGGGGTAGGGTCCGTACATATCCGTCCCCACGCTATGTGATGCTTGTGCGGGCCGTACCCAGGCCTTTGCCACGTGGGTACGAGCCGTCCCGCCATTGTTGGGGTGACGTGGGTGTGGGCGTGGTTCGACTCGTACCCACGCTCTTCAGGCGTGGGTATGGGACGTACCTGTCTGGTTGTGTTGCCTGTTCGCGTCGTGACGGACTTCCGTTGTGGCGGTCGCTGGCTTATCTGGACACGCCCCCACCCCCTCGTAGTGACCAGGGCATGGGAGTCCGGTATGTCCAGGGCATGTGTGCTGTGTGACTTTGGTGGGGGGTTTGTGGCCTGCCCTGGTCCTGCCACCCCCACCCCACCCCACTTTCCCCCTCCCTTAGTTGTTCTGACCTTCTGCGGCGTCTGCGTCGGAACCTGTAGAGGAGGTCGACTGCTATGAGGACCGGGATGACTCGTAGGTTCGGGTCCATGTCTGTCCGTCGCGTACTGGTCCTCCTTGTTCGCGTCGTCCTGTCGCGTACTGGTCCTCCTTGTTCGCGTCGTCCTGTCTGTCCGTCGCGTACTGGTACTCCTTGTTCGCGTCGTCCTGTCGCGTACTGGTCCTCCTTGTTCGCGTCGTCCTGTCTGTCCGTCGCGTACTGATCCTCCTTGTTCGCGTCGTCCTGTCTGTCCGTCGCGTACTGGTAGTCCTTGTTCGCGTCGTCCTGATTTCCCGGCAGTTTTTGGCTGCCGGAAAATATTCACCGTGCGGGATGACGTCGGTGCGAATCGTAATTCCTGGTTCGTGAATGGCAGGCTGCGTGCGTCCCAACGTCAGGTCGGCGCTTTCCCGGTTCGCATTTGTATGTTTATTTTGTTCGGTCGGGGTTTTTTACGATTCATACGGAAATGGTGTTCCCGTGCGAATCGTAATTCCATGTTTGTATTTTTGTACGACCGGGTACGCGTCGGACGGAGAATATGCTCCGTCTGACGGTTCGTACCCGGTTTTTACAGGATCGTAATCGGCACCTATGTCTTACATTTGGAAGGCAGAAATGCATCGAACGTCAATAGGTAATAACAGTGACTCTTCAATTCTGTGTCACCCTAAGTCTCCAGATGAAAATGGTACCTCACTTGTGTGGGTAGGCATAGTGCCCGCGACAGGAAATTGCCCAAAACGCAACTTGGACACACCACATTTTTACAGTGAAAACAGACCCTAGCTGTGGATTTTGAACCCTAGCTCACCCGGCACCTAGGAAAACCTAGCAAACCTATCCATTTTTAAAAACTAGACACCCCGAGGAATCCAGGAGGGGGTGACTTGTGTGGCTCTCTCCAGGTTCTGTTACCCAGAATCCCTTGCAAACCTCAAACTTTATACAAAAAAAAACCTTCCTCACATTTCTGTTATGAAAAGTTATGGAATCTGCGTGGATCCACAGACTTCCGCCAACCCCGCATTTAGGGGTGGGCGGAATTTGCGCAAATTATCGCGAAATTTCTATAAATCTCCGCGAGCACGCGGAACTTTCGCGAAGACGCGGAGATTGCTTTTCCCGCCCGTTCGCGATGTGTTTTTGCGTGCTCGCGGGGAAATATATCTCTAACTTGCCTGTGCAGTCGCTAATGGGCGCGGCCATTTTGCTTGCGATGCTTATTTCCTCTTCCAGGTCGAATTACGTGTTCGCGATCGTAAACTCTTCGTGGGATAGCGCAACCGGCTAGCAACAATCCAACATCTCGTGGCGCACGTGAACGGATAGGAAAACTTGTCGGCAAACGCAGGGATCCGGTAAGTCGCTACCGCGCCACGAGAATGCATTTTTAAAGCACGAACAAGAAAACACTTCCGCTTTTGCAGCGGATCACGGAAGTTTCGATATCTCTGTGTTCTCTGCGGAATGCGGAAATGCCAAAACTTCGCAACTTCCGCGAGTGGAACAGAACTTTTCACCCAGGCCTACCCGCATTCCCCGAAGTCTTCCGATAAAAATGGTACCTCACTTGTGTGGGTAGGCCTAGAGCCCGAGACAGGAAACTGCCGAAAACGCGATGTGGACAAACCACATTTTTACAGTGAAAACTGACCCTTTTTTTGCAAAGTGCCTAGCTGTGGATTTTGAAACCTAGCTCTGCCGGCACCTAGGGAAACCTAGCAAACCTACACATTTTTGAAAACTAGACACCCATGGGAATCCAGGAGGGGTGACTTGTCTGGCTCTCACCAGGTCTTTTCTGCCCCCATCTGCCTCTGTGGGGAGGGGCAGACAGACTGTGACATTTGTTTGAGGGGATAGGGGCATTGACAAGCCTGTTCTGGGCAGCCCCCATCCTGAACTTAAAAAATAAAATCCCTGGTGCCTAGTCAGTTTTCTACCCCCCTGGGGGCAGATAAGGGGATGCAACCCCCATCTGCCTCCGGGGGGGGGCAGAAAGACTGGTATTTTTTTGGGGTGGGTGTGTTGACATGCCCATTCTGGGCAGCCTCCACCCCTACGTACAAAAAAAAAATCCCTGGTGCCTAGTGGGATTTCTGCCCCCCACAGGGAGGGCAGATTAGGAATGATTGCCCCCATATCCCTCCTGGGCGGGGACAGAAAGTATTTGACCTTATTTGGGGGGGAAGGGTGGCGGTATTGGCATGCCCATTCTGGGCAGCACCACCCCTGGCCTATAAAAAAATAGCGCCTGGCACCAAGGGTGCTTTCTGCCCCCCCCCCCGGGAGGGCAGATTGGGGGCTACTGGTTGTGTGAGAATAAAATGGGGGGAAGCAAAGCCCTTGCCCAAGGGGTCGCTCCTACCACCCTGGTGGCTAGTGGGTGGATCTCTGCTTGGGTTTTGCCCTCCTGGGGTGATCCTCAACCAGGGATCCACTAGGGAGTGGTACCATTGGAAAGGGGAATATCTCTCTTTTCCAACAATACTCCTCCCATGTGTTTTTAAGTGGTCAGGGGGCTGAGATAGCCCCACGAGCACCGAAACTGTGAAACTGAAACTAAGTTTCAGTTTAGTTTTTGTTGTAATGAAGACAGCACACCATGCGCACAATCATCATTGCAAGGAAAACTAGAAGTATGCCATGGGAGGTTGGGGAAGCTCTTCCCCACCTCCCAAAGCAAAAAAGAAAAAGAGGAAATCCCTCTGCTGTTTACAGCAGAGTTTTTTTTTGCAAGTGTGCTTGTGACAGAATGGTTCCGTCATGAGCACACTTGCACTTGTGATCATGAGGGAACCATTCCGTTTGTGAGACCAGAAGGGGTTACGTTTTGACCTGCAGTGTCTTAAGTTCAAGTTTATTTGATTAGCATAGTTACTTGAAAGCATTGCATAAAAGGTACAGCATTAAAAATCTTCTAAAAAAAGTTATAAAATATTGTTTACATAAGTTGTAAACCATTGTAATTGCAAGTTAAGTTCTTGAGGTCAACATTGCACATCTTTGGAGGAGTGGCCATCAATAAGGAGCTCATTTCCCACAAGGATTTGTTTATTGTTATGCTGTAGGGCCTTAGAGAGGGGAAGAGCGTGGCATGAGTTTGATGAGTTCTCAAGAGTGCTTTAAGTTTGCTGCAGATTGTTTTGGCTGAGGATCCCTCTCTCAGTAAGCTGGCATCTTTTTGGCCACCAATGTCAATATTTTTACCAATTGACCGTTCAACTGTGGGCCTTCTGGAGCGAAGCAGACCAACACAGCTTGCCTCCTTGTCCGGATGCCTCTTTGGTTGAAGTGAGGTTTCAGTAGCTGTTTCTGTTCCTTCAAAAGATCCTTGCAGGTGCATAAAAGGTGCAACAGGTTGGTTGGTGCTGTACAGCATAAGCGACAAAAGGAGCCTGCATGATACCTGAGCCAAAGCGGGAGATGCTGCGTGCAGGGTAGCAGCCCCAGATGATATTTCAGGAATTTAATTTTGACAGCTTTGTGTATCCTAAGTTTAAGTATTTTTGAGGGGCCAGAGAGTTATAGGTACTTAAGGTCATCCAGCCATGAGCCCTCTTCTATCGTGCAGCTTTGTCTTTGATCAGTGATAGAAGTTTTACTGGTTTCCATACTATTTTTTTGAATGAGATGTTGGTGATGGGTGAGTCCACGAGCTGTGATAACCCTGTGTTGCACAGGCATTTTAGGAGGTAGGTTAAGGCAAGTGTTGAGTGGCTCTGTTGCAGTTCTAGCCATAAGTAGTGGTTGAGGGTTTTTGGTGAGGAGTTCTGGAATTTTTTTTGTAGGTGATAAATATAATGTATGTACCTTGTCTTGCCAGGGTCTATTTTTGTACTACAAACTCCGACCTAATCTATGCTGGTGATGTGTGGTTGGGCAAGCCGTAGATAATTCTGTACGCTCTTATGATTGTGCTGTCCAGAATCTTGGAATCCCTGCCTCCCTGTAGTTCAGTGCCATAGGCTATCGTTGGTAAGAGCTTGGCTTGTGTGACGTGGCCTAAGGGGAGTAGTGATGGGCAGCTCAGTTTTGATCTGAGTTTCCTTGTGTGACTGCCAGGACAAGGCCCTTCCTTCTGATCGAGTCCTTCTGGGGCACAAAGTGGCCTCCGTTATCTATGATCATGCCTAGGTACTTGTATTCTGTCGCTGCTTCAATGCGTGTTTGCCCTAGTACCAGACTGGTGTCTTCTTTGGGTTTGGGTTTTTCTTGACCGTGATTGTCCTTGTTTTCTCCAGGTTGATATTTAGGCCATTAGTTTCAGAGAACTCCTGTGTGGTGGTGAGGAGGTGCTGCAGGCTCACTTGCGTGTGGCTGACCAGGACTATGTCTTCCGCTTAAAGAAGCCATGGGAGTGCCATTCTTGGGGTATGTGGGTTGCAGGCGTTCGGTGTCTTAAGATTTATATACCTGTTGATTCAGGTTTAGATTCACTGTAGCATGCAGAAGGGATGGGAACAGTTTCAGTGTTCACACCACATGGTGAGGTTGTCCAAGAAAGAGGAATGTTCTACAATTTTTGATGGTGCTTTCGGAGCATATTTGAATTGGTTGTACGCCACCTAGATGGAAACCAACTTGAGAAGTAATTTGACTAATTAATTTTTACAAAAACGTAGATGCCATGTGCTCTTAAATTGAGTTGTTTTCTATGTTAATTTCTACAAATAGTCTCCCATGCCACCCCACCCCCATCCCCATGACCTTCCACTTCTGTGTTCTTAAGTTCTCTATTTCTTGTGCGCTTTGCTCCTGTTCTAACCAGGCTGTGCCTGCCACCAAAGTTGCTTCTCAACATCTTGCTTGCTCCACAAATGCAGGTATTTCCTCCTTTGTGGAGATGGGCCACTGGTGACAGACTGAGTAGCTTCAACATTTATACCACAATTATTTCCCTTTTGCAGTACTTTGCATTTTTATTTTATTATTTTAGTCATAAACTTTTCATTAAGCTTGCATAATGTCATTGTGAACTCTAGCAGCCCGGGCCTTCTTTGAGACAGTTTTCTTACTGACCATATGTGGAGGGTGACAATCTTCAGTAAGGCAAGTAGACTGGATATGGATGGCCCAGATATAGTGAGTGTGTGGTCTGCAGGTGGTTGAGGTTGTGGAAAAGTCTAGGGCTGGAGAAGTGGTATTCTGTGGTGTTTCAAATGGATCATGTGTGCTGGTGGTGGATTCCCACTACTAGAGCTGGTCCTTGTTTAAGCTTATGGAAGGCAAAGTCATCTTTCATGGTAGGATGGTTTCTCTTCTATCATAAATATTTAGAATAGCAGGTGGGTTGAATGTTGCCAATGAAACCTCCATTACTGATTGAAGTATAGAATATTTCCTCTGTACATCAGGAAAGCTCTAAATGCTCCTTATGATGAGGTCCATCTATTACAAATGTGCTTAATAGAACACTAACGCCTACATTGCTAATGCTTTCAAATAAATAACATGCATTATTACTAACACACACTATCGCACACACCATTTATTCAATATGTGTCCCATGACACCTCATTTCACCCACATCCACCATCACTAACCTATTTGTGTACCAAACCCTTGCAAACACGATCACACAAAGCTCAAAATGTCATCCATATTAAATACAAATACCCCATCAAAGACAGACATGCTTTCATTGATGCTGTACATTTGTATGTGTGCTTTGTGTGTGCAGTAGATGCGCACTTCAGCTTCATGTACTGCATGTACCGTAGCTGAAGCTCTCTATGTGTGAAAAAAACCTTTCAGTGCTGGTGCTGTCTTATGTCTTCCTGGACCAAGGTGGGTCCCAAAACTTGTTTTCCCATTGTTATGTCGATTTGATTTTTCAATTTTTTTACACGACTACAGCCCGAACCGCTGAATGGAATTTCACCAAATTTGTCAGAAAGCTAGATGTTGGTTAGAAAGCGTGCTTTTTGTGATTTGGTGTAAATCCGTTTACTAGTTTCAAAGATATTTAGGTTTAAAAAATATAGATATTTGGGAGTCCAAAATCCTACTTACATCCCACTGAAATTTGATTGGCTCCCAACACTTCAACCAGGAAGTGTTGGTAGCTATCTTTGGACCAATATACAGAAATGCATTATAGTGAACGGTAGGTTTTGAGGGCTACAAAAAGGAGAACGTATATAGGGTGATAACAGAGTTTAGGTACAAGATTAATCATTTGTTGATGGTACCATACTAATTTTAGGAATTGTGGTGTGTTCTTAGGGGATTTTACCGTGTGAAAAAGCTTTCTGCTGGGATTCCAAGAATTATGTTTGAGAGAAATCTTTTTCTCATGATTTCCCCATAGAGGCTATGGAAGGTGCTCCAGAAGCTAAAATGAGAGCATATTTTCTGTAAATTCACACTCTCTTTCTCAACCATATGAAAATGAAGTCTGACAGTTGATTTCTTGTGTTCTACGGCAGCCTCTAAAGAATAACTAGAGTGCTAGCAGTGTTATTTATGACAAAAGTATGGCACACCTGAAGTCACGTTGATTGAATCAAACTGGTAAAACTTAAAACATTTAATTTAGAAAGGAAAAAATAGGGGGGGTTCAGATTGTCATAGAAATTATATTTAGTGCTGTAGAAAGAAAAATAAGGACACATTTTAAGTGAGTTCCCAAATATCTTCCTCTTCTATTTCATTAAAACATTCTGACATGCAGACTGAAATATGCACTTTCAACACATGCAGACTGAAACATGATCTTTCAACACCAGCAGCACACTGCCAGTTAACTCCTTGGATATCAGCAGTTTTACTACAGTGTTCTAATGAGCAACTAGAGTGCTAACATTCTGAATTTATGCCAAAGGTGTTGCACATATGAACGCCATCTTGATGGAATCAAAGTAGAAAACTGAAAGTATTTTCAACTGAGGATACTACAGTAAATGATGAAATTAGAAAGCTTCATAACAAATGTGTCTCCCAAGATGGTCACTGGAAAAAAAGAGCCAAAATACAGCTAAAATATCACCCAAATGTAGCCAAAGTGTAGCTCAAGGACTGAAGTGTGCAAAACACTTAATTATAGTGTTTTTTTGCGGTTTTGCATAGCGCAGACTTGACCCAAAGGTATAGGAGTGCTTTACATGAGCATCAGTTACAATACACAAGGACACATAAATTTGGTTTTAGGCATGGGGAGGTTACCTGCCACATGCATCAAGCTAAGCAATTCCGATTCCCTAATAGCGATTATTAATGAATCGCTATTACGGAATCCCAATTGCCTATACATGTAGGTTTCGCTAAAAAAATAGCGATTCTTACACATTACCTAATAGCGAATCACAAATTAACATTCGCTATTAGGTAATGGTTTCTCATTCATTCCTATGGGCTCAGAGGCCCATAGGAATGAATAGAAAACAATTTGCAATTTGTGATTACCAAATAGGTAATCGCAAATTGCAAATGCAATTTCAAGAGTGCCAGATGGCCAAAAGGCCATCCTGATGCACCTCCAAAATTGGCATGTGTGAACAAGTGTCGCACACACATTCCCTAAGGGCATGTGTGTGCGCCACATAGCGCTTAGAAAAATACAATTTCTGGCATTTTTCTAAGGAACTGCAAATGACCATCAACTTGAAGTTGATGGTAATTTGCGATTCCTTAATGCAAAATTGCTTTCTGAGAATGCTTCTTGCATTGCATTTAGGGAACTGTAAATTGCGATTCCCTAACTACATTTGCAAAATAGGTAATTGCAAATGTTGCGATTACCTATTTTGTGAATGGCTTTGGGCACTTGCATCCCAAAAGGCTAGCTTGATGCATGTGCCCTTAGGTGATTTGCTCAGAGTCACAGAATGTCGAGCTGACGCCGAAACTTAAACCTGGTTCCCCAGCGGCAAAGTCTGCAGCTCTGGCTTTAACGCCACCTCCTCTCCCTTACGTGTAACATATAATCAAGTGATCAACTGGATCAAAAAAACATAAATATGGAGGGCAGGGAAAAGGGGGACAGAGGCAACAAACCAACCATGCAGTACAGGCAAGACAGGCTGTGGCAATATAAAAGACCTTTGAGGGCAGAAAGAAGAAGCAGCAGCAGTACAACCATACATGCCAACAGACCCTATTCGGGCTGGAGACTCCCAATGTTTTTAAGCCCAAAAGGTCTTTATTTTATTTCTCTCCTGCCTAAAATCTCCTCTTTTTCACTGTGAGCCAATAGGGAATATCACTTTCTATTTTTTTCTTCAAAGTTTCCCTCTTTACAAGTTCAAAATGCTGGCAAGTTTGGTATATTGAATCACGGAGGGCTGGAGAAATGGGGTAGGGAAATGGACTTGGATAAGAGAGGATAGGAGGGAGATGGTATGGGGCACCAAATTGACATTAGAGGGCAGGCGTCAGGGGTTGCAGCAGCATAATACATCACACAGGGCAAGCGGGACGGCAGTGCAGCAAACGGACCATGGAAAGCAAGAGTGAGGGAACTGGTCAATGCACATTGACAATAGAGAGCAGAGGGGAAAGAGGCAGGGGCAGCAAGATGACCATAGCGGACAGACAGGAGGGACAGTTGCAGCATAATGGACTGTGAAAGGCAAGAGGGAGGGGTCAGGGGAACATCAGCAGAACAAACAAGGCGGGAGGGAGGGGATAGGGGTCTGCACATGGAAAATGGACGGCAGGCGGCAGGGCAGGTGCAGCAAGCTAACCATGGAGGGCGGGTGGGATGGGCACTGGAAGCACAACACACCATTGAGGGCCACAGTTAGAGTATAATGGCATACACGGAGACAATGGAGGGGAGTTGGGAGGGGGTCAGAGGAAGCAAGCTGACCACACAGGGCAGGTGGGAGAGGCTGTGGCAGCACTGAAGACCATGCATGGTAAGCAGGAGGGGGCATGGCCATGCACATATGACCGTGGAGGACAGATAGGAGGGGTAGGGGCTGGACACCGAAAAAGAGAGGTGGGCTAGGCAAAGGCCTTCACAACAGACCATGTAGGGTAGACAGCAGGAGCAGCTGCAGCACAACAGAGCATGGAGGGCAGAAGGGAGTGGCAGTAAAATGTACCATGGAGGACAGGTAGGAGCGAATAGGGGCATGGAATTTAGACCAGCAGGGTGGGGGTGGCAGGGACAGGTGGCAGCCATCTGACCATGCTAGGTAGGTGGGAGGGGCAGTGGCAGCTCAACAGAACACTCAGAGTAGATAGGAGGGTGGCAGGTCCATGGAATATCGTAGAAAGGAGGGAACGGGCATGCACACCGACATAGGAAGGCAGGAGTAAGGAGAGTAGAGACCGCAAGCTAAGAACTGAGGCTAAGCAGGAGGACAGTGATGTTGCATAGAATTTGGGAATGGAGGGCAGGAGGTTGTGGGCAGAGATATTGCTCTAAATGGAAGGCAGTGCAGCACATTGGACCATGCGGGGCAGGAGGGAGGGGGTGATGAATGGACTCTGACAACAGAGGTAAGAGCACAGGTGGATGGGGTAGCAAGCTAACTGTTTAGGGCAGGCAGGAAGGGTAGCGGCAAAACAATGGCCACACACCGCTGTAATTAGGGAGCAGGGTCAAGGACATGGGAAATGGATGGTAAGGAGGAGGGTAGCATGAGCAGCAAGCTTGGTTGGGGACAGCAGAATGCCAGACCAGGTCCGAGTTCAACCCCACCCCCAGTGTGCATTGCAATGGGCATCTTACTTCATATAAAAATTACCATTAGAAATTCACTGAAAAAAACAAAGGTTGCAGGGATGTTATAGTTAGGAAATAAAAAAAATTAAAAACCTTAGAAATGCATTAAAAAAAACAAAGGCTACAGGGAAGTTATAGTTGGGGTCAGATTTTACTCATGCAAAACCAGAGAAATTCAGCCATTCTAGTTAGCTGAGTTAACTATAACTCGTGCCCCCGCAATGCACTGCATATGACCTCACATATCACATCACTCATGACATGGTCAGTGACATCACTAATGACATCTCATATGGCATCACTGATCAATCAATCAATCAATCAATCAATCAAACAATCAATCAGTTAATTTGTAAAGCGCACTACTTACCCGCAAGGGTTTCAAGGCGCTGAGGGAGGGGGGGTGCTGCTGCTACTGGTCGAGCAGCCAGGTCATGAGTCGTCTCCTGAAGGTCAGCAGGTGTTCGGTTTGTCGTAGGTTGAGGGGGAGGGTGTTCCAGGTCTTGGCGGCGCAGTGGGAGAAGGACCTGCCTCCGAATGTGGTTCTACGGATGCGCGGGACCGTGGCCAGGGTGTGGTCGGCAGAGCAGAGTTTCCTGTTGGGTACGTAGAAGGAGAGTCGACTGTTGAGATAGGCTGGGCCGGTTTTGTGGGGTGCCTTGTGTGCGTGGATCAGGAGCTTGAAGGAGATTCTTCTGTCGACGGGGAGCCAGTGCAGGTTCCTCAGGTGGGGGTGATGTGGTCGCGGTGCTGGACATCGAGGATCAGGCGTGCAGAGGCGTTCTGGATTCTTTGCAGTCTGTTGATGAGCTTGGACGGGGCTCCGGCGTAGAGGGCGTTTCCGTAGTTGAGTCTGCTGCTGACTAGGGCCTGGGTGACTGTTTTCCTCATGTCTGTCGGGATCCATCTGTAGATCTTGCGGAGCATGCGGAGGGTGTTGAAGCAGTTAGAGGAGACTGCGTTGACTTGTTTGGTCATGGTGAGTTTCGAGTCGAGGATGACTCCCAGGTTGCGTGCGTGGTTGGTAGGACCCGGGGGTGTCCCCAGTGATGCGGGCCACCAGGAGTCATCCCATGCTGAGGGGTTGGACCCGAGGATGAGGATCTCCGTCTTGTCTGTGTTCAGCTTAAGTCATTCCCTGGTGGAGGTTGGATTTGGTGGTGGGGGGTCCTTGGTGAGGGAGAGGATCAGCTGCGTGTTGTCGGCATAGGAGATTATGTTGAGATCGTGCTGTCGGGCGATGCGTGTGAGTGGTGCCATGTAGACGTTGAACAGTGTTGGGCTGAGGGAGGATCCCTGCGGGACACCGCAGATGATCTCGGAGGCTTCGGACCGGAACGGGGGGAGGCGGACTCTGAGTTCTGCCAGAGAGGAAGGAGGTGGTCCAGTCCAGGGCCTTGTCTCGGATCCCTGCGTCGTGGAGGTGCGTGCGTAGTGTGCGGTGGCAGACGGTGTCGAAGGCGGCGGAGAGGTCCAGGAGGATGAGGGCCGCCGTCTCGCCATTGTCTAGCAGGATCCTGATGTCGTCTGTGGCGGCGATGAGGGCAGTCTCGGTGCTGTGGTGACATCAGTGTTAACACCGTCCACAGCATCTCTGACACACCCACTCACACCCCTATGTAATCTTTTATACACCCACTGCCACTCCCACACAACCATGGACAAACCCATTCACAGAGCCATACCAGTACTTACACTCCCATTCACTGATTCATAGATCTACACACACATCCACTCACTTACCCATACTGCCACTCATACACCCACTCACTTACTAATACAGCTATTGACATATCTACTCATACACCCATACAGGCACTCACACACTGAATGAGTCACCCATAGAACTACCCACACACGTAGACACTCACCCATGCAGTCAATCACAGAGCCATTTACTCACCCATACAGTTACACACCCACCCACATACTTACTCATGCATATACTAACTCACCTATACAGCCTCTCTCACATTCACACACTCACCCATACAGCCACTCTCACATTCGCACACTCACCCATACAGTCACTCATATACCCCATCACTCACCTATACTGCCTTTCACATACCAAGTTACTCACCCATATACCACTGACACATCTACTCACTCACCCAAAGAGCCATACACACACTCACTCACACCTACAGCCACTGGCTCGCCCACTCACTCATCCATACAGACTGTCACACATCCCCTCACCCACCCACACAAACACTCACACAGGTACTCAGACAACCAATCAATCACCCATACAGCCACTCACATACCCACTCACACACCCATACAACCACTTAGACACCAACTGACAGACTGATACAAACATTCAAACAACCAGTCACTCACCCATGCATTCACTGAGACACCTAATCACTCAATTATACAGTCAGTCATGCATCCACTGATTCATCCGTATAGGCCCTCATACACCCACTGATTCACCAATGTACCTTGGAATGTTTATTTGACACTCCTCATAAACTTTTTAAAAAACACACAGTCACTGGATGATGTCTTCAGTGATGTCACTGACCATGTCATGAGTGATGTAATATGTGAGGTCATAAACAAAGTATTGCGGAGGCATGAGTTATAGTTAGCTCAGCTAACTACAACTGCTGAATTTCACTGGTTTTGTATGAGCGAAATATGAGCCTAACCATAATCTCCCATTAACCTTTGTTTTTTTTCAGTGAATGTCTAAGTTTGTTTTATTATATTCCCTAACTATAACGTCCCTGTAACCTTTGTTTTTTTAGTGATATATAGTGTGCTAGTAGGGCATAATAAAAAAAACTTCTTAATGTACAAAAGACTAAACGATTGGCTCTGTCACAGCCTGTTTCATTTAGTGAATCATATTTATCTCTCTGTTAACCCACTTATGTTCTCAAAAAGGCTGTTTTCAGTCGCGACTCCATGATATCTGCAATCCATTTATGTTTCTGGGTGTTCTCAGTCAAGGGACATAAGTTGATGAGTTTTGTTACAGTACTTGTATTGCTTTATCAAACACTGCCATTACAATTACCCAGCGAGTGACAAAGACACACATGGGGTAACAGAATGCCAGCAGTGGCCTACCACCAATTGCAGAGAGACACGTGTGGTAACGGAATGCCAGCAGCGGCCTACCACCAGTTGCACAAGGGGAGCAGCATAGCAGGGACACCCGCTATGGAATTACTGTGCCACTGTAGCCACAGCTTTTCTAATGAACACGGGGCATGCCCATTGGCATTGGCAAAGCACCGCTACCTCTAGTGGTTTATTGATCGTCCACTGGATGGTGGGAATGTTGGACTTCCGTGCACCATTGCTGGCCTTATTCTATTATGAAAACTGATTTGCTTCAGTTCCCCACCACTGAGGTTAGCCTTTCTGCCATGTAGTGGGAAGAAATGTCGCCATTTTAAACACGTTCTATTGAACGGTGTCATTTTGTGTTGATTTGTTCAGTCATCATCCCATTGGAATGGACCTTCTAACATGTGAAGGTTTTTTAGTTGTGGCATTGTTCATTTTCTGTCGGCACAAACATAACAGCGCACCCGTGACCAGAAAGCTCCCCTCCATCAAAAACCTGTTGCTTAAAATAAGGTATGATGTTTTCCTTGTGTTGTAAAACCACTTCCCCTGGCGGTCTTTTGTGTGGTATTACCCCCTCGCGAGGTCTCCTGCTGGTGAGTTCTTGTGGCGGCTGATGGCAGCTCTGAGTGGTATTAAAGCGACTGTCAGCGCGCAGTGCAAGTCTGACTGGAGCACGGCCCGCTAATTGGTCGGGGGCTGGTTTGGACAATGCTGTCTTACGGCAGCTTGGGCACATTGGGCCAGTCACAGAGTTAATTCTGCCTGACAGCACATCAGCACCATCATGAGAGTAATTACAAAGCTGCAGCTTTCCCACCACCGAACTGAGAGCTTCAAAGGCTTCTGAACCCACAGCGAGTGCTGAAGGGAATATGGCACACAGTGTTCCCACAAGCGCCCTGGCTCCCCAGCTATGAAGCCTGCAGGTTCAGGGCGCCTTTGGCCTTCGCCCGCTCTTTGATGGCGTTACTTAAGGATGCAGTGTGACAGCACGATAGAATAAGCAAAACATTTGCATGTTGCATCCCACAGCTGCACTAATGGCAAGTCCAGTGCGGGCCACAGTTTGGCCACGGATTCCCAGAAATGGCCACCAAGTGCTCAAAATAGTATTTATGTAATTTTTCAAATCTTAGGCTGGCAGGTTTTGAATCTAGCAAATTAACTCAAACGTACATCAAAGTGAATATCAAAGGTCAGTGAAGGACGTTGCATATGTATACAATGTGTTATGTAAAGTTAGAGAGAGAATTAATATTGTATGGTACACATTTAATGCAATTGCGTGTCCAAAAGCTAATTTTTACTTTTATTAATTTTCTAAATATTAATTTGTTTGGTAAAGATTCTGAATTTCACACTTTGCGTTTTCTGAAAGTGTTTTGAGTAAACTTTTTCAGCACACTTTTTTCTCTGTGTAAATGTTTTCATTTCAGTGATAGCCAAAATGTTGCACTTTTTGCTTGGAATGTAACCTCCCCAAAATCCACATACTGGGCCCAAATTACTCCTTTTCTGTTTGTGTGACCGGAAGGTCTCTTCTGACCATTTGATGAGACTGGATCAGGCCAAGAAATGAAATCTGTATTTTATTTTTACCTTTTTCTATCTCGCACTTGTTTCAAATATTACTTCATTTCTAACCATGACCTAATATGATTTACATTTTGTTATCTGTAACAGTCATAAGGTGCCTTTTGTGATTTTACTGAGTGTGATTTCTTTAGCTTGACTGTCATCAAAGAGACCCATCCTCCATCAATATTGGTACTAATTATGTTCATTGGTGTCTCTTCAGTGAAGCTATTGTCGCAAAGCGAACTGAAAAAGTACTCCTCTATCGGCCAGCGGATGGTTGAAGTGGGAGTCACAAAAGCATACAGACTAATTTCAAAGTTAGGGTAGTTTGGAGTCAGTAGTGATAGACATGCCACTTTCTCCAAACAGTGTTACAGGAAGGAGTTTAGGAATATTAGTGACGAACAGGGGCCCACAGCCGGATATATTGATACAAGTAGCCAGGGAGAGAACCACCCAGTCGTTGGCAGATCGTACCTTGTAGCCAAGGCAGATTCCACACAGTAAATGTGAACTGTGGTTGATTATATGCCAACCATGCAAGAGTCCCCCTTATGGACCAGCTAGAATCTTCAGCCATTCCAGTAGAAGGGCATGATAAGCTATCAAGGACTTAACAGGATGTGAAAAATAAGGTCCTAAGGAATTTTGATACAGTGATCCATAAAGCTCTTAGGGCATGAAAGAAGCCTCAGCGCGCTAGGCTGCTTCGGAATATTACTAACTGATGGCACACATTGTTTAATGGATACCATATTCATTTGAAGCCATTTACAGGTGTCTGCTATGTCTGATTGTCTATGTTGTTTGCGTTCAGCTTCAAAATGTTATGAAAAGGAAGTATGCCGACATCAAGTATTTAGAGGATGTCCCGTTGTGATGTTTTCTGAACTCAGCAGTCCAAGGAAAGATTATATGAAATTATTTACTGTATAAGGGTACAGGCCAAATTAAACATTAGCTACATCATTCTGTTGTAGAGAATCATTTACCTGTGGTTTTTATTTTTTGTTCCAGACATTTAAGCTGTCAAACTTTACCACAACTGTAACACCATAACAGGCTATATTCTTCGGGCTTGCAAGGCGCTATAGATAAAATGTTCAGCACTTACCCAGCCATGGGGGTAACACAGGCCCCTGCAGCCCCTGAGGAGCAGTGGATCCCCCACCTTTCGGAAGGCCCCCCGTTCAACCTCAGGAGTGTGAATACCTGTGACACATGGGAGTCTCAACCCCCCTCAACACCTTTTGAAGTGGAGGCCCCAGCATTTTACTTTAAGCCACACTAAAGGAGAGGCAGGCACTGTTGAATATTCAATTGTAGTATTGGGCAACCCTGCTTTAGAAATTAGGAATATTTATTAATCCATTGTTTAAAAGGAAAGACATCATTTGATTATTAGAAAGCTTTTGTCTAGCAATTAAATATTTTTAGATAACTATTTGAGCTCTTAGAACTCAAATGTCTTAAAATGGTACTATTTAAGCTCTTTTATTTTGCTGTCAAATTTACTGCGAGCGAATTAACTTTTGTACATTCGGCACAAGGCTATATGGCAGACATTGGTATTGTTAGCAAATCTTTACGCATCAAATGCTTTGGATAAAGACTTCTTTCCAAACAGAGGATTCCCGAAATAGAAGCTCTTTCTGTTTACTCTCCTTGTTTTTCTCAGTATTGTGCCCACTCTTAAAGGATATGCTGGTAAAACGTATCTGGTCTACAGTTAGGTTATCACTTGTTACTATTTGTAGTAATGAAGTGTCTTTTTCTATCACACTGTAGACTTGGGAGAGTTTCTTGTCCGGCATATAGTTCACTGTTTTTAAAATGGTTGGAAAAATTGAAAACAGCAATATCCTGGGCTTTCAGTATCCTTGTTAAATTGGGCCACCCAATTTCCAATTTGCACAGAGGAAATGAAAGGTGTTTTTTTTGGGTCTTGGCTGTAGACGGGCTGCATGCGCCGTCTCGAAGAGAAACATGCTGTATCTACTGTTGTGGGCTTCAGCCCGTCCATAGGCTTGCCATTTGCTGGCTCCCACATAGCTCCATTATTCCTTCTTCCCATTGGTCTATAGCAGTCATGTCTAATGCCTCTTCCTGACTGTAGGCCTTCCTGAGCCCAGTGACCATGTACTGCTAAACATATGCAGCAGCCATTTTATCGCATTGTTTTGGACTACTTTTTTATTTCTGTACGACACCCCCTGACTTGCTCAGCCCCGGCATGCAACTTAGTTTCTTTCACTGCATTTTGAGTCAAGAACAATTAAGCTATTTCCTTAGAACGGCATGATGGGTGAGATCAGTGCAGGATTTGAACCTGCTTTACCCGTTCCCGAGTAGAGTGCTCCTGTGCCTCAGCTACAGCTCATCTCAAAACACCACGCCCCCTCCTAGTACCTTAAAGGATGTGTAACTTTGTATGGTTCCATTGTAACGTGATTTAGGGCCAGGTTCACACTATTTAAAATACTTTAGAGAGTTGATAGTCACCAGTCCCAAAAAAAAAAGAATACCCAGCAGCTCCAGCGACGGCCATTTTGAAACAGGGTAATGGCCATCTGATTGAAAGAGCAGCGGGTCAATGAGCAGAAATATCCCTTTTAGTAGTGGGAAGGAAGCCAGGCTCAGCTAGTTACGTTTTTTCCAGACTGATCGTACAGCTTTGTTGTTGAAAGACCTGGTAGGAGCCAAAGTAGGGGAAGACTTGATGTGTCCACTGCAAAATCATGAAAACTTTTCGAGTGCCTGTGAGTAAAGTCAACATCTGTATCATTATTTTAAAATTTAACAAAAGAATGCACCGTTGGGAAGGGCATGGTTATGGATATCGTTTTACAGTCCTCCGCAGTAACACCCAACATCATTCTGGTGGTACAGTCTGCTAGCCACTCTCGCCTTCCCGCCTCCCTTCATCCTTTCCTGCATTAAAAACACACAGTCCAGTGCCCGCTTTCCCCATTGGCTCCCAGCTGAGTCCCTCATAACGATTACCACCTCGTGCACACCTCTTCTGCAATTTCGTTGTTTGGTCTCTTGTTTTTAACAGTTTGCATATGTATTTTTCATTTTTTATATCAAGTTTGCCAGAAGTCCACAGTGCTAGTGCCTCGTGAATTAGAGCCAGTCAGCCATGCAGCCGAGGCAGCCTCTTTCCTCTGTTAGCCGTGAGGGTGCCTCCCGCGAGCTACTTGTCTGTTTGTCATGGCGGTGCGCACGCTGGTGCTAGGGCCGGAGCACCAGAAGCTGCTGTCTGTTAGTTGCTAGCTTAGGGATGTTTCTAGGCGTGTTCTATGGTCTGGTGGGCCGGTTTTTACTGTTATTTCCCCTAATATTACCAGAAACAATGCATGCAGCAACCACAAATGTATGCAGTCTTTAATACATCCCTTGTGTACTTCCCCACCTCCCTGTTCCTCCCATTGGCCATCCTTTATGTATCTGTAGTGTTGTCACCCACCAACCGCAGACCTTCTCTTCCGTTGTACGTGGTGTTGTTCTCAATCACCCAGCCACGCTCCATCCCTTCCATTACCGTGGTGTTCACCTCTCCCACCCTGCTTCAATTCCGTTGTCCACAGTACCACCCGCACATCTCCCGTCTCTCCCTTAACCGTAGGCAAAACCCTTCTCCCCCCTCCCAATGCCAGAATACTACTCTTCCATGGCTGTCAGCTCCGTCTCTTATTCCACAACTCTTTTCAAAGATGTGAGCCCCGCACGGCATGGGCCTCCTCAGGTCTCTGATCTTCCAAAAGTGAAATTTCTTAACCCTCAAATGAAAGCTGAGTTGGGCGCTATACAAAGCTGGAAAACTAGACATTTACATATTGACAGAAGCCTCATGTGTTATACGGCTGGGGTGGAATCAGTCAGATGCCTTGTATAACCACATGAGCTGTCCTACAGAGAGTAGAAACGTTGTCCTGCAGTTTGCGATGATTGGCTGTAGGTGCATTGAACCTATGAGCTATCAGGGAGTATGTAACCTGCAAGTTCAGATGCATCACAAACATGCTGTAGAAACTGCTGCTGTAGGAGGGCGTGCGTGACAATCAGGTGTTAGTATCTGGCAGGTCTTTGGGCATGGCAGTCCAAGTCAGCTGTGCTTTCCAGTTGGCAGCTGGGTGAGGAGTGTTACACCAGCACTGTTGCACTTCCCATTGTTAGATAAACAAAACTGTGTTATTCAGATGTAAGCTGCAGTGTCTAAAGATGGCTGTGGAGGAAGGTGGGAGTATTCCAGTACTTATGGGACACATTCTTGCCACATGACACCGCTAACAGAAGAGAGCGCAAATCATCTACCCAGCAATACATTAACAAATAAATGCATGGATGCATGAAAGTGTGCATCGATAACTGAATGCAGGCTTTAACACATGAATAAACAAATGCATTGAAGAATGTTTGCCTGGATGAATGATTGATTTCATGAATAAGCACATGGATAAATATAAAAATGAAAGCATGCATCGATATTTAAATGAATGATTAAATGCACAAATAAACAAATGTTTGGAAGGATGATTACATGAGTGAAAAAGGGAATTATTCAGTGCACGGATAAACAGATGGATGGGTGATGGAACGAGTAACAGAGCACATAAACATATGGTTGAATTAATGCAAGCTTTGATGGACCAATTCATTATTGATTTCATATATGGATGGATGGATGAATTGCCGAACCTGCGGGCACCTAATTGAATGCTTGAATAAACAAATTAATGGATTACTTGAGTGAATGAACAAGATTTTGACGGTATGTATGAAATGTTTTCATGTTGCATGAAAATGTACATGATTAAATATATCTCTAAAGTAAATACTTGGTTTCCTTTGCATAGTACACCTCTGCAAAGTCAGCCTCCTTATGGCATCGTTGGATTGAAGGGCTAGGTGTACAGTAGCAACAACACTGCTTCTCAGGGCAGTGCCACCTTCAGTTGTCTATCTTGCCCCCACCCACATGCCCTCCCTCCATATGCCTCTTGTCCCCCTTCCACTCCCACCAGCAATAAACAAAGCATTGACAATTGCAATAAGCCACAGCAATATGACAGCATTTGGCTATGTCAATGTCTTTTAGCTATGTTGTATAGCAGCGTCATAGCACCTTTCCCCTGACTTTCAGCCATGTTTAACAGCAGCCATACTGCTACACAACACGGCTAAAAGACATTGACATAGGCAAAGCTAATAGCTCTCGCATTGCTGGTACCGATTGGCTTTGCCAATGCTTGTTTTTTGCATGCCTTTGGTCTGGGAGGAAACTGGAATCTCAACTCAACAGAAAACTATGTGGTTCCATCTGCATCTCAGTTTGGAACCGCCATAGAATAAAACACAGTAGATTTTGCTAATATATTTAGTTTACCTAACATGTATAGACTTTCTGGTATAAATCTTTATTGGTATATGAAATGTTTTTATAAAGACCTTTGTCATTCTCTTTTCAAGCAAGGCCAAATGAAATAATGGAAAAGTATTTGGAATTGGTGATAATCGGACATTTCCAATAATTCAGCATGTCATCTTAATTTCTACTATTTTTTGAGACCGGCATTTTTTTAATAAACAACACTCAACCTATTAGATGTGTTTTGGGAATTTTTCTATAATTAAAATGCACAGGAGACTACAATCTCCGTATGAAAGTTTGTTTCTAATTTCCTTATTACAGTCAATTTCTCTCTAGTCACATGTAATAATGAAATGTCGAGTTCTCACTAGTCACCAGTAAAATTGAAATGACAGCTGTTCAACTGTAATCAGTTAACACAATTGACTTGTGAGATCATAATGCCTGCTGCCAGCAGCCAAAGTGAAATAGTTCACAGAGCATAAGTACAGCTGCAGTTTAAACAAGGAAAACAAGAACTGGCTTTTCCTTTATCTGCTCTGTTTTTTTTCTTAAATGAACAGTGATCCGCATATAGAAGATAAATGGAGCGACATGTTTATTTTTTGCACTCTGTAGGTCATTACAGGCAAGACTGCATCTCTGTCTGCATGTTTTTGAACATTCTGAGCTGCAGCATTTTTCAATATCATTTACATTAAACGGATTCTAATATATTTTTGCAACTAATTATTAAATGCCTTTTGGTGTGTTTAATTTTGCACACTAGACTCTGCTTTTATTTTGTTTCATGTCCGGGACCATACCACCACTCTCATTTTCAAAGAGCAAAATAGCAAAGATTTAAGTGGTTTGGAGGAGGGGTGATAGTGTGAATATGTATTATAAGCAATTGGCCATGTATTATAAGCAATAGAATTTCCTCTACCGTATGCTTAAAGAGTATTGGAAGTCACCTTGGAGTTCCATGACCTTACAAATTTACTTACCTTTGGCCTCGTTCATCTATCTGGTCACCAAACTCTACAGTGATTTGTAATATCCTGATAATGTATGACAAGGGGATACTGTATTCAGTATGCAAACCAAAAATTCTTAAATGCCATAAACTAAGGTTTCTTTGGACATGCATTAGCCACAGAGTGTAGATTGTCGACACACTAATTGACATGGAGCATTTTTTATGAAATTCATACAGAAGTGAACTCTGATCTAATAATTTTCATATGGTTTGTCCTAGTAACTGAAAGTGCGTTATGAGAAAGTACTATGCTTGGTACTATGTTTCAGTTTAATATTGGGAAAAAATGTATCCTATATTCTCTCTTTGCAGATCAGTCTAAAAGCAATAACAATGTACATAGAAAAAAAAATCTAATTCCAAAATGAATAGAGAAATCACCCGAAATAGATGTGGAAAGTTGCTCTTTTAACAAATAATAAATTGAAAGAAAAATGTTTGGATTTCAATGTATCATTACTTGTTATTTTTACTTTCAAGAGGTTCTTGGATCATAAACATATGTTTTATTTCATTGCAGATCTGAAACGAAGTTTGAATCCAGCTCTGGTATGTTATGCTTTGTAGCATTGGTTCAAGAGTAAAATATGTGTGTCTGTTGGTGCCTTCTTAGATTACATAATGAAGCCATGCAAAAATGATATAATTATTGTTTCAAGCACACTTTGCTAGTCGTTCCATTGTTGAAAATGGATTCTCCAGCATGTGTTCAGATATCCTTAAGGCAAGGTCATGAAAATTATGTGACAATGGAAATACATTATGTGGTAGGCTTGACTAATTATGCCACATGGAGAAGCAAATTAAGCTGCACATTATTTGAACAAAGTTAAATAATTCGACACATTCTGTAGTTTTAGCAACCTTTGTTTTTATCTTTTTAACAGTCCTTTACGGAAAAATACGAATCTCAACACTATGAAAAAATAAGTTTAAGAAATAAACAAATTTACACATTAACTGATACTTGTCAAAACGTTAATCGTCAATAATTGCTTTGCATAGAGGCATTGGGCTACCATCTTAGAAATACTGTTCTCTTTCTCTCTTCCAAAGTAAAGAGTTTTGTGTAAAACATATAAAAATGTTGCACTGGGTTGAAAATAAGCCTACGTATGGACAAGATGCACCTCTTTATTATTCATCCCCCAGCTGTGTTTTAAAACTTGCCTTACATTTTCTCTGGCTCGAAGCTCAAGGCTACTTGATGCAACTCCTTTCAACAAGAAATAGTCCAGTATTGAACATTTCATATTTTTTATATATTTGTTCCGATGGAGGCAGCGATATAAATTATTTGTGATTTTTCTAAACTCTGTGCACTTCTGAATATTTTCAGCTTCTAAACACTGTGATGTAAAAGTGGATTTCCATGAATGATGGAAATCACTTCTTATGTCATCTGAATTGCATTTGAAATGTGTAGGGCTTTTGTCTTTTGCTGGGGGAATAAAGCCTTTTCCAACAAGCTCATTTAAGGATATGTACAGCATCACTGCAAATTTATCAACTCTTTGTCTGAATATGACAATTAAAATTTAAGGGATGCTTGGACTCCAGGTTTATGGTTATTAGTAAATTATGAGCCATTTCAGGCTGAAACAAAGGTTTTTGTTGTAATGTGAAAATGATGCAGCAATGAAGGATCTTCTGGCATGTGCTGCAAATAAATAATTATGTGGAAATCACTGCTGCCATGGAATTGCCCAATTCCCAGGCTCTGCCTATAGACGATGGAGGTCATTTACAGTTTGGAAAAGCAGGACATCCAATGTAAACCGGCAGCTGGCTCTTCCACCTCATTTATTTATTTACGCATTTTTATCTAGCGTGTATTTTACCCGAAGGTGTCAGAGCGCTTTACAAGAGAACCATTTATATTACATAAGGATAAGTACAGGGATTCCAAATAAGTTACGAAACAGATACATGGGTATAAACACTAAAAACATAGATATAATCTGCCAATATTGGCGGGAAGTGAGCACAAAGAGTATTGGCAGGGAGTGAGCGCAAAGAATATAGAAATAGCATAATGATATTATATAGCATGCCATTATGATATCCAAAGGTAACAGTATATACAGAGAGTAGATGAAGGACAGGATATGAAACGATATACGATGGAAGTATATGATGATCCATTTTCAGACAGATGGTGGACATACATACATAGCAGTCCTTTTGTCTGCAGCGATTAGGGACTGTGCCTCACACGCCTACATTATTTGGGTTGCGTCAGACGCACAATACAATAAACCCCCGAGAAGGAGTAGACCTTCAGCAGTTTTTGTGCCATTACTGGAAGGGAGAGCCTCGAAAAGGGGGGTCTGTTGCTGAATAGATGGTTCGTAGCCCTACCCCAGTTTCTCCTAGTTGGGGTATGTCCAGGCTGGAGTGGGCAGGGAGGGGAAAAGACTGTGTGAACAAAGCTGGCCGACGCCATCTAGTGTTGCAGTCCGTTTTCACTGTCAGCGATGGCAAGATCTCCGGTAAATTGTGTAGGGGGCCAAGGCCCCCCCCCCATGTGGTGCAGGAGTGGCATAGGTGCTTTTGTATAGGGCTGCCCCTGGCTGACCCCCAGAGCCATCAGCAGAGATGCAGGGGTGTCTGGTGTCACTGAGCTGCCTGACAGCCATGGATCAGACTGGGGGCTGTGGATGCCCCTGCAGTCGGGACCAACATGCCATGGCTGGCTGGAGCAACATATAGGCAGGGGAATTCGCTGGATTCCCCGGTTTAGCCCCAACTCACAGTGTGGTGTGACAGGGGAGCAACTCATGATCAAGAGGAGCCCAGCATGGCGACACCTCAGTGGTTTTCTCCATCCGGAAAGCCCTCTCGCAGTAGCACTGCAGAGTTCCTATGGGCAATGAAGCAGTGTATGGGGTCATCTATGTTCAGGACAGGGGTCAGAGCAAGGGAGGAGATCTGTGGCATCACCCAGGCAGGGGAGAGAAGGTTGGCGGACCCACCGCTGGACGCTATATCGTTGCCACATTGGGCACAGTGGACTGGGGGAGAGTTTGATGCCCCCTCGGCCACCGCAAACCCCTCTGAGTACCTTGGTCAACCTCAGCTGCTGCAGTCATTGTCGAGTTGGGGCCCCAGATTGCCCAGAGTTGCAAGGCTCTGCTGCAATTCCCTATCTCGTGGAGGGCACACTCTGGAAACACTGTCCATCCTGTATTCTCCCTCTCAAGCTTCCCCAAGCTCGGGCAGAAGCACGTCAGAAGTGAGGGTCTTGTGGGAGCAAACGTTCTGATTGGCTGACCTCAACACGAACAAAAATGTTGTGGCGGCCATTACAGGACTAAGGAACTAGAAAATATATAAGAGGGCCTGGTAGGGATAACTTGCCCCTGACCCTTATGGGGGAAGAGGGGGTCCTAGAGGGACCCTCCTGAGGCCAAGATTTAAAACAAATTGAGATGTTTGCTCAGATCATGGGGTTATCCAAAAGAGGGGCTGCAATTTTTTATTTTGTTTTAGTAAAATGACCCCTGGGGTGGGTAAGGGGCTGGGGGTCAATTAAATATATATTGGGGAGGGAGACAAGTGTGGCACCTCCCTCCCTGGGCTGATCACAGTCCCAGGGACCTCATTCCCCTGGGACAGACATAATATTCAAACGGAAGGGGGGGGCACGCGGTTCTCCTCCCTCATCAGATTTGGGCCCTGGGGACTCCATCCCCGGGTCCAGCTCCAATGTGTGCTCTGAGGAGCACACCCCCATGACACTGTTTCTCTGCCTGTAAAAGCATGGGCAGCGAAAACTTGTCTGTTCCTGCCTGGTAGGAGCTGCAAAAATGCTCCTGCCAGGCAGCAGCAGACATTTGTTTCCCTTTCCATGCTCTTGTGTGCAGGGAGCTGGCTGGGCCACAGGTTCCTGGAGCTGCCTCCGCAACCCCCAGCATTGTCTCTTGTGAGTACCCTGGGTGGACACTGGGACACCCACATTAGGCACAGGGGAATGGGGTTCCCAGGGCCATAAAGGCTCAGGGAGGGGGACCAAGCCCCAGCCTCTTAAGAAAAAAGGCCCTGGAGATTGGGTTCCCTGGGGCATGTAGAAGTTTGGGGAGTGGTGCCAGGAGCTCCCCTCCCCATAAAAGATAGAACTGCCTCAGCAGATGTGGTCCCATAGAGGCTCGAGCACGGGGGCCATATACCCCCATTCCCGTTTTTTAAAAACCAGCCCTTTTGGCCCATAGAGGCTTGAGAGGGAGGCCGCGCATTCCCCTTTTCTTAACAAATGATGCATGTGTACGACCCCTGTAGATGGGTTCCCCAGAGCCGGTAAATGCTTGGGGAGGGGTCTACCCATCACCTCTGCAATAATCATTTGAAAAAGGGTGTCGCGGGCGGGCACCGGGCTATCCAAACTAAAAAAAAGAAGAATGAATGAATGCAGGAGCTGCATAATAATTATTTACTGCTCCTTGAAGGATTGCCCCATAATGTCCTGAGAGGGCTCTTCAAACACATTTTTGAGCTTTGCGTGCAGCCCCTAAGTAAATTATTTAAAAAATGCAGTAAGTTTCCTGGGTCATTGAATTCATGATCCTATGAGAACTTACCATATTTTTTCAAATCATGCCTAGCTGGAGCTCTGTGTTTTTCACCTGCAATGCAAGGCCCTTTTTAATTGTTTTTATGATTGCGTTTTGTGGGCTGAAAAATGTTAACAAAGATTCAAATACATGTTGGTTTTACTTTAAAAAAAAGTCTGTGATGCTTTCTTTCAACATTTTTTGGACCTAAAAATGCATTAAGAAAAATTATGTACAAAAAAAGACTCATAGACCTGTTGAGATTTTTTTATCAAAACTTTATTGAACATTCTTATAATAATCATTATTTTTAAACATCCTATTGTGAATTACTGAAATATACATTTGATTAAAACATTTGTGAATATTACTTTATGTAAAAAGAAACTAGAAATTCACAAAAAAAAGAAAGTTAAAGTGACGTTATAGTTACGAACTGTAATTATTTCATGCAGTCCATTAAAAAAAATAGATAGGTGAAAGTTTCCGTTACAACACAGCATTTTAAACAAAACAAAATAAAAGCTACTGAAATTCACCCCTCCCCTGTGAAAAACAGAGCAGAATAAGACAAGACACAGGGCAGAAAAATTAGCAGAAAAGCCAAAAAAGGGAGCAGAAAAACAAGCAGAAAAGGAAAAATAGATGGCAGAAAAAAGAGCAGAAAAGGCAAAACAGAGGGCAGAAAAGGCACAACAGTGGGCAGAAAACATGCAGGAAAAGCAAAAGAGAGCAGAAGAGGGCAAAACAGAGGGCAGAAATACAAGAATGAAAGTCAAAACAGAGCCAGAAAAATGAGCATTAAAGGCAAAACAGAGGACAGAAAAACTAGCAGACCCATTCATCCATGCACAGACCCACACATACACTCAGAGACCTACTCACTCATGTACCCACTCACAAACTTACTCAGACACTCATTCACCCACTCAAAATCCGACTCAGACACTCACGCACCCACTCAGATAGTCAATCAGATACTCATTCACATACTCACAGACCCACTGAGAGACTCATAAACTCATTCACAGACCCAATCAGACACTCACATACCCACTCACACACCCACTAACAGCCCCACTCACATACCCACTCAGAGACTTATGTACCCACTAACATACCCAGTCAGAGACTCACACACCTACTAACAGACCTAATCAGAAACTCATGCACTCGCTCACAGACCCACTCAGAAACTGACCCACCCACTTATAGACCCACTCAGACACCCACTCACAGACTGGCTCACAGCCCTTTGGAGGCACTCGCAAAACCCCCTCAGACACTCTGACACCCACTCACAGACCCACTCAAACTCTGACACCCACTCACAGACCTACTGAGACACTCATACACTCACTCAATGCCAAAGGTTACTGGTTACAGTAAAGGAAATAAAATACAGTTGGGAAATAACATTACATTTTTCTATAAATTGACTTTAAAAAACAAAGGTGACAGGGACATTATACTTAGGCCCAGATGTTACTTATACAAAAACATAGACATTCAGCAGTTATAGTTACCTGAGCTATCTATAACTTGCACCGCTGCAGTGCACTGCTTATGACCTCATATAATCACTCATGAATTGGTCAGTGACATCACAGGTGACATCTCAAATGACATCACTGATGACACCATCCATAGAACCACTCACACATCCACCCACTAACACCCCTCTGCAACATCTCAAATACCCACTTACACAACCACAGACATATCCATTCACAGACCCATACAAGTACTCACACAACCCCTCACTCATCCATAGTCACTCACATACCCACTCACTCATACAGCCATTCACACAGCCACTCACTCAGCCCGTCACTCACGCATACAGCTACTCATACAACCAGTCACTCACCCATACAGCCAGTCACATTGCCACACACTCACCCATACAGACACTCACACATTGATTTATTTACCTATATAGCCACTTACACACCCACTCACCCTCTCAAAACAGCTACTCATTCACCCATACAAGCACACACTCGCTCACATACCCACACAACCACTTACATATCCATTCACACATCCATACGTGCACTCACATATCCGCTCACTCACCTATACACTAACTCTCCAATACAGCCACTCGCACACAAACTCGCTTTACAAAACACCTACCCGTACAGCCACTCACAAAGCCACTCACTCACCCATACGGCCACTCACACACCCATACGGCCACTCACACACCCATACGGCCACTCACACACCCATACAGCTACTCACTCACCCACACAGCTACTCACACATCCACTTATACTCCCATAGAGCCACTCTCACACCCACTTACACACCCATACAGCCAGTCCACACACACTCACAGACCCATACAACCATTCAGACTACCACTCACACATCCACAGAGCTAGTCAGAAACCCACTCACTCATCCATACAGCCAGTCATACACCCACTCACACACCCATACAGCCACTCAGACACCACTCATACACTGATACAGACAGTCTATCAATCATTCAATCGGGTGTTTGTATAGTGCAGCAAACCACTGGTGAGGGTCTCAAGGCACTGAGAGGGAGGAGGGGGCTGCTGATCTGTCATGGTGCTGGGGTTCAGTGAAAGAGCTAGGTCTTGATATCTTTCCAGAATTGGGACAGCACCAGGGATTGTATGAGGTGGAAAGGCAGTGTTTTCCAGGTCCTGGCAGGAGGTAGAAGGATCTTCCTCCAGTTCTGGTCTTGTGGATCCATGAAACAGTGGCTAGGACAAGTTGGGTGGAGGACAGTCATACAGCAACTCAGATTACATACATCTGAAATAGTATCATTCATTTGTAGTACACTAGTATACTAATCTAACTTTTGTAGATAGTTAGTATGTATGTTTAACACTCATGAGCTCTTAGAAAATACTTAAACTCACTTGATAATGTCATCCGTAATGTGTCATCAGTGATGTCCTTTGAGATGTCATCAGTGATGTTACTTACCATGTCATAAGTGATGTTAAATATGAGGTCATAAGTAGTGCATTGTGGGGCATACATTATAGTTAGCCTATGGTTTTATACGAATGAAATCTGAACCATCCCTGCAACCTTTAGTTTTTTATTGAATATCTAAGGTTTTTTAAATTCTATTTCTTAACGACAATGTCCCTGTAACCTTTGTTTTTTCAGTGAATTTTAAAGTTTTTTAAAATTCTGTTTCCTAACTATAATGTACCTGTAACCTTCAGTGAATGAATAAATAAATATATATATATATATATATCCAAGCTCACGGTACATAACGATACCAGCACTCACGGGAACAGTTGTCCTTAGTTTTTAAGGACAACTGTTCCCGTGAGTGCTGGTATCGTTATGTACCGTGAGCTTGGTTATTTACGCGGTGTCCGTCACCGCGTTCGAAGCACCCGATCGTGAGTGAAGGAAAAAAGGCGGAAGTCGAGCGCGATATATATCTATATCTATATCTATATCTATATATATATATATCTCAATCAATCAATCAAAAATAAGTTTATTGTGACCAATTGGTCTCTAAACTACATATACCAACATGACACAGATAATAAATACAATTGTTAAAATATTTAAAAGAACCTAAAATCAAATTTCTTTATTATCTCGTAAAAGCTTATTTTTGTATTGTCATACTATGAGCCAAGGCCGTTTATCTAAAAAATTCAATACATGATATAATTACAAAAATTCGATTGGCCTCTGTTTATCCCCCTTGGACAACCCTGTTCATTTCCTTATTCCATGAGAAAACTTTTAGCTACTTGTAAAAACTTTGCCAAAGCAATTGCAATATCAAAAAACTGCATGTCAATAAGGAGCTTAATTGCTTGTATCCTTGAGCTTATTCCATATTTTAAAAAGAATGGCCTTAAAATCATCCACCGTACAGATAGCAATTTTTGACAATCCATTATAAAATGAACACAGGTACATTTAAAATCTAGCCCGCATGTACATTTACCACAGTCATCCATTAATATGTTTTTTATTTTCTCATTTGAACGGGCGGGATTAATACCTATTCTTACTTTTAATAGTTCCAATCTCAACCCGTGATTTAGTACAGTATCTAGATACGGATACCAATTATCATTGCTCCAGGGATTTAACATAAAATGCACAGACTTTTTTTGATTCAAGTAATCCATGTTCATCTTTCTGGATTTTTCATTTCCCAAAATATTTAGAACACTCTTCCGTTCTTCAATACATAATGATTCTGGGTCTATTTTTACTTTTAGTGATTCACAAATAGAGAACAGTTTATTTCTGGTAGCTTTTGCTCACTTTAATTCACTAATTGTATCTCCTTCCTACACCAACATGACACTTTCTCCTCCTCTCCTGATCCCAACCGTTTCCAAAATCTACACAGATTTACCTGGACTTGTATGTTCCATGCTGGCCAATCTAGTTCTTGCCTAATGGCCTGTACCATTGAGGAGCTAGGCAAGGAAAGAAGAGTTTTTAAACATTTACCTTCCTCCTTATCCCATGAACATTTGCCCCCCAGACACAATATTTCTGCCCCATACTGCATCTGTGGGGGGATCATAGCCTTAAATGCTTTCAACACTGGTCTATGTGACATGTCTCCATCAATACTGTTACATTTTTACAACCCACAAATTCCTGCTAGTCCTTTTAATTTCTGGGCCTGTTGATGCAGACCCCAATTTAAAGCTCTGTCAAACCCTACTCCCAAATATTTATATTCATTGACGACTTCCAATTTTGTCTGACCCAGGCACCAGCTATTTTCATGTTTTTTCTTTCCAAAACACAATATTTTAGTTTTTTCCATGTTTACTATTAGATGTTTGGCTAGACAATATGTCTCAAAAACATTTAGCTTTCTTTGCAACCCTAATTCCGTTTGTTCTAAGATAACTAGGTCATCTGCGTATAGTAGGCAAGACAGATGCTTTCCATTTACCTTTGGGCTTGCTCCTCTTTCAGTTATTAACAGTTTTGGTAAGTCAGCAAGGAAAATAGAAAATAGAAGAGGAGCCAATACACATCCCTGTCTTAAACCATTATTGATTTTTATTTCTCGGGTTAAACCTCCTGCTGTATCTTTAATAACTTGTGCCCAATTTTCGCTGTGCAGTCCTTGGATGACTTCTAATAGGTCCTCGGGGATAATATATCTATTTAGCGTCTCCCATAAGCATTCTCTATCTACTAGATCAAATGCCGCCCGGAAGGCGACAAAGCAGCAGTATAATCTACCCTGCCGTTCTACTGTCTTCCTAGCCACGGCCCACAATGCAAAACAATGATCAAGTGTTGAGTGCCCCTCTTTAAGCCCTTCAGCGCGGCGCGGATTATCGGGCTGCGCTGAAGGGTTCGTGCGCGGGCAGGGCCATGACGGAGCGGTTCCGTCATCCGCACAGTGCAACCGATGCGCATGACGGAACCGCTCCGTCATGCGCATCGAAGGGGTTAAAACCTCCTTGTTCTACCGGGACAATTGTATTTAATTCAACCCACTCCTTCAGTTTTCCCAGGATTATTTTAGAGAACACTTTCACACCGATATCTAATAGATTAATCAATCTGTAATTCTTGGGGTCCTTTCTATCCCCTTTTTTATGCAGTGGCCTAATTACGGCTCCCCTCCAAGACGTTGGAATTGTACCTGTGGTTAATACTGCTATGAACATTTTTGAGAAAAATTGGGCCCAACAATTTAGCTCTGTTTTAATTATTACTGCAGGTAAATTATCAGGCCCTGCTGCACGGGTTAGATTTAAAATTTTAATAGTATTCTTTACGTTTTCAGGCGAATATAAAGGAATTACATTTTTTGCTACTTGTCGCCTCCAGGTTTTCTCTCCACCAATTTCTGGCCCATTTCTAGACTTATAGAATTGATTTAGATACTCCTCCCAGGATGCCTCGTCGACTTCACAACTCATGGTTCCTGGGGATCGACCTGATGCATCTTGGATCAGCCTCCAGAACCCTTTAGTATTTTTACTTTCTATGCTTTCTAGCAGCGAAACCCAGCATTTTCTTTAACCCCTTCCCCGCTCATGACGGAACCACTCCGTCATGAGCCACGGTTGCGCTGTGCTCATGACGGAGTGGTTCCGTCATGCTGTGGCCGTTGGCGGCCGCTCCGCCCACATGGCGCTAATTCCCCGCCTGTGCGGGCGATTAGCGCAGTGGGCGGAGACATGACGGAACCACTCCGTCATGAGCACAGCTCAACCGTGGCTCGTGACGGAGTGGTTCCGTCACGAGTACAGCGCCACCGCGCTGCCCCCAAACCCCCCCCAGCGCCGCAGCGGAATTCCTGCCGCGGCGAAGGGGTTAAAGCTTCTTTTCTTAATTCTCACTAACATTTTATATTCCTTCCTCAACTTTAATAAATTATTGTAGCTCTCCTGATTGTATCTTAACTTCAACTTTCTTTCTTCTCTTCTTAGTAGCCTTTTTTTCTCTCTACATGCGGAGTCAAACCAAACCATTTGCTGACTGCCACCCCCTTGCTGAGCTTTGCCCCCTTTGTTTGTCTTCTTTAAATTGACAGACAAACATAGTGCGGCCTGCTTGATTTTTCCTTCAAACCATGCCACACACGGGCTCCAAACTATCTCAGAGTCTAAATTTTGTTGAAAATTAGACAATTTTATAATATATTCCTCCGTCAATTTAGTGGTTAGCCTTTTTGGATAATCCATAGATTGTGATAAAACGTTTTCACAAACTCTTGGGCAAGCTCTCGCTATTTCACAATACAGTAGGTAATGGTCACTTTCTTTGCGTTTAATTACCTTAAATTTTTTTACTGAAACAAAATTCCAGGCATGTACGAAGAGATAATCTACAGGGCACAATTGGTTGCCCCTTCTGAATGTTTGTTCTGCAGGTCTATCGAGTTCCGATCTACCATTTAGACTAACTAGCCCATGCGACCCTAGGAATCTCATTAACTCTTCATCTTGTTTGTTCATTTTACCAATGGGAAAAAGGGCTGGCACTATCTCATATGCGTCTAAAATTTCCTTCATCCAAGGGTCCATCTTTTCAGAATCTAACTTATGATTAAAATCTCCAGTGATAACTAGAAAATCCTTCTCGTATTTATCATTTAGGGATATCAAATCTGCTTTAAAGAACCCCATTTCTTTTACATATTCTTCTCGGGTACCCCACTGCACATAAATGTTAACCACGATCACATATTCCTTTTGCCTTCCCTAGTCTTGTAGTCATACCTCACTAGCCAGTATCCATTTACAAGATGTATATATCAAAGACACCTTGTTTGTTGTTTTTGTGGAAATTAGAGTCAGGATCCCACCAGATGGGCGACCAAATCTAACTTTCGTAGCCGCTTTATGAAGCTGTGTGAAGCCGTCGACTATCTGGGTACTGTTGCATAGCCAAGTCTCTTGCAGACAGACAATGTCTGCCTGTCGTGAAATATTTTTTACACATTTCATTTTTATTTGTTCTCTTAATCCATTAATATTCCACGAAATTATTCTTAGACTATGCGACAACCCACTTTCCTAATCTATTTCACTCAAATGACCGGACTCGTTTACGGCCCACCAGGATTCATTTAGTTCTCTGTCCTCAATACTCCAATTTCCCCAATTCTTATCCAGCTCATGATTTTCAACAATGATTTTAATTTCCTCTCTTACTCCACATGCCCCTGTTATTATTCTTGCTTGTCTTTTCCCCAATCCTGCACGACAGTTCAAGAAATTACTATCTGGATGACTTACATTTGCTATTTCCGCCTCTGTAATTAATCTTATTCCTTCCTTTAGTATCTCTTGTTTAGCATTTATTATTGCGGATTTAATCATCCCTGAATATACGTCAACTTTTGTCAATTCCTTCCCTTTACTACTAGATAAAAATCCAACCTGCCTTGAATCCTTTGATTCTATTTTACGTAGGCTTGAACATTATGCGAAAGAAAATAGAAATTGTGAGCGATTTAATGGTATAATTTTCTTTCATTTTTTCCTGCCCATTGGTACTTCCTGGGGCTCAAAGTATAATCACTTTTTATCACTTACATCTACAACTCCTCGATCTCTAGTGTTTTCTTCACTTATGTCTCTTTTTCTATTTGGGCCTATTATCTAAAACCCGCCTTCCATAAATTTTTTGGGTTACTTTTTACATCTTTTAAGTTTACCCTTTTTTCACTCCTTTCCTTCTCCCTGACTTCCTCCCGGGGCTTTCTTTGTTGGAACCTTTTTTCCCTTATTTCCTTCAAACTTACTTCTTGCCCACTTTCTTGGAGGCTCTCTTTCCTCTTCTTCCTTTCCTTCTTACTAATTCTAGGAGGAACTCTTCTTACAGTTTTTACCTTTGCTACAAATGATTTATCTTTTTTGCACTTTACTTTTTTACTGGCTGTTTGTTTCCCTTTAAGCTTTCCCGAATACTGGGTAAGTTTCCTTAACGGGAAACTAAACTTTTGCCACCTATGTTCATTTCTTCTCCTAATTAACATAGGTCGTTTCGATATGTACACATCCTGAGCTTGATTCGATAGATCTAATGCCTTGGTGTCTCCTGAGCCCCCTCCAGTGGGGGTATCCGATACCGGTCTAACCACCAATGGCATTAAACCCCTCATACCCTGTAATTCACACACAGTGAGATTTAGGCTCATTTTTTGTGCCTTTAATATTTTATTATTTGAGAGTGTGACTTCTAACAAGCCCTGCAAAATCTTTTGTAACATTAAAATAATATCCAATAATATCCAACGTTGAAGCCAATGGAGTTTCCGACAAGTCCAAGTTCTCAGTGCTATTACGTAACATATCTTCCATAGATTTGGAGGCACCATTTGTCCATTGGCCCAAGCTTTTATCCATAATTGTTCCTTCCTCCCGGGCAATACTGTCATTCTGAGCTTGGCGCTCTTTTAAAAGCTCCTCATATTCTATGTCTCCAATATCATGCTCGGGGAAAATCCTAGGCAATGACGAAAGTCTTGGTTCCAAATTAATGTTTATACTGCTTAAGTCACAGTGACTGGAAAATGAGTCTTGTATACATTCAATACATTTCTCGTTTGTTTCCTGAGTTAAGATTAAATCCTTCTCTACTTCTTCAATTTTATTAGCGGTAGATTTTTTGGTAAAATGTTTTCCCACAAAGTCTTTTATTGATCTAGATACTGGGTTGTTTCCTTTCATGCTCACATGTGATGTGTTCAGTATGTTTGGCGTATTTTCCTTCATTAATTCTTTATTTTGTCCCCTCCTATTAATTGCCTCATTTGCTTCTTTCGAAATCTCCATGGGGGTTAACTCCCTTATTTCCCTATTTGTAGACTGGGGGTCTTTTCTTATTTTGTTACTTCTTGCTTTTTTAGGGGCCTTCTTACAACAAAAAAAGAAAGACTCAAATCCGATATATCCTTAAACTTTGAGGCTCAAGTTCTGGTTTACAATGAGTGAGTCGACGTGACTACTAAAACTAAAAACTACTATCTAGAAAGGATCAGTAAAAATCCGGCACTTTCTGTTACCAATACAGCAAATCAATTACGTTTTGCAATAAAAATGAATTAAAAAAATGCAAAAATCACTTTCACTTACCTCTGCTGTGTTCTAGTAGTACCTCAGGCTTGCCGTGGTCGTTCCCCTTTTTTTTTTTTTTTTTTTTTACTTTACTCCAGGGGGTAACCTTTCTTAAACTGGTGCTAGACCATTCGGGTTACTCCTCCCCTCTTTTTGGCCTCTGACTCTGCCTCTGCCCTCCCCTGTCTGTTTTTTGCAACACCACCAAATTCAGAGTACAGGGTACAGACTAGCAGAATTCAGGCACCACTCCCCACTTAAGTGCTCTCCTTCGCACTTGCTCCTTTCTCCTTTTCTGGGCACTCGCTCCGTGCTCTGTGCCTCACGTCTTAATTACCAATTCACCGTATCCGCTGCACCCGCTCCGCAATTTGAGCGTGGTTTCTGCCACCAGGAATCTCCTCACTGTATCAGCGTCGGAGTCCTACGCGCTTTCCTCACGCGCTTTCCTCAACCTTCAGCTTCGCCACAGATCGCGGACCGCGGGACCGGAAATGACTCGACTCCTCGCGTCTCACGTTGCGTTGCACGGCAGCCCGGAAAAACAAGCCCAACACAGCAGAGGTTATATATATTAGAAATTCACTGAACAAAGCACAGGTTACAGGGATGTTAACATTTCACTTGTATAAAGCCATTGAAATTAAGCATTTATAGTTACCTCAGCTAACCATGACTTACGAGCCAGCAATGCACTGCTTATGACCTCACATATTACATCACTCATGACATGGTCAGTGACATCTGAAATTACATGTGAAATGACATCATTGATGACATCATCCAGTGAGTGTGTTTCGTAAAAGTTTCTGAGAGTTAAAACACATGCTAAGGTACTGCATAAGTTAAAATACTATTATTTTTGCACTACTAGTAAGTGATACTCGTTCTAATATATATAATCTCAGTGGCACTATGACTGTATCAGTTTGGGAGAGGGTGTCTGAGTGGCTCTACCTTTTTGCCAAATTTGTTGTAATTCCATTCAGCAGCTCAGGCTGTAGCCATATCTAAAGTTTCTTATAGAAATTAACTTGGTTAAAAAGCGTTTAGGGACCCCTCCTTTTTCTCGGCCACCACTTGATGGCTCACCCTAAAACTTTCAAGACAGCAGCCAAAGTGAGTGTCAAGCTAGTTTTGAAAATTTTGCGAAGATTCATCAAACAACGCCAAAGTTATTGGCAAATAAAAAAAACTCTTCCTATGGAAACTACATCCTAACTATAACATATATATGTGGAGAGATATATATATATATATATATATATATATATATATATATATATATATACACACGCAATCCGTCGCAGTACTCCACTTCCCAAGCTCTGCACAAAAGACGGTACGGACCCAGGTATAAGTGCTGATTGATTTATTTTCTTTAAACCGGCACTGCCGCCATGACGCGTTTCGGCTTCAGAGAAGCCTTGATCACATGACGCCACAAGGAGTGACCATTGAATTTAAAGTGACAGTGCAACAAACATGTGATTATGGGTTCATAAACATCGACAAAATTCTTTGAAGTTTCTCAAATGTGCAAAATACTGCTTTCTTTGTGCAAATTTGCGTACATTAAAAACCATGTCTAAAGAAACCACTTTTAAACCTATTTCTCATTAATAGACATCAACAACATATTTTGACTAGTGCAAATACTGTTTCATAGATGTGCAAATTGCTTCTCTTTTCGTGCAAATTCGCGTTGGTTAAAAACATATCTATTATCTTCATAAACACGTTTAAGCCAAATCTTCAGAAGCCTGGACAAATATATATTGTTTCTACTTGTGCAAAATATGCTTTATACATGTGCAAATAGCTGCATGTTATGTGCAAAATCGCAAGAATTTAAAAACATGTCTATTAAAATTCATAAACACATTAATGGGCCCGATTCACAAAACTAACTTAATACAAAATCCTAAACTTACTACTATTTTGGTATTCACAGAAGGCACTTACTCATTTCGGTATTCACAGAAGTTAGGAGTCCTAACTTTAGGACTCCTAAATGCCTTCTGTGAATACCGAAAGTCTTAAAGTTAGGATTTTTCTCAGTTTAGTAGTAGTATAGTTAGGACTCCTAACTTTAGGACTCCGAAATGCATTCTGTGAATACCGAAAGTCTTAAAATTAGGATTTTTCTCAATTTAGTAGTAGTATAGTTAGGACTCCTAACTTTAGGACTCCTAAATGCCTTCTGTGATTACCGAAAGCCTTAAATTTAGGATTTTTCTCAGTTTAGTAGTAGTAAAGTTAGGAGTCCTAACTTTACTACTACTAAACTGAGAAAAATCCTAATTTTAAGACTTTCGGTATTCACAGAAGGCATTTAGGAGTCCTAAAGTTAGGACTACTAACTTCTGTGAATACCGAAATGAGTAAGTGTCTTCTGTGAATACCAAAATGAGTAAGTGCCTTCTGTGAATACGAAAATGGTAGTAAGTTTAGGATTTTGTCTTAAGTTAATTCTGTGAATCGGGCCCATTAAAACTAATCCTTTGTAGTAACTGCAAACATTGCTTCAGCCCGCATTGGTCAATAATCCAGACCTTAATATGCACGTAATAACTTGAAATGTGAAATAGCGTTCAATAATAACAACCATATCAGTTTATATTGTATTGTATCACCATTAATGGGGAGAACGTTATTATTATGGACATTGTGGTGAAATGGACACATCAAAAATGCGATAATGCCAAAATCCAATACTACGCCAATAAAGCCCATGTGGGCTATCATACTACTCCTCACATGAAAAATGGCCATGTATGGATTTTAAATAATATTCACCTAAACGTCCCTACTTCCATGCATCATATGTACGGTACCCATATACTCTATGCAATGATGCTAAATAGTATATGTATCTTATGTTTTGCAGAGATTGTAATATATTTTTTGTCCCTATACTTCTACTTGATAAATCGCTGTCAAAAGAACCCATATCTACAAAATCAAAATAGGTGCATGTGTGCAATAATCCACTATGCAAGTTTTGAAAACATATAATAATTCATTTCTTTACATATAAAAACACATCATGTTAAAAATTATATTGCAGAGGAGGTGGTTGAAACTATAGCTTAAAAACTGTTCAATCCAGAAATCAAATTCTACAGGAAGCATTATTAGTTACTTTATAAACATGTATAAAGATCATCACTGGAATTGAGCCCATTGGGCACTTTAGAATCCAACTCCAGGATGTATTTGGTCTCTAATTTTCTAAGTAATGCTTCACGGTTGCCCCCTCGTCTGAGTGGTGACACCGTATCAATCACGTAATAACTGAGATGATCAAGACAGTTATCATGGCATTCTTTAAAATGACGAGCGACTGGATATGCTGCATCACTATTGTTGATTGCCCTTATGTGCTGGAGTATCCGTTTGTGAGCCTGCAACTTGGTACTGCCCACATATTGCAGGCCACATGAACACTCCAGCACATATACAGCATATTCTGTTTTACAGGTTAATCTCCTCAATATAGTGATTGGCACCTCATTGAATGGGCTGGTAAAAGTAGTTTTGTTTTTACCATACTTGCAAGCTTTACATGTAGCACATTTGCGAAAACCTTTTATGTAGTGGAGCCATGATTTAGACGATATTATTTCAGGACTACTCTTAACCAACATATCGCTCATAGAGTGTGCCTTGCTAAATGTAATGGCAGGTTTTTTAGGAAGAAGTTCCCCTATAACTGGGTCATTACGTACTACAACCCAGTTTTTGTTGATCAACTTGCGCAAGGCCAAATGCTGCCTGTTGTAAGTTAAAATCAACCGAGGTGAATCATTACTGATGTTAGACCTGCTATTAAGTTGATTGGACATTCTGGGTGCAAGGGCTACTGTTCTGGAAATCACCTTGGTTTTGTTCATTGCCCTGTCAAGAATTTCCCTAGAATATCCCCTGGTCAGGAATCTTTTCATACTCTCAATTTGAGCTAGGGTGCATTCTGACTCAACACTGCATATCCTTCTGATTCGCAGCATTTCCCCATATGGAATGCTGCGAATCAGATGTTCAGGATGATGACTAGATGCGTGGAGCATTGTATTACCTGCTGTTGGCTTATGATGTAAAGTTGTCTCCAATTTACCATAATTGATGTATACCTCTACATCTAGGAAGTTGACTCTTTCCCTACTAACGTGTGCAACAAAGTGCAAATTCAGCTCATTGTCCTTAATGTCATCTATGAAGGTCAAAGCTTCTTGTACATTGCCCTTCCATACAAGGAACAGATCATCAATGTAACGATACCATCTAATTACATTGTTGGCCATCACTTCCGCAAATTTGTTGATGAGGACCTGCTCCTCCCAAATTCCCATATGCAGACAGGCATAACTTGGGGAGAAGCAAGCCCCCATCGCAACTCCTCTCATCTGTTGATAAAGCTGATTATTGAATAAAAAGAAGTTGTTGGTTAAACAGAATAGAATCATATTCAACAACATCTTGTTATGATTTAGCATACAAAATGGTCTCTTGCTTAAGAAATAGTCCACTGCCTTAATGCCATCACGGTGATGAATGCTTGTATACAACGTACTGACATCTAGGGTAATGAGGAGGTAGTTGTCCTGCCAGACAATGTCCTGAACTTTCCGCAAGAAATCACTGGTGTCTTGAATGTATGAAGACAGATGTTTAACATGTTCTTGCAGGAAAAAATCAACATATCTGGACGTGTTCTCTAGAATACTGTTACGGGCTGAAATTATCGGCCGCCCAGGTGGTTTGTTGGCATCCTTGTGTATGTTAGGGATGAAATAGATAACCGGAATCACCGGATAATCATTTTTTAAAAACTTAAATTCATCCCCACTGAGTAGACCCGCACTCTTCCATCCTACAAGCTTGACATAAATTTCCCTCCATGCCTGCTTGACTGCTTTCTTATCACTGATTTTGTAACAGTCTCTGTCTTTTAGGTGGCAATAAGCTTCCTCCAAGTACATCTCACGTGGCCATAAGACCACATTGCCACCCTTGTCGGACTGTCTGACAATTATATTGTCTTTGGAGTGTAATTTTCGTATCAGTTGACCATAACGGTTGTTATCTCTAGATACTCTGCACCGTGATTTCAGCGTAGAGATGTGAATTTTTTTCAATTGATTGGTCAACAACTCATTAAAGACATCCAAATTGTCATGTAACATGATTGGATTAAATGTGGACTTAGCCTTAAAGTGCGTTAAACCTGCGATGCCAATGTTTGATATATTGGATTTGCCAATAATCTGAGAACACTGCGAGCTGGTGCTTTCTTCGCGCAATTCCTGTAAATCTCGCAAGAGCTCCATATCCTTAACTGTAAGCATGGATGGACTAGTTGCTACAGGAACCACCATTGTTTCATTATTCAATTGACCTTTCTTTTGCAAAAAATGAAATTTGCGCAGTTTCAATTTCCTTGTAAATTTATAAATGTCAATATATATATATATATATATATATATGACCAATATTGCCGAAGCAAAACACCCAGAAGCTTGAGGCCGCACACTACTGCAGGTGATTAACAAACTCTATTTAAACCAAGCAGGCAGCTTAACATCCCTTTGAAGTCCATGGCCTGACGCGTTTCGATGCCGCTGTTTGCATCTCCTCAGAGGCCGTGTCTATATATATATATATATATATATATATATATATATATATATATATACACACACACACGCCCACGTATGCTACACATTATTTTTCAATCCATAGACAGCAGTGCTAAACTTGGTCTAAGATATTAAGGGGTAAAAGAGGTTATTGTAAAAGATGTTTTTGAAAAGTGATTATTGCAAAAGATATTTATGAAAACAGTAGCTTATCCTTGAGCAAACAAGAGTCTGCAGCAGTCAGTGGGCACACTCACTTTCGGCAGCTGACGAGTCAGCACCAGCCTGTGGGGACACTTACTAGAAGCATGCAATGGCTGGATAACTCCTAGTCAATGTCTCGCTCACTTTCAGCAGCTGACGAGTCGGGACCAACCTGCAGGGACACTTATTAGAAGTGTGCAACCGTGGATAAATCACAGTAAATGTCTGGCTCGCTTTCGGCAGCTGACGAGTCAGCACCAACCTGGGGGGACACTTATTAGAAGCCTGCAATGGCTGGAAAACTCCTAGTAAATGTCTTGCTCACTTTCGGCAGATGACGTGCTAGCACCAGCCTGCGGAGACACTTATAAGAAGGGTGCAATGATGGCTAACTCATAGTAAATGTCTGGCTCACTTTCGGCAGCTGACAAGTCAGCACCAGCCTGCGTGGACACTTATTAGAAGCCTGCAATGGCTGCAAAAATCCTAGTAAATGTCTTGTTCACTTTCGGCAGATGACGTGCCAGCACCAGCCTGCAGAGACACTTATAAGAAGGGTGCAATGATGGCTAACTCATAGTAAATGTCTGGCTCACTTTCGGCAGCTGACAAGTTAGCACCAGCCTGCAGAGACACTTATTAGAAGAGTGTAATGATGGATAACTCACAGTAAATGCCTGGCTCACTTTCGGCAGTTGACGAGTCAGGACCAGCCCATGGGGACACTTATTAGAAGTGTGCAATGGCAGTATAACTCGTAGTAAATGCCTGGCTCACTTTCGGCAGCTGACAAGTCAGGACCAGCCTGCTGGAACACTTATTGGAGCGTGCAATGGCTGGATAACTCCTAGTAAATGTCTTGCTCACTTTCGGCAGCTGACGAGTTAGGACCAGCCTGCGGGAACACTTATTAGAAGCGTGCAATGATGTATAACTCACAATAAATGCCTGGCTCACTTTCGGCAGCTGACGAGTCAGGACCAGCCCGTGGGGACACTTATTAGAAGTGTGCAATGGCTGGATAACTCCTAGTAAATGTGTCGCTCACTTTTGGCAGCTGACGAGTCAGGACCAGCCTGCGGGGACACTTATTAGAAGCGTGCAACGATGAATAACGCACAGTAAATGTCTTGCTCACTTTCTCTAGCTGACGAGTCAGCACCAGCCTGCGGGGACACTCATTAGAAGCGTGCAACAGTGGATAACTCACAGTAAATGTCTGCCTCACTTTCAGCAGCTGACGAGTAAACACCAGTCTGTGTGCACACTTACTAGTAGTGTGCAATGGCAGTATAAGTCATAGTAAATGTCTGGCTCACTTTCAGCATGTGAAAACTGGTATTGCGGTGAACCACGCTAGAAAGTAAGAAGAGCGGCAGACTGCTCAAGTTTGAGCGGCGGTTTTCTGACTGCAGAGATAAGAACTCTGAATTTCGGGGCAGCACACCTCAGACACCCAGAATAATTTTTGAAAAAGACTCTGATCATTCCTCCATAATGTCCAAATTGCGTATCACTCTCACTGTAAAGACGTAACAAGCATTGGCTTAGCCAATAGGTCTCGCCTTTGGGACCATTCACTTGCAGCAGGCAGGGTAGTTTATTAAGCTCGTAACGCGAATAAAATGAAAAGCCCAAATCAATCCATAGGCCATTTGATAGCACTCGGCACCACAGTGGCTTGCAGGTAATCATTCGGCAGGCCTCACTGTCCAAGCAATCAGTCCGTCTAAAGCTACGAGGCACAGCAGCCAATCAGCCAGCAGGTTCCTGGGGAGGCGAGCGCACCGCCGTCAGAGCCAATCAGCAATCACGCTCTGCTAGACTTTTACCGGTTCCTAACACAAGAACTCAACTGCCACTCGGCATACCTCAGAGTCCACCTCAAACATGTGCCAGAGCTTATCCGCTGACACCCAAACCATCCACTTCAGACCAGCCCCAACCGACTTGCAGGAAGGGCGGGGTGGCAGTGGCCAGCCAACCACATCCACCAGCAAGGCCCTCGATCTCTTGACATGCGGGTGTGCCAAAACACAATTCACAGATGCAGGGCCCCCTCAGGGAGCCTTTCTGAATGTCTCTACCTGCGCTCCTCGCTCGACCTTCTGTGTGGTGGATGCCCCTGACTGTTTCCTGGAGTGTCACGTGACACGGGGTAGGGAGTTTGGCTGTGAACCCCTGGATTCCGCGCTCGACTGTGTCAGTGGCCTGTTTCTCATCGGCGAGCTGCACGTTTCATTCGCTGCTTTCTGGCACTCTTAGTTCTAGGGTTTGAAGCAATCCCTCCGCATTAGAAGAAACAACTAGCTGAAAAGAAGCCGAACGCACATGGCAACAGTAAGCATCGTTATGGACGTTTTCCAATAGTATTGAATTTAACATAAAATATACATGTTAAAAACAAACACGAGTCTTGCTTGGAATGCTGAGGAAATTATTATGAAAAATAATGGGGTGACCCTGTGTCCCTCAGAATCTGGGTATTTGTATTATATGGCTACAATGGTTCTGTCGGGGAAATACAATTGCTTTGGGATGTTCACAATATAAATACATTACATGTAACATGTATCCATGATTTAGGAAGAGAAAAGAACAACACCCAAGCGAAAGTTTCAATCAATATTTTAAGAAGTAACAAATAAATTGGGCTACAATGGTACAATTGAAAGAATTGTGAAAGAGGGGTGACATGTAGAAGAAAATACAGACAATACACTTAGTACACTTAGTATAACAAATAAAGGAATAGTTGGGAAAGTGCGATTTTTGGTAAAGTCCATATGATTGATCGCATACGCCTCCTGTTCATATGTGAATAGGCTTTTGAACTGAGACGTTGCTTAGACTCTTAGTATGCGTCGACGTTTCGACCCTATGTAAGGCGCAAAACTTTTTTAAGCGTCACGGCGGGTCTTCTTCGGGACGGAGGAGTGTATGTAGCCTGCGGAGTAAAAGAACTTCTTTAAGGGTGTGTGCTAATGCGAACAAGTAATTAAATCAGTGTTCAGAAAGGTAATGATGCTTACCCTGCGCAAGAGTCATTAATCACTGCGCGTGTATTATGCTTCTTTTTCCAAAGGACGGGGTCGATTTATGTTTGACCTGTGGGGTAATAATATCAAATATCAATGAAGTGATAGCTATTTACAAGGACCGGACAAACTATGGGCTTTAACCAAGCTCAGACAAATAAATCAGGCTTTGTGCAAGTGCATATGTGGCTCAGTGTACAAATAAAGAAGCGCCCCAGAAAAAGTTGCTCTGAACATGAGGAACTAGCACGTTTCTAAGCAATTAATTCCTTCATGCCAGTGACTGGCATGAATAGACAAACAGCAATTATTAAGCTGTCCTTTGACTTCCTCTTTAAATCCCTCACTTTCACTTTGAAATAGACAACCACCTGGCTTTTGACCTTCTTCCCAAACAGGCTCGGCTTCAAATCCCTCTCTTTTGTGCTTCAGCTAAATCACCTCACTGGCATGAAGGAATTAATTGCTTAGAAACGTGCTAGTTCCGAGCAACTTTTTCTGGGGCGCTTCTTTATTTGTATACTGAGCCACATATGCACTTGCACAAAGCCTGATTTATTTGTCTGAGCTTGGTTAAAGCCCATAGTTTGTCCGGTCCTTGTAAATAGCTATCACTTCATTGATATTTGATATTATTACCCCACAGGTCAAACATAAATCGACCCCGTCCTTTGGAAAAAGAAGCATAATACACGCGCAGTGATTAATGACTCTTGCGCAGGGTAAGCATCATTACTTTTCTGAACACTGATTTAATTACTTGTTCGCATTAGCACACACCCTTAAAGAAGTTCTTTTACTCTGCAGGCTACATACACTCCTCCGTCCCGAAGAAGACCCGCCGTGACGCTTAAAAAAGTTTTGCGCCTTACATAGGGTCGAAACGTCGACGCATACTAAGAGTCTACGCAACGTCTCAGTTCAAAAGCCTATTCACATATGAACAGGAGGCGTATGCGATCAATCATAAGGACTTTACCAAAAATCGCACTTTCCCAACTATTCCTTTAATTGTTATACTAAGTGTACTAAGTGTATTGTCTGTATTTACTTCTACATGTCACCCCTCCTTCACAATTCTTTCAATTGTACCATTGTAGCCCAATTTATTTGTTACTTCTTAAAATATTGATTGAAACTTTCGCTTGGGTGTTGTTCTTTTCTCTTCCTAAATCATGGATACATGTTACATGTAATGGAATGCTGAGGGGGCGGGAGGGGCGCTGTAGGAAACTAACCAAGGCACACATGGAGTTAGAGTGAACAGGATCTAAGACGTAGTGCGGCGAGTGTGTCCAGTACCGGAAAGTGCAGGTGAGTTAGGGGCACAGACAAAGTGCCTGTGGAGCTAATAGCTCTAATCGGCGGAGAAAGTAAAAGCGCTGCGTTTGGAGCGAAAGTGCACCAGGCCCAGCGCGACCACCATCTGTTTCCAATTAACACAACCGCGAGACGCGGGCGCGTAAATTGGAAACAGATGGCGCTGCTGCTCGCTCCCGAGCACCCTATTGCAGGGGACAGAGAAGGAGGGACATGCACCCGCCTTGGACCAATTGCGTGCTGTCTTTCTTAGAAAGAAGCATGCACAGGCCAATTGCGGGTTAATAGAAAAAAAGCAAACGCACGAGCGTGTGTTCAAGAGTTCAAAAGCCCTTACTAAATGTCTCGCAGAGCAGGGCATGCATGCTGGCTCAGTCGAGACCTAAGAATAGGTGTCCTTGTGGACTTGCATTACTGTGTTAGATAGCATAGGTGATAGTGTAGTAGCAGAGCAGCATAAAGGCAGTGCTCGTTTAACTCTGCTGTTCATTACAAATCAGTGCATATCACTCACGTGCATCTAGAAATTAACTTCTCCTCTGACCATGCCTGCTCTTGTCTGTTATCCATCGGACCATTCATTAATTCACTCATGCTTCCACTTCTGCTCCCGATTCTACTTGCTCGGAGTCTGCTTACTCTGCATCCCATCGCTTCTGGTGCAGCACCTCAAAGGTCAAGGGTCACATTCCCAGGCCTTGTATATCTGGTACAGGAAGACCGATTGCAGCACACAAGAGACTGGAGTGTGAGTGGAAAAGGTCACCAAACACTAGCATCTCTTGTTTGGGATTGGAACATTCAAAGGCTTTATTTTTTCAAGAAATGCATGGTATGCAGTTTTTCAGATCTAGCCGACTTCAAGTGCGATACAAGAGGGTGGGTTTCTATAAGTAGGGAAGATGAATTCATGCATTATGGTCCTTCCTGGGTCTCACTCGAGCAACAATACAGGTTCTCAAGAAAGAGGGGCAAGGGACTGGGCTTAGGGAATCCACAAGTGCATGTCTGCAGCAGAGTGAAAGACAGAAGCGCACCTTGCTAGGCTAGTGAGAGCTCAGGCGAATGCGCTCTCTACAGGAGCGTGTGTGTCGCCAGCACCGCAGCGATGCCTTGTCTCAGGGATATTTAAGAGACTCGAATCAAAGAGGATGTCATATTGTCTTATGTTTCCGGACATTGGATTTTCATTCCGTTGAAAGTAGAAGACTAAAGAAATGACTGCAAAAAATAAAATGAAGAGTTTGATGTGTGCGGGGTGGGTTTGAGTAAAAATGCTGCAACTCTGGGCTTGCTTTTTGTTTGTTAATTCTCGTTTTTAGTCCTCATTAGGTGAAATTGCTATCTACATGTAGGATACTGCGTGGCTGCCAGGGGGGTGGTTTACGAAAGGAATATTTGCGCTTTTAAGTTAAAACGGTGGCTACATTCTGCAAACAAATATAACTAAACAAACAGAACCTTAACTTGCCACTAGTGCTAAACACCACATGGCAGGACTCGATTCATTTTTCATGACCGGTAAGGTTGTTTTCGGAGTTTAAGTGACGTACTTTGCCAAACGCTGTTATGTAGCTTTTCCTAACTTAATAGCACTAAGCAAAGAAACACACTACATATTGGCTCACACAAGTCCCCACTATCGTAAAACAGACGGACACGGATGAGTTGTCAAAGCATGTGCACAGCTTCACATCAAGTACAGATGTGCCTGGTTATGCACATAGATGTTCAGGGTACTGCCACCGATGAGGGGCTCAGGCACTTTGCAGATGGATAGCAAGCTACTCTGTTGAATGTGGACAACATTGGAGAATTTGACATGCAAATGGAATTACAGTTTGCTATGTTGTTTGACAAACAGTCATGTTATCTACAAACTAACTGTCATGCAATTTGTTATATAGGAAAATTACAAAGGTGCCATGCAATTATCATACAGGTCCTTGTATTGCTTGTTAATTATGGTTGTTATAAAACTGTTATACAAGTTGAATGATACGGGATGATCATCAACTTGGGTAGATAAATTGCTTCAGAATTTAGATGATTTGTAACTGGCAACCAGGTGTTATGGTCTGATAAGCATTTTTCTGATAAATAGCTGTACTTTCATTATAACCTTCTTTTGAATTCAGAATCCACCCATGCTAAGAAGATGTTTCTCGATGTCTCAAAGAGATGGCTACTAGTGACGTCACATACTGGAGGTTAAGGTCCTGTCATTATGGCATCCCACCAGCACGCATGTGCTACTCATCATGCAATGCTAGAAGTACTTCTTCCCCTGGCCATGGCTGAGTATAATACCATGTAGGTGGACGTACTTACACCTCTACAGGAGAAAACAGGATGTGACAGAACCTGTGGCTGAAAGTTTTTAAAAAAATCGCAATGAAACGGTCAATGCTGGCTCCATCATAACTTTTACAAACTTTCAACCATGCTACACAGCAGCCGTGCTTTGCAACATGTGAGGAAAATGTGTGCATTTTAGCCAAAGTTTGTGGTTTGCAGTGTATTATGGGTAAGAAAATGTTAGGGGATCCATGTAAGTCACACCACCCTGACTCCCCTGGGTGTATAGTTTTCAGAAATGCCAAGCTGAGCAGCTCTCACCCCTTCCAAATAATTTACATGACATATCCCTGGTGTCTAGTGCGAATTTTGCATCCTCATAAGCAGAATGAGGGTACACCTCCCTATATACCTCCCGAGAGAGACACTGTATTGCACTCTTTGAGGAGGGGGCATGGCCCTATTGCATCTTTTATTTTTTTAAACATTGCCTGGTCTGGTGAACTTTCTCACTCCCGCTTCCTGGGAGTGGTGGGGAGGATGGGGGCAAACCTAAAGTCCGTATTTCCCCCCTTTGGTATGGGGGAATTACGCTATGCCCATCCTTAGCCTTTCTTAATAAATCACATGACTCATCCATGGTGTCAATTGGGCTTTTTTCCCATGGGGATATGTACCCTCATCCATCCCCCAGCGGGCAGAAAGACGTTCAATGCTGGTGGGGAGTGGGGGTTAGGGTGAAGGGGCGCTCTCCCACCTCAAAGACATCCCTGGTGTCTAGTGGAGTGGATGCATGCCTGGGAATCGCTTTTCATTGTCAAATTAGGGCATGATGCTGGACCTGGGATAGTGGTGATAATAGTTGGCATATTGTTGGCCTCCTTTATGAAGTTGCTTTCCTCTGATGTAACGCTAGTCCAGAGAGAATGACCTTAATTCTTTACATGTTGTGGGCCTGCTGTGTATAATGATGGATACCCATGCCATGAATGCGGTTCTGGCAATCATGTGGAAATTGTAGGCATATTGTGGGCCTTCATACCAATGAAGCCCAATTTCTTATAATGCCTACCCTGGCCTAATGATAGTAATTCCAGACATATTCTGAAAACAAAGAATAAGGCATACAAATCTGTTACATATGTTCACAATGATACCAGATCCATCACGTTTTAATTAACATGCACGTGGAATATCTCAAGTGAACTGCATTTAAAATAATATCAAACCTTGAGTACCCGAAGGGAACAAGAAATCAAACTGGCAGTATAGTTTGTCATATGATTGAGAGAGCTAGATGTGATCAGATTGGCAGTAGATGTGATGTGGAGTCAGAGGAGACTTGTCTGTTATTGACTGAAAAGCAACACAACTACAAAAGATAAGGTATTGACTTCTACGAAAATGAAAGTACAAAAAGAATTACATTGATGGAATGCAGCCTGCAGTGCATTTCTCTGCTTTTGGGATCTGTTAAGTGCTGGTACTCACACTGCCTCGTGAAGATTAGGAGGTCTGTTAACATCTCAGTGCCTGCGGGGACTTGCATTTATGTGCATTGTCAATGTGAATTTTGCCTGTAGAAAAGAACAAGAGAATCTGAAGTTCCTGGATAGACTGCAACTGGGTACTTGTGCCTACGGTTCTAAAAAGAGCTTGTGCCTCACAGCTCTTTGTGGATGGCAAACATTATTTGCAACATGCCCAAGTATACTCCTGGAAGTCAGTCAGTGCTTAATTTGAGCCCGTGGTTTCCGGCAGCCGCGGTCGATAGTAGGAGTTCCTGCAGGGCGGTGATGTGGGGAGGGGGAGGGGCAGGGTGGGGGGTAGTAAACTATGGATTACGGAGGTTTAAAGGTAAGTAAACATATGAATTAATAAAACAAATTTTGTTGCGTGCACTGCATCCCCAAATGTGATGCAGTGCACGCAACGAAATTCGTTTTATTAATTTATATGTTTACTTACCTGTAAACCTCCGTAATCCATAGTTTACTACCCCCCACCCTGCCCCTCCCCCTCCCCACGTCACCGCCCTGCAGGAACTCCTACTACCGACCGCGGCTGGTTTCCGGTGCCTGAAACCGCACTTAATTGCCAACACCAAAACATATGACAGTCTGCCACATGGTGGCGCTGTCTTTCTGATTCAGAAATCAGCACAACAACAGTTGTTTATTAATTCAATATATATCAAAAAAGACTGATAGCTACCACTCAAGCCATTCTTAAAGCTTTGAAAGCCAGGAATAGTCTGAATTGTAAGAGTGTGATGGTTGGTAATAGTGTTGGCACTGGCACTGTCATTGGCAGGTGGCATGGGTAACCGGTGGTCCCCCGAGCTACTGAGCCAGATAAACTCAATATGTTCATGGTGGCCATAGGAATGACCAGGACCTCTCCCAAGACAAAAATTGGCATAATCGCCTTCTACGTCGGCCTGCTGTGGAATGATCAGAAGTGGATGACCAAACGAGTCACCCAGTCGGATTGGATGCTACAAGACCTGCAGCCCCAGACCTCAGTCCTACAACAGTAAGTTAAAGTCAGAGAACAAGTAAGTTTCCTTAAGGGTATAGTGGAGGAAGTGGAGTATCACTCATGACTTAGCAATGTCAGGGTAGTTGGCATCCCAGAGGGCTGTCAGGGGCTGGACACCATTCAATTCCTTGGAACTTGGAAAAAGAACTTTGTTGTGGCATATATACTCTCCCTCTATATAAAGAGCTCACAGGTTACGGTTCTCCTCCCTCCACCTTGTGCTCTGCTGAGGCCATTTATCTCCAAACTGTTTCACTACAAAGGTCGAAATGAAATACTGTGGGTGGTGCGTCAGGTGAGGCCCTCGAGATTGACAACCACCAAATCGTCGTGTCCTAGACTACATTTTGTATAGTCCGCATGACAGGACATCTTTCTTGGATGTAACGAGGAAACCTGGAGAAATGGGGCAAAAAATGTCCCTACTGTTCTCAGTCAAACTCAAGATCCTATTGGGACACAACAGTTCTTAAATGAGCAGGAAGAAGCCTGGGACTAGGCCAAGAGTCAGGGAACGACCTTGCAAGCAGATGCACTCCTCAAATGGGGGCACAAGTTGACTAACTATCAATACAGACATCCAAGGGCGAGACATGGGCTGCCCCTTACCATAGCTGTGGTTATGTCATGGGAACAGGCCTATGAAGGCAGATGCTGTGCTTTGGCAGTGATGGCCTCATTCTGTTATCTTACTGCGGCACTAAATGGCAGCTCATCCTAAGACTCTTAGGAAGATCTTGCCTCGTTCCTTCTGATCCCCTCCTCTGGGAACCGAAATCCCTTCGGCTTTGACTCCACACGGACATATATATTATTATCTTCCTTAAATGTTTTTTCTTTGACATGGAATATCAGGCGGATACACTCGGGAAATAAATGATACAGAATGCATTCCTCCCTTAAGCACCATGGGGTCCAATTAGCCGTGCTCCAAGAGTCCTACATCATCCATGCAAAGGGCACTAAACTACAGAAGTACTGGTAAGGTCAGCTCACTACTGATTTTTCAATTTAAGACAGGAAGACTCCGGTGTCGGTAAGAACAGGAGGGGGGCGTGGCTTGAGAGGCTAAGATGGCAGACGCTCTTTAACGGAGCGCCGCATCAGACCCCTGAAATCCAACATTTATCCTGTCAATCACTTGACGTTGCCTCTACAACAGGGTATCTGCACCCCACATAGTGTGACGAGGTCGCTGCCGCAATATGGACCACGCTTGAGTCCATCCTGCCTAGTTTGATGGAGACACTGCTCTGATGTCATCAAGTTCGTCCTGTAAAGTCCGGACTGCACCTGAGTCCTGTGGAGTGCTGCATTGGCTGTTCTCCCCCTGCCCGCCTTGGCCCCCGGATGGTGCTGAGGAGGTGAGCTGATTGCCCTCGCTACCGCCAATCCAGTGGCACCCCATGGTACATGCCAAGCGTCCGGCATCGGCATCTTGCAGGGCGTGGATGATTCCTCTTCTTCCCCCTTAATGCCCTCAAGCTATCCCTGTTGGCGATGGATGCCTTAAGGCCTTGACTCTAATTGTTCTTTCCGGGCATACACAGGAGAAAGTGGACTAGGACAGAGGAGCGCCATTTTACTGTCATCTGCACATGCAGTAAATGGATGACCCTACCAGAACTCCTGCTCCCCTTATACTGACTTTGTTGGAAATGGATGCCCCAATGCTCCCACTGTAGGTTGCTGCCTGATCGGAGCTCGGACGGGGCTTACCGATTTGGATCGCTGACCCCTTTATTGAAGTGACACAGAGACTCTTAGACTACGTGGCCCTGCAGCGCTCAGGGCTGGTTGAAACTTTGTTGGCGGGAGTGAGTACAGTGCTATACCACTTACATTGGTACTCTGTTTTCTCTCCTCCCACGAAAATCTTGCTGGCAAGGGGTCAGAAAGACATGAATACATCCATAATCCAACTGGTAGTACGCCACCTAGCTGTCAGTGGGACATGGGCTGAAAATGTGGTCACCACTTGCTCGCTTGATCCCCTGCCCTGCTATAAATGTGGTTGAAAAGCTGTTGGCAGACCCTGCACCATTTTAGGCACTCACCTGCACCTTGTAAGCGCTCCCAGGCACGCATTGCCTCCAGTTGAGACCCATGGCACTTTAACTTTATTGGAATTGTTGCCCTTCAGTACTGCCTAAGAACTTGCTCTCTGCCAATTCACACCCGCCACGCTTGCTCAGGCACCCTGCTGCTGAGCTCTGGCCTACTCAGCTTGCCCTCTGGTGCTGATCTTTGGGATCGCTTATACTGTGGACCTGAACCATGCGCCTGGTTATTAGGTGCAGGGCCGGACTGGTCGTAGCGTGCACCGGGCATTTTGCCCGGTGGGCTGCCAGGGTGGGGACCGGTTTTGGGTCCCTGGGGGGCTGTTTTTGTTACAAGGCCGTTTTTGCAGCATAGCTGCAATATCGGCCCCTGTAACAAAAACAGCCAAAAACGTCCCTTACCCCCAACCCACCAGGGGGCCGGCCGAGCACTTTGCCAGGGCCTGTTTTGTTACCCAGTCCGGCCCTGATTAGGTGTCTACAACTCATGCTTTCTACCATGTGTGTGCTCTGAACTGATATTCTGGCTTGATCAACTCATGCTTTAGATTCTGCATCGAGGGTGTGTACCATCTCTCTAAATTGCCTGATATACTGGGGCTGCTTGTGCTGCACAGCCTCCACCATGCAAGTGTGCCCCGCACATCGCTACCTCTTTTCTGGCTGCACCACTCATCCTCCCTACATCGACCCCGCCAAGCACTAACACCGTCACTCCTTCAACACGCACTGATGGATATTGTATTAGTGGCAAAATCAAGAATCTCTCTTGAAAACAAGATTGATACAGTTGTAGCAGAACTCACTGCATGCTAATCATCGGAGTACACGAAACAGAAAAATCACTCACAATGCTGCAACCTCGGGCGCGAGCGACAGAAGTGAAAGTCCACCAACTTACTGACCAGATTCATATACAGGAGGAGAGGGCAAAGGGCCGCTCCGGGTGGAACAATACCAGACTTTTGGGCCTCCTTGAAAACACTGAGGGCCAAGATGAAATCGCCTACATCGAACAATGAATCCGTGGAACTCTCTCCCTCGGTACTATCACCATTCTTCTCTGTTGAATGGGCGCACCGAGTGCTGGCCCGGAGGCCTCCACCAGGAATCCATCCTAGACCTTTGGTCTTTAGGGTGCTGCATTATCATGACCGTAACCTTACTAATCAATCTCACTGTGGTCAAGGTCAGTACAATGCTTTTCCAAAATTATACTTTCACTGAGCAGCGCCAGAGGGTCTTGTTCTCATCGGTTAAATGCCGACTGTGTGAGCTTGATGTGAATTACTGTCTCCTGTTCCAATCAAAACTCAGGATCCTTATGGAGGAAAAGTCCTATTTCTTCATGGACCCCAACGAAGCCTGGGACAGGATCGACATGACTGGACTTTCATCGCACCAACCCTCACAGCCTGGTGACAAGGTCCTGGTGCTCCCAAAAACAGACAGACACCGCAGGAAACACCACAGGGAGGAGAGCCACCTGCAAATTCAATCCACACCGAATCTAGAGCAGGTGATTCAGGAGAAGCAGCATGCACTGCAGATGACTGCCGCCATGTTTGACACCACAATCCAATCTGACGCTGACAGAGACTCTGTTGGGTCCTCAAGTGAAGACAGTTCATCTGGCCTTCTAAACCAGACACCATGGCACCGCCAGATGTGAGTCCACAAACAGCTGATGAACTCATCTGAAGTCACTGGACACAGATGCTGCTTACCTCCTGACCTCTTCCCACTAGTGGCGACAGAGTGTCTTCTTCCCAGTTGCTGTGCCTTGGTTGTCGGCTACCACCAGGTTTAACCCTGTTGGTTTCTCCTCCTTCTTCCCCATTCCTTTTCCTCCTTCTTTTGCCTCATCTCTCCTTTCTCTACCCAACTTTTTTCTCCTCTCCTCTCCTCCCCTGCCCCTTTTCTTCTTTTTCCCACTTTTTCTGCTACACTCCCCTTTCGGCTATCCTGCACATTTACCTGACAATCAGCCTTGATGAGCATGCATTGTAGCTATGTTACTTTTGTCATGGGAACTGCACTCACTTGTGTAAAAGATCAATCATGCCATTGCAAGTAAGGGAGGTCTCACTTGCCTGCACCCTATATATTGACCTAACCTAGTTGGTTAGTCTGTTACTTCATGTATGCAACATTATATAGTTTGGACGGACGCATATTGCTGATCTAACCCAATAGTATTTTGTATTTGATTTACATAGTTATTTTTCTTTTGTTTGATGTTTGGATTTTTTGTCGTCACCCTGACGACATGCACTTTCCTCAGACCCCTTAGCACACCGCAGTTAGTGATATGGCAGGCACCAGCATAATAATGTGGAACATTTGGGACATACACACGTCTTCTCTCAGGTACGCTGTATGTTTTTACCTGCACTGCCACCACAACCACATTGCCTATCTACAAGAATATCACTCAATTGCTAGAGAACCTGTTAACTTGCAGAAACAATGGCAAGGTCAGTTGTTTTCCACCTACTTTTCAGCGCATGCAAGGGGAGTACTGGTGTGCATCAGCTGGTGTTCCCTTCCAGGCTGCGACCACCAGAGTTGATCCGGACGACAGGTATACCTTCATCAAGGGCAGGTTTAATGGCCACCACATGGTAAGGGGTAGCATTCATGCCCCCAATACGGACCAAGTAGCATTCCTGGCTAATCTGTCTGATGTCTTATGGAGTTGGAGCGGACCACCCAGGCTCCATTTGGGGGGACTTTAATAGTGTACAGCAACTTGACTTAGATTGCTCTCCCCTCCCACATGGTTGCTGCAACAGATGGCCAAAACCTTACGACTGGCTCACACACTGGCATTTGGCTGACACCTGGTGCACACGCAACGCTATTACCAGAGTTTACTCCTTATTTTCATTTTCACATGATTTGCACATTTTCATCGATCGCCATATTGGTTCCCCCGATTTTCTTCCACACGTCACATACATTGATTATTTGGGGCATACACATTCTGACCACTGACCATAAACCCCAGCTACTTCAATTTGAATGGGTAAAGCGACCCTTTCTCATTCCCTTGTGGGGCATGCAACCAGCGGCACTGGAAGACCCCTTATGTGGGTAACAGGGACCCCCTGAACATGAGGAAATGGAATGTAATTCCTAGGACAGGGTATAACACAGTGCAAAAATAACTTCCTAGGCAATTAACATTTTTTGTATATTGCTATGTAAAGCGTGTCCAAGTAGTATAGCCAAGAACAGTATTTAAAAATATCGCATAAATGTTTATTGTTAATATGATTCTCACAGAATCACAGGCAAAATCAATAAAAAAAGCAATTTAACAATGCATTTGTACATAGTATAGACATTCAATGTATTAATATTCATTAAACAACAGTTAAAAGTAGAAACAAATCTGTGGCCATATGATCATCTTCTACGCGCGTTTCGGCGAAAAGTACGCCTTCGTCAGGAAATGCCACAATTCTTCAAGATGTGGTCTAGCGAATGGATAACGGGTGAAGGACTTGTCTGGAGGTAGTGTGAACGGTCTGATAATTGATGTAATGCCTTTAACCATGTGGTTTCACAGTAAATAAAAAGAACGTTGCCGGGTATTACTGGTGGTGGTCATGAAGCCTGTTCTATCTGTTAAAATGGATTTTCACATGTGTCGATCAAATAGCTTGAATGAACGGAGTGTTCATTCATGGGTTCAAGATATATTCTTTGTGCAGCAAAATTCTTTTGTTGTGTGAACCCGATGAAGGATTGCCACAGATGATAATTAAAATGGTGCCGTATGGATGACGGGCGTCTGGTTTTAGGGACAGATATCCTGATCTGCGGCGTGATGGAGTGCCGATTGCTTCTTTGTGGACGTTTACTCAGCTGTGGATAATGCCGATATCGCATTATCCACAGCTGAGTAAACGTCCACAAAGAAGCAATCGGCACTCCATCACGCCGCAGATCAGGATATCTGTCCCTAAAACCAGACGCCCGTCATCCATACGGCACCATTTTAATTATCATCTGTGGCAATCCTTCATCGGGTTCACACAACAAAAGAATTTTGCTGCACAAAGAATATATCTTGAACCCATGAATGAACACTCCGTTCATTCAAGCTATTTGATCGACACATGTGAAAATCCATTTTAACAGATAGAACAGGCTTCATGACCACCACCAGTAATACCCGGCAACGTTCTTTTTATTTACTGTGAAACCACATGGTTAAAGGCATTACATCAATTATCAGACCGTTCACACTACCTCCAGACAAATCCTTCACCCGTTATCCATTCGCTAGACCACATCTTGAAGAATTGTGGCATTTCCTGACGAAGGCGTACTTTTCGCCGAAACGCGCGTAGAAGATGATCATATGGCCACAGATTTGTTTCTACTTTTAACTGTTGTTTAATGAATATTAATACATTGAATGTCTATACTATGTACAAATGCATTGTTGAATTGCTTTTTTTTATTGATTTTGCCTGTGATTCTGTGAGAATCATATTAACAATAAACATTTATGCGATATTTTTAAATACTGTTCTTGGCTATACTACTTGGACACGCTTTACATAGCAATATACAAAAAATGTTAATTGCCTAGGAAGTTATTTTTGCACTGTGCACTGGAAGACCCCCCCTTTTGTACTTTTCTTTAGACACTGCCATTACTGAATACTTTAATATCAACACTAACACTGCGTCTTCCTGTCTAATTCAGTGGCATGCCTTTAAATTTGCAATAAGGGACCAGTGTATTGGCACTACCTAGAAAATTGGCTACCAATTGGATAGAGACATCATGAGGATCGAGCGCGATATGCTCAGCCATGAGACCCAAACGTTGCGGACTCCTGCCCACCGGGATCACTTGACACATGCACAACAGGAGCACATTGCACTGTTAGAGAGACTTTGTGGTCTAAACTATGCAGCTCATTCAGCCAGGACACGCCGGCGTGGTCAAATCCGGGTTCGTGCTGGCTTGCCTTATTCGAGCGGAGAAACAGCCCTGTCACCCAATAATGGAACTATGCGCAGCCCATGGGGATACCCTCCATACCCAAATTATCATACATGCTGAGTTAACCACACATTACTCTCCTCTATCAGTTAGCGACAACTGCCACTGCAGTTGTTGTGGACATGTTCTTATCTGGCGTGGCTGTCCTCCAAATGATGCTAGAATAGAAATCAGAAGTCAACGGCCTCCTTACCCTCTTTGGGATTCAGGAAGCCATTTGTTCTCTAGCCACTGGTAATACTCCAGGCCCTGAGAAACAACATTTTTTGGGGGGGTTATAATCTAAAGATTATGCAGTAGATGATGTAGTATGTGGCAAATGCGTCAAATCTATAATTATACAAAAATCGCCCCGGCCGCATAGTCACATAATTCCAGTGGCCCTGAGCATAACCAATGTGTATTGTTATGTTTCTGCAATTTTGAAAATAAAAAACCAACATATATTTATGTTCTTTTTCAATAGTGGCTGGAGTGCTATGTCTTTAGTTGTTCAAAATAGTGTTGTACCACAGAAATATGTCTGAGTCATACCCCTGGAGAGTGTTTTTATGCATGAAGAGCACTTGACATACCTTGCCACCACTTTGTTTTGCAGATGCCCTAATTATTACTTTCAGTGTAGTTCAGCAAATTTATACTGTAAAACTGTACACCAAGGTAGACTTATACAGCTACTGACACATTCACAGACACACTGATAATACAACTCATACACCAAGTCACTCATCCATTCAAGCACTCACTCACCCACTAACTCACTGACACAATATCACGCTGTCTCACGTACGAATACATCTACAACTACATGATCTTACACATACAGATATTCACCTACTTAGTTACTTCTTAATACAGATACTTAACATTCACTCACTCACCTACACAGTACTGTATACAATCACTCAGACATGCATACAATCACTAACATACTTAGTCACTCTCCTATGTAACCACTAATACACCCGATCACTCACCCATACAGCTAGAAAGACATACACTCACTCTTGTAAACAGTGGCACATACACTTACTTACTTTCCTAAACGGCTACTAACCCAGCCAGTCAGTTACTTATACAGGTACTGCCATACATATTCAATATTACATACAGACATTGACTAAGTCACTCACTCACCTGTACAGTCACTCACATACCCAATTAGTCATTGATACAGACACTCATACATCCATTTACTCATCTATATAGATACTCATGCACCAATCTACACACAGATACAGACTGGGACACATCCAGTCACACAGTACTGTATATACTACCACACCCAGGTACACACTGATGCAGACACTAACACACCCCCATACACACTCATGCATAGACTGATACACCCAAGTACACACTCATTCATACACTAATACATCCACCCAAACACTGATACAGTAACGCACCCAGGCTTTCACTGACACACCCGGACACACTCCTGTGTATACACTGATACACTCAGGCACACACTGTTCTATACACTTTTACACCCATACATACAATAATACAGCCACTAAGACATCTAAACACACACTGATGCAAACACTGACATAGCCACTCACTCTTTGATACAGCTACCCACATACACTTTCACTCACCCATGTAGCTGCTCACACAGTTACTTACTCAACCACACAGCTGGTGACACTGCCAGTCACTGACTCATACAGTCACTTACATACCCATTTAGTTAGATATGCAGCCCTTTACACCCCCAGTGACTAACTAATACAAACACTCACTCACTCCTACAGCCACTAACATACCCAGTCACTCACTTATACGGACACTCACCCACCCAGTTACTAAGCCATACAGGCAGTAACACACCCAGTCATTCACCCGTACAGTCAGTCACACAACCAGTCACTGAATCACACAGGCACTAACACACCCACTCATTCTCCCATATCGATACTCACATCCAGGCACTCACTCACACAGGATATAACACACCCAGTTTGTCACCTATGCAGCCACTTACACAACCATTCACTCAGTCAAACAAGCACTCACATAGGCATTCACTCACCCATACAGCCACTCTTGCAGCCAGTCAATCACTCATACAGCCACTCACATATCTACTATCACTCTCATACAGCAGCTCACACACCCATTCGTTAACTCATAAACCCACGAACACAGCTACTTACCAACTCATACTGTCACTCACACACCCAATCACGCACACAGCCATTCACAAACCCAGTCGCTCACCCATACAGATACTCAGGTAACCACTCACTCAATTACACAAGCAGTCACACAACCACTCACTCAGCCATATAGACACTCTCATGCAAAGTCACTCACTCACACAGGCACTAACACAACCAGTCTCTCACCTATACAGTCACTCACACAACCACTCACTCAAGCATACAAGCGCTCACACAGACATTCACTCACCCATACAGCCGCTCACACACACAGTCACTCACTTCTAAAGCCACTCACACCCAGTCACTCACTCATACAGCCACTCACACATTCAGTCACTCACTTATACTATATATATATTTGATATCGTTATGATGTGTAACAAAGAAAAATAAAAAAATAAAAAGTAGCAACCACTGTCTACCGAAATATAATCATTGGATATTACTTTCCACAATCATATCAGGATTAAGGGGTGAAAACCTCCACCAACTACCTAAAATTACCTTTTTACAATGGCTTTTGGGTGTAGCCATTTGTGAGGCACGTACCATCATTATTTTGGGCCACTACAAGGATAGCGTGAATCCCAGTTTCACCAACACCCTGGTTTTTCTCCATTACTCACTTATACAGGCACTCACCCACCCAGTCAGGCACTTGTATACCCACTCACTCTTCTATACAGCCACAAACACTCACTCAGTCATACAGGAACTCACACAGCCATTCACTCACTCATACAGCCACTTACAAAGACAGTTCCTCACACACCCAATCAATCACCCTTGCAGCCACTTAAAGACCCAGTATATACAGACATATGTTTATCTCTTTTCCTCTGTATTTACCATGAAAGGAGGTTCTATCACCTACCTTTTTTTCTTCTTTTTTCTGGATTTTTCTTTAGTTTTCTAACATTTTGTATTTTTTTCTTAAATAAAATGTTAACTTGGAAAAAAACCATTATCTCCAGAAATTCAAAAGCAATGTAACTAGTGGTGTGAATAATAACGTGTGATGTTTTGCTGTCTCCAAAACTACAGCAACACACTGTTCTGCAACAGTAAGTATCGTATTGAAGTCTAGACAAAACCTTCCGACTCTCCTCAATTCTGAAGCAAAGTTTATAGAGAGGTTATAGTTAGGAAACAACATTTTTAAAGCTGAGAAATTCACTTAAAAAAGCCAAGGTTACAGGGACATTATAGTTTGCCTCAGATGTCACTCGAACAACACCAGTGAAATTCAGCAGTTATACTTACCTGCGCTAACTAAAACTTACACTCCCACAAAGCACTGCTTGTGAACTCTCATATTACAGCACTCATGGCATGGTCAGGGGCATCACTGACACAATATCACGCTGTCTCACGTACGAATACATCTACAACTACATGATCTTACACATACAGATATTCACCTACTTAGTTACTTCTTAATACAGATACTTAACATTCACTCACTCACCTACACAGTACTGTATACAATCACTCAGACATGCATGCAATCACTAACATACTTAGTCACTCTCCTATGTAACCACTAATACACCCGATCACTCACCCATACAGCTAGAAAGACATACACTCACTCTTGTAAACAGTGGCACATACACTTACTTACTTTCCTAAATGGCTACTAACCCAGCCAGTCAGTTACTTATACAGGTACTGCCATACATATTCAATATTACATACAGACATTGACCAAGTCACTCACTCACCTGTACAGTCACTCACATACCCAATTAGTCATTGATACAGACACTCATACATCCATTTACTCATCTATATAGATACTCATGCACCAATCTACACACAGATACAGACTGGGACACATCCAGTCACACAGTACTGTATATTCTACCACACCCAGGTACACACTGATGCAAACACTAACACACCCCCATACACACTCATGCATAGACTGATACACCCAAGTACACACTCATTCATACACTAATACATCCACCCAAACACTGATACAGTAACGCACCCAGGCTTTCACTGACACACCCGGACAAACTCCTGTGTATACACTGATACACTCAGGCACACACTGTTCTATACACTTTTACACCCATACATACAATAATACAGCCACTAAGACATCTAAACACACACTGATGCAAACACTGACATAGCCACTCACTCTTTGATACAGCTACCCACATACACTTTCACTCACCCATGTAGCTACTCACACAGTTACTTACTCAACCACACAGCTGGTGACACTGCCAGTCACTGACTCATACAGTCACTTACATACCCATTCAGTTAGATATGCAGCCCTTTACACCCCCAGTGACTAACTAATACAAACACTCACTCACTCCTACAGCCACTAACATACCCAGTCACTCACTTATACGGACACTCACCCACCCAGTTACTAAGCGATACAGGCAGTAACACACCCAGTTATTCACCCGTACAGTCAGTCACACAACCAGTCACTGAATCACACAGGCACTAACACACCCACTCATTCTCCCATATAGATACTCACATCCAGGCACTCACTCACACAGGATATAACACACCCAGTTTGTCACCTATGCAGCCACTTACACAACCATTCACTCAGTCAAACAAGCACTCACATAGGCATTCACTCACCCATACAGCCACTCTTGCAGCCAGTCAATCACTCATACAGCCACTCACATATCAACTATCACTCTCATACAGCAGCTCACACACCCATTCGTTAACTCATAAACCCACTCACACAGCTACTTACCAACTCATACTGTCACTCACACACCCAATCACGCACACAGCCATTCACAAACCCAGTCGCTCACCCATACAGATACTCAGGTAACCACTCACTCAATTACACAAGCAGTCACACAACCACTCACTCAGCCATATAGACACTCTCATGCAAAGTCACTCACTCACACAGGCACTAACACAACCAGTCTCTCACCTATACAGTCACTCACACAACCACTCACTCAAGCATACAAGCGCTCACACAGACATTCACTCACCCATACAGCCGCTCACACACACAGTCACTCACTTCTAAAGCCACTCACACCCAGTCACTCACTCATACAGCCACTCACACATCCAGTCACTCACTTATACTATATATATATTTGATATCGTTATGATGTGTAACAAAGAAAAATAAAAAAATAAAAAGTAGCAACCACTGTCTACCGAAATATAATCATTGGATATTACTTTCCACAATCCTATCAGGATTAAGGGGTGCAAATCTCCACCAACTACCTAAAATTACCTTTTTACAATGGCTTTTGGGTGTAGCCATTTGTGAGGCACGTACCATCATTATTTTGGGTCACTACAAGGATAGCGTGAATCCCAGTTTCACCAACACCCTGGTTTTTCTCCATTACTCACTTATACAGGCACTCACCCACCCAGTCAGGCACTTGTATACCCACTCACTCTTCTATACAGCCACAAACACTCACTCAGTCATACAGGAACTCACACAGCCATTCACTCACTCATACAGCCACTTACAAAGACAGTTCCTCACACACCCAATCACCCTTGTAGCCACTTAAAGACCCAGTATATACAGACATATGTTTATCTCTTTTCCTCTGTATTTACCATGAAAGGAGGTTCTATCACCTACCTTTTTTTCTTCTTTTTTCTGGATTTTTCTTTAGTTTTCTAACATTTTGTATTTTTTTCTTAAATAAAATGTCAACTTGGAAAAAAAACCATTATCTCCAGAAATTCAAAAGCAATGTAACTAGTGGTGTGAATAATAACGTGTGATGTTTTGCTGTCTCCAAAACTACAGCAACACACTGTTCGGCAACAGTAAGTATCGTATTGAAGTCTAGAAAAAACCTTCCGACTCTCCTCAATTCTGAAGCAAAGTTTATAGAGAGGTTATAGTTAGGAAACAAAATTTTTAAAGCTGAGAAATTCACTTAAAAAAGCCAAGGTTACAGGGACATTATAGTTTGCCTCAGATGTCACTCGAACAACACCAGTGAAATTCAGCAGTTATACTTACCTGCGCTAACTAAAACTTACACTCCCACAATGCACTGCTTGTGAACTCTCATATTACAGCACTCATGGCATGGTCAGGGGCATCACTGATGACATTACTGATGACCTCTCTAATAATGTTGCTAATGACATCATCCACAGAACAACTCACACACCCACTCACACCTCCATACAACCTGTCATACACCTACCCACTCACATACCTATTCACATACCTATACACATACAACCACTCATACACCCACTCACTCATCCATTGAGCCACTCACACATCCACTCACTTACCCATACACCCCCCCACTCATACAGACACTCACCCATACACCCACCTACACACTCAGTCACTCACTCATACAGCCACTCATTCACCCATACAGCCACTCTCACACACACACACACCCATCCAGTGTCTGGCACAGGCACTCACCTACTCATACAGTCAGTTGCACGCCCACTCACTCACAAATACACTGACTCACATAGCCAGTCACTTACCCCTAGATATACTCACACACCCACTTATAAACCCATACATCTACTCACACACCCACACAGCCACTCATATACCCACACAGCCACTCACACACCCATACAGCCACTCACACACCCATACAGCTACTCATACAGCCATCCACACACAGATACACAAGTTACTCACATAATATATATTAGAAGTAGTATCTCTCATTAGTAGTGTACCTAGTATACTAATCTAACTTTTGTAGCAGGTTAGTATATATCTTTAACACTCATAAGCTCTTAGAAAACACTTACACTCTCTGGATGATGTCATCAGTGATGTAATCAGAGATGCCATCTGAAATGTCACTGGCCATGTCATGAGTGATGTAAAATGTGAAGTCATAAGCAGTACATTGCGGGAGCATACATTGCAGTTAGCTCAGGTATCTATAACTGCTGAATTTCACCGATTTTGTACAAGTGAAATCTGAGCCTAACTATAATGTCCCTGTAACCTTTTGGTTTTTCAGTGACTATATACCCACTTATACTCTTACCTGATGTATACTTACCATTTTATTGTAAAGGCATGGGTGGTAAAGGCATATGCGTAGTAAAGACCTGCGTGGTAAAGGCAGTGCATGGTAAAGGCAATGCGTAGTAAATGCCATGTTGGATAGGCTGTTTCCCCTAAACACATTATCCCCTACGCCCTGGTTTTCCCTCTTCTCTGCCTCCCAGGTATCTGGCACAGCTCACAGTTAGTGACGTCTAAACTAGGAGGAGATGGGCATCACAACCCTGGTTAGCTTATTTTAAGATTGCAGTTTAATATCTTTTCCAGTATGGTGAACCAGTTTGACTTCCACAGAGGACAGTTCCTGACATACGGAGCCCTGATCCATAGTCTACGGACAATCTGGTTCATTTCTGATGGAGAACCCAAAACACGATGCCTTAGCCAAACCCTCATGATAGGAAATTGCAAACATGGACTATGCAATGCCCTCTAACATCAAACACACATATCATTGCAGGCTCTCTGAGACACTTGGGAGACTAAAATAGGGCGAGTGGTCCATGATAAGGAATGAGATAAAATACTTGCATATCCCCATATCGGAGGTATTCATTCAATTTTATATCTTGCACAGTGCCTATCTATCCCCCGTTTAAATTAAGAAAATCTTCCCCATCACCAGTTCTTTCTGTGCATGCTGCACTGTAAGCTCAGCTGATCTCCATCATATGCTCTAGAATTGCACCTCATTAGTGACCTGCTTGTCTGAAGTCAAGGATAGGATGGCGAATGTTACTAGGCTAGCAAACTTTGATTTTGGGGAGGCCTGTGGCTTGGGATTGTATAAGAGAAAACGAACAAGGTGATATCCTGGTTTCTGGATCTAGCCTTATTGATGGCTAAGTGCGTGGTCACTATGCAATGTAAGGTAGCAAACCCTCCCATTTAGGTATAGTGCCAAGTCACTGTAAAATAGGCTGAGGCTGAATGTAGGGCCATTCACAGCGAGCTAACTAGAAACACACGATTGCTAGGAATTTGGATGATGTATTATTACATCTCAGAGACATCATCAAAAATGATACATTACCACCGTAGAGCCAAACATGCTGACTTAATTCCTAATCTACATTTCTTTTTTCTTTGCATCCTCTTCTACTTCTATCTACTGCAGCAGACCTTCATTAAACTATCCGCTCTCTGCCCACCTTTCATAGTGCGAGGCCTAGCATCAGGTTGGTGGCTCTGTGGTCACACTACTTCACTTTTGCCCTCTGAGTCAGGTTGACTTTGTTGTGTGTCATATTGTTGATTGTCAAAGCAGTACTGTAGGTCTATTCTTGTCTTATAAGCACTACTTTTTTTTTTTTGTCCTCATACACCGTGAAGGGCATTCTTAATGGGAAACAAGACATCCCCCCTCTCAGACAGCCAACCTGTTCCAGCCCCGGCTCCGAGGCCCGTAAAGAGAGTGGAAGATGGAGATACCACAAGCTGATACTGTTTTCCTAGTCCTCTCCAGTTCGCACTACCAACGGGACCCAGTGTTACTATGGAGATCAAGAACCAACAGTGCCCGGGCAAAATCATAGGACCACCGTTACCTATTTCGCCATGCCACTAGGGCCGCCCAGATCTTATTGTAGCTTGTACTGTCACAGGCCATATCTGATTCGCTCGTAAAAATTATATGTATCAGGCATTCCGTAAAAGTTGGGGCATTTACGTCTTTCCAGGCCCTGCATATCTCACGCCTTGCCAGTATAATGACATAGAAAATAAATTTAGAGGCTAAATCATTAAGGTCGTAATCTGTCGAAAGACCAAGAAAGATAGTCCCGGGCTAATCTCCACTTGTTGATGTAACACGTCCTCCAAAAATTCCTGTATCTCAATCCAATAATTAGAGATCTTCGGGCAATCCATGAACATATGGAGATCGTCCGCAGCCGGGTGCTTACACCTGGGGCAATGATATTCTAGACCCGTCACCTTAACTAATTTTCCAGGTGTTAAATATACCCTATGAGTAGTATATAAATTATTTCTTTTAAGTGCTGCAGGTTTAACAACTGGTTGCAACATAGTAAAGGATTCCCCCCAAATGCCCTTGATTTCATTAGAGTTGAAACTAATGACATTGCCCCAGAGTTTTTGGAGTTCGGATTCAGTAACTCCTCCGGTTTCTAGAAGGGCCCAATACCAAAAAGAAACCTCCCGTTTCCATCCACCCCTCCTTGAGACTGAATCAAATTTGGAGTTTGATGCTTCAAGGTCCCAGGATTTCGTTGCCCACCATCCTGACAACTGGTAATACTTAAATCTAGTGAGTGTTCCTCCTGTCAAACTCGAGAGGGACACCCAGCTCAAGAGCTGCAAATCTTTCTGCAGATCACCCCAACATGTAATGCCTGCCATTTTTAAGGGCCTGGACAATTGATCTTTAAGACAGTCCGGGGTACCGGGGAAGTCCCCCGGTACCCCGGACTGTCTGGGATGCATAGTAGGGGATTTTAAGACTTTTTCTAATGTATAACCAGTTCTTCAAGGCAGCACCCAGAATCTTAAGCCTGACTTTTTTTTATAGAACTTCGGATCTCCGAATTTAAAAAGAAAAAACTCTTGCCCCTGGGGAATGTCATATAATAGGGCCTGAAACAATAAACCCAGTGAAGATGCATCCGTCTTATTGGCCAATATTCTGAAGTTTTTAAAATGAAATGAGTGACAGTAAGTGAATAGGTCTGGTAGAGCTAGACCACCCATGTATAAACTTCTCCTAAGCTTTTTCCAGGAGATTCTAGAGGACTTAGTATTCCAAATAAAAGAGCCGATTTTTCCCTGCAGTTTCGCGATATCTGGTGTCATAAAAGATAGCATAATTGAGTTAAATAGAAAAGTTATTTTTGGCAAAATGATCATTTTTATCAAATTAACCCTTCCAAAAATATTTAGAGGGAGGCTTGACCACCGCTGAAGCAAACCACAAACATCCTTAGAAACTCTGGTCAAATTAATTTTAGATATATCTCCAATTTTCTGGGCCAGATGGATCCACAAATACCTCATTCGAGGCTTAGCCCCTTGTGTCCCCTCATCTTGGTTCCATTCCATAATCTCGGTCTTATCTTTATTTATTTTATATCCAGAGATTTCCCCAAATGATTCAGCCTGATCTACTAATCTGGAGATAGCTTCAGCTGGATTAGATGTAAACATAAGCAGATCATCTGCGTATAAAGCAAATTTCAACTCCAGATCTGCAATTTTGAAGGGTTTGATCAATGAATCGGACCTAAGCTGACAAACAAAAGGTTCGATATAAAGATTGAACAATAGGGGAGACAAGGGGCACCCTTGCCGGGTGCCCCGAGCGATTGTAACCCAATCTGTTAAGACTCCATTGACTAAAATTCTTGCCCGAGGGCAAAAATAAAGAGACTTAACGGCTGAAACAAAATTATTGGGAAAGCCAAACCCAGATAGAGCTTCCCATAGGTATGACCAGTTCACCTGGTCAAAAGCCTTGGCGGCATCAATAGCTACTAAAGTCAATGGAAGCTTCTTATCTGTTGGCATATCTTTTGCCACGATAGCTTGAAAAGTTAATTAATTCAGCTGCCTATCGGGAATGAAACCCCTCTGATCCGGATGTACTATTGTTTTAATAATTCTTGCTGTTCTCTCTGCCAAGACCCCCGCAAAAATTTTATAATCCGTGTTTAACAGGGAAATGGGTCTATAAGGCTCAATTTTTAACAGGTCTTTGTTGGACTTCAGGATCAGGGTTACTGTGGCTTCAGACCATGATTTTGGGACGGACTCACCTGATAAATAGATTCTATTAAACAGATTTGTTAGGACAGGGACAACCTTTTAGAGGACTGCCAAGTATAACTCGATTGGGAGCCCGTCTGGCCCCGCTGCCTTCCCTCTGGCCATTTTCTTAATCTGGGTTTTAACTTCGCCCTCTTTGATGCTCGAGCATAGAAAGGCTCTATCCAACATAGATATCTGAGGCAGCCCTAACTGATTCAACCAATCTTTAGCTCTTTGAGGTAAAGAGCAAGTGTCTTCTTTATATAGATCTTGCATAAATATTCTCGCCTCCTCCCTAATTTGGTCATCATCATATATGATGGCTCCTGTGCTGCTCTGAGATAGGCTTTTAATTTGATTCCTTACCCTATCTGCCCAGGTTTTCCAGGCTAGAAAAGAGCTACATCTTTCGCCATAGGAGAAATTTTGGAGCTTGCTGGCATCCCACCTATCTTTTAGAATCTTATCCAAACTAGCTTGGAATTCTGCCCGTAATCCGTCCAGCTCACTTTGCAGGTGTGGTACTGTATTCTAATGGTCTGCCGCTGCCCTCTGAAGCTCTTGTTCTTTTTGCTTAATCTTAGAGAGGCGCTCTTCCTTCAGCCTCCTCCTGAACAAATTTCTCCTAATCATCAGTGTACTTAACGATCCTCAAAAAAAGGCCTTAAATGCCTCCCAAACCCCTGATCAGTTGCGGTGCTACAGTTATACTTAAAGTATTCCTCTTCCTGATTCACGAAGTCCAACTTGACCTCCTCCTTTAGTAATAAGGATCTATCCAGGGTCCACCTTCTCTGACATTCTTTTTGCTTAAAATTAACTACCAGCTCCACCGCGGAATGATCAGAGAGTAGTGCTGGAGTATATAAGATGGAGTCTACTGCTGAGAAAAGGGACTGATCTAATAAAAAGAAATCAATTCTGGAGTGATGTCTGTACTTCCGGCTGTAAAAGGAAAAATCCTTTTTAGATCCGTTTTTTGCTCTCCAGATATCTATCAAATTAAACTCTTTAATAATATTTCTCAATTCCAAATGTGATTTATGGGGAGGGGCATATTTAACCCTTGAAGTACGATCTAGGAATTCATCCAAGTTCAAGTTAAAATCTCCCCAAAAGATAATGGGTGTTGCCATATCAGAAAGGCTAGCTTTTAATTTCGAGAGAGCAGCTGGAACATCTTGATTAGGCCCATAGTAAACTGCACACACCAATGGAGAGCTTCCTATTAACAATGAAGCTACCAGCCACCTCCCAGATTGATCTGTCTCGAACTTCTCTACTTTAATCCCAGCATTGTTTGTGATTACTATTGCGACTCCCCTGGTACTACCATTTTGTTCGGAGCAGAGAAGATCTTGGACCCATCTGAGCTTGCCAAACCCTAGCTTACACTCATCTGCTTCTAGGTGGGTTTTTTCAAGAAAGCAAATATGAGCCTTAGAATTATTCAAAAAATTACACACTCTCTAGACATCTTTCTCGTATTTCTCGACCCATTGACGTTCCAGCTGATTATCTTGATTTTATTAGGAATGCTATTCATCTTGGGGCTGCATTAGGTAGACTAAATTTTGCTCCCACCCGGCCATTATAGTTCTCTTTTCTCCACAGTTGTGTGAGGATTAATTTTTTCCAATTTTACTCCTACCACCCGTGCCCCCGACCACCCTCCACCCCCCCTGAGGAACCCTCCCTCCTCTTCTTTGGCGATCTTAGTCGCCTATCGGGACCTCGCTTGATCCGATACCAGAATCAACCCCCTTATAAACGTTAAATTCCCTCATGTGCTCTGACCCTCTTTAAAAAGAAAAAAAAAATTATATGCCCTAGTTTTTTTTTGTTTTTTTTGTATACACATCCTATTTTTTTAAATTAAATTTCTTTTTGTTATTACTTTTTTATATATTTTAATTATCTCCTGGTTCTCTTCTCTTCTCATCCCAATGCCTATACTTCCCCCCCAATTTAGTACGCATCCCAGACATTCAAATGCAGGCCTAACCCGCCCATTTTGACAAAAAAAATAAAAAAATTCTAATGTGAGTTTTCCTTCATCAAAATCAACAATGAATCTACTTCTTGGGGAGAAGTAAGTTTATAGGACTTATTTCTCCACATCACCTTCAGTAAGGCAGGAAATTTCATCTGGACATGTGCGCCAAAGCTCTTCAAATCGGGCATTATAGTCCCCAACTCCCATTGCCTTTGTGCTGTAGCTCTGCCCACATCAGAACGAATAAGATATTTTGTAGAATCGAGCTGAAGAGATGTGTCCATGAGTGCTCTACCCAATATCAACTCCTTGACTGCAAAGGTATGGAAGTTAACTAAGATTTTTCTGGGAGCTTTTCTGTCTGGGTGTTGCCTAAAAGGATCTCTATGTGCCCTTTGAATTTCTTTTTCGAGGTCAATGTCTGATCTGTCTTTTAGTACTCCTTCTCTGAGAAGTTTACAGATCAATGATTTAACATCCCCGTTCTCAGCTCATTCTCTAATCTTTAAAAATGTCAAGTTATTTTGTCTGGCTTGAATCTCTAACCTCTCAATGTCCATTTGGAGTGACTTGTTCTGGGCCTTCAATTCCGCTATTTCCGTTGTGTGTATTCGACCCACTTCCAAGAGTGTAGCAACTTCCACTTCCAAGGCCCCAGTCCGCTTACAGATATCGTCCAATTTAGTTTCTAAATTTGCACACTTCTCGTGTATCCCCTTTTGGTTTGCCTCGGTTGCTTTGGAAAGTAAGTCCCCTCTGAGGGACTGTAGAAGTGACTCTAGCTGTAAATGTCCACCACTCAAATCTCCAGGTCTCGCCCCCAAAGCACCCTGGTCAGACCTTTCTCCCACTTCAACATCGGTAAAGGGTGATGAACATAGGGCTGATGGAAGACAGACTGCTGTGCAGATCTTAATATTAGCGGTAACCATAGAATCTACGTCTTTATCTGGGTACTGAGTTAGGGTCGGGATAACAGACTCAGGCGGGACTGGGAGGTTAGAAATCTCTAGCCCAGAAGGGGCCATCTCATCAGTCTCGATATCCGGATCACAAGATAAGGGAGAGTACCGGTTTTCAATACAGATTTGAGGAATAATCTGAACGGGGGAGGATAGAGGGGGAACCTCCCCCCCTTGGAATTGCCCACTTGCTCCATTATCTTAAAATAATATTTTAGCGAGGGGGTGGGTTTTACTAAAAGCAAAAATTTTCAAGGTCTTACTGTTTTTGGACTCACCTTTCTTTATGCTTTTTTCCTTTCTCTCCTTCTTGTTTTTCAGAGGGGTTAATGGAACTACTGCATCAAACCCCCCTATGCCTTCCCCCTGTGAAGCCAATAGGTCTTTTTTTTGCAGTTCCAGCCAAGAGCAAAGCTGATACCTGTTTTTAACAGGTAACGCTCTCTCCCCTCTAGCGTCTTCTATAACCGGAATCTTTTCTCTAATTCTGGAACATAAACCTGGGCCCTGTTTTAGGGTGGTGTCTAAATTTTCAGAGCCTGATAAAGAACCCTTCAGGTACTGCTAATGTCTTATAAGCACTACTTGAGTTGTTCCCACTTGTGTGTATCAAGCATTTCACCCTGAAGGGTCGTCTCACCTTGTTATGACTTGGATCATTGCTCTCGTGCTACTTACAATGATTCACTGAATTGTGCACAGTGCTGTTGTTTTTTCACACACAGAGACACTCACACAACCATAGAGGTAGTCAGACAACCAATCAATCACCCATATAGCCATTCATGTACCCACTAAAACACTCATGCACCCACTTAGACATCAACTGACAGATACACCCATTTACACAACCAGTCACTCATCTATACATTCACTGAGACACCTAATCACTCACTTATACAGTCAGTCAGGCACCCACTGAGTCATCCATATAAACACTCATACGCCCACTGATTCACCAATACACCTTAGTATATATATTTAACACTCATAAACGTTTTTTAAACCGTCACTGGATGATGTCATCACTGATGTCATCAGTGATGTCATTTGAGATGTCATCTGTGATGTCATTGAGATGTCATCAGTGATGTCAATGAACATGTCATGAGTGATGTATAATGTGAGGTCATAAACAGTGCATTGCGGGGGCGTGAGTTAAAGTTACCTAAGGTAACTATATCAGCTGAATTTCTCTGGTTTTGTACGAGCCAAATCTCACCCTATCTGTAACTTCCCTATAACCTTTGTTATTTGTGTGTGAATATAATATATATATATATATATATATATATATATATATATATATATATATATATATATGTTAAGCAAACACAGTGAGGCCCACTACTGTAGAAATGGTTTTATTCCAAAGTTCAGCAGCGCCTGATTCCACTCGTCTAACGTTTCGGCATATTTGCCTTGATCACAGACTGGAATTTACAAGCGCCAGGTGCGCTCAGGTGTGTTTTTGAATAATTGCATCACGTGACTGAAATCACCATACTACCAATCCCACAGTGCATTGTGTTAGTTTTTAAATGCATAAGTTGGAAGTCCATAGATATTAAGACCTTAATGGTGATTATTTCTGTAGCACAAGCACTGTCACTGTGTGGAATATTCAAGCGCCAGTCATTTTTGCTTCTAATGGAGCCTGACTCACTCGCGCCTAAAACCTACGAAGGATTCCTACGAAGGATTGCCATTAGAAGCAAAAATGACTGGCGCTTGGAAGGGATTCAAGCGGGACGATATCCCGCGATGATCGTGCTGTGAAAGGTTGTATCTCTGAAGTTAAATACAACATGAGAACATTTTGCGGTAATGTACCAACTCACCTGACTGTACTTTAAGAATATTCCACACAGTGACAGTGCTTGTGCTACAGAAATAATCACCATTAAGGTCTTAATATCTATGGACTTCCAACTTATGCATTTAAAAACTATCACAATGCACTGTGGGATTGGTAGTATGGTGATTTCAGTCACGTGATGCAATTATTCAAAAACACACCTGAGCGCACCTGGCGCTTGTAAATTCCAGTCTGTGATCAAGGCAAATATGCCGAAACGTTAGACGAGTGGAATCAGGCGCTGCTGAACTTTGGAATAAAACCATTTCTACAGTAGTGGGCCTCACTGTGTTTGCTTAACCTGTGTTTGATGGGCTGCTCCGTGCCCATTGCGTGAGGCCGCCCTGAAGGGTCTGTGGCTCCGGAACGGGGAAATGCTGGTTGGATATATATATATATATATATATATATATATATATATATATATATATATATATATATATATATATAGTATATATACAGCATTATGTAGTCTGTTGTTTAATGTAGGAGAGAAAGGGCTTAAGAAGAAAAATACAGACAACACAATCCCTAAAAGACATTACTATAGAATTTACATTGGTTATAAAATGTGTGCATTAATAAAGGAGCCTGTTTCCAGTGTTTTTTATGTTGGGGTCCTTCTGCAGATTTTGAGAGTTCGGGGGCCTTCGGGCTATTGGTCCAAGTTCTGTATTCTGTATATGGGCTGGTGACCCATAGACTCTAATCTTTGTAACCCTGTTTTTCTCTCTGATGACTTGCCCAAGTTCCTTGGAGTGCACACTACATTCAGAATATTTTAATTGCGAGGAATGTTTTTGTGCCGTCTGTGAAGCATCTACTACATTACTATCAGCAAGACATTCTTTTTATTCTGTTCTTCTTCAGACGAATGTTCTAGAAGCCCTTGCTCCTTTCCTTACATGCTGACCTAACCAGAGGCAGCGACAATGGGAGTGTTAAAGCTTGCGCTCCTGCACAAATATGCAAGTCTTTTAAGTCATCCAATTTAATATGATTAATGTTTCTGGATCTGTCAGAACTCTATCTAGAAGATATACAATCGTTGCCATTTAAGAATTCCCTGTATATTTTGTGTGCCCTATGTATTTGATTTATGTATGGGGCTTTCTTCTCTCATATAATTATATATGTATATATCGGAAAACCTCCATTCAGCTAAAGTAGAAAAACAGTAATTAGAAGAAATCTATGGCCTGAACATGAAATAACAAAACTTTGGATGAGAGACCTAAGCTATGAAGAGACCAGTAAAGCTGTACTTTTTAGGATATATAAGAAGATAAAACTGAAATGGATATCGTACATATTTAATTTGTGGTGAGGTTTTTTGCACCATGATGGAGAGAAATTATATTTTCTTTTTGAAACGCCATCCAGATGACCTTAATATACTGTATTAGAGAGAATCGTGTCACCTCTGTATCTGTGTAATATCATAACTCCCCTTTCCCATTTACTTACCCTCTCAGTTGAGCATGTTTTTCTCGAATAATGCCTTTAAATGTGCAGCTTTTGTAAAAAGCACACACGCATGCTTATATCTAATTTTCAGTAGAATAACAACTTGTATGTTAAATGCACACGTGATGCATTCCCACATTTCACCCAACAAAATTGGTATCAGATTTAAGTGCATTACAGAAAAGGCGAAGAATTTATTTATACCCAAACAAACCTTTTTTTTTTTATCAACATCAGAAAATGAAAGACTGGGGAAAACATAACTTTCTAACCTGTACTATGCAGTTTGCATACAGCTTTTTGAAGGCAGTTCATAACTCACTGTGCTAGATTATGGTTATAACTTCTGAACTGCACAGTAACAAAATAATCTCTGTGACAAAAGCAGTAACCCACTGAGCTATGCACATAAAATACTGTTCTTTGATATGCATGGAACACGTTCTTTGCAGCAGCCATATTAACCCTCTGCGCTACCTTATATGAGTCGAAACTGCTACTAGACAAAACTCTCATCTCTCACCAGCAGGTACATTAATCACCAGAGTTACCTTGACACTTACATTGTTGCCCGGGAACTGCTGGATATATAAGGAGCTTTGCAGTGCTTATAAAACTGCTGCACTGCTACAGAACAAGCCCCCACTGATAAAACTGGCCCCCCACCCTTCCAGCCTCTTGGGGAAACGCTGATGCTTGGTAGGGCTAGTCCGGCCTTGATGAATGGGCGCTGTATCTTGTCATACGGATGCGGCCGGGACGTAGCAACAATTTGTTGTTAGAACTTAGACTACTGCTAGGACAATATTAAGTCAGTATCTCCTGTAAGTGTACTGGGCCTTTGCCAATCAAGGACTTAAGGGTCAGGTAAAGCAGCTTGAACAAGGATCTTTTCCTGATTGGGAGCCAATAAAGGGCTCTAAGCGAAGGAGTTGATGGCACGCCTGGCAGAAGTTTGTTAACCAAGTGGGCAGCAGTTTTCTGAATGACCTGCGGCTTAGCAAGAAGGTATTCATTAGACGCTAATTGTAAGGAATTTCCATAGTACAAGCAACTCAGCCTGAGTAAGACTTCTCCTCGATCTTAGCAGAAGCCACTGAAATACTCTACTAAGAACGGGCATAGTTCCAAAAGTTACCACATGTGGATGTAACATGATCTCTCATGGATAGGTGTTCATCACGAACAACACCTACATTTCTCACCATTCTTTTGGCAGAAGGCGCAGGACCTAACTCTGAGGGCCTCCATTCCTCTGACCTGTGCAACTAAGCTTTTCCAAACAAAAGGATCTCTGTCTTGTCTCCATTTAACTGAAGACAATTTAGGGTAATCCATGTAGCAATTTTCCTCATGCAGACAAGAAAAATCTCTTTTTGACATTTTCAACATCATGCCCAAAGGAGATGACTAGTTGGGTGTCATTTGCATAGGAAAGTATTTTAAAACCGCAGGGGCGCCACATAGATGTTAAAAAGAGTGGGGCTCAAGGAGGAGCCTTGTGGAACCCCCTTGCAGAGAGAAAGGATCTTAGATTGAAAGTTGCTGAAAGAGACCATTTGGTTCCTGTTGTTAAGAAAATCTTTGAGCCAGGCTAGGGCTGTTCCTTGGATACCTATCTCAAAATGACGTTGAATCAAGATGGAATGTGAGACGGTATCAAATGCTGCTGACCGGTCAAGAAGGACCAACATTGCTGGATTTCCAGCATCTAGAGATATTCTAGTAGAATTGACTACTGTCAGCAATGCAGTTTCAGATTCCGTGAAAGGCTCTAAAACCAGAGTGTGAGGGCTTTGAAAGATAATAGTCCTCCAAGTATGAAGAAAGTTGTTTATTCACATATGACTCCAGAACATTGCCTAACAAAGAGAGAAGATGCATGGGGCAATAGTTGGCAGGCACCTTTGGATTTGCGTTGTTTTTTTTAGGATGAGCATTACATGTGCAGATCTCCACTCCTAAGGTACCGTAGCTAAGGTGAACGATATGTTACACAGTGCTGTAATGATGGGACTAAGCAGAGTAGACAAATAGAGCATGATATAAGAGGATAGGGGTCAGAAGGAGAGCCTGATTTAACTTTAACCAACAGGTCTGACAGCAGATCCTGAGTAATAGGTTCAAATCTTTCAAGCACAGCTGATTTAAACTTATAATAGATCATGACAGACTATATCACAAAATGACTGTTGCTCTCGCAATCCATAAATCCATAATGGAGGCATTAAATTGGTGCCCAGTAACACACTATAAATTGCTCAGTGGTACAAATGGTGAACACATTTATTGAATACTGACAATGTTGTGGAAGGCAGCTCCAAAATATGATATAGTTTTACCATAATGGCATTTCCTCAAGTTTCAGTATAAATTACCATTATATTATGCAATGCATGCATCTGACATAACAATATTTTATTAGATTTCAGAACAGCATACCTGAGGATGCTACTTTTATATAGGGGTGGGTGATGTTCAAACTTGTCTGTAGGACAACCTCCTGCAGGATGTCCTATGGACAGGACATGGACAGTGCAGCCTACAACTGAAAATCCTATTCTGTCCTTGGGACCTGCACCTCTACCCACATATGTACAAGGGAAAGTGTGACCAAAGAGCATGAGCTGCTGAAAGGATACAGCTTGGGTGGCTGGCAGGCGTGAAGGATTCTTTTTTCACCTATGTTTTAAATTTGCAGAATTTGCACTTCACAAGCACATCAAGTTTAAAAAAGTGGGTAGTTGCTGTCCTTTTGACACTTGTGACACAAAAGCACCCAGTGTGATATTACTTTCACATTCAACAGCAAATATTGGAGATTGCATTCTGTGTTTGGCAGAGAATCTTTGCTCGAATGATGAAACAGATGCTAAGTGGGATACTAGCACAATTTGTATGTGTTCACCCAGAGATGTGCTGGTGACAACCTCAAATTCTTGGAGGACTTCAATATAATTATACTCAATGTGGAAGAGTATGAAGAAAATATTATTTAAATACTAGTTTTTGTTGTTTGTACTTTATAGATTTAATTCCGATAGCATTTTTATCTATAGAATTAATAATAAATGGGCATTTGAAAACGTAATTACTTCTTCAGGAAAGATACAAGAAATAACTGTGCCAAAAACAAACCTAATTCATAGAAATGTATGAGTGCAAGCATTTTAGTTGTCACAGTTGGCTTGAAAGACTGGAGATGGTGAGGTCGGGTATCAGGATTTATAAAAAGGAATCCACATTTTGAGGTCTGCCTCTTCAGACTACTCTTTTTCTCAACATATCATACATAATATACATGCATAGAGTGGCTTTTGGTCAGCAGGCTTCATCCATTGGCCTGTTAAACTGCCACTCACATTTTGCATCACTACCCACAGCTCAGAGCAGGAGGCAGCGAGTCAACCCACTTTACCCATTGTCTCCCATCATTTTGAGTGACTGAACAGAGCCTGTGCACATCCACCTGAAAAAGATTCGTTCTCGTCAGTTGCAAAGCTGGTTCAAAGTGTTCTTTCTATATTATTATTATTATATGTTAAAAATACCAGCAATTTATTTTGCCTGCACTCCTCTATGTTCTAAAGTGCTTGGTACACGAAAGTAACCTTACACTCTTAGCTGCATTTACACATTTTTCCTATTCACAACGGTATTTTAGGAGTAGTATCTTTACGACTGCAGAGTCTCCGCATTCGTGGTGGAGACTCTGCATATAAAAAGAAAGGACTGTCCTATCCACTTTACACCACTCTATTCAATTCTACTCTATACAACACTCTACTCCACTCCACTCCACTCTACTCTACTCTACTACACTCCACGGCACTCTACTCCGTGACACTCTACGACAATCTTCTCCACTCTATGCCACAACTCTGACACTCTGTGACCCTTCACTCTACGGCATTCCCCTCTACGCCACTCCACTTTATGCCACTCCACTCTACGACACTCAACACCACCATACTGTACATCACTGTACATCACTGTACACCATGACACTCTACAACCCTCCAACCTACAACCCTCCACTCTTTGACCCTGAACTCTACTCTGACACTCTATTCAATGACACTTCTCTCTACAACACTCCACACCATAACACTCCACTCTACACCTCAACACTTCACTCTGCACCACAGCACTCCACTCTATAACACTCCCCTATCTACTACTCCACTCTACAACACTCTACTCCACTCTGTTCCACTCTACAACACTCTACTCCACTATGCCCCTGTACTCTGACACTCTTATCCACACTATCTGATACTCTACTGTAAGACTCTTCGCTCTGACACTCCACTCTGTCCGACTCCACTCTGTCCGACTCCACTCTCTCCGACTCCACTCTATCCCACTCCACTCTGTCCCATTCCAGTCTGCCCACTCCACTCTACACCACCCCACGCCAGCCCACTCTATGGCACTCCACTCCACATTACACCCCTCGACTCTACACCACTCTACTTTACAACGCTCTACACCACTTGACTCTAAAACCCTCTACTCCTCTCTAAGACACTCCACTCTACAACACTCCACTCAATGCCACTCTGCCACTCTACGTCACTCTATGCAACTCTATGCCACTCCACTGTACTACACTCCATGCTAATTTAGTGCACTATATGACACTCTACTCCATGGTACTCCTCTCCACTTTACAACACTTTACTCCACTCTTTGTCAGTTCTTTCTATGCCCCTTCACTCAGTCACTACATTCTGATATTCTACTCACTCAACTTTACGTCACTCCACTCTAAGGCACTCTACTCCACTCTACGTTATGTGACTCTACAACACTCTACACCACTCGATTCTCCTTAATTCTAGGCCACTCTACTCCACTCTACAGCACTCCACTACATGACACACCACTCTATGCCACTATGCTCCCGTCTAAGCCACTCTACTCCTCTTGACACTTTTTTCCACTCTGCGCTATCTCACTCCACTATACAATACTTTACTGCACTCTACGCTCCTCTGCTCTACAGGCCTCTGCTCCACGACCCTCTTTCAACAGTCTATGCTCCTTGGCTCTAAGACACTTTACTACTCCACTCCGCTCTAAGCCCCTCCACTCTATGCCCCGCCACTCAAAAGACTACACACCACTACACTCTACTACATTCTACTTCACGCCACTCTACTTTCTGCACTATATGACATTGTACTTTATCCCATGCCACTCTACAACACTCCACCCTGACACTCAACTCTGATACTCCACTCTACAATACACACTCAACTTTACTCCACTCTAAGACTCTACTCCAATCTACTCTGTCACTCCACAACACTTTACTCCATTATGCGCCCCTCTGTTCTGTGACCCTCTTTCAACACTCCATGCCCCTCCTCTCTACAGCTCTTTACTCCACTCCATGTCCCTCCATTCTATGACCCTCTGACATTCCACACCACTCTACAACACTCCATGACATTCTGGGCCACACCACTCTGCTTCACGCCACTATACTCCACTCTACCTACTGCAGTCTATGACATTGTATTCTACTCCATGCCACTCTACAACAGTTTATTCCACTCTACGACTCTCCACATTGATACTCCACTCTATGATACTCACTCTACTCCACATCGCTCCACTCTACAACACTGTATGTCAGTCCACTCTACGCCACTCTCACCACTGCTTGAAACTCTATGCCACTCCACTTCACACCACACCACTCTACTCCTCCCTACTCTACTCCACTCTGACACTTAACTCCACTCTACACTGCACCACTCCACTCTATTCCACTCAATGCCACTTCACTCTATGCCACTTCACTCAACTGCACTCCACTCTGTCATGCCTTTCTTCAACACTCCTCTTTATCCCACTACATGCTACTCCACTCTGACAGTCCACTCCACTCTTCGACGCTCTACACCATGACACTCCATCGTATGCCACAACACTCCAATCTACAACACCCTACTCCACTCTGTGCCACTCAATGATACTCTACTACATTCTTTCTCACTCTACACAACATCCTCAATGCCACTCAATGTCCCTTTACTCTGCTCTACGGCACTCTATTCTACTTTACTCTATGAAACACTACTGCACTTTACCCTCTCTAAACCACTCCACTTTATGCCCCTCAGTCACCCCAGTCTATGACACTCTATGCCACTCTACACGGCTCCATACCACACCACTCCATTCTATGATTCTGCATGACACTCCTCTCCACTCTATGCCTCTCCCACAACCCTTCACCCCACTCTATGCACCTCCATGACACCTTACGCCACTCTAATCTATGACACTTCACTCCACAACACTTTTCTCCACTCAACGCTACTCTCCTATAAGCCACTAACTTTAAGCCATGCAGAACAGCAGCCACACTGGTGTGCAACATGGCTAAAACACATTGGCAAAGCCAATATCTGTTGCATAAGTCAGACCGATTGACTTTGCCTATGCTTGTTTTTTAAAGTAAGCTAAAAACGTATCACCATCCTAACTATAATGGCACTTTAATCTTTGATTACTTTTTTATTTTGTGAATTTGTTGTTTTTTTCAAATCATAATCAAACTGAAGCATTATCTAAATCCTATTCTCCCGCTGCACATAGCCTTTGGACTCTGGCCAGGCCCTGAACCCAAATGGCACCATGGGCAGCCAACTCCCCACTGTGTACGGCCTCTGACCAGGTCCTGTGTCCAACCCCTCTCCTCCTGTGGAAGGCTATCTTGCATTTTCTTTTTCTTCTTTTTTTACACTTATTTCTGGGACTGTGGTGTTCCCATCATACCCGTCATGCAAGCTTCTTCCCCATGGCACTGCAGTACCTTGCAAGCTTCCCCGAGGAAGCTTGTTCACTGTGGTGGTATCATGGGGTTGAAGCTTCTGCGGTAGCTCCCGTGAGAGTACCTCAGTCCCTCACTTGAGAGCCGTGCTGTGACCCATAAGAGTACAGCAGTAGCCACAGACTGAGTTCCTAGGTTTGTTTTTTTAGAATTTTTGGTTCTGAGAGATCCCTCTGGGTCCCCCCTTCCCCAGCAATGCCTGGGGGGTTAGGGTGTCATACCATGCCCCCATATATTCTATTTTCAAAACGTTTTCAGGACACGGGTACTGGTTCCCTGAGTCCTGTAATGGGGGTCGCAACACTTTCTTCAGAGTTGTGGCCACCCAATCACATTGTTCAGTACAGCTGTACCGGTACTGATCTGGTGGTGCCAAAATGGCATTCTGGGAAAAAGCTACCTCACCCAATCAGAAGGCCCTATTTTTTCAAAGTTTTGGTACCGCAGGACTTCTCCAGAACCAACCATCTAGATATTTTGTTTTGTAAAATCATTTTTATTGGCATTTCTGATTTCCACACAGTGCATACTTTAACATTTCTTCAGGGATAAACAACATTCAAATTATACATCATGCCATTTGGTATAGCCTTGCATCAGTAACATATCATATACTTAAGTGTCATTGCCGGCGTGGGAAGGCATACTGGTGCGAAGTGTGAGTCTGCGGGAGATTGGCGATAGTATGTCCTGTGAGCTGAGCGCTAGCACGCAACGCTAGCCCAACGATTTACTTTTTGCTATACTGGGGATAACAATCTGAACTCTTCAACTAAAACTGACTAAAACTGGGGTACACTATGTTTGAGGTAATATCGCACGATTGGGACCGGTAAGCTGATGTATCTGAACTAAGCTGTGACCTGTGTGTGCGTCGGGGGGAGACGGGGATGTTAGTCTGGGGGTGCTATATGTACTGCATATCCCCTGCTTCTAACCCTGCCTCACCGTGCATCTACTCCGTGGAGGGACTGCATCGGGCAACTACGTGGTGCGCCTCCGCTGCAGAGGATCAATTAGTCTGCGACAATGGCTCCTCCACTATTTCCTGCTTAAAGGAATGTAATAGGATAGCCCACTGCATGGACATGGGGTGTTTGCGGATACCTTTAAATTCTTCCGACCGGAGCACCTCTTCCTCTGCAGCACCCCATTTCTTGACCGCCCCATCCAGGCCTCTAGTGGTGACCCCCCGGGTGGCCTCCAGCGCATTGCTATGCAGCGTTTAGCTAAGAGGAGTGCCAGGGATGCAAATCCCATTTCTACTTTTTGGTTCTCACGGCGTTTGGTTGGACCCAACGCACAGGCCACCACGTATTAATGTCAGTAAGCCCTGTGACTGTAAGAAGGACGGCGTGGATTCTGGTCCAGTAAGCGCGGAGTGTTGGGCAGTCCCAAAACATATGGAAAAAGGATGCATTGGGTTCTGGGCATCTGGGACATGTAAATGACGTGTCCGGATAGTGCTGTTGGAGTTTCTCAGGGGTCAGGTAGGCACGGTGTAATATGTGTATTTGGATGGACTTGAACCGATCGTTGTGAGACACCTTTTTAGGGAACTCCACTTTTTGTTGTGTAATGGTCTGTGGATCTTAGCCTCTCACTTCTTCCAAGAGGGCACGAGGGTGATTGGCTTCAGGGCTCGCACCGCTTTATATATCCAAGTGATCAGATGGTGCCCTGAGCCCATCTGCAGTATTGTGTGTATCACCGGATGGGTGGGGGACTCAGTGTCTATCGTGTGCCACATACAACGGCAGTCTTCGATCAGTTGCCGATGGAGAAGAAATTGCCCCCTGGGGAGATCTATGTCGGCTGCCAGTTCTGCAAATGTCTGTAATTGCCTGTTCACTTAAAAGGAGCCTACCTCCGTGACTGAGTGCTGTGTCCACTCTCGCAGCACTGTATAGTGACTGCGACCCCTAGGGAACCCCACCAGCGACAGGACAGAGGAACACATAGGAGCTTCACGGTTCATTCTATGCACCCCCAACCATCTTGATATATCGTACTTTTTAACGACTATACAACCCAACGCTGCACTTATTTAAACAATAATTTCTCCAAACACCAAAGCAAAAGAAGCACAATTTCCGAGCATAGCTCGAATTTTCTGCCAAATTTAGTGTAATTCTGTTCAGCCATTTTTTCTTTATTGGCGACAGCAACGTTTCCAATGGGAATTAACATGGCAAATCAGTATTTGGAAAGCCCCTTTTTCTTGGCCCTTGGTTTAAGCATTGGCGCAAAACCTTCCATGAATGAACTGCGGTGGATTACATTTTTTTGAACTTTTTGTGAAGATTTATCAAATGGTTTTGTTTAGCGAAACAAAAAAAGCTGACTTGTTTCAACCTTACCGTCGTGTTCACAGTTAGTGAGTCTTTCATCAGTGTCTATTTACATACTTCCCCATTCTGCCAACAAGGGGGCATTCTGTAACTTGTATTTATAGAGACGTGCATATTTTCTAAATAATTTAAAATTCACAAAAATACAACATTGTGGCAAGTCAAATATTATAAATGGATCCTATTAATTCATGGGCTAATCAATTACTAATGTACTCTAAGTGAGAAAATAGCCTATGTACAAAATCACGAGTAACTTAGGGGTCTATTATAATGTCGGGCGGATCACCCCCTTCCGCATGGCGGTGGCGATCTGCCCGACATTATCTCCCACCCGCCTCTCATTTCCCCTGCCATATTATGATGGCGGGGGTAACGCGGCGGACGGGAAGACCGTCTGCCGCTTTTCCGCCCAGTCGACGAGTCGACCAGGTGGAAAAGGGTTGAATATGGTGGTGGCCTCTGCAAGACACCGCCATCCATATTACTATGCAGGCGGGAAGCAGCCTTTAATGCCGCCATGGAAAGGCATGTGGTGTTCTCAGTTGGGGCCCATTGCGGGCCCCCAGGATGTTGGGGGGTGCACATGGGGGGTGCACATGGGGGGTACCTATGGTACCCCCCTGCAATTGCATGCACAACGTGGCAGGCACTGCGCGGTGCCTGCCACGTTGTGCATGCAAATGCACAATGTGCAGCCACAGCATTGTGGCGGGTGGTGCTGTGTGCACCGCCCGCCACAATGATGTGGATGGGGGATGCCACCATGGCGGGGGCATCCTAATTGCCGGTGCGGGACTGTCGCACCACTGGCGGGCGGTCTCAGCACCTCTATACGTCCGCCCGCGATCCTAATAGGCCCCTAAGTATTTGTTTGTTAAACTCCTCAACCAAAGTGATATTTTTTGTTCTTACATATGTCAGTGAGAACATCTCCTCAAAACTACTTTTTCGAGAAATTAAGGTTAAAAATATTATGTATATGGACAGTTAGGGTTGCTGTACTCAAGTGGGAGAGCCACGAGCACGCAACTTTAAAGAATAAAGCAATCTGATTGGTCAAGAGGGTGGATCATTGACAGAATATCGAGGAGAAGAATATTGAGCTACCACAATATCGAGGTAAAAATATCGAGTGACAGAATATCGACTTCCTATCTACAAACAGGTAAGTACAAAAATATCGAATTCTAAATATCGTTGTTAATTTTATAGTTTGCTAAAATATCAACTTTTTTAAATGTCTTGAAAGTAATATAAAATTAATGAAAGAATAAATATAATTAAGTAAAACTTACTTAAAAATAATTTTAAAAGATTACATTTAATAAATAATAAATGTAATGTAAAAAAAAATAAACATGCATATTTAGTTATTTTTATATATCTTAACTTAATAATATTAAAGAATAATCAATATTTTGAATGATAAAATATTAAAAACATAATTTAAAATATAATTACTTATATATGTATATAAAAAAACCTATAATATAAATATAAAAATAAATTATATATTATAAGTTAAAACATTAAAAAGAAACAAATTAAATAATATTTTACACTACATTAAGGTGCTGATTCCGATCCGTTAAAAATATTCCCCGTACGAATCGTATCCGTACAAACTGGCAAGTACGATTCGTATGTTAAAAAATCCATACGAATCGCATTGTGAAAATTCCCCGACATGTCCTCGGGTCGGAAAAAGTGTCCGACACGTCCCCGGACATTTTTACGTACGAATCGGGAAAATGAAGTCCGAGCGCACAGGTACGATCCGTCCCGTGCGTCCGAATGCACAACCGTATGGAAAAAACACCGTACGGAGCGAACTCCCATAGCAACCATGGAGACGTCCAAACATGTGCCCGCATACACGCCGAACACCCCCCCAGCCCACCCCCCCAAGTACGCACCGTACCCCCAGCCCCCCCATATATGCGCCGTACCCCCACCCCACCCCCGTAGGCACGGAGCGTACCCCCACCCCGTGTAGGTACGGAGCGTATCCCCACCCCATAGGTACGGAGCGTATCCCCACCCCGTGTAGGTACGGAGCATACACCCACCCCCCCGTATGTACGGTGCGTACCCCTCGTATGTACGGTGCGTACCCCCACCCCCCGTACATACGGGGGTGGTGGTACGCACCGTACATACAGGGGGCTGGGTGTACGGCGCGGACATACGGGGGGGTGCTGGGGTAAGGCACGGACATGGGGGGACTGGGGGTACGGTGCAGACGTGTAGGGATGGGGGTACGGTGCATACCGGGCCCCCTTTTCGCCGTGCATCGTGGCGTACTTAGCTTTTCCGGCACTTTTTGGGTCCCGTAATAATATTGCCGTGCGAAGTGCTGTGGGTACGAATCTTACTTGCTGGTCCGTAAAACGCTGCCTGACTCCATGCGAATGTCACGTACGCGGTGTCCTGGATCGGAATTGCGGGTATATTTTAGACGGTCGGTGTTTTTTACGATTCGCACGGAAATGGTGTTTCTGTACAAATCGTACTTGCAATTTTGTAAGGTATTTTTCCCGGGTACGAGTCGGACGGAGAAAACGCTCCGTCCGACGATTCGTACCCGGTTTTTCCAGGATTGGAATCGGCCCCTAAATATAACAATACTGAAAACGTTGCGTAGGCGATAAAATTACTATTCCCACTCCAGCGAGTGGTACAGTAGGGAAAGTGTTGGATAGCGGGTGGATAAAAATTACTATCCTCACTCCAACGAGTGCAACAGTAGGGAAAGTGTTGGATAGCGGGTGGGTAACAATGACTATTCCCACTCCAGCGAGTGCAACAGTAGGGAAAGTGTTGGATAGCCGGTGGGTAAAAATTACTATTTCCACTCCAGCGAGTGCAACAGTAGGGAAAGTGTTGGAGAGCAGGAGGGTAAAAATGACTATTCCCACTCCAGCGAGTGCAACAGTAGGGTAAGTGTTGGATAGCGGGTGGGTAAAAATTACTAATCCCACTCCAGGGAGTGCAACAGTAGGAAAAGTGTTGGATAGCGCGAGGGTAAAAATTACTATTCCCACTCCAGCGAGTGCAACAGTAGGGAAAGTGTTGGATAGCGGGTGGGAATTTTTCTAAATTAATTTACCTCCCACTATTTTCCCCTAGAAACGTCACCTACAATATTGTAAAATATTAAAAATAACATATTTAATTAACAATTAATTAACTACTAACAATTAATGAAAAAAATATCCATCAAATCTAAATTAATTCACACTATTAACACTATAAAATAACTTTAAATATTATAAAACAAATAATAAAAAGTATATTAAAATTAAATTACTTCCCACCCTACTCCCCTATCAACCCTCAACCCGCTCATAAAAAAGTACACAATTAACACATTTACAAATTAATTATTAATAATTAATTTCTAATCAATTACTAATTAATTAAAAAAATAGCACAATTAACATAATCACCACATCATTATTGTTATTGATCAATTGATAATTAATAATACATTAATTAACTTAATTAACAATATTAATTATTAAATACTAAAGTATTAATTAATAAAATAATTAATTACTTTCAATTAAATTACTTCCCACCCTATTCCCCTATAAACACACAACCCGCTACAGAATTAAATTATGCAAAAAGTACTTAACATATAATTAATTAATTATAAATAATTCTTAAAAAATATATTATAAGGAAATTACTTCCCACCCTATTCCCCTATAAACCCACAACCAGCTACGGAATTAAATTACGCAAAAATTAATTTTAACACAAATACTAACATACAAAAACACTAAAAAAAATCGATATTATTAACAACGATATTTTGACAATTGATATTACTAACTTCAATATTATTAAAATCGATAGTTCTTACCTGCATGTCGATATTCTTAACCACTATATTTTTGCAAATCGATTTCCTGTCCACTCGATATTAAAAACTTGATATTTTGTCCATTCGATATTTTTAATTCAATATTATGACACGTTACCCAAGAGGGTATATTTTCCCGTCGTGCTCTGATTGGCTTGCCACAACATGAGGAGAAATGTTGCAGCGCCATTTCAGGACACTGGTACAATGTCCCAGTGTCCAAAAAAGGAGAAAAAAATAAGGTATATAGGGCAGGGTAGGGGTAACCTGACCTCATGTATGCCTGCAGGAGAGATCCCTATAGCCAAATATAGAAAAACAAATTTTGGGGTTGCTGCAATCCCACAGGACTCTCACAGGAGTCATTGATACTCCTCTGCTCCTGTGGGAGTTCCAAAGGATTGGGAAAACTTTTTTTTGTTTTTAAAGGAGGGTGTGTGAGAGTCTGTGGTGGATTGGTGTAGTAAACTGCCTCTTTTTATCATGGTTAGGCCCCACTTTTTGACTTTAATTTAATTTTAAAATATAAGTGCACTAGATCTCTACTAACCAGAATCCCAGTGCCAGATCTCTTTCCTGAAATTTCAGCCACACTATTAGTCCCTAGTAAATGGTACCCCTGGTACCTAGGACATGGATACTGAAGAGGGTCCTCTGGGGCTGCAGCACAAATTGTGCCACCCCAGGGACCCCTCACCAAGACCATGCAAACTGCCTTTGTAGTCTGTGTGTCTTGGTGCAAAGAAACACGAAGAGTCAACATGGCACACAGCCCTGTCTCCCATGCCTACCTACAGTGCATGAGGTATAGGCAAGTCCTTCCAACTACAGGTCCTACAGCCCTAAGGCAGGGAGCACTATATACCAGGTGTGGACATATCTGCATGAGCAGATATGACCCTACAAAATCTAGATCTATTCTTAGATACTGTAAGTGCACAGGGAAGCAATAGAGAGTACATGGGCTGAATACTTGTCATTACGAGTTTCTTAGCTCAATGATAGCTTAACTGTACCATAAGATGTTTGGTACTAAACATCTCATCTTAATAAATCCTCACTGATGCCAGTGTTGGACTTGTGAGGTGCTTCACAGGAAAGACATTTAAAGACAGGAAGCTTCAAAGGCTGTGCTGCCTTTGAAGTGCAAGCCAGGCATTTCCAGGTAGTGGAGGATGCCAGCCCCCCTGTCCTGCTCCACATTTGGCAAGAGGACAGGCGGGAAAATTAGTTAGGTTAGGAGGTGCACCCACATTTAGCCAGCACTACCCCTAAGGTGGGGCTGGTGATGTGTACACTACGTTTGCAATACCTTCTCTTGAGATGGCAGGAATTAATCTATCAGGGCTAGGGTAGTGCCCCTTTCCATAGGAAGTGGTCACTTAGAGGGTGTAGACACCCTATAGGTAGGTAGGCCATTGACTACTACTTGTCTCCCCCTTTAATGCCCCTAAATGTAGTAGTTAGTTGGCATCCCTGCACCCTGCAACTTAGATTCAACTGACATAAGAAGAGCAACGGACAAAGAAGAGCTGCTGACCCGAGAGCAGAAAATTAGAGCCAAACCCTGTCGGCTGCTTCCAGGACTTAATAACTTTGCTGTTCTGTCTCGTCCTGCAAGTGTGAGACTTCCAAGAACCCCAGCGCACCTCCACCCTTCGGCAAATTGCCAAGAACCTCCCTTGGAGTAGAGGAGCTACTCCCCTGCAACCAGCAGGCACTGAACTGGAAGTCCGCACCCAAGCAAGGAGAGATACATCAGCTCCGAAGGGTCACATCTGTCCCTCCACCAAGTGAGAGGACACAAGGAGTGACCGAAGCCGTGCAAATACCTGGGGTACCGGACTCCCTACACCAAAGACCGAGAAGAAAGAGTCAAATCCAGACTCCAAACCACATGCTCCATAAGTGGCCCGCTGTCCCAGAATCACCTCTGCAACCTGCCTGTTGCTGAGAGCGAGGACCATCTTGACACACGACTGCTCTATCTGCTCTGCCCCAAGCCCGCCCGGCCTGGGTAGCATCAAACCAGCTGTGCTCCTGTGGCCCTTGCGACTTTCTCCCTCGACTGGGACCCCTTGTACTTACCTTTATGTCCAGCTGTGCGGTGTGTTTTCAGGTGGTCCCCTTCTTCTTAGCTCGCCTGCTACCAACGACTTCAGCACCATGCTCCCGGCCAAATCCGGGACACTCCTGAACTTCTGTTGCTGGAACGTTGGACCTGGCCTTGCTACTTACCTGAATTCTGAAAGTGAACTTCGAGAACTCACTGTGATTTTCTGTGCTTTTTCCTATTTTCTCCCATTGACTTCTATTGTGGGTAACTGCACACAACAGTGATTTCTTTTCCAAACTTAAAAAATTCATAACTTAAAAAGTACTGACTTCAGAGCGAAGTTCTTGGTCTGAAAAATTATATAAAAATCTAAGTTATTTTTACAAATTGGTCTCGGATTTATTCTTGAGTGTGTGCCTCATTTATTGCCTCTGTGAGTGAAACAAATGCTTAGCACTACCCTCTGATAAACCTAACTGCTCACCCACACTACCACAAAAAGAGAAGTAGTATTATCTACTTCTACCTCTGTATACCAATAAATGATTCATGGACTCTCTGCACAGTGTACTTCATTTTAGTACACTATGGCGCCGATTCCGATGTCGGACGAACTCGGGTCCGTCCGACATCGGTCAGGAGCCGTAACCAACCAACCTGCTGTCGTCGGTTACGGCCCTGCTAGTACGATGCGACCGAACAGGGTTCGGTTGCACTCGTATACAACACAATGCAAGCATGCATTCCGAGCGGAATGCATGCTTGCATCATGGAAAGCAGGGGTGCAGTTCATCCCTGCACCCTGTGGGCGGCACCACAAAGTGCCTGCCACCGGGTACAGGGAGCCACAGAGGGGCACCATAGGTGCGCCCAGGCCGCCAAACGGCAGGCCGTCGGTCGGTCGGAGCCCTTCCGACCGAAATCGGAATCGGCCCCTATATAGAGAGCCAGCTTCCTACAGTTGGCTGCAGCTCGCCCTGCAGCTAAACTGCGCCACAAACAGTAAAAGACTGTGCGTGGTGGGTGATTGACTGCATATGAGGGGGGTTAGGTGCAAGAACTAGCTGGCGGCCAGGCTCTGTGGCCAACCCCCCACTGCGCTGGACCTAGGGGTGTGTGCTGTGGGGGTTGGATGCCTGCAGGGGTTAGGCATACTGCGGCTGAGCATGACAATGGGGTTGGCATAGTGACATATGGTAATAACGTACTGCTTTACAATAGAAAAAATAGAAATTCACTTAAAAAAACAAAGACTAAAGTGTTATAGATTAAACAAGCACTGAAATTCACCAGTTATAGTTATTTCAAGTTACTATAAGTCGCGCCCATGCAGGCACAGCTTTATCATTAATGATGTAAAATCAGATGAAATCAGTGATGCTGTCAATGATGTCAAAGAACATGCCATGACCGATGTAATATGTCAGGTCATAAGCTGTGGATGGGGAAGGCATGAGATATAATTACCTGAAATAACTAACTGGTGAATTTCACCTAACTATAAGGTCACTTTAACCTTTGTTTTTTCAGTGAAATGCCGAGTTTTTTTCCTTTGGAAAGTAAGATATTATTACAATACCTAACTATAACTTCACTCTAACCTTTGTTTTTTCAGTAAATATATGTATATATATTTATATATGAAGGGTTGACTAAATTATCCGGCAAGTAAAGGAAAATTAGGCAGCGTAATTCAGCACATTTTAATGCACTTGTTGACAGGATCTTTGACGTCGACACAATAGGACCTCACAATGCATCCTTGCTGTGTCTTGGAACTGAAGCATCTCTTCGGCTGCACCACTCTGCAGGATTAAAGATACTTTGTTCAGTGGGCCTAACTGGGCCCGGGCCAGTGCAACTAGATATTCACGGTTGGCGCTTTATACGTTTATATGTTTACTAAAATCTTTCAAAGTAAATAGTTTTCTAAACAACAAATTGTACAGATGTTATATTCTCACATAAGTGCTTGAGGTATTACAGTCTCCTTATACTAGTGTGGTATTGAGTTAAGTTTGTGTCTGGAATTTAGTCCAATTTTAAATGCAATTGTGCTACTTAACATAGCATACTGAGATTGGAGAGTTGAAAGTTATAGAGGTTTGTAACTATTCGCTTCTGAGTAAAAAAAAGGCAATTATTTGCAGGATAGTGCTCAGTGGTTGTGACGGAAAGGGAAAGAAATATGTTGTTTGGTTATTTGAAAGTAGATTATTCAATGATTGGCGTTGTGTCATTTTGGTCTTGTTTTATTTATTAAAAATCACTATTTTTCAAACATTATTTGGGATCCTTTTTTGGTGTGACCAGAGACAGGCTACAGGCATTAAATGGCTAAGGCAAGAAAATGCCAGCTTTCTAAAAGTGGCATTTTCAAAACTGTAATTTAAAATCTGACTTCACCACAAGTTAGGATTTTGAATTGGGATTCCAGGGATACCAAACATGAACTGGTTACCTATTCCTGTTTGGAAATTACACTTATATTATGCAATAAGGTAACTCCAATGTTATCCTAATGGATGGGTAGACCTTGCATTAGTGAAATTATAACTCAAGCTTTTAACTTCCAGGGCATGTAAAACTTAAAAGCACATTCTCTATTTTTCAAGTACACTGCACCCTGCTCTCTGGGCTGTTTAGGTCCCACCCTAGGAGTGACTTGTGTGTAGTAAAAAAGAAGGTCTGGGACCTGGAAAAAGGTTTCTTTTGCCAGGTCAAAATGGCAGTTTAAACTGCGCACAAAGGCTCTGCAAGGGCAAGCCTGAGAAATGTTTAAAGGGCTACTTAAATGGATGGCACAATAATTGCTGCAGGCCAACTATTAACATGTAATTTACAGGCCCTGTGTACATGTAGTACCACTTTACTAGGGACTTATATAAGTAAATTAAATATTCTAATTAGGGATGAGCTAATTTTACCATTGTTTAAGGAGGCAGCGCATGCACTTTAGTACTGGTTAGCAGTGGTAAGGTGTGCAGTGTTCTAAGGCCAGCAAATATGAGATCCACAAAAAAAGGAGGAGGAAGGCAAAAGGTTTGGGGTAAGACCAACCTAAGGCTTACAGGTCTAACACCCAGAAACAGTGTAACACAGTCATTGATATATAGTTATGGTACTACTAAAGCACATTCTCAACATATACATTATTCTAAAATATAGTTTATAACAATGCATTTTCAACTATCTCCACACATGCACCAAATGCCACTGTCAGCATACCCTCCATTCCCTGTAAAAGAAACTGTATGTAGAAATAAGGTTAATAAAGCTCAGTGCAGCACACCCAAAGTACAATGTCAGAAGTGAGGATCAAAACTCACAAGTAAGTTCGCTCATGCACTTCTGCCCCAGCCAGAATTAAACTCCATTTGGAAGGGTTATTTAAGGCATATATTTATCTTGAGGTTTGATGCTCTGCACCCAATCAAAACAAAACTATTTTTCAAACATATAGTGGAAACACCAACAATTGGTTGATCTTATTGTAACCTCTGGTCGGGGTTCCAGGAATAGCAAAGGTCTGTCTACTGCGGCAAGGTTACTAGATTACCATAGAACAATCTATTCCCTAAATGCTGCAACTGACAAACACTAGCATTTTAAATATATCCCTATAGACCTAAGCATACATATTTCAAGGAAATCTTTTATATATTATTTTTTTCTAATCTGGTATTAAAAACTCATAAAGGAATTCTGTTTATCTCTCATAAATGAATGAATGCATTACAGTTCTGCATTTCACTTTTCAAACTAGGACTCCCAAATATATTATTTCTTCATTGTCATATTGATGTGTCAACTTTATGATACTAAAACTGATTGTTTACAAAACAATTATCCAGGGTAATTTTTTTGGGGGTGGAATTTTTCCGCTACCACTGTACTCCCACAGTACCCAGGAAAAAGTCAATTTTGCCAATCTTTTTCTGGGGTAGCTTCCTTCAGTACCAATGTTACACCAAAACAAATGTCCACACATTCCCCACATTATCACTCTCCTGTCTAAGCACAAATCCCAGCTATCCACAGTCTGGAGGTTGTGGACAGGGCATAACCTGTTAGCAGGCCCTGCACCCAATTTTACATACCCAATGCCCACACAGCACTCTCCTACACCCAGCCCCCTGCTTCATGTAGTCAACACCTAACCCATAGATAAAGAATAGGTGCAAGAGGCAGTTGATAAGTGAGGGTAAGTGGCAGAGACAAGGACAGCCCAACTGACCATAGAGGCCAGGGGGGCAAGGGCAGGGGCACACACACAGAGGGCAGGGAGGAGAGGGGCAGGGACAGCAAGCTGACTTTGGGGGGCAGGCCAGAATGAGCATGGGCAGAACGCTGATCATGTAAGGCAGGAGGGAGGGAGCAAGGGCATGCATCCAAAGAATGGAGGACAAGAGGGATGGGGCAGGGGCATCTTCAACCTCTACATGGAGCCACTTAGTGCTTATCTCTCAGATAACAGTTTCAAGATTTACCAATTTGCTGATGATACACAACTCTATCTGAAAGACTGCTCTGCTTCAGACAGCCAATGCTTCAAACACTGCCTGCACATTACCCAGACCTGGATGGTCAGTGACTATCTGAAGCTCAACCCAACCAAGATAGAATTCCTGTTATTTGCCAAGAACAGCAAACAAGCAACAGTTGTAGCCAAGTTCAATAATATAAACTGTGATGGCTTTGAATCCCAGCTTCCACTGAATGACAAGTTTCTTGAATTTATCCTAAGACCAACCTTACATTCAAGGAATATATTGTCAAAAAAAGACTCCAGGTAACAGCTCTCTTCTGAACAAAGTCAAACCATTTCTTTTAGAAATTGAATTTGGAACTGCTGTTCAAGCCCTTGTGCTCTTGCATCTGGATGGCGGCAATGCCCTACTCCATGGCCTCTCAGACTCCACACTGGCCCCCTCTGGGACATCCTACATTCTGCAGCACCTCCTATTCAGGACTATGAACACTTTACCCCCCAAGATGATGGAACTCCATCAGCTTCCCTTGCTGGTCTGCACCATCTTCAAAACCAGCTGCATCATTTACAAAGCTAGCATGACCAGCACACCACTTACCTTGAAGAAAAGCACACCATCTCTAGTAGATGTCAGCATACTTGATACAATCAGACTGTAGTCTAAAAAGCATAAAAAAAGAAAAATAAAGACAGTAGGTGTTTTCCATCTGTGCACCCAGGATTTGGGACAACCTCCCAGTATCTTCCTCACCATCCGGACTCCGCGAGTTAGACTATCATGTTCCTCTCAGAACCCACAGTGATCAGCTGTGGAGTGCTCCAGGGTTCCACCCTGAGCCCCACCCTCACAGCCATTGTCAGAAGCCACTGACTCAACATTGTCTGTCTCCTACACCGACGACACCCAGCTGATCCTCTCGCTCACCAATGAATGCACAACCCCCAACACCAACTTCCACAGCGGAATGAAGGCCATTGCTACCTGGATGAAAGACAGCTGCCTCAAGCTCAACTCGGACGAGACCATACTACTCATCCTGAGACCCACCCCTTCAGCCTGGGATAACTCCTGGTGGCCAGATGCTCTGGGATCGCCCACCCCCACGCACACAACCTCAGCATCATACTGGACTCATCGTTCACAATGAACAGCCAAATCAATGTAGTTTCCTCAGCCTGCTTCCACATGCTCCGACTGCTTTTAAAGACATTCAGATGGATCCCCACAAAATCCAGAAAGATGGTCACCCAAGCACTCATCACCAGCAGACTCGACTACAGCAACGCACTCTACACCGGTGCCACCCAGAAACAGCTCAAGAAACTACAGAACATTCAAAATGCTGCAGCCAGACTGGTCCTCGACATACCCCGCCGCAGTCACATCACGCAACACCTCCTACAACTCCACTGGCTCCCAGTCAACAAGAGAGTCACCTTCAAGCTCCTCACTCATGCCTACAAAGCTCTACATGACGAACGACCAGCATACCTGAACCACTAGCTCGCATTCCACATACCCGCCAGACAACTCCGCTATGCCCAACTCTCCCCAGTCTCCATTCCAAGGATCCACAAGACCAGAACCAGAGGAAGTTCATTCTCCTTCCTCACCGCCAAGATCTGGACTACACTGTCTCTCCACCTCAGGCAATCCGCGTCGCTGACTCAATTCAACAAGGACCTCAAGACCTGGCTCTTCGAATGATCCTCCACCCAGGGTGACCAGCAGCCCCTAGCACCTTGAGACCCTCACGGGTGAGTAGATGGCTATAGAAGCCCCTGATTGATTGATTATATCCATCAGGACCACCCCAATGATGCTCCTATTTAGGAAAGAGTTGAAGACGTACCTCTTTAAATAACACTACATCATAATGTGTTAAGCATCCACAGCCCAGTTTCCTCTTATCTTTCTCATTGATTTTATTTTTGTCTTTGACCTTGTGCTGTGCTTTGCTGCCTTTTGGCTTAGTTTGGCTTAGTTTGTGCTATAGAAATACTATATACATACATAAATATGCACAGAAGAAAACTCCTACTCATCTGAACCAGACCTTCCTAGGTTGATTGATTTACCAAGGAATACATTTATTCCATGCATTTCAGTTACTTTTTTATTGCCAAGAAGACAACTGAGAGTACTGATTGGGATTACATTAAATACGTTCATTTTTGGCTGTAGGTGGTTTCGTTTACTTCCACTTATTCATTTAAATGCTAAGGCAACAACTTCAGTGAATGGTACCTTTCCTGATAGTTTTACTTCTGGTGGGGAACTAGGCAGGGTTGTCTCTCTGTGCCCCTTTTAGATTCCAAGGGGTGTACTTGGCACATTCTTCTAGGCGATGGAAATAGTGTGCTTGATTTCCCAGTGTTGCTGTTAGGGGCTTCCAATTATGGAGGTCGCTCAGGGGTGAATGGATTGTTCGTCGATGTGGTTTAAGAGCTGATTTGCAGGTGTAATTAAACACTGACCACTCGTAAATAGATTAAATGAAGGATTGGCACCGACTCTGTGCATGTTGTTCAACACGTGGCAATCCGAGTTGTGCACTCCTTCTAATTTAGTTAAAGCCTCGGGAACAAGTGTGGACTGTGCATGTGTCCTAAGTGTGGACTGTGCATGTGTAAGATCTCTCTTGACTCAGCCCTTCTTCACTGCCATTTCTCTTCCAATTGTTGTCTGGTATTTACTTTTGGTACGTTGACAGATGCCACATCACTGCTTTTCCATCTCAGTAATGGACCTTTGGGTGATTCCAACATCATTGATACTGGCCTTACGTATGAATTATGTGGCCGACCTGGAAGCCTGATGGATCCTCTTGGAAGCTTTTCTGAAGGGTTTATCATTGTCATTTGTCACCTACTCCACCTGCTCCTCATCATGGAATTTTCTCTTATTTTTCTTAGTTCCTGCATTTGTTTTCTCCCTGCAATTTTTACATGTTGTTCTGTAAACCTTTGATGTTATCCACTGCCTTGCAGCATAAAAAAGGGACAAAATAAACTGATAATAACGTAATGTTATTAGCATTTTATTTTGTCTTCATGCTGTGGCAGCTTTGTATGAAGGGGCGGGGCTGCAGAGCAGGGGAGGCGTGATAGAACCCTCCTTAGTGGGCAATGACTGTTTGGTCAGCCCTTTTGGGCTGCCCAAAACAGTCATGCGCACTTTCACAGCCTGCATGGAGAACATGCCCTGGCCCCCAGTCCCTGGCTGAGCGCCGAACCATGGCTCTCAGATCAATCTCAACGCTGCATCGCAGCATTGTGATTCGTCAGGGGAGCCTGGGTGCTTACCAATCACAACGTTGCATTGCAGAGTCGTGATTGGTCAGGGGAGCCTGACTGTCCTGGAGTCCGAGACAGAGGGGAGCGGAAACGCGGGACCTGGCGGCAACATAAGTGTATTTTTTTATTTTATTTAGCAATGTGCCCTGTGTGCCCTTCCTCCGGCTGGCCCACGCTGGCCCGCCCGCCGATTTTACCAGTGTCTCTGCCATGTTATTTTTTGCTATTTGCAAATTTCTAACTTTGTTTTTACAGTTTACTACTATACAGCAGTGTGGATGCCTGTGATTTTCACCCATTTTGTAGTGGGAAGCTCCCCACTCTCATGTTTTTGCATATTATTCATTTTCACATGTGCAATACTGATGTTTGATTGGTACATATGGCACACATCACCTTGGCACCAAACAGGTTGGTAGAATCTCTGGCGTAAAGAAGGTGTTTGGTGTCAAGTTCTCCCATTTGAGACAATTCAGGAACATAACGTAGCAAAGTTCTTTACAATTGTAACATGCCTGGTACCTCTATTATAGCAGAATTTGCTATTCAGCACAACCCTGATAGTCCAGTAAGCACTTTCTTTTTTTAATGCATTTTGTTGTATTTAACTTGTTTAAACCATACTTTTTATAATAAACTTTATTTTTCAGTTTACATGTTATAAAAACAAAAAACACACAAACTGGCATCAGATCATTGTATACAGGCAAATCTATGACATCATTAATCGCACATAGGACTACAGGCAGCATCAGGGAGGGAACAGAACCATGGGGAAAGAAAAAATAATGTGCAAACAGAGCACCGTGAGGAAGGAACCGGGCACAGCACTTTGTCGCACTACGGACTTTACTGGGGCTGACCCTCTCGCTCCCCGTCGGGCCCAGACCCAATGGGTAGATCCAACCCACTTCCCTCACTGTCAGTCATATCCTGTGGGGAGGGCTCCCCTTCTGCTAACCCAGAAGTACACATAACCCGCCAAGCCATTAGGTCATCCTGCAGCTTCTCATCCCTTCGAGTGAGTTGCATGTGAGCTTCCTCGGCTAGGGACCACTCAAGGACATCTTTAAGCCAGATGGGCACCTCCAGGGCCTTCTGCCCCATCCAAGTTATTGCCACACTGCGCCTGGCTAGTACCAGCATTAATTGTAGGAGCTTATGCAGGAGTTTCTTTTTCTTGGGTTTCCGGACTAATGCAAGCAGACAATACAAGGGTTCGAGCGCCATCTGAAGGCCTGTGGCTGCAACTATCCGACCCACCACCCCCACCCAAAACTGCCTAACCAATGGACAGTCCCAAGCCAAGTGTAAAAAGCCCGCTTTCTCAGCGGCACATTTAGGGCATCTATCTCCCCTGTCCCCAGAGATACGTTTCAGGGATACTGGGGTTAGGGAGGTGCGGTGTAAAAAATTGAAGTGCGTCAGCTTAAACCTGGTGTTGCATGAAACTGTGCGTGTGAGGGTGCCTATGCGTGCCCATTGTTTCTCCTCCAGCGGGGTGGCGAGATCTGTCTCCCAGGCAGCCCGAGACGGAGGTACCGGGGGCTTGAATCCTGTTTCATGGCTTTGTACAGGAGAGAGATCAATTTACGACCCTTACCGCATGAAAGTAGGATATCCAGGGTGTGTGTCAGTGGTGGAATGTCCGGGTACTGGGGCCAGGTGACTTTCACCACTTCCTGGAGTCCCCGGAAGTGTAGGAATTGTCCCCGTCCAAGGCCAAAGGTCTCTTCCGCCTGCTTGTAAGTAAGGAAGGTCTCGTTGGGATAAAGGTCATCCAGAACTTCGCACCCACCCTCCCTTCAAGATTGAAAGGACATATGTTGCCCCATGTCGATGAAGGGGGCCAGTATCCAGATCGGAAGCTCCCTGTGAAAGGGTGCCCTCCGTAAGACCTTCTCAACGAACCTCTGCCATAAACCGGCCGTGTGTCGCACAATATAGGGAAGGGACGTGTCTGACCCCCTACCCTGCATCAGTGCTTCCTGCAGCGTCGGGGTGTCCACCCTACCAGAGAGAAGGCGTGTCTCAATTGTTTAAACCATACTTTAACTGCTAATTGACGAAAAGGGATTCAATTTTAGGATAGCGCTGGGCAGGAGATTTATCCTGGCACCCTTCTTAATTTACATTCCACTATCCCTTTCTGCCTACCCCTCTGCTTGGCCACAGACTCCCTACCAATCTAGGATCTCAACTCAGCCACACAACACCAAGTTTCGACTCCATATCAAGGGGGTCTGTTTCCTTTTCCCATAACCGCTACCTCATCAAGTGTAAGAAATAGAGGTGGGCGTTAAACTCTTCTCCGCCCACGGAGTTTGTGGAGTTTTGCCCACTCTGTGTTATGCTTGGAATGCGGAGTTCCGGCAAAACTTTGACAACTGCCATGTGGCAAAGTTTCTTCTTGCACGTGGCTCTCCAGTGCTATGTTGGCGAGCGCATGCGAGAATTTGTGCACCCTAGCACAATTTTCAGGTGCTAGAACGCTACCTACAAGATTTTCTTGACGCGGGTGGTCACGGCAGGTCGCAACCGTTCATGTTGATAAAGCTGCTGTTCGAGTACAAAATCTACTCGAGTGGCAGAAAGAAGCGGTGGCTTCTGGCGTGGTGTGTGGTGCTGTTCACACTGATTTTACAGTGCGGAACAAACTCCTGGCACTAAAAATCAGCACGAGCTGTGCGATGTGTGAATTCCGAGCAGTGGGACTCTGCGGACTCTCGCTGAGTTTTCATGTAACTTCACGGAACTTCACGGAATTACAAGGAGTGAAACTCTTTGAGTTCTGTCCATCTCTAGTCACAACACATGTGCTACCCGGGCCCCACATGTTTCCTAACACACTAAGTACACAGATGTCTAAGTGCAACAAAGTGCCAGGAAAGGGACTTCTTCTCTACGTGAGACAATTTAAATAGCTAGAACCATATTAGACATTGTTTTTGTTGTAAAGAGCATGTGTTACTGTCTCTTTGTGTGAATTTTGTTGTTTTCCTATCGTACTGACTCCTGCCTGGTGTCAATGGCATACATCACGAACTGCAACTTCAAAGACATGTCTGCGAAATCCTTTCATCCCAGAGGAATCCAGCCATTGCACTTTTTAAATATCATTAGCCACATTCTGACACTGTATACAATTTACAGTGTGCAGAAGACGCTCAAGGGGGGCCGTAACTGGATTTCACTTTGTTTTTAAAATGTGTGAAGATTAATTGAGGAAGGGGTCTTCGGTGTCAACCTGGACGTACCAGCAACCATTTTATTATCTGTGCTCCGCAGACATACTCCTTTCATTCCGAGTATATTTACAGAAACTTCTCACCCCACCACATTACTTCAACATCCAGCGTATTTATGTAAGCCCTGGGCGAGTCGAAGGGAGATCCCTCACTGTTTCTAAAAGGCCTCCAAAGATGAGACACGCGGACGGCCAAAATATGTTTGACACTGGAGAACCCTTCTGCCAAGGGAAATGAGTGATTCTACAGTGACACAAGGCAGTGCAAGAAGGCGGGAGAAACAAGCAAAGGTGCTGCAGAAATTCGTGTAGCTAATACAAAAAGTAAAAATTAAGGTCCCTATTCACAAAAGATTTTCCAAGGTGTATGTCTGACTTGCACCTGGAAAAAGTCGCAACTTACTCTTGTTTAGTCTATGCTGGATCTCCAAGCATGATGAGGGTGAGAATACATGCGTAACATGGCAGAACAGTTTAGCCCCCTGAGTTTACTATCCAGCCTTAGGTCTGAGCTAAGGTTGCCCCTTGGGGGACTTCCAGGGTTTTACCGCAGGTAGGATCGAGGAAAGGTATGGAGTCACATGGAATACACCCTAATGGCCTGCTTCCTTCTGAACTGCTTTCGCTATTCTTTTTATTTCTCCAACATGAAGGGTACCAGCATCGCGAACCCGCCCTCCAGCTTCATGGTCACGTGACCTCTGTGCTGTCTGACACTTCTTTAATTGTCCTGCAGATGGCGTTGACCATCTTTCGGGGAGTGTGGGACGATTCACCCCCTTCATATTGATGTGAGGAAGGGTTGGAGCAAGAACACAGAGCGCTAGCTGGGGAAGTGGAAGTCTTAGAAGGCTGTGTTATCTGTGTTATCATGCTGGATGATGCAGATTCCCCATTGGAAATCCGACTGGCATAGTTTCTGCTAGACATTGAACATTTTAGTGGACATTGCCTCAATATCATCAGGGGGAATTCAGCTTTTCAATTGCATGACTTAAAACACTTTCCACCATGTCTGACTATAATGTTGGTAGGGAGGGAACATCGCCCCTGTTGCAGCTGAGTTCCCACTCCGACAACATTTAATTCGGGCCATAAGTCATTGTGCCACTCGGTAGGATCAGAGGGGAATTGTGTATGTGTGTATGTGTGTGTGTGTGTGTGTGAGGACGACCTACAGAGGAAGGGGTTCTGAGGGTAGCCTCAAAGCGGATTACACATTCTCTCCCAGCTGCTGCTGTTTACAACACTGCTGACAGTTAAGACAGAGCACGCATTCACCAGTCCTTCTTCATAAACAATTTCTATTTTAAGTGCAGTTGCACACCAAAACATAATTGGAGGAGGTGGGTAAAAATCACAGAGAACAAAGTTTACATGAGACCTCAATCTGGAAAAGTGAGTAGTACTAGGAATTTAGGGTACAATATGTGAACCTGCGACCTGTAACTCTTAATTAAAACATTTTGAATTAATACCGATTATTGACAAAGAATTACATTTTGTGTAAAATGTGCCAAGCCCAATCTGTACATTTGGGTTAATTCATAGACTTTCCATCATTGCTATCTGTAAATTGAAATCCACACTAATCTTTGGTGAATCGACACAAAAAAAACCCAATAATATGCGTTTTATGCACGTTGAGGGTATCCGGTATCAAGCGGGAAAGTGGCTTGTAGCCAATTGTTAACAACAAAAAAGAAGTTGAACTTTGCACAACAAAAGTAGAGAGAGGTGCTTTTGTTAGCATACATCATATTTCTTTCCATTTGTCGCAGTTCAATGTCAAATGTCCACCATTTTGACAGGGTGTGGGTTACCTGAAGCAAATGAAATCCTCATGCATTGTAACATGGCAAACGTTTTTGGGGGATTTTCTCCCTTGAGGCTGTTTGCCTAATTGTGTGGTGCACACCCATACAAAATGAAGTAGATGTCTACACCAAATGTTTTTTTCAAAAATTCTTTGACCATGCTGCACAGCAGAGATGCTGTATGGCACGGCTAAATGCATTGGCAAAGCTAAAAGGTTAGAACGGCAAGACCTATTGATACTGTCAATGCTTGTTTTACATCGTCATACAATTTCTTGAGTGAAAGTTCATTTTCACCCACAGAAAATCCCTGCGCACAGATTAAAAAAGACACTGTATAAATGTAGGAAATTTGTTTCCATAAAATTACTCCACAGCTTGGATCAAGTCTCCTACTTTTTTCCATCCTTAAATTTGTGAATACGATAATTCCACCATGCTGGAAATGTGAGGCATGAGTGTGTTCTCTGATATTAGCATGCAAGATAGTCAACATCATAGTAGTGGACAGCACTTTAAGCTAGCAAGAGGGATCAGTGAATTAAATGCTAGCAGTTGTAATTTTCATTAACCTGCCTTACACCCACCTGCCATCAGTAAAAAGAGCACCATTATGTTGAGTAACAGTGAACCTTACTGCGTATAGGAAAAAGTGATTTAAAATGCTTTGTATTAAAGAAATTGCAGTTTTGGGTTGAAGAAGGTATCTGAAGGATGAATATTTCTGTGCCAAAGTTGCTACGTTAAATTTTTGTGTCCTCTGGTGACTTCTGTGCCACGCTTAATGGAATAATTTCTGAGGTTGTGTATGCAGTCGTTCATGGCATGATCTAGGGGCATTCACTTACCAGAGTTTAAATGGTTCTACAGCTATTGGCGGTTAACATGCTACCTTAACTGTTGTAGTTTGTCTTTTGAGGTTTTGTTCATGTGAGAAGTTGGCCTGATGTATGCTGTCCACTAGTTATAGTGGGCACCCTGTATCAGTCCAAACAACCCCTTACGGTGATAGGTTAAAGACAACCTTTATAGAAAGCTATCCTAGTGGTAGCTATGGAGAGCAGCCTTCAGGCTAAGTCTTGAAGGAATGTAAAGCATCTTGTTTTACCAGTCTATAATCTCTTGAATGACCAAATGAAATGACAACCCCACCAGGTATATATTTAAAATATATGTATTTAAGATAAAACACACCCCTCTAGTCTCTTTATGAGGCTTGAGTTCGAAGTACTTAAGTTACAAGTTAGTATTCAACAGTAAAAGCACAAATAAACGTTTGGGCCCTAGGGGTGTACCAAACCATATACCAATAAAGTGGTATAAGAACCACGACTGAGCTCGACACAAGGCCTAGAGCCTGTAGAAGTGCTTGGACCACAAGAAACCACCCAAGGTACTGACACAGAGGACCCACGGGGGATGCATGCAGTGTGAGAACACAGCCGCGAATCGCCGTTAACTTCTATGGGGAAAGTCGCATTGGAAATTAAGAGTTTAAGGACACTTAGAGGACAACTACAAGCAAACCCTTTTGGACTTAGAGGTGTCTAGGGCCAACACCCATGGGAGCACCGGAGTACTCGAGTTACCTCACCCAGGGAAGCCGGGTGCATAGGTGTCAAATGGTGTCGGGTCGCTGCGTTGTTTTCAATGGAAGCTGGCAAAGAAGTGCTGCTGCCGTGTAGAGGAGAAGTGTCCGAAGAGATGTTAATGTTATGGGGGATTTATAGAGCGCACGGCTACTCCAAGGAGTGTCCCGGCGCTGAAAGATCCCCTTGGAGGAGAGATAGTATACATTCTGAACCTCAAAGACCTCCGTTACTGCTGGAACAGCCAGGTCTTAAGCTGGCGTCTAAAATTGAAAAGCTCCTGTTCCTGTCTGAGAGAGAGAGGGAGAATATCCAAGCCTGCATCGAGGATGTAGGGAACCTGAAAGCAGAGGGGACAGAGTCTGGGTCACTTGCCAGTGACCAGGGACACGATAGTCCAATGCCCACAGATGTTGGGTGCTTCAGGTGACTTGACGAGTGTCTTGACTCTTCAGCCACGAGGTCCAGGAGGCGTCGACGACAGCCAGGAGCTGGATTCGAGCTGTTCCACGAAGTCTGTCGAGTGCTGCGGTGTCGGCAACCAGAATGGACCCAACAAGCCTTGGCAACGGCAAGTCAAGTGGAAATAAAAGAAGGACATGGGCGCAGACCAGCGAGGCTAGTCGGGGCACATCTGGAGTAATTAAGAAAGCCCAATCAGAAGAGGAGTTGCCTTCGTGGGGACCCAGTAGCCAATGGGCTAGCGATCGCGAAGGAGCCTCGAGCAGCCGCACTGGAAACTGGCCCACGGGTCACTCGTGGAGTGGAGGCCAGAGATCTTCGGTGCTGTAGGTGCCCAAGCCTGGGGCTACTCGGAGCCCAAAGCACAACTTCGAGGAAGACCAGGAAGATGACGGTCCGGCAAAAGATGACGGTGTCCTGGGGTCGCGGTTCCACGTCACCCACGAAAGCCACAGGCCTCAGCTTTGCTGTGGACTCAGGGTAGCCTCGGGGAAGTCTGGAAATCCACCTCTGGTGATGCAAAGACTTCGGCGTCCGGCGGGAGCTTCAGAGTTGCAGACCGGACAGTTGCTTCTTTGGTGCCTGCCAAGCAGGGGAGTCACTCCTTGACCCCAAGGGAGATTTCTTCAGTCTTCTAGTCGAAATAGAAAGTCGAAGGTCCAGGATATATGTTGCAGAGTTTCGTCCAGGGTAATCTGAAGTCTCAAGGACTGGGTTCCTATACTTATACTAAGATAGGGGGTTGGACATACTCTGGGGACCCACCTATGGGAGGGTTTGGAAAGAGGGGTGGTTACACCCCTTTCCTTTGTCCAGTTTCGTGCCAGAGCAGGGGCAGGTAGCCCCTGCAACCGTTTTGAACTGGACTGTGCACAGGGACACCAAGTGTGCCCCCAGTGCAGGACTTCAAAGCACCAGAGAGTGCTCCCGCCCAACCCCAATACACATCTGCCTGTCTGGGGGAGGTGGTTACACGTCCCTGGGACAGGAAACCTATTGTCCAGGCCTCCCCTGCTGGAGTTTCGGTCAGCAGCAGGAGGCCAGACCCGTGTTTGTGGCAGTGGCATCCATTTTGTGATGCCAGGGCTTTAGAAAGTCTTTACCAGGTGGACCAGTGTGAACATGTCTCTCCCTCTAGAAGGGTGTAATGCTACCCCTGCTGCCAGAACTGGCGGGGGGTAGTATTCCAAAGTGTTTGACACCAAACACTACATGTTTCCATGCAGCCAGTCCAAAGTTAGCATTTACCGCAAGGTTATAATGCACTTAAGAGTATATGGTCAGGCTGCACCACAAACAGCATGAGAGGAGGTACTCCGAACGCTGCAGAGGGGCTCTGCTCATGCAGGTGCACCCTCTCACATACAAACCAAGCACTCTGCCTTCAGGATTGTTAAGGCCTGCCATATGAGTTATTTATAGGTTTTATATGTGTGTGCAATGGTAGTGATATAGGTAGCCTATACCACAGTAAGGGGTGCATGCACCACCTTACCCAGGCTGCAGTAGCAGACCTGTGGTGTCATTTTGGAGTGCTTCCCAGGGGTGGCATAATACATGCTTCAGCCCCTGGTAGGCCTCTGAGGTACCTATGCCCTGGGTACATAGTATACCATATCCTAGGGACTGATAAGGCACTCCAGAATCCAATTAGAGATGTACCTAATGTACATGGAAACATTTTAGAGAGGAAGCAGCTAGGCTGGGGTCCTGATTAGTAGGAAGGTGGTTCTGACACTAGGGGCCTCCCGGATTTTTCGCTTTTTGAGCACCTAATTGTTGAGCTTTTACTGTGAGGAGCCTCATAATCTGGAACACACCCACAGTGAACTCATAATGAAGGAGACTGCATGGAGATTTTACTGGTGCCCCCTGGCTTGACTAAGCCGCAGCGCAGCAGCTGGAGTATGGGGCACAGGGCTGGTTACATGCAGACACATGTGTACATGCGTGTGCCTACGTGTATGGGCTGCGCAGGGGAGATTCCTAGCGTGCGCAGTCCAGGAGCAGCTACAAATTGAATTGTGTGGCAGGACTTATGCCGAATTGGGTGGTGACATGGAATAGGCATTATACACTGGAAAGAAACATGCCAGTGAAAGTTAGTGTGTTTTAATGTGCTTTCACTTCATTATTCCCCTATGGGGATGTGGGGGATGTGGGGCCAATGGCTAGAGTGACTTCCACAAGGCCTACAGATTCCAGACACGCACTAAAGTCCATTGTAGCGGATGTGAAAAGAAGTATTCTGCAGAGTCCAAAGTCATATTTGTACTGCTTTTGGGTCATCCAGAAATGTCATATTTCTCTGAGTCCCTGGCAGGTTAGATTAATGACCTTTCTTCCAAGAGCGAAGATCTTCCGTCCAAGAGAAAGGAGATAGGTGGAGCTACAGGCCAATCTATCAACCGCTGACACTGGGTGCCAGGCACCAAGCTGAACCAAGGTGAAGGCAGCACTGGGGGAAGGGGAGCATGTGGCCAGAGACCCTGGACGGCGCCATTTTGAACAAACCCAGAGGCTGGACAAGAGGAGGGAGCAGGGGCAGGGAAGTGATGTGTCGCTGTTTGATAGGCCAAACAGAGACTTCCTGCCAGCCCCCTACTCAACTTTTAAAAAGTGCTTGCACAGGAAGAGAAGCTCTCTCTTGGGTGTGTTCTAAGGAGGTGAAAGGTGCTGGAGCCTGGCAATGGGCAGTTTGAAGGGGAGACCCCCTGACTACCCCCTAGGGCCCTAACAGCGCCAGAAGAAGAGCTCAGGACCGGTGCGCAGAAGCAGGGGCCTATGCGCAGGAAGAAGAGAGGCCCAGTAGGAGAATCAGGTAAAAGGCTGGTGCCGGGAGCCAGTGAAGAGCACTCCCTGCAGAATGGCCCCCTCACAGGCCTCGAGGTCCAAGGAGAGTGTTTTCAGTGGCTGGGGCTGGCCAAGAGGAGTGAGAGGACATGAAAAGGATACAAATAGGACTCAGAGTGCCCGAGATATGCCCCCCAGAAGGTAGGCGACCTTTGACCCCTCCTGGGACCGATGATGAAGCACATGGGGCTCCGTCGAGGGTCACCATCAGCCCCCTGGGGTGGGTCAAGTCCTGGGGGATGCCCCACCGAAGCTGGAGAAGGGGGGAGCGCCGTTGTGCCCCCCGTGAAGAGGTCCAGGGGCCCAGGACCCCATCCCCGGGCCCCGAAGCAAAGTCGGGAAGCGCAGTCGCGCTCCCCGTGTAAATTGGAGGGGGGGTGCCAGGAGCCCACCCTGGCCCCCCAGCGAGCCCGTGAAGAGGGAGGCGGGGGCCCAGGACCACATCCCCGGGCCCCAAAGTCATGGAGGGGGCCTGGGACCCCATCCCCAGGGCCCGAAGATGGAGGGAGGTGGGGGAGTGCCGTCGCACTCTCCCGACGGCCGCCGGACCGGCGGGAGCCTACGGGGAGCCGGCGGGGGCAGCCGGGGGTGGGCTCCCTGTGCTGCCCTCCCTCGAGGATGGCCTGCTGATCGGCCGGGGGTGGGCTCCCCGAGCCGTACCCTCACCTGGGGTTCCGGGTGGGACCGGGCCGCCCACGAGGCCTAGGAGGCGTGCTGGGGGAGCTGCTGGAGAGGCGCAGTCTCCCCCCTGCACGAAGAGAAAAGTCCCACACTAAGGGCCTCATGTAGGTAAATAAATTTTACCGGTTCTTAAATACCGAGCCGTACCGAATCGGTAAATTAGAATCGGTAAGTTACATGTAGGTAAAAATTCGGTAACAGTTACCGATTCGGTAACAGTCGGTAAATACGAATCGGAATTCACCGAATCGGTAAATACCGAGGTGATAATTACCGAATCGGAAAATACCGAGGTGGTATCTACCGATTCGGAAAATACCGAGGTGGTATCTACCGAATCGGAAAATACCGAATCGGTACGTACGGATTCGGTAAATAACATCACATGACTTGACGAAACAGCTAATCCTGTGCAACGACAGCCCACCCAACCAGGAACTGCCCACACCCAGGCAGGTGTACACAATTAGCCGAAGTGGCCACACCCAGGCAGGTGTACATAATTAGCCGACCCTGGAGAGGCTCGGAGTGCAGAGGAGAGGCAGGGAGCAGTTGCATGTGCGAGCGGGAAACGAACAGCATGTCCAGCCAGAGCACACAGAAAGACGGAGGGGAAAGGAGGAGGAAGCTCAAATTCAGCCCCAAGGAACTCCAGGTGCTGGTGGAGGAGGTGGTGAAGCAGCACCAGAAGCTGTTTGGGAGGCAATCCCTGCAAGTGCCTGAGGCCGAAAAGCGCAACATATGGCTGGCCATCCAGGCGCAGGTCAATGCTGTGGGAGTGACCCACAGGGAAATTGAGGTCCTCAAAAAGCGCTGGTATGACCTGAGGATTGTGACCAAGAGGAAGATGGGCGACATCCAGAAGGAGGCCAGCCAGACCGGAGGTGGAACCAACAGGGCACCTGCCCTCACCGAACTGGAGGAGCTGGTGGCGGCCACACTCGAGCAAGAGAGCGTCGTGGGTCTTGGGGACGCCGACAGCTCTGCCAGAGCCGCAACACACCAAGGTAAGACGAAAGCACAGCAATGTAGCCGCCCCTACCCCTATCCCACATCCCCCATTGTGACACGAGAATCACACTGCAGTCCACACGTGTCAGTGCAGACAGGCAATGCATTCCGGGAGATGTAGTCAGGGCAACACTAACCATGACGTAAATGTCACAGGGCAACAAGGCATGTCACGCACTCGAGGCACAAGGAGACAGAGGACAGATTGGAATGTGAAATGATTTATTGTGACGCTTGCAATGCAGCCCTTCGGGGACACTGAGCCAATGTTGTTTTTCTGTCCACAGATGTGACATCATGCAGTACAGGGCATGCTGCAGGGGAGACGGCACACCGGCCACAAAAATCACCTCTAGCCAGCACGAGTGCAGACCAGGGAGCAGGCCCACTTGCAGCCGCACCACCTACGCAGCCAGCCTCGCCGCACACAGAGCCAGCATCACCTCACCGAGAGCCAGCATCACCACCACCAGAGCCAGCATCGCCACTCATGTTCGATTCACCGGCCACATCTCCGCTTGCAGGTGTGAGAATGAGGAGGCGTCCAGCAGCCAGGCTACGAGCCTTAGACACCTCGTCAGACGACACCATGGGCCCAGAAGACCGCACCGGGCCCCAGGAAGGGAGCCATCCCACTGTGCCCCAAACATCACAGGCAGCACAGACGGGAGCAAGAGGGCGCCGCAGGTCGCGTGTCCAGAGTCCACCAGCACCCACTGACGGCCATGGTGTCTTCTTGGGGCTCGAGGGCCAAATGTTGAAGCAACAGCGCCTGCAATCAAAGGCAGTAATGTCAGTCCAGAGGCACATGCGGGTGATGAGGACAAGCTTAGTCAACATGGACACAAACATTGGCGGCATGGCTGCGGGCATTCGGGACATGTCCCAGTCAATCCAGCAGTTGTGCAGCAAATTAGATGCTGACATCGAAGCACGGCGCCGGGAACGCCAGAGAAGGGACACTACCAGCAGGGCACTCAACCGTCTGGCAACTGCGACTTCCCTACTTTGCCGGCGCTCTGTGACGATGCAGGAGGGCCTAACACAGTGCTGCAGCGACCTGTCACGGGGGATGGTGCAGGTGACAAGTGCACTAGGGGTGCTATTGACAAGTCAGGCGTCGACAACTGCTGCAGGGGATGCTGCGGAGAGCATCGACACCAGCAGCAGCATCACACCCCCCGTCCCCGAAGCACGCAGGAGCAGCAGGCGGCTTGGGGTTGGCTCTAGTGAGGATGCACAGGCCGTGCAATCCACCACTGCAGCGCGTATGCGCAAACATTGATGTGGCCCTGCTTATCCACTTGCCATTGGGTGACGTAACCCTGGACATACTCATTGTATAGATGGCATATTGCCAGATTGGCCTGTTCATGTGTTCATGGCGTGGTGCCACATTAAACTACGTCATGACTTCTCACGACTCGCTGTGTCCCCTCACTTACTCAGAAATAGTTGCATGTGATCTCTGCCCGTCTCTCTCTCCCATCGATTGCAGTTGGCACTCTAGCTGCGCTGCCCTCTGGCTGGCCTGACTCATCCTCGTTGTCCTCAACATATGTTAGTTCCACATCTGTACCTTTTTTCGTGGCAAGGTTGTGCAGCATTGCACAAGTGGCAATTATCTTGCAGCAGGTGATGGGTTTGTACTGGCGTGCGCCTCCGCTCTTGTGGAGGCAGCGGAACCTGCTCTTCAGCAGTCCAAACGTGCGCTCCACCACATTGCGTGTAGATTTGTGGGCCACGTTGTATCGTCTCTCACTCTGGGTTGCTGGGTGTAGGTAGGGAGTGAGGATGAATGAACGGCATGCATATGCACTGTCGCCTGGATGAGTAAAAGGGAACCATCAGTTACATGCCTCTATACACTCTGATTTGCAGGTTTCAAGGGGCGTCACTGTTACTTACCCAGCAGGTATCCCTCTCCGAATTCTCCGGCTCTCAGTCGTGTGTAGATCCCACTATTCTGGAAGATGTAAGAGTCGTGGGTGCTCCCAGGAAACTTTGCAACAATATCTGTGATGATGTTCCCTGCATCACAGATCACCTGCACATTGATGGAGTGGGTGGACTTCCTGTTCCTGTAGATGTGCTCTGTGTCAGCTGGAGGACAGATTGGGATGTGTGTACCATCAATACAGCCGATGACATGGGGGAACTGTGCCATGTGATAAAAGTCTGTTTTTGTTTTCTGCAGTGCAGCCTGTGTGTTTGGGAAGCTGATGTAGTGGTGCATTCTCTGCATCATGGCATCCAGGAACTTCCTGAAGAAACGTGACAGGCAACTCTGGGATACCCCACCCACCGCAGCTATCACCACCTGATAACTGCCGGATGCCAACAGATGTAGGCTGCAGAGCACCTGCACATGTGGGGGTATGGCGTGCGCCCTTCTTATTGGCTGGTCCAGGAGTGGGTGCAGGTCCCTTATCAGGTCCATGATGGTTTCGGGGTGTAGCCTGTACCTCTCATGTATCTCTGCATCAGTCAGCTGGAATAGTGTGATGCGCTGTCTGTAGATTTGTTCCTCCCGTCGCCACACCCTCAGTCCTGCTGCCTGTAGACGTAGGCGCCTTGCAATGACGTACATGGCGGCCATGTTGTCCACGCTGTTGCATTTTGGGATTGCTTATATGCATTGTTGATGGTTACCACCTGCTTTCCATCCGTGTTAATTACCGACTCTTATTTACCGATTTTCCTGGATTTCTTAATTACCGACTGCTCCTACATGTCATTTTCAATTTTTACCACTTCATATTTACCACTTCATATTTACCGATTCGTTAATAATGTATTCGGTAAATATGAATCGGTATTTTAGAATTAGGTAAATATGAATCGGTATTTACCGCCTCATATTTACCGAAAAGTGGTTTTTGGACTCCTACATCTCACTTGTCTGAATACCGGTCGGTAACGGCATATTTACCGAAAATCGGCCGTTACCGACCGGTATTTGGCTACCTACATGAGGCCCTAAGTGTCTTGGGGATTTGAAAGAATAACCCCTCAAGGGCTCAGCCAGCATTTAACTACTTCTGGGCTGGAACCTTTGTTCTACAGCTGAGGGTGAATTGAAAAGTGCATCATGGAATGAAGGGCTGAGTTGGAGATGTCTGGAGAAGAGCATCCCCTGGAGGTGAAGAGGTGTATTTGTACCAGAAATGCATTTACTAATGGTTATTTCTTTTAGAGGGACTCTGTGATGCTTTTAGGGGCTGTAATTGCAATGCATTCAAGTGATCCACAAATGTGATGAGTACTGTCATTCTAAAGTGTTGCTTAAACATGTATTCTTGCTGCTGCGCTTAGGTGAAGAACCCAGACTGCTACCCTTAAGATATAGAGGTGCATACTTTATGGTCAGTAGTACATGCTCAGTCAGGGTTATATGTCACCAAGGCAGGGTTACCTATTTTAAATTCTTATTGAGATATTTGGGGGGGGGGGGGTCGCCACTGGGATGGTGCTAGTGCGCCGGGCCCTCGCCCCATGTTATGTTCAACCAACTGCATTGGGGGCAAGATGATGTGCATACATGGGAGTGGTGGTACTAGACCCCACCTACCCTGCGGGAGGGGTGGAGATGTTATGCAATGTCACAAAGTAATTCCAACAGCTTATGTATATTTGTAAATTGGTGCATAGTATTGAGTAATGTGTGTTTAATAAATGTACTCTCACTTTTATAAAGCAAAGTACAGACGGGACAATCAATTATTGAGTGTTATTTTTGCACACCTGCAAATGGCGATTACTAGCCCACACCACCTGCCTTGAGTGAGCCTCAGACTGCTCTGCAACGCTACCCTCTGAGAGTCAGGCGCTACAATTGCATGTTTGGTTCCCAGTGAAGGACAAATGTAGTCATGTTATTTGTGCAGGCCTCACAGATGCTGCCTCGTTTTCCAACACGGGGCCACAGCCAGACTAAGGTCGAAAAACAGTGAAATACCAGCAAAAAGTGGGTTTACCCATGTGAAGCAGATCCTACTCTCCTTCAGTTCAGTTGATACTGCTGACTGCCCATCTACCTTTAATAAATCTTATTTTCTAGTGAGGTTATATACCAGAGATAGAGCTATCTCTGGTGTAACAGGTGTAGTGGCCAGTGGTGGCCCCTCTGTTATGACGGATGAGCGTCGCCCTCCCCCGCCAGCAATTGCAAAGTTTGAAAAATAAAATGACAATAAAACAGATTTATTATAATTTTATTTTTCTTCACAGGGCTGAGTCTTGGAGGCAGGGCCATCGTGATGACAGGAATGGAGGAGGAGTGGTGGGCACTGCTGCAAGAGCACACTTGGGTTTGGCCAGCCGTCTTTGGATGGCCAAACCGACATGTGCACTGAGATATCTCCAACCCAAGCTGCGTTGCCAGATTGGAGGCAGCAGGCACAGGCTCACAGGCCCTGTGGGAGTGCAAATCAGCCCAATCCTGGTGCTTCTCTCATGCTGTCAGCAGCATGAGAGCAGAATCTGGATTGGCAGTAGGGGAGTCTGGGATCCTCAGCCTGTGCTGCAGTGGAGCCAGAGGAGCAGAAAAGCGGCTTTGTGACATTGCAATGTGTTGTTATTGTCATCCTCCCCCTGCACTGCCCCACCACTTTTCCCTGACACCAGCCTCTAATTTCACTGGTAACAGGCCCAAGTGATGGGAGGGGTCCATTGTTCTTTCCATGCATTAGAACCCATACCAATCTTGCTATGCCATTGACATATAAATAATCATCACAAACCGGGCTTTAAATAATTGTACTATTATGTAAGCTTGACTGTTTAGATTACAATTGTTCACAACAAAGAAAAAAATAGGCAGCCAGCAGTTAAGGAAAGTTTAACTTTCGCCTGGGAGAAAACACAATAGCTGAATTTTAAAATAAGTTTTCCTCCCTCCCCCACTCCTCCCTCCTATATCATCTCATCTGTCATCAACATAGTCATTAAAAAGGCTCCCGTGTAACTCGAGATTTGCATCACGTCCCGTTCCGCAGCAAAACGGGATGGACCCATTGATGAAGCATGCCACCAAGGGCTAACCCTGGTGGGTGATGGTTTCACAGAAAACTTTGTGTTTTCTCCCAGGTGAAAGTTCAACTTTCCTTAACTGCTGGGTGCCTATTTTTTCTGTGTTGTGAATTATGTTTGGAGGGTGGCCCCAGTCTATATCCTCTTACTCCCTCTATTTTTATTTCTAAATCACTATTGTTGTCATTTGGATATGCATTACACTCCCAAATTTATATCCTAAAATACAGTGTCCAAGTGTGTGACTTGAATTCCTTGCTGTCCCTCGATGAAGAAGTGGCACTCTGATTAGTCACTGCAACAATGACCAATCGAATGCAGCCATATGATGAGAATGAATAATGAGACTTATAAGATGCGCTCTACCCCAATGTGTCCCAGCGAGATGAATCTTGTCCACTGAAACTAGCCAACAAAGCAAACAAGGCTCACAAAATCAACTTCCAGAAAAAAGATATTGGGCAAGAGTCTACATTTGTTTAGAGCATCACCTGAATGATCAAAGCAAGAATTATTAATGTTGTTTTAAAGGCTAGAAAAGGGAAGAAATCATAGCTTAGACTACTGCTGCCTAAACCTATTGATAACACTATTCTTATATTGTCTTTAAATCCCTGGGGTTCCAATGGGACAGGATTGTTGTCCTGAAAGTTATTTCTGTCCATAGTTAGTCAGGTGAAGGAGAATGGGCAATTGGAGGTGTTGGACACTTATGGTAGAAGGGTTCACTCTTAGTCTCTGGGAAGGACATCTCACCTATAAGAGCTTAGGTGACATATTTTGGTTCTTTTGCTTTTCCTAAATTGGCCAGTTACACACTGTGGTCTATTGAAGTTCTCTTCTCATAATTTGAGGTACAGTTTTACTCAAAATAGACATTTATGAGCCATGAAAGAGAGGACTCATATCTATCTATCTATCTATCTATCTATCTATCTATCTATCTATCTATCTATCTATCTATCTATCTATCTATCTATCTATCTATCTATCTATCTATCTATCTATCTATCTTTGTAAGGTTCATTTTTAAAACACGGTACAAAAGTGAGAGGGTCCAATAGGGTCCAATAGGGAAGAGACGTCACGGGATTCAGAGGAGGTGTTAAAACAAGCATTAAAAATGCAATAGGTCTCGCCTTTCATTAAGTTAAAGCCATTTGCTTTGCTATACAATACCATTAGCAAAGCAAATGGCTTTAACTTAATTAGGCCTGGGCTAAATTTCCGTTCCGCTTGTGGAAATTGCGATAATTTGACATTTTCGCGCTCCGCGGAGAGTGCGAAAATGTCAAAATTTCCGCATTCCGCAGCTTAGCGATAATTTGTTTCTTGCTCGCGCTGTAAAATAATACATTCTCGCGCACGATCGCCTTACCTGAATCCCCGCGTTCGCCGACAAGTTTTCCCGATCCGGTCACGTTTTCCACGAGATGTTGGATTGTTGGTAGCCATTTGCGCTGTCTCGCGACAGTTCACGCCCGCAGTAACGTCATGCGTCGCGCGATCACGTCTTTCTTCTCGCGATCATGCACCGCGAGAAGAGTGAAAACAAGATGGCCGCGCCTGCGAGCAACTGCATGGGTAAGTTGGCGAGCCGCGACCACGCAGAAAAAATACCGCGAACGGGCGGGAAAAAAACTTCCGCATCTTCGCGATATTTCCGCGTGTTTGCGGAGATTAGTAACATTTTCGCGATAATTTGCTAAAGTCGCTTTCGCAAATTCCGCCCACCCCTAAACTTAATCCAAGGCGAGACCTATTGCATTTTTCAATGCTTGTTCTATTCGTGTAACTCTCCCATGTCCTCTCCCCCTACAATCCTTGCCAAACATCCCTTCTACCTGCACCTGCGACTATCTTTAGTGACGGCCGAGCAGCCTTAAACTGCTCTGTAAAGCCTTGTCCACCCGGTAGCACCCCTTGTTGTCAATCTGCTCTACGGAGCTAGTTGTTTCTTTACATCAGAGCTCTTGCCTCCTCCTACTCCACTTCTTTTAGTTGCACTTACCTTCTTATCCCCCGCCCACGTGACTCCGCTTTGGGATCAAACGGATTTCGTCCTTGTCTTTCATGCACCTGTCTAATGTTCCTCCTATCGTAGCTCTTCCGGCAGCTTCTTGCACCCTCCTCCTTGCCTTGACTCCTTCAGATGACATGGGTCAGTGCTGGGCATGCCCACCTCTTTCAAATTTGGCTGCATTCAATTCTACCTTCATCACTGGGGCGCACAGCTGTGGTGTGTCAGCAGTGGTGTGTCAGCAGTGGTGTGTCAGCAGTGAAGTGCACAGCAGTGGTGTGTCAGCAGTGGTGTCAGCAGTGAGGCGCACAGCTGTGGCATGTCAGCAGTGGCGTGTCAGCAGTGGTATGTCAGCAGTGAAGTGCACAGCAGTGGTGTGTCAGCAGTGAGGCACACAGCAGTGGTGTGTCAGCAGTGGCGTGTCAGCAGTGGTGTGTCAGTAGTGAAGTGCACAGCAGTGGCATGTCAACAGTGTTGTGTCAGCAGTGGTGTGTCAGCAGTGAAGTGCACAGCAGTGGCGTGTCAGCAGTGGCGTGTCAGCAGTGGTGTGTCAGCAGTGAAGTGAACAGCAGTGGTGTTTCAGCAGTGATGTGTCAGCAGTGAAGTGCACAACAGTGGTGTGCCAGCAGTGTTGTCAGCAATGGTCTGTCATCATTTGAGCACACAGCAGTAGTGTGTCAGCAGTGGCACGTCAGCAGTATTGTGTTAACAGTGGTATGTCATCATTGTGGAGTACAGCAGTGGTGTGTCATTATTGAGGCACACATCAATGGTTTGTCAGCAGTGGTGTATCAGCAGTGGACAGCCATCAATGGAGCGCACATGCAGTGGTGTGTCTGCAGTGGTGTGTCTGCAGTGGTGTGTCTGCAGTGGTGTGTCTGCAGTGGTGTGTCAGCAGTGGTGTGTCAGCAGTGGTGTGTCATCATTGGGGGGCACATCATTGGTGTGTCAGTAGTGGTCTGTCGACAGTGTTTTGTCATCAGTGGTATGTTCTTATTGGAGTGCACAACAGTGATGTGTCAGCAGTGGCATGTCAACAATGGAGTGTCGGCAGTGGTCAGTCATCATTGGGGCACACAGCAGTGGTGTGTCAGCAATGATGCGTCAGCAGTGATGTGTCAGCAGTGTTGTGTCAGCAGCGGCGTGTCAACAGTGTTGCGTCAGCAGTATTGTGTCAGCAGCGGTGTGTCAGCAGTGATGTGTCAGCAGTGGTGTGTCAACAATGTTTTGTCAGCAGTGATGTGTCATTATTGATGTGTCAGCAGCAGTGTGTCAGCATTAATGTCAGCAGCAGCATGTCAACAGTGTTGTGTCAGCAGTGTTGTGTCAGCAGCGGTGCGTCAGCAGCGATGTCTCAGCAGTGATGTGTCATTATTGATGTGTCAGCAGTGGCATGTCAGCAGTAATGTCAGCAGTGTTGTGTCAGCAGTGTTGTGTCAGCAGTGTTGTGTCAGCAGCGATGTGTCAACAGTGTTGTGTCAACAGTGTTGTGTCAACAGTGTTGTGTCAGCAGTGATGTGTCAGCAGTGTTGTGTCAGTAGTGTTGTGTCAGTAGTGATGTGTCAGCAGTGATGTCAGCAGTGATGTGACATTATTGGCGTGTCAGCAGCAGTGTGTCAGCAGTAATGTCAGCAGCAGCGTGTCAACAGTGTTGTGTCAGCAGTGTTGTGTCAGCAGTGTTGTGTCAGTAGTGATGTGTCAGCAGTGATGTCAGCAGTGATGTGACATTATTGGCGTGTCAGCAGCAGTGTGTCAGCAGTAATGTCAGCAGCAGCATGTCAACAGTGTTGTGTCAACAGTGTTGTGTCAGCAGCAGTGCGTCAGCAGCGGTGCATCAGCAGTGATGTGTCAGCAGTGATGTGTCAACAGTTTTGTGTCAAAAGTGTTGCGTCAGCAGTGATGTGTCAGCAGTGATGTCAGCAATGGTGTGTCAACAGTGAGGCGCACAGCAGTGGTGTGTCAGCAGTGGTGTGTCGGCAGTGAATCACACAGCAGTGGTGTGTCAGCAGTGGTGTGTCTGCAGTGAGGCACACACCAGTGGTGTGTCTGCAGTGAGGCGTACAACAGTGGTGTGTCAGCAGTCGTGTCAGCAGTGAGGTACACAGCAGTGGCATGTTAGCATTGAGGTACACAGCAGTGGTGTGTCAGCAGTGAGGCGAACAGCAGTGGCATGTCAGAAGAGGGGTGCACAGCAGTGGTTTGTCATCATTTTGGGGTTCAGTAGTGCTCTGTCATCACCAGGGCATAAAGCAGAGGTTTATCATCATTAGGGCGCACAGCTGGGGCCTGTCATCATTGGGGCGCATAGCTGCGGTCTGTCATCGGGGTGCACAGCTGTGGCCTGTCATCATTGGGGCGCACAGCTGTGGTCCCTCATAATTGTGGGGCCCAGCAGTGGCGTGTCAGCAGTGGGGCGCACAGCAATTGTCTGTCACCATTGGACAGCACAGCAGTGGTGTGTCATCAGTGGTCTGTCAGCAGTTGGGCGCACAGTCATGGTCTGTCATCATTGTGGGGCCCAGAAGTCATGTGTCAACAGTTGTGTGTCAGCAGTGAAGTGCACAGCAGTGGTGTGTCAGCAGTGAGGTGCACAACAGTGGCGTGTCAGCAGTGGTGTGTCAGCAGTGAGGCACACAGCAGTGGTGTCAGCAGTGGTCTGTCAGCAGTTGGGCGCACAGCCATGGTCTGTCATCATTGTGGGGCCCAGAAGTCATGTGTCAACATTGACATGTCAGCAGTGAGGTGCACAACACTCGCATGTCAGCAGTGAGGCACACAACAGTGGCATGTCAGCAGTAGGGTCCACAGAAGGGATGTGTCAACAGTGGCATGTCAGCACTGGGGTGCACAGAAGGGGTGTGTCAACAGTGGCGTGTCAGCAGTGGGATGCACAGCAGTGGTGTGTCAGCAGTGAGGCACACAGCAGTGGTGGGTCAGCAGTGGCGTGTCAGCATTGGTGTGTCAGCAGTGAGGCACACAGCAGTGGCATGTCAGAAGTGAGGCACACAGCAGTGGTGTGTCAGCGGTGGCATGTAAGCAGTGGTATTTCAGCAGTGAAGTGCACAGCAGTGAGGTGCACAACAGTGGCATGTCAGCAGTGGTGTGTCAGCAGTGAGGCACACAGCAGTGGTGTCAGCAGTGGCATGTCAGCAGTGGTGTGTCAGCAGTGAGACACACAGCAGTGGTGTGTCAGCAGTGGCGTGTCAGCAGTGGCGTGTCAGCAATGGTGTGTCAGCAGCGGTGTGTCAGCAGCGGTGTAGCAGCAGCGGTGTAGCAGCAGCGGTGTAGCAGCAGTGGTGTGTCAGCAATGGTGTGTGTCAGCAGTGATGTGACAGCAGTGGTGTGTCAGCAGTGGTGTGTCAGCTGTGGTGTGTCAGGAGTGGCATGTCAGCAGCTCTGTATCAGCAGTGGTGTGTCAGCAGCAGCGTCAGCAGTGGTGCATCAGCAGTGGCATCAGCAGCGATGTGTCAGCAGCGATGTTTCAACAGTGGTGTGTCAGCAGCGGCGTGTCAGCAGCGACCGTGTCAGCAGCAGCGTGTCGGCAGCGGCGTGTCAGCAACGTGTCAGCAGCAATGTGTCAACAGTGGTGTGTCAGCAGTGGTGTGTCAGCAGTGGGGTGTCAACAGTGGTGTGTCAACAGTGGTGTAGCAGCAGTGGTGTGTGTCAGCAGTAGCATCAGCAGTGATGTGTCAGCAGTGGTGTATCAGCAGTGGTGTATCAAGTGGTGTATCAGCAGTGGTGTATAAAGTGGTGTATCAGCAGTGGTGTGTCAACAGTGGTGTGTCAGCAGTGGTGTCTGCAGCGGCAGGCCAGCAGCGGCGTGTCAGCAGTGGGGCGCACAGCAATTTTCTGTCATCATTGGAAAGCACAGCAGTGGTGTGTCATCAGTGGTCTGTCAGCAGTTGGGCGCACAGCCATGGTCTGTCATCATTGTGGGGCCCAGAAGTCATGTGTCAACATTGGCGTGTCAGCAGTGAGGTGCACAACAGTGGCGTGTCAGCAGTGAGGCACACAACAGTGGCGTGTCAGCAGTAGGGTGCACAGAAGAGATGTGTCAACAGTGGCATGTCAGCACTGGGGTGCACAGAAGGGGTGTGTAAACAGTGGCGTGTCAGCAGTGGGATGCACAGCAGTGGTGTGTCAGCAGTGAGGCACACAGCAGTGGTGTGTCAGCAGTGGTGTGTCAGCATTGGTGTGTCAGCAGTGAGGCACACAGCAGTGGTGTGTCAGCAGTGGCATGTAAGCAGTGGTGTGTCAGCAGTAAAGTGCACAGCAGTGGTGTGTCAGCAGTGAGGTGTACAACAGTGGCGTGTCAGCAGTGGTGTGTCAGCAGTGAGGCACACAGCAGTGGTGTCAGCAGTGGTCTGTCAGCAGTTGGGTGCACAGCCATGGTCTGTCATCATTGTGGGGCCCAGAAGTTATGTGTCAACATTGGCGTGTCTGCAGTGAGGTGCACAACAGTGGCATGTCAGCAGTGAGGCACACAACAGCGGCGTGTCAGCAGTAGGGTGCACAGAACGCACCGCTGCTGATGCGCCGCTGCTGACATGCCGCGGCTGACACACCGCTGCTGACACATCGCTGCTGACACACCGCTGATGACACGCTGCTGATAACACGCTGTTGACATGCCGCTGCTGACACAACACTGCTGACACATCACTGCTGACACACCGCTGCTGACACACCGCTGCTGACACGCCGCTGATGAACACGGCGTGTCAGCAGCAGCGTGTCAGCAGCTCTGTATCAGCAGTGGTGTGTCAGCAGCAGCGTCAGCAGTGGTGCATCAGCAGTGACATCAGCAGCGATGTGTCAGCAGGGATGTGTCATCAGTGGCATGTCAGCAGTGGTGTCAGTAACAGCGTGTCAGCTGCGGCGTGTCAGCTGTGGCATGTCAGCTGCGGCGTGTCAGCTGCGGCGTGTCAGCTGCGGCGTGTCAGCAGCGGCGTGTCAGCAGCGGTGTGTCAGTAGCGGTGTGTCAGCAGCGGTGTGTCAGCAGCGGTGTGTCAGCAGCGGTGTGTCAGCAGCGGTGTGTCAGCAGCGGCGTGTCAGCCGCGGTGTGTCAGCAGCGGCGTGTCAGCAGCGGCGTGTCTGCCGCGGTGTGTCTGCCGCGGCGTGTCTGCCGCGGCGTGTCTGCCGCGGCGTGTCTGCCGCAGCGTGCCAGCAGCGGTGTGCCAGCAGCAGTGTGTCAGCAGTGATGTCTGCAGCGGCGTGTCAGCAGCGGCGTGCCAGCAGCAGCGTGTCACAGCGGCATGTCAGCAGTGTTGTGTCAGCAGCGGCATGTCAACAGCGTTTCCTCAGCAGCGTGTCATCAGCGGTGTGTCAGCAGCGATGTGTCAGCAGCAGCGTGTCAACAACGGCGTGTCAGCAGCGGCGCATCAGCAGCGGTGCGTCAGTAGCAAGCGTGTCAGCAGCGGCGTGTCAGCGGCGGCCTGTCAGCAGTGGTGTGTCAGCAAGGGCATGTCAGCAGCGGCGTGTCAGCAGCGGCATGTCAGCAGCAGGGTGTCAACAGCAGCGGGGTGTCAGCAGTGGTGTGTCAACAGTGGCGTGTCAGCAGTGGCGTGTCAGCAGCAGCGTGCCAGCAGCGGCGTGCCAGCAGCGATGTGTCAGCAGCAATGTGTCAGCAGCGGTGTCAACAGTGATGTGTCAACAGCGATGTGTCAGCAGTGGTGTGTCTTGGTATGTCACCAGTGATGTGTCAGCAGCGGCGTGTCAGCAGTGGCGTGTCAGCAGTGGCGTATCAGCAGTGGCATGTCAGCAGTCGTGTCTGCAGCGGTGTGTCAGCAGTGATGTATCAGCAGTAGTGTGTCAGCAGTGGTGTGCCAGCAGCGGTGTGCCAACAGCGGTGTGTCAGCAGGGGTGTGTCAGCAGCGGCGTGTCAGCAGTGATATGTCAGCAGCGATATGTCAGCAGCGATGTGTCAGCAGCGACATGTCAGCAGCGGTGTGTCAGCAGCGGTGTCAACAGCGATGTGTCAACAGCGATGTGTCAGCAGCGGTGTGTCTTGGTAGGTCAGCAGTGATGTGTTAACAGCGGCGTGTCAGCAGCGGCGTGTCAGCAGTGGCGTGTCAGCAGTGGCGTGTCAGCAGTGGCGTATCAGCAGTGGCGTGTCAGCAGACGTGTGTCTGCAGCTGTGTGTCAGCAGTGATGTATCAGCAGTAGTGTGTCAGCAGTGGTGGGCCAGCAGTGGTGTGCCAGCAGTGGTGTGCCAGCAGCGGTGTGCCAGCAGCGGTGTGTCAGCAACGATGTGTCAGCAGGGGTGTGTCAGCAGTGGCATGTCAGCAGTGATGTGTCAGCAGCGATATGTCAGCAGCGGTGTGTCAGCAGTGGTGTCAACAGTGATGTGTCAACAGCGATGTGTCAGCAGTGGTGTGTCTTGGTATGTCAGCAGTGATGTGTCAGCAGCGGCGTGTCAGCAGCGGCGTGTCAGCAGCGGCGTGTCAGCAGTGGCGTGTCAGCAGTGGCATGACAGCAGTGGTGTGTCAGCAGTGGCATGTCAGCAGTGGCGTGTCAGCAATCGTGTCTGCAGCGGCGTGTCAGCAGTGATGTGTCAGATGTATCAGCAGTGTTGTATCAGCAGTAGTGTGTCAGCAGCGATGTGTCAGCAGCGGCATGTCAGCAGTGATGTGTCAGCAGTGGTGTGTCAGCAGTGGTGTAGCAGCAGCGGTGTAGCAGCAGCGGTGTATCAGCAGCGGTGTGTCAGCAGCGGTGTGTCAGCAGCGGCGTGTCAGCAGCAGCGTGTCATCAGCGGCGTGTCAGCAGCAGCATGTCATCAGCGGCGTGTCATCAGCGGCGTGTCAGCAGCGGCGTGTCAGCAGCGGCGTGTCAGCAGCGGCGTGTCAGCAGCGGCGTGTCAGCAGCGATGTGTCAGCAGCGGTGTGTCAGCAGCGGTGTGTCAGCAGCGGTGTGTCAGCAGCGGTGTGTCAGCAGCGGTGTGTCAGCAGCGGTGTGTCAGCAGCGGTGTGTCAGCAGCGATGTGTCAGCAGCAGGGTGTCAGCAGTAATGTATCAGATGTATCAGCAGTGATGTATCAGCAGTAGTGTGTCAGCAGCGGTGTGTCAGCAGTGGTGTGTCAGCACTGGTGTGTCAGCAGCAGTGTGTCATCAGTGGTGTGTCAGCAGTGGTGTCAGTAACAGCGTGTCAGCTGTGGTGTGTCAGCAGCGGCATGTCAGCAGCGGTGTGTCAGCAGCGGCGTGTCAGCAGCGGCATGTCAGCAGCGGCGTGTCAGCAGCGGCGTGTCAGCAGCCGTGTGTCAGCAGCGGCGTGTCAGCAGTGGCGTTTCTGCCGCGGTGTGTCTGGCGCGGTGTGTCTGCAGCGGCGTGTCTGCAGTGGCGTGTCAGCAGTGGCATGTCAGCAGCGGCGTGTCAGCAGCGGCGTGTCAGCAGCGGCGTGTCAGCAGCAGCGTGTCGGCAGCGGCGTGTCAGCAGCGGCATGTCAGCAGCGCTGTGTCAGCAGCGATGTGTCAGCAGCGCTGTGTCAGCAGCGATGTGTCAGCAGCAGTGTGTCAGCAGCGGTGTCTGCTCTGATGTGTCAGCAGCAATGTGTCAGTAGCGGCGTGTCAGCAGCAGCATGTCAGCAGTGGTGTGTCAGCAGCGGCATGTCAGCAGCGGCGTGTCAGCAGTGGTGTCTGCAGCGGCATGTCAGCAGCGGCGTGTCAGCAGCAATGTGTAAGCAGCTGCGTGTTAGCAGCGGCGTGTCAGCAGTGGTGTGTCAGCAGCGGCGTGTCAGCAGCGGTGTGTCAGCAGCAGCGTGTCAGCAGCGGTGTCTGCTCTGATGTGTCAGCAGCAGCGTGTCAGCAGCAGCGTGTCAGCAGCAGCGTGTAAGCAGCGGCGTGTCAGCAGCGGCGTGTCAGCAGCGGCGTGTCAGCAGCGGCATGTCAGCAGCGGCATGTCAGCAGCGGCATGTCAGCAGTGGTGTCTGCAGCGGCATGTCAGCAGCGGCGTGTGAGCAGCGGCATGTCAGCAGCGGTGTCTGCAGCGGTGTGTCAGCAGCGGTGTGTCAGCAGCAGCGTGTCATCAGTGGTGTATCAGCAGTGGGGTGTTTGCAGTGTCGTGTCAGCAGTGGTGTGTCAGCAGTGGTGTGTCAGCAGCGGTGTGTCAGCAGCGGCATGTGCTCCCTCATGCATTCTTTAGAGAAAGAAAACATCAACCGCACCTCAAGCGTATAGTAACAAAGTAGCATAAAATGAATAAAAAGCATCCCACAGACAAAATATAAAAACAATTGGCATAGAATAAACAAAATGCATCCCATATGCAAGAGACCGCACCTTAATACCATAACCAATATCACCAAAAAAAGCCATAAATAAACCAATCAAAAACGCATACTCCACTAAAGCTTACCTTTTATTCAGAGCCCTGATCCACAAAAGCTTAACTTTTATGCTGAGTCCGCCGTCTGGATGCTAATGTTACGGACATCCCCTCAATACGCTTCCAACGGCATGTGCACATTCAAGCATTGTTTAGATAACAAAAAAGCGTATAGTAACGAAGTAGGGTAACAAAATAGCATAGAATGCATTCCACACGCAAACGTATGCAATAGTTTTTTTTTTAAAGTGCCGCAAGTCAATATTAAACCCACCGTCTCACGCGGCCAGGAAAAGATCCAATCCCGCTGAGCGTGGCCTAAAAAGGACAGGGTGACAACCAGGAGGGGCTAAAAACTCTCCGGCACAATCAACAATGTCTGTACTGAATAATATATGACGACAAACAACGCATACCAATCAAATTTGCAGGCGAAGCTGAGACACGACTTCTGGAACTGTATTGATTCCAAGAAGCCCTCGCTTGGCGAGGGCAGCGCATGCACTACTAACGCCAGGCGAGACCTAAAAACAGCCTTCTGAGACTTGGAAAACAAAAAGTGACTTTATAGCAGTCTTAAAGCTGGAGACAATTGGTTCCAACGTGTGGTAGCTAGATGCGAGAATGTGTGGCAACTGCAAAGCAGATTCAGGGGGCATACCGAAAACACTGAGTCAGGAGGTATCAAGAATATATCTGTTGGAAGGATGATGGGCTGCTCTTAAAAAAAAAATGAAGGCAAATGAGGAGAGACTTGAACATGCCATATTTCTCAATAGGGTCGCCAGTAAAGACCTTTTAAGTGGTGGGAGCCAATGTGGGAGATTGAGATTAAAACAAGCAGATTTATATTTTTAAATAGATACATCTTCTAGCAGATTCCTCACCTTATGACTATCCCCAGGTGCCACATGTTTTTCTCTAGCGATAGCTCTCCAGGGCTGACAGGTGGTACCACATAAATACAGCCATGGTTCTGCCCACACAAGAAGTGATTACTTTGGCCTATATGACACCATCTGACACACTGGCACCAGCTCCTTAGTTCATGCTTTACTGACTTGTTTCCAGAGCGAATTCTTCAAAAAAGTCAATTACACTTCATTAGTTGACTACGTCCAATGTCACCTCCCAATAGACAAAGGCACCAACCGGGATCCAGAAAGCTTTTCCTCTATCAATAACTCTTCATCATCACTGGGTGTTACCATGCAACTTCAGTAACCGCTCTGATTGCTCAGCAAATTGACAATAGTTAATATATACAGGACTTGCTGGTGCACTGGTGTCTGTTCCTAACTTTTTTCATGCCCTACAGAGGCATATGAACAAGAGCTGAAAGAGGTTTACGAGAGAGAGAATAAAACAACAGAATTAACAGTTGAATACCTTGGAAGCTTATTATGAATGACACTAACTCAGAAGTAAAGAGGGAGAGCGGACAGGGAGGAATCTGTGGGATTTATGATCCCTCAGAAGGAAAAGGTGTTTATCTTTGGCAATGGTATTTCTTATGGATACTATAAGTGGCCACAGACTCCAACCTTACAGATTCTCTCAAATTCTCATCTGCCAACTCCAAATGGAGTGCCTTTTCATGTGCACCACTTGTGGTCTGGCAGTGAAGCAATTAGGCAGATCCAGGTAGGGTGCGCTGGCCTATTGGATCCAGTTTGTCTGCACTCCTGAGGAAGTAAGAGGAAATCCTACATCACCTGTGAAGGTAGTAGGAAGTTAGCTGCAGTGTGAGTTTTGTTTTCATTTGAGGACAAGGTTGTTTAATCAAATAGGAAACCGTGAACTGGAGTTGGAGAGATGCCGAGTGTCAGGGTCCGGTAAAGTTACAATCAGATGGAGGGAGGGCCATGTTGCCACCCTGTGCCAGGTTTATTCTTAGTTTTTTTGACACAGTAAGAAGAGTCGGCTCTACGCTGTAGAGTGCGCAACAGCCTTATAGAGCTTCATAAAGAAGATTCCAGAAAGTCAGATGCTTGCACATTACGTTTTTTTCCAGGGGGTTTAGAAGAGAGAGGAAGCAGTGAAATAGACCAATAGCTGCTCGTCAATAAATATTCAGTAGAGAGGGACTACCTATGCTGGTTTGCAAGTGAAAATGCTGATGCAATATATGCATTGCAATGCTCCATGCGATCAGAAGGAAGTAATGAAAAGGAGCAAATGGGCATGATAGGGGTCAAAGTGGAGCCAGAGTTAATGATAGGGAGATGAAAGAGCACATTCTTAATACACACAGAATAAAAACAGTAAACATATTGCATAAGAGTGCATCATTGTGCCCACTGCACTATATGCCACTACTCTGTACCACTCTAGTCCATGCCACAGCACTCTGCGCCACTCTACTTTACACTGATAATGTCTACACTACTTTACTCAAAACCAATACAATATACAGCACTGCACTCTACGCTAATCTACTGTGCACCACTCAAGTCAAGTCAAGTTAACTTTATTCGGCACACAGCCATAAAAGTTTCGACAATCAAGCAATGCAAATTTAAAATACACATTTTTCTTAAAAAAATATTAGTAAGATAAAAGTTCCATTATAAGCTAAAATCATACTTAATAATAGCCGTAAAATTCGGACCAATTTGAGATAAAAACAAGGAATACAGATCACTTCAACTCCCCACCCATTTATTGCACTTCATAGTGTTTCATAATGCCCATTGCTGTTCTAATAAAATTTAAAACAGTAGTGGAAATAACAGAATTGGTAAGTGATTGCAGATATCTGTACCCCTCAATATGTGTACCTGGGTGAATACTCAATAGTAGGGGTAACAAAAATCTACTCCATGGCTCTTTATAAAGTGCACAAAAAAGCGTAAAGTGCAAGGTGCTCTGAGAAGTTCTATTGTTGCATGGGCAGGCAATAAGGTTGTCCATCCACCCAGATTGTTTGGGGAACGCTACCAAAAAGGGCAGAGTGCTAAGGCGAAATCTTGTTAAACGCATCTGGCTATTCGTTGTAAAGGATAGGTAATATTGCTGTTTGGGCATGAAAGGGCAACTAGGGCTGGGTGCCTCCAATTGTAAATGACGCGAATTTGCCCAGACCCTATACTCCTCTTTAATTATACCCTTTGCGTTTAAGGGGATACTCGACGGAGTGTCAAAGTACTCACCCAACCCAATCTCGGATGACCTGTCCCTCACAAACCGAAGCCAGGGGATCTTCACAGACTTGTCCAAATTAATACAGTCTTCGATGATCTCACTGGAAAACTGTAACTCTTCTGAGACCCAGATTTTGGCCCACAAGAGCAAAGGGGCAGCAGCGATACGATCTTCTATGTATTCCATCCCCACTTCTCGATGAGAAAATGAGGTGGCAGAGCTGCTTGGAATCATCAACAAGCGTTTTATAAACTTGTTCTCCACTACCTTTAGCGGGCGACTTCTTTGATAGCCCCATACGACCGCCCCATACGATGCGACTGACACGCATTTTGCATTGAATAGGGTAACCAGCTCGGACACTGGCTTGTGGCCTAGCTTACAGGCGAACCTAAAGAGCCGCTCCACTACTCTACTTGTCTGCTATGCCCCAGCCATAATCAGGGAATCCCATTTCAAAGCCTTGCTAAACATGTGCCCAAGTATCCCTTTCAATGGACTTACCCCTGACATTAAAACTTCTGGTTTTAACCTTTTTTGGGCAGCAAATCATTATGTAAGACTTTGAGAATTTAACCCTCAAGTCTAGAGCCGCCATACAATTAGTAAAGGCGTCCAGGGAGGTTTGGAGGTTGTTGGCCGTCAAGGCCTTGAGTACAGTATCGTCCGCATACGAGAGCAGTGGAACTGGCTGTCCATTAATGTGAGGGAAATCAATTTTCTTGCCTAGTAAAAATGCTTCCAGACCATTTGTGTAAATTAAAAACAGAAAAGGAGCTAAAATGCTCCCCTGCCGAACTCCTTCGGTTGAGGCAATGGGCTTTGTCCTTTCCCTGTGTGATCCAAATCTTATGGAAACAGATTTATTAGTGTGTAGCCTTTTTAGGAGCAGGATTAGTGCACTCTCAAACCCCATTTCTGTCATTAGTGCCCACAGTTTCCCCCTGTTCACAGTATCAAATGCACAGGACAAGTCCATGAAGGCAAGGTGGATAGAACCACTCTTTGCCCTCATATACTTGCCCATGATCAAGGACAGATTTAGGCACTGCTCTGTTGTTCCCAATCCCCTCCCGAAGCCATACTGTGTCTTCGAAATGATCCCCCTACTAGTTGCCCATGACTCTAGTCGGGCAAGGATTACCCTACCCAATACTTTGGCGGTAGAGTCAATAAGGGAAACGGGCCTATATCAGGCAGGGTCATTTCTATTCCCTTTCTTGAACATGGGTACGACTATAGACCCTTTCCAGGATGCTGGAATTGTACCAACAACCACCGATTTAAAAATTTGTGTTAGCAGGGGTGCCCAAAGATTTATATTTAACTTAAGAAGATCTAGTGGAACTCCAACTCTGCACCACTCTACTTTATGCCACTGCATTCTATGCCACAGCACTGTGACACTCTACTGCACCCTATGCCACTCTACTGCACTACTCCACTCTAAGACGATCAACGCAACTCCCTCTATGCCACTCCATGCCACTTTACTCCACTCTATTCAATGATGCACTACTTCACTCTTCTCCACTCCACTGCTCCATTCTAAGCCATTCCACTCCAATCTATGCCACTCCACTTTGTGCCACTCCACTCTGCTAAAAACCACTCCACAACACTCAATGCCACTCCACTCTACTCCACTCTACTCCACTCTGGCGCTCTACTCAACTCTACTCCACACTATGCTCTTCCACTCTACAACACTCTACCATCTCCACAGCACTCTACATCACTCTGCACCACTCCATGACACTCCACTTCAGTCCGCTCCAACAGCAGCAGTTCCTCCGTCGCCCCACTGCTAAGAGCCAGCAGATGAAAAATAAAATGATGATAAAACAATTTATTATCATGTTATTTTCCCTGGCTATGCCGAGTCCACAGAGTGGCCCGAGTCTAGGACAGGGCGTGGCCATCTTCGAGGAACAGCAACAAGGGGGAGGAGTGGTGGGCACTGTAAGTGCACATGTAGCTTTGGCCGGCCGTCTTAGGATGGCCTTACCGACATGCACACTTACATTTCTCCAACCCAGCTGTGTTGCACAGGAACCGGGTGGAGAAGAGGCTCATACTGCCTGTGCCTGAGTGAGCATCAGACCAGCCTGCTCAGACCAATCCCAGTACTTCTGTCATGCTGGGTAATAGCATGACACCAGCATTGTGATTGGGTGTGGAGTCTGGGAGTTGGACTGCGCTCATGGAAGAAGCTGGACCCCAGCAGCCTCAGCGTCGGGTAAGTCCTTCTTAAAAATATTATTTCCCAGTCACCCCCATCCCCGCTGATTTCCACTTTCTATTGGAAGCAGCCACCACTTCACTCCATGCCACTCACCTCTACAATACTCAACTCTACACCACTCCATAACACTCTACTCTACTCCACTTTTCGACACCTCACTCCACGCCAATCTCCTTCACCCTACTAACTTTTAGCCGGGCTGAAAACCAGACATGCTGGTGTACAACATGGATGAGATATTTCGCAAAACCAATTGCTCTTGCATAGGTGAGACCTATTGGCTTGGTCAATACTTGTTTTAAGGATAGTCCGGTAGATGTAAGCCCCGTACTTGCTGCAATAGGACACAGTGTAGAAGGATTCCATGTTTCATCCGCAGAAAAACTGAAACAGCACCATTTTCATAAATGGATTCTCACATGTATTCATTTATTTTACCGGCGTTTAATTTATTTTGTATCACTGCTGTTTAATATTTTGAAAATTTCTCTGCTAGGTGCTGCTATAAAACTTAATGGCTGTAAAGACGTTTCCTATAGACTATGATGAAAAGAGCGCGGCTTGATGAATTCCTTGCTTGGGGAGTAGTCACGTTTATCTTTTCCTGTAAAAGATTTTGGAAGAGATGCGCAGGCTTTGTGGGGATCAACAGTGTGCAATTTGCTTACTTACTTGAAATATAAAACTACTAAAGGAAACCTGGAGCGGCAGCGGGGAGGTCGGGGGGTTGCTGTAGCCACAAACTGCATGACTACATTGTTTTGTAGTTGCATTCCTGTTTTCCTCTTAACACAGCTTGCCTAATCATTACTAACAGGAATTACCTGAAACTGCTACAACAGTGGAGTTCATCCTACTGATCAAATTGATACCACCTTTGTAGATATTTTCCTTTTGAGAATTTCTGTAGAGGAAACACCCTGTCCAAACTGGCCAAGTCTAGAAAAGTAATGCTGTGACTCAGAGATTTTATATGGTTCAGGAGAGGACATAAGAGGTTCCATAAGAAGACAGTAGGAGGCCTTGTGGCTTTGACATACCATTGTCTGCGGATGAGTTGGAGTACAGAAGAGTCCTTCATCGCTAACCATGGGAGACTCTGGGCAACCCGGGGATGCCATCGCTTGCTCTTGCGGCAGATAGGAATCTTTCTGAGGATGCTGTTAAAAGGTACATGATGTACATTTGCTTTTTAGCAGTCTATTGTGGCCAATTGTAAATTCTAATTGTGTTCTCTCCTCAATGTAGAAGCAATCCTCCAAAGTCTCTGCACATGATCCCATAGACTCCTTCCATCAGCTAACAACGAATATGAGCAGCTCTTTTGGGGGTGATTGCTTTCACATAATATACCGTTCAAAATACCGATATTATAGTGAGTAAAATGAAAATGGGGACCAAATGTACATGGTGTATATTATAGAATAAAAATTAAGATCCTTAATCAGCTACCGTCTAGACGGTCAAAGCATCGGTTAAAAGTCGCAATTATTCTGGCCCCCATTTAATGCCCAACTGACAAGAGTCATTGCTTCCATCCACGTCTGAACCCTGCTCCAGCATGGAAGGAGCTTCATGGTCCCCTGGAGAAGCTGGTGTTGGGGATTGCAGCATTTGATTGGTGAAATCCCTGCCTAAACACCCTTTTAATTTGCAGCGAGGCGATAGGACCAGGCTTCAGGAATTGGTGGAAGGAGGCCTCGAGAAACCATAGAAGCAGTTGCCCATGGTCCACTTTCAATAGTTGTTGGAGTTGGGTCCTCTTGACTATTTTCCTTGTGTGTTGATAGATTCATACAGGTACTTTATATAGAAGAATCCTGAAACTACAAACTTAATGAAAAGCTTCACATCTAATGTTTTTTTTAAGTCGCAGGAGAAAAATCTCCAAACTTAAATAACAAAATAACCCAATCAAGACATGCTATTTATATGTTAAAAATAAGAGGGTGGATTGGCAAAACCTTTTCCATATGTAAATCACACTTGGACATGGAAAATATTTATAATTCATGCATGAGTATTTGAGATATTTTTATAAAGTGGGAGACATATAAATGAATGCAGTTCTTGCAGGGATTTTGCTCAGGACCAGAACTATGCTTGGTACCATAGAACATCAGTATGTAGGAACTGAGTCACCATACCACCTCAGTATTTATGAGCTCACATCCCTGCCTCACTTGCCCTCCTAACCTTTCCAGAGAGGCAAGTGATTTGGCACCGCAGAACATAACACTCTCGTCCCTCTCGGGGATCTCTCACTCGTACTTGTCCACAATAAGATTTTTTTAAACGTGACACGAAGGAAGTTTACAACGTTTATTTAAACTATTGTGCTTTAAGATGCAATCATTGTGCCACAATTAGAAAGCAAATACATGTCAATAATATCATCAGCATGGTTAATAAACCATGTACCATAAAAAGCGCTGTCTTGTTATCTGACATAAACCCTCCTGTACTACTGAAGTCAAGTGGTTATAAATTATAGTTTTTTGGGTTTAGTGGCAGACCCCCTAACTTAGCTTACATAGGTGGATGTGCTACATCTCAGATGACACAGCACTGTTGTCTCAGGGCCTTTGCTCTGTGTGTGTTTTCTCAGAGCCCCTGTCTTTAGTTATATGACAACATATGTGTGTTCAAAACAGCAGCTATATTATTTTATTATGTCTAGGTACTAGTTTCTGACCAAAGAGAATAACAAGGGGCCATGTTGTTTGACCTTGCCCAGGCCGTTCAGACTAAATCCCAGGAAAAGAGGAAAATATGAAAACATGGGCTGGTTCTGTGTGAAAATTAAATGTGGCACAAAGGCAAGCGTGATACTAAGGAATGGGTGCAAAATAAAAGCGGCATACAGTGTGCACAATTAGGCTAAGATACAGGTAAGGGTGGTGGGGCTTAGTGGGGGGAGATTTCCACAGATGACCTCTAGGGGAAATTCATTATTTATTTAATTTCCCTCATGGTCATCTGTAGAAGCCCTCCTACCCCACCCCAGCCTCACCACCCCACCGCTCTTACCTGCCAGGGTTGCACCTGCTAACATAGGGAAAACAACAATGGCCCATAGAAGAAATACACAACATGTGAGATCTACTTGTGCATGCTGTTGCACTCATATATAGGCTGACCATGTATAAAGTTGCGAAGTTAGTTTACAACAGTGGGCATCCTGCAGTAGTGTCCTCTGAGTAGTCGGGGGATACAATGGAAATGCAATAATCACATGCACAGTCATAATTTTGTGGGTATTGTCAAAAACTTTTCAACACATTTCCCTCTCTTATCGACACATGTAACATTTATCTCAATGGGCTTTGTGTAACAGTTGCAGTGAGTGTGGAAAAGAGTGCAATCATACATTATGGGGTCTGGGTACGGAGAAGAAGCATCATTTTTTTTTTATTGAGTAAGAAAAAGTTGTTCAACTATGTTATACTCATTTATAACCCATATAATTGCATAATGAAGGCAGTGAGTTCAGTGCACCAATACTGGGTAGTGGAGCAGGGGAAGAGATTTTGAAAGAAGCGTAGTCATTGTGATTTTGTAATAATGCATGAATGCACTGCACGTCATAATTTAAACAAGTCAGTAATGCATATTAACCCATCAAAGAGTTGTGCCTTATGACGTTGTATTCTAGTAAAACATGCGTGTCATAATCTACAAAGATTTTGTGCTCCACCCTCTCCCATTTATTTTTAAGCTATTGAAATGTTGGCACGAACAGCTTTTGCTATAAATAACTTTATTATTATATTAAGGTATTAAGGAGGATTGATTGATAAAAGTTATTTCAATTCTCACCAACCAATCAGTTAAAAAAAAAGAAGAAAACTACACTAACCTTTAGAGCTTTAGTTGGTTGGTGAAAAAGTATATGTTTTAAAACGTTATAATAAATTCTTGATTGCTATAAAGATATTAGATGTGTTGAAGTTTAGAAAAAGAACGCCTTTGGCCAATGCAGTGTGATAGAGGTAATTCAACAATCCCTTTTCCCCACCAACCCCAACAATTTTTGAAACTCATAAAAGCGTCATCAACTTTTAAAGAAGATGAAAGTGTCTCATAAAATGTTTTGTAAGTTTATATGTAGTGGAAGTGTGACTGCATCAGGTGAATGTTCGCAGCTGACAAAATGTGACATTCTCGAAGACATGAGTCAGAAACCCACCAAGGCAGACTCAGCTTTCCATCCCTCTACGGACTCTAAACTGAATACCTTATACATTGGATAAAATGGCTTCTTATTGACACAGTTTAGAGACCGCAAACGTGCAATATGGAATGCTATTTAGAAACAACTTGCTATCATTTATTTGCTTCTTGATTCTTCTTTCTCTACAGAGTCGGCATCAAAGTGCTTTACAATAGGTTATGGCCATTGTGTCTGCCTAGAGACTAAGGGGCTGATTATGACTTTGACGCTGCGGAAGCAGGGCGGCACGTCATCTCCCCAATCCCGCACCACCAAAGTCAACCAGCGCCTGCCCGCCCACCAGATTAGGAGTTTTCTCATGGTCTGGCAGGCGGCCCTTTGGCGTTTCTATGGCGATGCCATTGAAAAAGACTCTGCCATCGGCACGTCAAAGGCAGTACCTGCACGGCATGGACTTGCAGTCCATGTCGTGCAGGTACTGGAGTGCATGCACACAGGGTGGAACAACATGTTCCCCCCTGCATGCACCTCAACTTTCTGTCACGGTTGGAGTAGGAACCACCATGAAAACCATGGGGGGGAAAAAAAGGGAAAAAATAATTAAAAAATGAAATGCTTCGGTTGCAATAAAAAAAAGTAAAAAAAAAAAAAAAGAAAACCATGGCAGAAAGGAAACTGTAAAATTGTTAGCGGGAGCGCAGCGGTCCCGTCAAGCATATCGCGTCCTCAAATCTGCTGCACCATCTCCAGGGATCCCTGATCCCTGGCGGCTGTGGCTGTGCAATGGTGGTCCGACCACCCTAGTTGTAATAGGGCAGTCGGACCACCAGTGCGGTGTTGGCTGGACCGCCACCACCACTGCCATGTCACCGTGGGTCTAGCGGTCATAATCGGGCACTGTAACTTGACTAGGAGAGGAAAATTCCTGTGTTCATGTCGGAACAACAGCCATATCAAGATATGCAATGCGGATCACTGGCACTTGGTCCAATCCCAGGTGCTCCACTAAAATCAATAATTGTATGCCTCCCAAATTACAGGGACAGAGATGCAGTGCTGATGTTGGCAGGCAAAAAAGGAGCCTACAATACTCTGGCTCTTTGGTGTCTTTCTTCCCTTACTTCACCATCTCAGTACAGGAAGCCCACCCAAGATGCTTTGCCAGCTTAAAAAGAAGCTACAAGCAATTAAACTCCCTATACTCTATCCTGTGTGACTCAAAATCACATGGAATATTAAAGCACAGCTCTTCATACACCCTTGGACAGCACACGTATTTCTTAAGAAAAGTGAAACAAATGACACCTCCCCTGATCTATGGCTGCGTGTGGTAACCCGGCAGAGATGGTGGATGAAGGAAGCTAAGACAGTAGAATGTGGCACATTCATTTAAATGCTAATGATGGTGCATATGAATGGTACCCAGCACAAGCAGTGTGAAATCACTGAAGTAGTATATGGTGAGGTTACAATAGCAATGTAACAACATTGCCTCTGGTGGAGGTGCTGACTATATATACATGCAATATCACTCTGTAAAGGGAAGATATACCTTATGGATGGGGGTAGCACTGAAACTACACAGTAAATCTGTAATATGCATGATACTAGATGCAACAGGAGAAGATGATGGACACGATCAATGTTCTACTGCAAGGTGGCCACCACCACTATAGCGGAGGCTGAGTTGCTTGGCACTATTAGTGTTACACGCTATACTTCTGTTTTATGGTTGATTTGATTCCTAAATTATATGGTTGGAAACGTGCGGTATTGCAGCTGCTAGTTAAGGTGAGCAGTGTAGGATGGTGGTGAAAAAGAGTTACTTTATATTACATGATATTACCCAAATTGGGAGAACAGAATCTCTTTGGGTAGCAGATAAGCACTATGATGCAGAGAGAAAAACATGACACAGAAAGAATTACATCTTTGCATGCTCGCCTGACAAGTTAAAAGCCTGAATGGTGCGAGATAGCAGTGTACCTGCATAGACAGAAAATCTTAATTGTATTTTTTAGTGGTGGCGGCGGCCTACCTAGCTTGGTAGGCCGGGCGGGTGGGGGAGGAGGGTTGGGTAACAATATCAAATTAAAGAAGACTTACCTGCCGTTCCGATCCCGCTGATGTTTCCGGTCGCCTCGTTGCTTCTCTCATCCTACCCGGATGTGGATGGGCCTTAGGGCACAGATTCCACACGCAATCCACACACTGCTCTCATTGCAAGAGATCACCACCAGGATTGGTCTGAGCAGCCTTGTTTGTCGCTCGGACAGTGCCTTGGAGCCTGTGGCTTTTCTCCAACATGGCTGTGCAACACAGATGGGTTGGAGAAGCACCAGTTCGTATGTCTTTTTGGCTTTCCTAGCATGGCCGGCCAAACAGACATGCGCACTTATAAGTGCACACTACTCCTCCTCCCTTCCATGTCCGGCCCTATCCCTATTGTGCAGCTCGGACAGCAATAAATAAAATGATAATAGCATTGTGTTATTATCTTTTTATTTATGATCTGCTGGTTCTGAGCAGTGGGGCGACATTTTTCTGCCATTACAGAGAAGCTGCCCCTAGTATTCTTGCAAGAGACACATTTGGCCAAATTTCTTGAGAGGCCTCAAACATACACCTCATTTAGCACCTTTGCCAGAGGCGTGGCCTGCGGAGACTTTCTGCCGCAGGTGGAGAGGGACCTCCCATTCCCTCACCGGCTTCACAAAGTCACAGATGAGGAAGTGGGATAAGTACTATACAGGACACACTTGAAGGACAACATATTATGCTTCTAAATGTTTGTGTTGCAAACATGGACATCCCATAGTTTTATAGGAACATACATCTCTTATGCGCCAGAGTAGAGCCTTGATTAATACTATGCGGGGGAGGCCGCAACACCATGCTAGTCTGTAGTTGTGCCCAGAGGCTTAATCTGAAGCAACACGGTGTGTGGTAGAGTATAGGGTATACTCGCAGATAGACCATTGGTTATCCTTGCAAGATAGCTGCCATTTGGGTGTGTGTCTCCCATATTGCTGGAGCTAAAATTTCCAGCTGCAGTGCCACGCCTCAGGCTTTGGCTCTTCCTGACGGCGGTGCTCTTAGACATGGTGTTCAAATCAGAGTCGCAAATTTTGAACTATTTTCAGCCAAATGAAGGGTCTGTTACTGACAGAGGCATATGTAGGAGGTCTTTAAGGCCTAGGTAAGGGGAGTGTGTATATCAAAGTAATCGGTGAATTGAACACCATTCACATTCTTTGAGAGGTGGATAACCGTTTTCCTCTATGCAGATTACGTTCTGCTTTATGTCCACGGCAAACAATCTCTCTGCTATTCTACATGAGATTCATCCATCTAGGGGCTATCTGGCCTTAAGAGTAACTGAGACAAGCCCCTAATCTTCCTGCTAACAGTCTAAGCTTAATTGTCTTTAGCTGCAGGACAGCCAGTGTGCTGCTTGGATAGAAAGGCACTGGTTCACAGCTTTCTTGTTATGACATGCTGCTTGTGCATCTTTCAGTTCCCTCTACGGTGCACTAGTTAAGGCTCACATTCACAAAATAGAAGAAGGGATCCAGCTTCCACCCCACATCACAGAAAGAACTTGTACAATAGATGTTACTGCCTGTGTGCCATAGGACTGTTGTCTTCTGCGGATGTACATCCTTTTCTGGCAGCGGGCTGTGCCTCTATTTCACAACAACCCCACTGAGCGCCAACATTCTCCTGCTGTAGGCAGGCCCCAGCCCAGCCACTAGAGGGAGACAAGAATAGCCATTTGTAAGTGGGGGTGAACAGAGGCATTACAGACTGCGGGGACATGTGAACACTGGAAAAGCTGTGGATCCTTACCTACTGGGGTACCAAGCTAATCAAGAAAATGGAATTCCTGTTGATAGGACCCAAACTAGGCAATGTGAAACCGCTCTCCATCGACTTCAAACCCTTCCCTTGGACACCAGCCCCCAGCAAACATGTCTGGAGACAGTGTTCAATGCCCAGTCACAACACAGCAGTCTGTTTTTAAAGCATGATTTCTTATTTAAAGTGACTTCTTGTCATTGATGAGCAATGTTTGTGGCTAACTAACAAAGTGCTGCTCATTTTATCGATTGTTTGAAGGATGAAGTAATATTCAAGCAGTAGTATTTTGCGTACTCTCACATGCCCTTGTCAATTGCCCCCACACCATCTAAAATGGCAATAATATGGGAACATTCAGGGAATATTCATATACAATTAGTGCAAAGAGAAAGCACTGTGACCTCATAGTACTTTTACTGATAGGGAGAAGGACGTGTCAGGCCCATTTTACAAAGGCATGTGAGAGTGTGTGATGGAGCACTGGTGAGTGTGTGTGATGGAGTACTGGTGAGAGTGTGAGAGTGTGTGATGGAGTATTGGTGAGAGTGTGTGATGGAGTATTGGTGAGAGTGTGTGATGGAGTACTGGTGAGAGTGTGTGATGGAGTACTGCTGGAGTACTTCTTCCCATACTCATTAACGCTTTTTGTGAGACGACCCTTTAACCACTTGCATAGAGCCCTCTTTATGGGGCTTATCTAAGTGCATGAGACTCGCATGATCAGCCAGGCTAGTATGTTCTTATGGGTTACATGTTCATCTCTGAGTGGTCATGATACGGCTCCGCACCGGATATTACATTCCAGTGGTGCACATCTGCTAGGCTCCGCTAGTGATTTATTTCTTCACCCTGAACAAATGCATAATTGTGCATATTCGAGATTCTCCTCCGTGGTTCTGGAGAGAAGTGCGGCCTTTTCTAATCCAGGGATTGAGTTTGACTTCGGCTAATGCTCAGATGAAGCTGTCTGATGTATGGTCCTCTTTGAAGACGTATCACGTGTAATATTTCTTTAACTGTAATGAGCCTGCTTCCTGCAGCAGGGCAGTTCTGCGGCAGCCCTCCCTTCCAAGCTCTTTCTTTGCCTTAGGTCTGTATTTCGTTTGTTGTGTGTGCTGTTAGCCATTAGACTGCAGGGAGTCGAGATTTACCTCTTAGAGCGACCGCATTTATTTTGTATCTGTAGAAAAGCAAATTCTCCAGTTGAAGGGGACATCCAGGGTATTAGCAAAAAGGTATTAATATTTTAATTACGAGTGAAATGCGGGATCTTGACTGTTCCGCTATAGAAAACAGCTCAGATAATAACTTGCTTTTGCACACCCATTCATGGCACACTTCTGCCACTTCTAAGCACTGTACATCCCGACGCTTACCACATTTAATTGCTCTCACTGCAAGACAGAATCAAGCAGTAATAATATTACAAAACGTCAACTATATGGGAAAGGCTAAAAGTTCTAAAAGAATCCCATTAATGATCTGTGCGGTGTGCGCAGACAGCGGGCACTCCTCTGCTAGAATGGAGGGTTCCTGTCTTGAAGGCAGGCATCGGCCCAGGTTGCTCTATGGGACGGGATGTCTGTAGACTCTTCCGAGTGTTCTCCAGTGCACACTCTGCAATCGTGACAGTGTGCAGGGGTATTATAGAACATGACACCAGCTGAAAGTTGTGTGTGCAAATATGCAAAATGCATGTTATTCTCCGTCTGGAGTGGTGAAATAGATTTTATGAATCTGCACTTGCAGCATGCGCTCACACATTGCTCAAGGAAGGAAGGACGTCTGGAGATGTTTGCTTGCTTCCTCCATTTATCACAATGTTTTCACGAAATGTGTTCACGCAAAAGGCCAGCAGACATTTTGTACAACCTTCCGTCATGTTCATTTCAGAAAAAGTAAATCGTGCTTTTCTCTGCCTCTGCAGGTTGGCCTTCCTTCTATGACGTCATCAGCCTGGAGACCATCACTTTTACCGACGACTTCTCTCATGGGATGCACAGGGTGGAGACGAGCTGCAGTCAGGTCAGTCGACAGCACTGAGAGAGCCACATACCTGATTGCAATGACTGGGAGGAATGACGTGAAAATGGTCCAGACCTTCTTTACCTATTAAGTACATATGACATGATAAAGTGGTAGGAGTCAAAAACTAGATCAAATCCGTATGTCACCGGTTGTGCTGATAAAGAACATGGCGTTTGGCAAACCCCGGCATATGGGTGGATAATGCCTTATGCATGGCGACAATTTAAAAATCTTGTGATTAGTCACAAAACAAAATTTCTAGGCAGTTTTAACTATTAAAATAAGAACGTAAATCCAGAAAAACATTGCATATTATTAATGTGTCGTGACACAGAGATAGCAGCTAAAAAGAGGAGTTGTAACTCGTCACTGGCCATTAATACATGCCTGGAGTAAAATATAAGAGGATCTATTAAATATTTAAAGATTCCATGTGGTGTAGACGCCTTAACTGTGTGTTTGAAGAGGTGACCTGTTTTGTAAGACTCACTACTCTTCGTAGACCACTACATGATTACGACACTGTTCAGTGTAGAGTGAACTTCCAACACCATGCTAGATAGTTAGTATATATCCATGCAGAGAGTACCATTGTTGAGTGGTGGAAGGGTCCATGACTCACAAGACCTGAAGCCTCAAGTGGGTCATATAGCACCGACCCACGTAGATTACCATATTATTTAAATCCTTCTTTGTTGAATTGAACCTTTACTAGTCTCATTATTGAAATTATTTGTATTCTTATCGTTTTTACTATTACCCTTATTTATTGCGCTGTAGCAGATTAACTTCTTATTGTCTCGGATAGTATACCGTTAATCAACTTTCTGCTACAATATTCAATTATCAACCATAGAAACTTTCACCAAGATTTATTTTTGATATCCATTTTAGTGTGGTGCTCACCTGGGACATCTCTTCGATGATGGTCCACGTCCAACTGGTAAACGATACTGCATAAACTCTGCCTCTTTATCGTTTGTGCCCAAGGACCCTCCTGGCACAGATGGGGATCGCAGTTCCACCACAGGCGTGAAGAAAGAGCTGTAGAATGAAGAGCGAGGAAAAAAATATTTTTCTTATAACCTACACTGCTGTTTTCTAAGTCACCTCTCATATCAAATGTGGTTTAACAATACAGGAATCATTGCTGTATATTCACTCTTTTACCCAAATCAAAGATTCGTCATATATGACCTCTTATTTGTTCCTCTTTTGAGATTTAAATTACATACTGTAAACCCGCCAACGTGCCTGTTTTAAAATTATTTTAGGGGTGCTAATGGGGAATTCATACTGAAATGTGCTCTGCATTGAGTTAAACAACTTTAAGTAATCCCATTGTTAAACCACATATAAAACACATACATTTGTTTCTGTTTGGCTAGAGTCAGAAACTGGAGAACACACATTTGAAATTCATACTGCTGCGGGTATTCAGTTGAGAGACCTCTCCCCACAAATTCCATTGGATGGTTCCGCTAATGGGTAGGAAGTTATGACCTTTTAAAATGTTCAAATATGGTGTTGGACGCTGCCATGCTGGTTAGGGTCGGTCTTCTTAACATGGCATCTTACCATGACATGACTGAAGGACTCTAGTCTTGCCCCTCAAGCATGTAATGACAAGAGGTGATTTGTGACTACCTTATGATAGCAACATGGGCTGAGGGCCCGATATTCAAAACATCTAACCTTGAATAACATGCCGGGTTCCATTCGCATTGCACAGAGCATCAAGTAAAGGTCAGAGTCTCTTGCCAAGGGCTTAAAACACCTTTGTGGAAGACAGAGGTAAATAAGGATGGTGTTGAAGGAATGTAGCTATAGGGCCCGAGTGCGATCTTGGCAGATGGGATACTGTGCCACAAATGTGATGGATATCTCCATCACAAACATGACGGATATCCCGTCCGCCATATTACAGGTGCCTTAGGATGTTATAGAATTGTAATTTAGCAGATGGGATATCTGCCATGTTTGTGATGGAGTAACTCTGTCCACCAAGATCGTAATCAGGCCCTAAGTCATTGAAGTATTTTTTTTAGCTGCAGGCCTCCCACAGAAGCAAATTCATCATCATTGCTTTTATGCAATTGACAGTTCTAATCTAAGATTGCCCAATTGTGTCATGTGTCATAGCCTTTTCAGAATAAGTATTCCTATCTGCTGAAGTAACATCTCCAACGTTTCTGTTTTTCACTGTCCTTCACGCCTTAAACCGCGTATTGTCTGCAAGAGCACCCTTAGCATTCACAACCTGGGTATTGTTTTGCTTACAGCTCCTTGATTTTTGACAGTCATTTATTTTTTATTTTTTAATGTCTTTTCATGTTGACGAGGTCTAGCTCCCCACTTGATCCTGCAACCCTGGATACTAAAGAAGGCCAGCCCCGTTCTTCTTGACCTGGTAAACCTGTCACTTACTACAGCGTCTGTTCCTCGGGCTTGGAAGCATACCATGGTTCGGAAAACCACACGTTCGATGCTTCTAAACTCGAGAACATGCATTCTCGCTCCTATCAGGTTTTGCGAAAATGATCAAAAAACATGTCAACATACAGCTATCCAGTCTTCTTGAATCTCACAGTCTCCTAAACTCCTTCCAAACCAATTGTGGTCCCTGCCGTAGAACTAAGTCAGCTCTCTTCGAGGTCACAGAAGAACTGAAAGCCACTCTGGCCAGGTTTGTTGCTGTTGTAGGAAACTACCACCAGCACTACTGAATGCCTGGATTGCCCTGCCTAGGTTTGATTGCCAACACTTGCCTCTTTTCCAATCACCCTTGGCTTCCTGTCTCTTTATCTCACTTCTGCTAGAGATTTTTCATCCTGATTTGTCTTCCATTGTGAGTTTGAGTACATACAAAGCAGGACTAGTCCCAATACTGGAAAGGCCTCTGGAAGAGTTGCCTTACTGTGGAAGAGTTGCACGCACATCCGCCCTATACCTTGCAGGTGTGTAAGTCTGTAACAGTTCTCCATGCCTTGTCACTTGCACCTGTGCGGACACCTCTGGATGGGCTTCAAAGGTGTAATTTTTGTTGCATACAAATGTGATTTGTGACTAACTGCATAGCTTTAGTTGCAAAGACAAAATGGCAAAGTGCACAAACACCCTTATGCAGATGTGAACAAATAAATACGCCTAACACTGGTCCCTGAAACTTGACTGGGCTGGTCTGTCATAAATCAGCTTAGGTTATGTTATAGCATAGATACCAATGAACAAGGCATTTGGTTATTGTTCATTTACAGTTCCTTTACAATTTAAAACAAAGGAAAAAGGCTACTCACTTTTGGCTGATAGCGCGAGGGATTTTATCGCTTTTGAGATGAGCGTTGCTGATAGCACGCTAACTCAGAGATAAAATTCCACGATAGCCGGCGATAATTATCCTAGCGCTAAGTGCGCTTAGCAATAATTATCGTCGGCCCTTGATGATATGCCCCAAAGTTAGCACTGTCCCCCTGCTAACTACCGATATGTAGAACACTTAGTGCTGTTATCCTGTGCCAGAGATGTTCAGTGCAGAGCCAGGAGGGCAGCATCCATGTCAATTTCCCAGGATTACCACTATGTAAATTAGATCTATTTAAATGAATGGAAATCTAGTGTAGATACGTTTTTCCTAGCACACAGGCCTCATAGCAAACTGTTTAAAATGTCCACTACTACAGGGCCTGGTACAGTTTTTATTTTCTAATCTTATGGGGGATGTTCTTACCCCACTCTGTAGGTCCCATAAATTGATTCAAGGTTTCTTCCCTGCTTTATTTACTGGTTTCTCTGTACGCTCTCAAAATCCAATGAGAGTTTGAGCCCAATTAATCTGCGTTTGTTTTCTCTTCCTGCCAGAAACGATGTATATGTTTATCGTGTGATTTTACCAAACACTTCACATGGAAAAACCATGCATCTGATGGCACACATACAACTAGGCGCTCATCCCTGACAGTTTGAACATCCAAAGGCCCACAAAGAAAGCAGGCGCCAACAGGCCTTTTCAGCATATGGGCCATGCCCATCGAATGATCCCCCCTTTGTACATCAGACTATCTCCTTTTTTAGTACAATTCTTAAAAGACTTCAACATTCTCCCTTTAATGTTCTCCCCCATAATTCCCTCGGTCTTGTTTTCTTGTGCAGCTTTCCCTTATACTGGACTGACTTCACTTTGTGAACATACCTGCTTATCTCTCGTGCGTGACATATACTGTATTGCTATGTATCGCAATCCACTGCCTTCCGGGGCTTGGCCCATTATCTACAAATATTTCCATTAAAAACAATGGGGCAAGAGCTTTCTCATTTTCTGAGTCCACGCAACCCTGGAAGTGTCTCACGATTCCATAGCTTTTCCCTTTGTTCTACAAGCCCAGATCAGCTTTTTGCCTGATGCTGGCAAAGGAGGTCACGGAGACCCAAGGGAACCTTCTCCTGTCCTGGATGGGCCTTCTCTTAGCATCAGGTTATGCCTTCTTTCCAAGGGGTGCCATAAAACACACACAAGGATTACAAGGCAGTGAGACCGAGCCGTGACTTGTAGGAGCAATATCGCATTACCAGGATCTCAAATTTAAAAGTTGCAAAATTTGGTATGATTATGCGTGTGAAGGGAGGGCATTTTTGGTGGGACCTGCACTCTTGGGTGTTTGATCCAGACTAGTACGTTTATTCTGCCTAGCTCAATGGAGCAGTGGGTCTAGAAATGTAGGAAATATAACCTGTGCCTTGAGTGCATGGTCATTTATCATTATTGTGAGGGTGGGACAGAGGAGGGGGGGTTGGAGTCCACTTTCGCATAGACTGCTCTTTTGTTTGGATTTGGAATTTGACTTTGAATGAAAGAAAAACAAAGATTTCTGCAGTATCTTGGTTTATGAATGATAATGTTTCCTCTCTAGCAACTTTTGCTAAATATTGTTCGCATAACTAAAAAATAAGTCGTACAAGGCATTCCTTTTAGAAAATAGCTCTTCAGCTCGTAGCTGTATTGTGTTTTTTTAGATGATTTTTTGGGGGGAACGGGATATTTAAATAAAAAAAATTGTGCAGTGGTTTTCAGTAGTCTGCTTGGCAGCGAAATACCGAATGAATTGTGTATTTGCTCTATGAGCTAGGAAGATACCAATGTTTTGTTTCCTGTTCCTTAATTTAGAAGCACACACATACTATTTAATTGCCCAAATATTACATTGCAGGAAAATGGTATAAACTATTTTTACTTATTAAATTTGGAAGCAAAGTGTATAAAATATGTTTACATTCAAATTATATTTACAGAGAAAAACTTTATATGCTATATTCTAATGTTCAATAAAATTGCATTCTAAGTTGCGTCTATGGTTTGGTCTTCTCAAAAATGCAATGCCTTCAAAAAAGTTTAAATAGTACTTAGATGTTTGATTATGAGTTACAGTTTCTGTGTTAACCAAGTAGATATGAATAATGTTTGTCCAAAGAAAAATAGCATGCGTTTGAAGTTCATCTGTATTACGTACAAGGCAGAGTCAGAGTTTAAGTGCCTTTCCCGCACATAAGTATGGTTAAGGTTAGTAAAAGTGCGAAGTGATTTAAATCTGTCTTGTGTGTTTCACTTGTTAGACCATGGGTAAAGTATCCTAGCTCCACTGGAAGCTGCAAACGTCTACACCTAGTGTGACTTTGAGCTGCCATGGGAAACAGTGCCATTGTGGCTTAAAGTTGTGCCTACTTCATGTTTTAGAGTCTTTAAGTCAATGCGTTCTTTTCTCAAAGGCAATTGGCTAATGGAATCATGTAGCTCGAAGGTTGTTTCTGAGCAAAACCTGAAACCACGTTCACCATCAATACTAATCATACTGTGTGTATGTCAACAACATGGTTGACGCATACGGTTGTAATTGTGGGTAGAGTGAGAGGATACAATCTCTCGAACTGTGATTTTAAAAAATGGCTCTTCACAACACGTTTCAGGGAACCCTTGGGGTTTTTGATGCTATGCTTGATCCATGTCCTGTTCATTCAAAACCTCCTTGGCAAGGGTTGGCCACAGGTCCAGGCCTTGCACCCACTCAGCATGTGGAACCAACCCAAGTTTTGCATGGCTTTTGGCCTGTGCATAGCAGGAGTTGCCTGTAGCCCAACCAAGAAAGCGGGACCAACCTTTGCAATGCTCCACCAAGGGTTGACTGAAGGGCCTGACCCATGGACCCAGGGCCTCAGCCTCTGAAGACTCATCTGTGCTGTGGATGTTCTTTGCCCATGTGCTAGCTAGAACCTACACCTAGCCTAGCATGGGTGGGCAGCCTGACAATGGCGAGGCCTCCTGCCAAATTAATGGCCGGCCAATCGCCTCTACACAAGATCTTTGTCCACATGCAGTGGGGGCTACCTAAAGCCAAGCCCTTCCAACCATCCATGGGTGTCTAACTCTGTACATGGCCAACAGCCCTAAAGAGCAGGGTGGCAAGGCCCAACTCCCAATCTCCTGCATGGCCAATCTTTGCTAAGCGCAGTCTTCAGCCATGAGCAGTGAAGGTTACTAAATTTGGCCACGTTTGCAAAATACTTGCTCATCTTCTCACACATTTGTGGATCTGTGGCCCCAAATCCAGGTTCTCAAATCTTGCTTGAAAAACAGGGGCTTTTTAATATTCGAATCAGTATGTGCCTCTCTGGGACCACCTACATCCTCTCTGGGGTCAGGAATACTCAGTCAGCGACTTGTACTCTCGATGTCACCTATTTCCTGGTCAAATACTTTGTTGCCTGGCATCCTGAGGCACACACTACACCCAAAGATGCAAGTGCTGCCAGCCAATCCAATTGCTTGGATCCTAGAATGTTCCATATCCTCATAGATTTTGCTTGCCCTCATCAAGTGAGGCATGTTTATTTTTAAACATTTGGACCCTTAAACTCTCTAAAGATCCAGATCCATGCAGAGTCACATGCAGAAACCCTTGCCTGATTAACCTTTTGAGCTGCTGACAAATATTTGAAGTGTGAATATCTCAAAAGCTACTAAATGGGTTTATATAAACCCATTCTAAGGCACTTTTCTGAATAAGATTCTAGTTTCAGGCCATGTTTGGGGTAATTCTATTCAGACGTATTTGCTGTAGGCACGAGCAAAGTTTATTTTTGGAGTTACAAAGGAAAATGCAGCGTTTTGCTCTACCCTGTAATTCCCCCAAACAGATTTGCACCAAACTGACAAACCGACTCTAACAAATGCACCGAGTGCCAAATTTCATACAGATCCTTTAAATGGTGTAAAACTGCACAGTCACTATTGCTCAATGTGCCATTCATTTATACCTCTCTGGAGTCACGAGCCCTGCCAATAATGAACTATGGTAGTAAATAGCACATCCCACTCTCTGCATCTGTATATACACTATGTTAATGGCGACACAGACATTGCATCTAATAAGACATGCAAATCCCAAGTTAAGTTATTGCCTTCTCCCTGCTGTACTGAGTCGATCTTAACTCAGAAACCTACTAGTTCTTTAAGTTAAAAATGAGATGTTTTTTAAATGATGGTTCATGTGTTAATGTACGATGGGTTCTGTGTAGATGTACAAAAGAGTGTGTGAGCATTTCATGGTGATTGATTTCGTCTTTTAGTGAGTGAATTAACATAACTGGGTGTTTGTGTAATTGACAGGTGTTTCTCTACATACAGTGGTGGTTGTGCAAACATAGTGGTTGGTGTGTGGATATGTGATGTCTGAATAACAGAGTGTACGTTTGTGCTTTAACAATACACATAAAATAAATAAATATCAATATTTGTTTATATATATTTATTTGTAGTTTGGCTTTATAGAGCGTCAACATTCACCCATACTGGAGAATCTTGGTACTAGAATAGCAAATGCATCAAACAGGTGCATTCTTGGTAGATCATGCCCTCCACTTCTGCAGGATCCTACTGTACACAATGCTAAAGTCCAAATGCATTGGCAGACTAGTTGGACCCTCATGGACATTTAGCAGTTTCACAACCACACTCACAGGGTCTACTCTTTCTATTCCCCACACACTTTGCATGAGCATTCAGATAGAATACTATGCTCATTCTGGTTAAGCACTCTTGTCAAGCAAGCGGACTACTTTAACCAAAGCGTTTCCGACCATAATCCACTGCAGATGACCCTTAGCTGGGGTCGACCATGTACTCCCGTTCCCACCTGGTGCATGCAACCCAGCATGCAAGCAGACGCAGAGTTCCTCTTCTTGCTTCGCACAGCAATCGCAGAGTTCTTTGAACTGAACCAGGGCACAGCCTCCTCTGGAGCAATTGAATGGGAGGCATTTAATGTCTCAATTAAGGGGGATAGTGTAGGCTCCACGCTGGGTGCAGAGTGCAAATTGGAGGCACAGCTTAAGGGCACTGAAGGATCCCTTGAATCCCTGGAGCACTACCATCTTGTGCAAGGTGTCCCACACCATCCCCTATCGCAGGAACGCACCCACCATATAGAGCTCCTTGAGTGACTCTGCTGCATCAATATTAGGACTTATGTGGTGCATACACACTTGAAGGCGGACAAGCCAGGCCCCTTACTGGCTTTGCTAGTACAGCAGGATCAAACCCACCAACCTATTACTTCCATCAGAACATGGCCAGATTCACTTCTACTCACACTTATGCTCATTGGGGAGAATCTCCCCTTGCCAATGATATCCCAGCCCAGTGGATGCCTGCATGGGGATTGCCACAGAAGAGCGATCGCCAAGCAAGAATTCACCCACTAGACCCCAGGGGTTTTGGGGGACCATCCCCTGGGGCAAAGGCTTGTGCTCCCCCAGCCCCATCTAAAATCCAGTCTTTCTGCCCCCCATAGGGGTTGATGGGGGTAATTAACCCAATCTGCCCCCGTGGGGGGGTGGGGGGCAGAAAGCCTACTAGACACCATGAACTTTAAAAATAAATATAGTAGCGGGGGCTACACAAAATGGGCATGGCCATGCCCCCACCCCAAATAAACATTTTGACAACCTTTCAGCTCCCCTGGGGAATGGATGGTGAGGGATTTTCACCAATCTGCCCACCCAGGGAGACAGAAAGCCCACTAGACACCAGGCCCCATCCCAGCAATGATGTGGACAGTGTTTCTACCCCCTTCCCCACACGGGAGCAGATGGGCTAATCACGCAATCTGCCCCGGGAGTGGGAGGGGGGCAGAAAGTCCACTACACACCAGGAAATATTATAACAAGAAATATACAGGTAGGAGCTGCCTACCATGGGCATTTCCATGCCCCCACACTAAATAAATATTTTAGGTTTTTCAGGCCCACATGAGACAGATAGGGGAGATGGTTGTGGCTGCACACCATGGGTATGGCCATGTCCCCACCCCAACAACGAGGCAGGCAGTCTTTCTGCCCCCTCGGATGGCAGACAAAGTAATTACCATTAATCTGTCCCCCGGGGAGCAGAAAGCCACTAGACAACAGGGAATATAATTGAAAAAACTATAGGGCCGGGGGCTGTCCACCATGGGCATGGCCTTGCCCCCACCCCAACAATGAAGCTGACAGTCTTTCTCATCCCCTGGGAGGCAGATGGAGGCAATTACCCCCAATTGGCCCCTCTGAGGGGCATAAAACCGACTGGACTCTTTGGACTGCATTTATGCAGTTTTGTTTTGGGGAAGAACTCCCTGGGCATGGGCCCATGCTGACCCATACCCTGAGGTCCAATAGACTTTCTACTCCCAGAGGTATTTCCCCCAGTCTACCATCCCAGGGAGGGGGGCAGAAGGCCCACTAAACATCAGGATTTTCATATTGGTGTCAAAACAAACAAAAGGAGGTGGTGGCGTACTCTGGTATCAAGCCATACCCTTGCCCCAGATGGGCCAATAGCATCTTTCTGCCCCAATTGAGATAATTTACCCCAAATATGCTTCCGGGGGCGAGGGTTAGAAGGCCCACCATTTGAGGCAAAAGAAAGGTGTCTGACAGGCCATACTCCCACCCCAAAAGGGGCAAACCAGTATTTTGACCTCCACGGTGGACAGAGAGGGATTTTCCCCCCAATTTGCCCCAGGAGACAGAAAGCCCACTGGTTGCCAGGGTTATTTAAAAAAAAAAATGAACCTCACCCCTTAAGCCTTAACAGTCTTTCTGCTCTTCTACGAATAGCGACATCCAGTCTCCCAGCCAAGCAAGAGGGCATTTGATTCTTTCGGGCGTTGTTTTTTCAGATAGGCCTGGAGAGTGAGGTTAAATCCCAGTATCTTCCAACTTGCCATGGTGAATGGCTGCACTTTTTGGGCTTGGGTAGTTTTCTACTTGGAGAAAACTACCAGACCAAGACATCTTGGAAAATTAAACATTAAAGGGAGATTCCAGGGTGGTATGCCTTGTGTGGATTCCATGATGTTTTCTTACCCACAATGCTCTGTAGACCTCAAACTCTGTCTAAAATCACACATTTTCATTGCATTACTATTCTGTAAACTTCTTGAATACAGAGAGAGACACATAATTCCTACTGCCCAGCATTGCCCCACTTATTCCAATAACGAAACTACCCTTCTTCTATGGGTGGACCCAGAGTCCACAACAAGAAAAGCCCCAAAACTTAACTTGGAGACATCCAGGGGTAGCTCCTCTGTAATGGCGGAGGAGCGTCGCCCTACTGGTCAGAGTCAGTCACAGATAAATAAAACCATAATAAAACCATAATATCGTTTTATTTTTCAGTGACTGGCTCTGGCTGGCGTGTCTGTGTAGGGTGGGCTGGGCCATGACAGGGAGGAGTGGTGGCCGCTTAAAAGTGGGCTTGTAAGTTTGGTTGGCCAAACAGACATGCGCTCTTCAATTTCTCAAACCCAGCTGTGGTTACAGTCGGGTTGGAGAAAAGCTGCACACTCCCAGGCACTGTCTGAGCGGCAGACCAGGCCACCCAGACCAATCCTGCCACTGCTCTCATAGCATGAGAGCAGCGTCTGGATTGGGTGCAGAGCTTATGCTTTCCAGTGACTGTTGGAGAGAAGCACTGGCATTGGCAGCAGGAACAGGTAAGTTTAAAAAAATGATTTGTCTCTTTTCCCTTCATTCCCTCGCGTCCCACCCCACCCCTCACTTGCCCTTTGTGGCGGCCCAGTAAGTGGGACAAAAGGGAGAAAATTTGTGTGGAAAAAAGTTCTGAAGTCTTAAGTGCAGACTGTCTCAAATGTCAACAAGCTTTGGCAAAACCAATAGGTCTTGCCTAAGCGAAAGCTATTGACTTTGTCAATGTGTTTTAGCCATATTGTACAGCAGCGCAGCTAAAAGTACAATGATGTGGGCTAACAGTGGCTGCATCATAGCACCTTTTTTCTGGCTGGAGGGGGCGTGGAAGGGGCAAGAAACAGCACAGATGGGGGAGTGGCGAGGGACAGGATAAACAATGATGGGGTGAGGGACAGTGGTTTGGGTCAGGGAGGAGGAGGAATAGGTCAAGCAGCAACACAGGATGGGTACGGGACAAGTAATGACAATGGGCCAAAAACGCAGAATGGGGCAAGTAAAAAAAATGGGGTAACAAGACAGAAGGGGGATGGGGCAAGCAACGACCCAGAGCAGGACAGGGGAGAAGGAGAGGATAGGGCATGCAAACACATGTCCTGTTAGTGAGTGCTGCAAGTAGAAGAATAACAGCAAAAGGATACCCACAAAGAAAGGAAGCAGTACTTGGCCCATGCTCCAGGACAGGGAGAAACACATGAAAGGGCAGTGAAGCTGGCATGTGCTGACCAAGCTAGAGTCAGCAAAGACAATGACAAGAGTGACAATAAAGCCAACCAACGGTAAACAATGGGCCCACTTTAAGCTAGCAAAATATCTTGCAAGCAACAGCGCATGTGCTGTTTCAGGCGAGACCTAAAATGGTCCTGAAAATGGGGGCAAGGTAGGGGATTTGCATGTGAGGTTAAAGAGCAGGTATACACCAATTGCAATCATTAAATATTGTATGATGTTGTTTTGAAAGTATTGCTTTTTTAATGTTTCTGTGTGCCACTCAGTCACGTTTATGTGATTTTATAAATAGATAGCACTTAAAATGACAATAAACATTTTGTTCTCTTTTAACTAAATATTCCTGTATTAAAATTGAACAAAATATCCCTTTAGAAATAATATTCCCTGTTTCCCAAACAAAAGGGGTTTCTTCTCTGGTTTTTAAAAACCTTTCTGATGCTCAACAATATGCTGCAATCCAATGGAAGTTAATGAACCCATTAAAAAAATTACTTTGTGGAGCCCATTCTACATGTCATTGGCACCCTTGGTACCGCTAGATAACTGCCACAAACCTCCCAGAAAGCAGTTACATTGAATAAAGAATGCCAGTGAGCTATGGAAAGCATGGCCTTCAAGTGCCTCCTGTGTCATGTGAAGGCATTGCGCATTCCTGGCTTCCTTGCCAAAAGGACTTTGCGTTCTGCGATTTGTAGTTCCACAGTGCAGGCTCAAAAATCCTAGCATGCAAAGTGGTAAATTACTTAAAGCCAGGCCTGACGGAAAGTGTCACATAAGAAATAAGGCTACTTGGCTACTATATAACTTCACTCTCATGTTTCTAATTTGAAAAAAAGCTAGTGCTCCTTTGTTGCGGCTCGTCACCAGACGAGAGGATCAGGAGTGGACTCTTCGGTAATGGCGGAGCAGCATCGCTATACTGCTCAGAGTCAGTCACAGAAAAATAAAATTAGGATAAAATAATAATATGGGGGTGTGGCCTAGTGGTCCAACATGGCCTCTGCGCTCTTGGCAAGCTCCAGTAGCCCGATATTTCATCTACCCAATATCCTTCCGAAATGCAAACATCTTAGTCCCCTGCTGCTCCTGCATCGGTACTGGTACCTTTTGGGCCTCTCGGTGTGGAAGGAAAAGGCGTTGAGGTGCTGGGATGACTTGGAAATACTCTGCGATATGTTGGAGGTGCAGCCATTTTGGAGGAGCGTCCCAGCAGCTGCGTCGAGTCGCGGAGTTTGCTGAGGCCCAGCCAGGGAGGGGCCTGTCCTACTGAGATTCCCTTGCCATCTAGCCGTGACCATTCCAAGGGTAGGCTTGGTCGGAGTGGACCAAGATCGAACTGGTGAGGGTTCCGGATCGCCTTTCCAGGGCCAAGGCCGCAGCCCACTGAAGTTGGCATCGGGGCGGTCTCAGGCACAGACTACAATGGCTGCCTGGAGTGGTGCAGCAGGCCCGCCCTGCTGGGCTTATACACTACTGGTAGTGAGGCTCGGGAGTCTGAGGCCCCGTTTTGCGAGAAGCCTGAGACTTAGCATTTGTCCATGGCCGCTTGGCAGTGGTTTGAGTGGGTGGCAGACACCCGAGGTGAGCATACGGCCTCGACCACGATCTTGCCAGGGTCAAACAGACCTTGCGGCTGCATCCAGAAGTGGCGACGATTACGCTTGTGTAGGGGCGGGGTCGCCTTTGATGCAGCGACGCCTGCGATGTGCATGCATTCCCTGAGGAGTGTGGCATATGTCTACTGGGACCTTGGCATCCGGGTGGGGCCGCAGCTATGAGGGCGATCTGGGAGAGGTGGAGACGGACCCAGCACAGGCCCTCATTACCAGCCCCTCTGCTGACACTACGGAGACCTTGGTTGCTAGAGCTGGGATCACTCGGAGGCCCGGTGGGCTGTGAGGAGAGGAGGCCCCAACTGGTCACATATTGGGCTTGAGTGCTCCACTACACACTCTAACCCTGGTGATGAGCTGCTAATGAGCCCTGCCAAAGACCTGCCTTCAACAGGGAGGAGCTGATTTCCTGCAGATACCACTGAGCGCAGTCCACAGGTGAGGCACCCGTTGGGAGGTGGGGAGTGCTCCCACTTGTGGGGGTGGTCGGGCCAGGCTCCGGTGAGGCCAGTGGGTCCCCATGACAGTTACCAGGCAAGACTGGGGATACAGCTGCCTCTCCTTCTTGTCCCCCCCAGCATATATGAAGACACCTCAGGGGCCCTCCCTTTCCTCTGATTGAGAGCCCCACACCTAGACGCAGACACTGGTGTGGGCCTTGCCTCTAACCACACAGAATATCAGCTGCTTCCTTGTGGGGCCTGAGAGTTTCAGATAGAGAGGCTCCCCCACAATGACACGTGATAAGCCACTTGGTGCTGTCTCCAAACATAGCACGACGGACCGCTACACTGAGATTAGCACCCCGACTGCGGACTCTGGATGACTAGCTGGTGCATTGCCAGACAGCGCGTCATTGCTGGAAACTAATACCCAATCTTAGACATCCAGGATGCAAAAATAGGTGATGTGAAATTCGGTTCTGAGGCTTACAGGGGCTGAGACAAGACTGTCCAGTGTAGAAGGCATCGTGACCACCCTCCAAAAGAAAGTGAACACCCTTGAGACCCTCACCAGAGGCCTCGCAACCCAAGTGGAGGATGCTGAGGGACAATCCCGTAGGAACAACCTTCAGTTTGTGGGCTTTACCGAGGGATGCAAAGGTGAAGGCGAATGTGGTTGATAAGATTCTAAGTGTGGCAGCCCAACACGGCTCAGACAAACAAATCCATATTCAGTAAGAGCTTTAGGGCATTTTGTGTGGTGGTCTTTGGCCCACTCCCACTATAGTGGTATTGTTGTTATTGGTAGACGTGTGGGAACTACAGATGGTACAAAGTTTGTGGATTTGCACAGGTTCTGGAACTTATCTGCACAGAAATGTGAGGAAAATGTGTGTTTTTAGTTAAGTTAAAGTTTGTGGTTGGCAATGGCTTCTCGTAAAAAAAACCTGATGAAAGCCATGCAAATCATCCAACACTGTATTCCCCCAAGTGTCTAGCATTGAAAAATGTGCAGATTTGCTAGGTTTCCTTAGGTGCCGGCTGAGCTAGGACCCACAATCCACAACTACCCACTTTGCAAAAAAAAGGGTCAGTTTTGAGTGGAAAAATGTGATGTGTTTATGTTGCGTTTTGGGCCCTTTCCTGTCGCAGGCACTAGACCTACCCACACAAGTGAGGTACCAATTTTACCCAGAGACTTGGGGGGAATGCTGTGTGGAAGGATGTTTGTGCTCCCCACATATTCCAGGACTTTCCTTCACTCAAGTGTGGAAAAAAATGTGTTTTAATTTGTCAAAGTTTGATGTTTGAAAGGGATTCTGGGTAAACAAACCAGGTCAGAGCTACACAAGTCCCCCCACCCTGTATTACCCCAGGTGTTTAATGTTCAGTAATGTGCAGGTTTGCTAGGTTTCTCTGTGTTCTGGCTGAGCTAGGGCCCAAAATCCATGGCTGCCCGTGTTGCAAACAAAGGGTCAGTTTTGAGTGGAAAATGTGATGTGTAAATGTTGTTTTTTGGACACTGTCCTATTTGGGGGACTGGACCTACCCAAGCAAGTGAGGTACCATTTTTATCGGGAGAGTTGGGGTAATGCTTGGTGTATGGAAGTTTGGGGATCCCCACATATTCCAGAACTTTCCATCACAGAAATATTGGGAAAAGATGTTGTTTTAGTTGAAGTTTGCCAGGGATTCTGGGTAAAATATTCTGATGAGAGCCACGCAATTCACCCCACCATGGATTCTGCTCGGTGCCTAGTTTTCAAAAATGTACAAGGTGCACCTTTGTGATTGGCACAGGCGCCTTGTAATCTTACTGCCCTGAAGAAGTCCAATTGTTTAAATGGCCGAAACGTGTTGGGTGATGGTTTTTTATGAATGGAAAATACCTCAATAATGGAAGAAATTAACATATGGATCGCATTAACATTGTTATTTATATAGAAGAGCCATATTTGATTGAACATTTTGTCACTGCTTTTTCATTCTATATATATGTTTGCTTATATGTGGTGCAGCTCAGACTCTGCTTTGTTTCATATCTCCTTGTAAAGGGGGGCACCCTTGAACAGGAGGTGCATATGGAGAAGTGCACACACAGATGTTCAATATTATTTGAAATAAAATGCTTTGGTGCTGTATCTGTGCTTTGGTCCACTGTCCATACTATACATTTTCAAAGTTATGGAGCCCTAAGTGCAAACTACCCCAAATAGCCAAAAAAGGGCTCAGCACGGGTGGCGGGATAGCAGTTAAGGGGTTAAGGCAGCTTTAGCTTTCCTAATCACTTGTTTATAAGTGACACTGAATTTAATGCACTTTATTTTTGTTCTTGGATTATAATACCTATGCCAAGGGCATTCTAGCATCGTAAGCAAATGCTTGGGGATTTGAGCTCAGGTGAATAGCACTTAGTGAAGGACTTTTTACTCCTGCAATTTAAACTGGATGGAGCCAAGATGTCACTTGCTGACCTAAAATGATCAAAATGTTGAATTACCGCATATGATGGTTGATGTTTTGTTTTAGATATCAGCTAGCCTTTGTAAATGGTGTCTGTATTGGAATAGTTGGTGTGTTGTCATAAGATGGCTGTGTGGATTTTGTTGGTGAGTATGTGGCCGATTATGTTGACAAATAATGTTTTATCGGTGTTTGTATCTGGTGTTGTGAAAAAGGGCCAATGATGCTTTCTGAATCACTATAAAATAATGGGAAAATATTATTTTGCATGATATTGGTTGTGTGATGGTATGATGCATGTAGTATGGTATTATGTATCTGATAATGTGGTGTATTGTGTACTGTGGTGTATGCAAGAGGAGTGAATGATCGTTGACTCAATGCAGTGGGGAGAATTTAGCACCTTCGCTCGATTCGTGAATTTTTTGAGTTTTTTGTTTTCATTGCAAAGTCACTGTTAACAAGTTAGTAAACCATGATTCTCCAACTTTTTTTTTCAAGTAAACCTACATTTTTAGAAATGGTCAGTTATAAAATTAGAATGTAACAATTCATAAAAAAGTTTTTATATAATTTGCAAAATTCATTTTTTTATTCGCGTTTAGATGATTTTTAGAATGCATTTTTCTATTGGGAATGAAAAAGGAATTGGTTAGGGAAATTAGTAGAAATTAATTATTTCTTAAATTGTTGAATATATAATGTTTAGGCGTACAGTTTTATACTTCATTACACAAAATATCTTTGTGTTTTACATTTTAATCGTGTGGCCTTATGTGGGAAAATAGACAACCGTCAAAGTAAAACAGACGTTTTTGAAAGTAATGATGAACAAATAAAGCATTTTACTTCATTTACTCTCCGTACAGCTGTGCATAGTTTTGTTAAATTGTAGTTATGTTTTTGATATTTTAAAGTTAGACAAATGGTTTTGTTCCTATGGTATACATTGAAGGTATTATTTTTGTGTTTCACATTTATATAAGGATGCTTGGTTATTATTGATTAACTTTCCATACTTATAAGCATATTTGAGAGTACTATGCAGTTTGGGGTTAGAGATGTTTATTCATTTGTAATGCATGGAAATGTGATTATTTATTTTGCAGGCATTGTTCTTCCTTTAATAATATGAGCTAAGCATTTTCTAGACAATCTATAATTGTTGGTTATGATGCGGTCGGTCACTTCCTACCAAGTCGTATATTTTCGACATCGAATCATGACTATGGTAGACTCCGACCCTGGGTAACGAGGCCAACCCACCCTTTCCCCTTATCGAGGTAACCCACCTCCTGTACAGCTACTCCAGGACAATGAATGAATCTTAGGACTTGGATGTGGGAGTGAGAGAGAGGGGGAATCCTCTCCAGCAGGTTGGATGATTGAAGACCTGTACTGGACTCTTAGGCAGAATGACACACAGAAGTTACCAATTATCTGTTAAAACAAAAAGTGAGAGATGGAAAGTACTGCATCAGATATAAAGGCATGAGATACAACAATACATATACAAGACTTAGTGGCTTACAATATGAGCTGTGGAGTCTCACTTTAACCCACAGGGAAAGCCAGAAACTTGCCCAAGAACCAAAGATGGATAAACTTCAAATAACCAGACAGCATAAGACAGGTCAGATGCCCTAGACAGGACATAGAAGCAAAGACAGTGGTGTGACAAATACTGCAGACAACAGAGAAGGAAAAACCACAGCACAGAGAACAGGGTAACAGGAAGGAACAAAGGAGGGAAAACCAATAAAAGTGTTTGCGTAAAAGCGGGTGGGAAGTAATGCGAAAGGCTTGTTAAAAAAAATGCTATTCCCAGACATTCGCTCTTAGTTTGAACTGGGACACATTCACTATTATTTCACACAATGCTGTGCAGCAAGATAACACTCTGCTCTGAAATGTGTAAAAGGAGAGAGCAGAAATGGTCCATATATACAGAAATATGGACCATTTCTGCTCTCTCCCTGCGCTTGTGCACTGTATGCTGCCTAGCGTCAATGTAAGCACCGTGGCAACATACCGCAAGAGTACCTGCATTACAGGCAGAATTGATTTTGTGCAGGAATGGACTCATTCCTGCACAAAAACAATCCTTAGAGGCAATATTCAATATTTTTCTTTCATGGAAAGAGGAAGTAACATGGAGAAATAAAGATATTTCTCCTAGTTACGCCAGCCTCGGGCAGGCGTACCATTCTGGTACAAACTCAGGTTTACAAATCTTTGTAAATCTGAGTTTACGCCATAATGCATAGGTGGATGCATGGGATCACTCATTCTCCACCGAAATAATGTCTACCCGGCCAAAGTAACGCAGAACGCTTTGTTGGATTACTTTGTAAATACAAAACCAGCCGAAGCCATGCAAAGTGGAATTTCCTGGCCTAGTAAATTTCCAAAATTATTTTGAGTCAGGCTGCACCACAAAAAGTGATGCAACCACATGCAAAATCATAGTACAACATGGGCCCAAGTCTTTATAGGGCTCTACCTAATACATCCTGAAAGCACCTCTGATCTCTACAGGACCTAGAGGGACTGAAGCATGGTACATGACCTGAAGTGTCGGTTCTGCATGACTCAAGTCTCCATTGCCCCTTCCTCATTCTCCTCTATGTATGAAGCTCTCTCGGCCATTTCTGGTATGTTTTTTCTCAGAGATTCAACACATCTATTGTATAATCTCAAAAAGTGAGTTGCTGCCCAAATGTTAGATGGTAACAATTGTGGTGTAGTTTCATTTGTTTACCAACTTGAAATGTAATTGTTAAAACCCATTATTGGTGTATGCCCTTTTGTCCCAGTTTAGGTTGGTCTTTATAGAATTAAAATAATGTATGGTATTGCAGACTTAACGAAATTGTTTGAAATTCATTTTGGGCAATTATAAAAAGATTGAAAATGGTAGAAATTGTTCTTCAAAGCCTGTTTTTAGTAGTGCTGGGTTTTCACAAATACACAGAAATTGAAGAATTACATTTAAAGGCACATTTGCTCAGCAATTAATTACATTTTTATATTCAAAAGACACTAAGATGTGGTGTGGTACTGGAGTGCAATCTGTTCTTGGTAATTGTGTATGTTTTAGACTGTTTGTGAAAAATTGTTTGTAGTCCTGCAATGCTTTGTGTTTTTTTGAAGAGCATTATACAAAGGTAGTTCCGAAGCATAAGTGGAACATTGATGATTATAGTTTTTTCGACATGAAACATCTGCTTTAACTCCCAATTAATTAAAATTAATTAAAAACATCTTTAAAATACATGCTTGCAGCTAAGCTACACAGCTCATGTCTTCATTAAAAAAAACAATTCCAAGGGGCTTGGTCTGGGTAAGCATTAAGTTAGATGTAGATTTACATCCTTCATCTCAGTCACCGGCCTTGGGGCCTTCAACCAGCAGCATCAGGCTCCACTGCCTGATATCCTGACAAATAAAGTGTAGCCAATCAGCTAGACTCACTTTAGGACCCACTCATTAGAGCAAATTCTGAGAAAGAAGTGTTTTCTCTAATCTGGAATTGGCACTGTGGAAGGATCCTAGATGACAGCGCACAGACGCAGAGAGTGGTCCCAAAATTTAGAAAGTGACCATGGCTGCTGTAGCATCCTCTCCTGTCTGGGTACCTGCAATGACTACACCACACATGGAGCTTAATATTACACCTCTTTATTCATCTGTGTGCAACTGCAAACTCAACATTCAAAAACAAGCTTTTATTGCATTCCAATCTGACACCCACATCACAGCTCCGCGGAGTACGGCATAAAACTCGCAAAACACTACATCTCCCCCTCTGTTAAATAAAAAATGACATGACTATTTTTTACAAATTAATGTATATATATGTATATATAATTAATTCTCTTCAATCAATCTTCCTGCCACTTTAATTATTCAAACTGATCTAGTTACTGGAAGCTGTCATCTTCAGTGTCAGAGATTATCGAAGATGGGGACTAGGTAACAGCAGTCACTCAGTTCTCAGGTCCAGTCTTTTCTTCACCCTCTCGATCAGAAGACCGATGAATCAAATGCCGAAAGTGAGAAGAGTCTCTGTAACAGACTTTCCGGGATGTTGGACAGTCACCATGTGTGCCTTGGTGGACACTACATGGAATCATATGGAGTATTCGATTGCTTCACATTTGCTGGGCGATCACTAGATCTCCTTTCTTACACTTGATGTTCTTTTCAAAGGCTTCTTGTCTGCATAGGCTTTCATTTTCTGGTTGTTAACCAAGTTCTTTGTATGAGTTGTGTTCTCTTTTGTTGGTCCATTGAAGTAACTTGGTTGCCATTGCTCTTGCAAACATCAAAGTCACAGGACTTTCATCTGTGATTGAGTGAGGTGTTGAATGATAGGCATGTAGGGTAGAATGTAATACAGTTTTTAAACTGAGGCTCTCAAGAGCTGCACACTGTACTGCTTTCTTGAGCATACTCATAAAATGTACAACGAGTATGTTAGCCTGCAGCCATGAATGTGTCCTGTTTTGATGCTTTATGTTGAGATACTCCAGGAAATCCTTGAATTCTCATCTGTTAAAAGGCAGGCCATTATCAGACTTCAAAATGCTTGGAACGCCCCATTTCGCAAAGATGCCGCCTATTCTCTCAATTACTTGCTCATGAGTTGATACCATCCTATATGTTAGAGACCCCTGGGTTAACTTAGAGCCCCTCATCAGAGAAATACTGCGGTTTGGCCTCTTCTCCGGCCTAGGCATTAACTGTCGCAAATCTGTGATCTTGCCGTTAACTTCCAGTACCACCCCTGGGAGTGCAAATTACCTCTTGAATGGTGCACTGAATCCGTCAAATATCTGGGCATTCATATACATCTTGATACTGCCCAGATCCTTCGTCTCAACTATGGTCCAGCAATTTCCACTCTCGAATCTCAGATTGAGAGATGGCTACACTTGCCCTTGTCCATCTCTGGGCGGGTAGCAATACTTAAGATGACCGTACTGCCCAAATTTCTGCATCTTTTCAACAATATTCCTATTCCCCTCACTAATGGATTTTTTTTACAGTTGCGTAAGCTTCTTATACGGCTGGTATTGGGAGTATGCAGGCGCGCGTTCGCTGGCAAATTCTTACCCTACCATATGATAGTAGTGGATATGGCGTACCTGATCTACAACTGTATTATTTAGTGGCTTAATGCTGCTATGCCTACGTGTGGTTTCACCCGGACACGTGGATCCCCTATCTTCGTCCAGAGGCAGATTTTGTCCTCCCTGAACGGTTGTCAACTGTACTGCCCAAGGGCGTTCCCAGAGACTCTACTGACATACAGACAGTCTCCTCTACCAGTTGGGCCTGGGACAAGCTGCGACGACTCACCGCTGCCCCCATACTATACTCCTCTGTCTTGCCTGTCCCAAATCCCCGTTGGCTTCCAATCACTGGCGAAAGGTTGATCCAGTGCACCTTAACCAAATATGAAATCACTACACTACGGGACCTATACCCCAAGGGGCATATTTTTTCTGCATCGGAAGATACCCGTTTTCAGGCCATCACCATTATGGACAGTTTTGTACTGAATCAGATCGGCTCTGCGCTGCCCGGTTTCACCCTGAATCATTCCCGCCCATAACACTAATAATCGAAAGCCCTAGCGGGGCACATCTCATCTCCAAACTCTACAAATCCTGCACGTCTTTGCGGCCCGTCCATGACGACAAGGTTTGCGCGTACTGGGAGGTGGACCTGGGCCACCCTATCACGGACGATCAGTGGGCTAAGTGCTGCGCAGTGACACAGGATATCTCACTAAACAGTAGACATAAGCTGCTGCACTACATGTTCCTGCGTAGAATGTATTTCACCCCAGCCAAGGCACATAGATTAGACCACACACCTGCCACAAATGCTCAGCTCCACATGCTGATTTTGCTCACCTCACATGTACTTGCCCCAAGCTTCACACATACTGGGAAGAAGTGCACAACACTCTGGGGGCCATGACGGAGCTGACCCTTACCCCCATACCGGAAGTAGTACTACTGGGCTACATGGTGAACTTCCCCAAAAACATCAAACGTTTTGTATCTCTCAGTTTACTGTTAGCTAAATGTGAAATTGCTTTATTATGGGTCTGCAAAAACTGCTCCTTCCTTGACAGGCTGGTTGCCCAGCCTGGCTTATTCTAATACAAATTGTGAGGTATAGGCCGGTCTACTACCAGGGTTTTTCGTCCTAAAGACATCGGGGGCCCCTACAGACTGTATGCAGAAAATATGCGGCAAGCCTCTAGCTCACAGCTACACCACGGTATAGTCCCGGAAGGAGTTGGGTGAAGTGATTGTCCTCACACACTATCTGTATTATATGTTCCACTTTATCCTCACAGTCTGTTCCTCTTTCAGTCTCTGGCTTAATATGAGTGCGGACATTGAAACGCGTCTGGATTGTAGCTCCTCAATACAAGCTGTCAGGACGTGCATAAATGGGGTCAAACTGGAGGACTGTCCTTTCTTTTTACTACAATATTATATTGCTGGGAGTGCACAGCCTATGACATGTTTGTTTTGTGATAATGATGTGACGCTTTGCAAATTTCTTTCTCCTTTATTATTTATCATTTTAATGCTATGCCATTGACGGTGAACATATAATCCTGCACTATCTTGTTTATTGCCAAAATGATAAATAAAGTTAAAAAAAAAATTACTTGATCATGAGTTGTGGGTGAGATGATCTTCTATTAATGGAAAATGTGAGTAATCGGCCACAATTACCATCAGATGATGTTCATTATTGAGTTGACCAAAGAAATCGATGGCTATTCTCTCCCATGCATGCTTAGGGAGTTCTGACATGTTAAGAGTATGTTGAGTAAAATTTGTAGAAAGACAGTTGCATAGATGACAGGCCTTGAGTTCATTTTCAAATCTCTCATCTAAATATGAAAATCAAACTCTGTCTCAGAGAGCTTTTTTGGTGGCAATGATACCACAATGTCCTTCATGAACTACTTCAATTATTTTCTTTCACAAACTCTCCCGAATCAGGATTCTCGTCCATCCCAGTATTACTCTTTCCTGAGTTATGAACGGTTCATCCTTAATGTTTTTGTATTTTTGATATTCACCATCACTGGTGAGAGGTCGAGTGTGTTGGTTCCATGATTCCATGACTGATGTGTAATTATATCTTTGAACTTCAGCAAATCACTATCATGGCTTGTGGCAGTGATAATCTGGGCTAACAATATAACAGCTGGAGTATTTGATTTTCCGATGAAATGAATGTAGGTTTCAGCCGTCTTGGATGGAGTACCCTGACTTCATAAAGGCACCCTGGAATAGTAGTTAGCAGGGTATTGATCCTTCCCTTGATGATGCACAATAATACAATTGTAACAGAGAGATGGGGGGTGGTCCGGGTGGGGGGTTTTCCTCTTGAATGTTTTGACGTTGGGTCATGCTGGCCCTGCTTTGTGTTATGCACTGCCAACCTATCTCATGTTATTTGAACATTGTACTGTAATCTTGACCGCAATGAGCATGTTAATAAAAAGATTTTAAAAAAATAATAATATAATTGTACTCTTTTAATCATAGTCCTCACTGTTCAATGCAAGGAGGCATCTTGGCAGTTGCATTGCCAAAGATAGTCAGTAAAGCTTGACGATCAGTTACTAACATAAAAGGCTTTCTGTACAGGAATACATGGAAATGTTCACAAGCCCATACCACAACTAAACTTTCTTTCTCAGGCTAGGAGAAAGCACGTTCTGTCTGGGACAAACTTCTACTGGCACATGCCATGATAGGCATTTGTGCGTTTGGGTGTCCGCTGTGCAGTGCAACAGTAGCACCTATCCCGACTGGACTAGCGTCAACTGCAATCTCTATGAAGCTTTGAATTGAAGTAGGCCATTTTAGCAGTAGTCTCAATGGTTTGTTTGATTTTCTTGAAACTTCTCTCACATTTTTGTGACCACTTAAATCAAACATTTTTCTACGTTAACTCTCGTAATGTAGCACTTAAACAGTGGCAAAGTCTCATATGTATCTTGAACAGTAACTGGCCATGCCAAGAAATGAACGTATCATGGAAACATCTTGTGGGTATCAGCATTTGACAGTGCTTGTACTTTTGCAGGATCAAGTGTCATACCCCAACTGAAAAGATATTGCCAAAAAACGTTATTTTTGTCTTGTGGAACTCACACTTGTCTACATTCTAAGTCAAACCTGCGTGAGTAAGTAAACAACATACTTGTGTGAGAGCTTTATCCTGCTCCTTCTGTGTAGCTCCCAAAATCAGTATGTCATCGCTATAATTGAATGCATTCACAAAAGTTGTTTGACACGTTGAATGCCGTCTTGGAAAAGTTCTGCAGACGATGAGACACCAAAACGTAGTCTCTTGTATCAAAACCGACCAACATGTGTAGAAAAGGTTGTAATGTACCTGCAATCTTCTTCTAGTTCCAACTGATGATAGCCTTTATTTAAATCAAAGCGAGAGAAGGCCTTTGCACCATTTAATTGCGTTATCATGTCAGCAATGTGTGAACCTGGATGATGTTCTTGTTCAATTGCCTTGTTTGCTAGATGCATGTAAACGAAAATGAGTACAGCTCCCTATCTGTCCTTGTTTGGCACTACCACTATGGGAGGAACCCATGGTGTGAGACCAGTTAAATGCTCAATAATGTTATGCTTAAGTAACAATTTAAGTTCTTTTTCAACAGCTTCTTGTAAATGAAAAGCAATTTGTCTATGTCATTGAGCAACAGAACAGACATCTTCATTATTATGCAACTTTACTTTCATAGTCTGAAGCTTTCCTAAATCATTAAACAACGATGGGAATGTACTTAATATTTCGTGATGAGCATTCATGTTGTAGTTCACTGATATCAGTCCCATGTCAGCAGCTGTACTGAAACTGAGTAGACAGGCACTTGATGCTGTACCTTGAAGAACATGGATGGGTGCTTTCACCTTCATGTTCTGGTGTTTCATTGTCACTTCAAATGAACTTTGACTTTTTATGGGTGTCGATGCAGCCCATGGATACACTTTGATTTCCGATGGCGTAAGTTGTGGCAATGGAGATGATTCATTGTATTTCCCTTCGAGCAACATGTTTTTCGATGCACCGCTGTCGATGATGAAAGGTATTGAGCAAACGTTTATTTTCAATGTAATCTTCAGACAATGTTTGTAAGACTTTGATGCTTTGGCATGTCGACTTTTTGTTGACTTAAATGTTTTACCACATGCAGCCAGTCCGACATGCACATGTTTCTCTTAGGTAAACATAGACATGACACACCCGTCTTCCTCACTTTCACTTGATATTGAGGTGGAAGACTGTTTGACGATGATTTAGATGATGATCTACTTCGTTCAGTGTCAATTTGCCTCAATTGATGTCTCCGTTCGACCTTGTGGTGTGCGTCAAACTTTTTTTCTGGAATGTTCTGGAAGGCATTTTATCTTCACACCGTGACATATTTCCTTTTTCCTTCATTTTACAAACCATCACAAAATGGTTCTCTTTCCCACAGCTAGCTCCCACGGGCTCATTTTCTGGGATGCTGGTTTATAGGTCACCTGTTCCTAGAACTACCTTTTCAACTGAATTTTCGAATTTTATATAACCACATCTGATAAAAAGTGGGTTGACCATTTTGGATGATTTTAATTTTCACCTTGCACAGAATGCCAATAAAGACTCTATGGCTCAAAAGGAGGCCCTTAGTGGTTTTGGACTGTCACAGTTGGTTACGGCACCTACCTAGGAGGCAGGACATACTCTGGATGGTATATTTATGAATGGTCCTCGGGTAACATTCCAGTCCATGTCCCCTCTCAGTTGGCTAATTTGCTCATTGTTATTCTGCCGCTTATCCCCAAAATGGTGGAAAAGCATCATGTTAACACTAAATCTGGTTTGCCTATGGAAGCATTCAGACCTGCAATGATACATATGCCGGCGGGTACTGTGACACCCCCTCTTACATCCCTGATGAATAAGGCAATCTCCTCTGGTTGCTACCCACAGCTACAGAAGGAGGCAGTGGTCAGGCCTCTCAAAATAATCCAATCTGGATAGCAAATATTACAAAAATTATCATCCAAACTTGCTCCTTCAATTGCCTGCTAAGATCTTGGAGAGACACTTAAATGGCCAGCTGATGAAGTTTGTGGAATATCAAGGTTGGTTGGACAGATCACAGTTCGGTTTCTGGCAACATAACAAAACTGAATCTGTATTAGTGTTGTCCACAGATTATATTAGGCGGTTAGTGGATGAAGGGCAAGGTGTGGCCTTGATCTTATTTGATCTATCGGCAGCCTTTGATACCATCTCCTCTTCTCTACTAACTGAACGCCTTCAAGAGATAGGCATTATAGGTAGGGCCTTGGCACTATTGTCCTCCTTCCTTAAAGATCACTCTTAAAGGGTTATGCTGAATCAAAACCACTCTGTTGTCTTCTTCCTGCCTTGAGGAATATCACAGGGCTCGTCGTTGAGCCCTACATTATTTAATTTGTATGTTTCTCCACTTGCCTCCACTATCCATTCCTGTAGGCAGCATGCAATATCAGATGTTGACTACACCCAAATCATTGTGTTCATTCCTAAGAATTCTGCAGCCACTGCAGTTAATTTTTCACACTGTTTGTCTGCAGTAGGAGAATGGATGGGAAGTAAGTTCCTTAAACTCAATGGTAAGAAAACTGAGGAGCTGCTTTTTGGAATGCATACCTCGATCTGGAATGTTGCATGGTGGCCGAACTCCCTTGGCACTTTGCCTGTTCCAGCTGATTAGGGTAAAAATCTTGGAGTGATTCTAGATATTGGCCTTTCTCTTAACGGACAGGCCAATTGAACAGTTGTAACATGCTTCAGTCTTATAAGAAGGTTAAAAAAATCATTCCCTTCATTCCCATCTCGGCAAGCAAGCAGGTTGCTCTGGCATTGGTTATGTTCAAAATCGATTTCTGCAATGCTCTCTTTCTGGATTCTAACATCAGAGCCCAAGCAAAACTGCAGATAGCACAGAATGCTCTTACCAGGGCTATTCTTGATATTCCCAAGCATCAGTATGCTTCTGCGGGCTGTGTGAGCTTCACTGGCTCCCTATCAGAAAGTGTATCACATTTGAGGCTGTCTGTATAGTATATAAGGCTATTTATCAAAAACGCCCAGTTGGGATAAGAGAGATGTTCTATTGGTACATTCCAAGTAGAGATCTGCAATCAGCCCATCACACTTGGGTCACTTTGCCCAGAGTCTGGAAGATGTGATGGGGGGCAGAGCCTTCTCAGTTGCTGCTGACAGACTCTGGAACTCGCTCCCCCAGTCTTTAACTTCAATCAAAGGGCATTTACCTTTCAGAGAGGCATTAAAGACCTGGCTGTACACTGTATAGGCTGTTTCTTTTCTGGCCTCGTTATTGCTTGATTTAAAGCTGGATTGTGAGGGCAGCTGGGGCTATAGCGCCTTGACGCCTATGGGCATTTGTTGCGCTTTATAAATTAAAAATCAAATCACAGCCTTTACAGACCTGTCCAATGGCGGGACATTTACCTTCGTGTGGAAACCATATAATGTACAACTTTATCTTGCACATTACCTTAATGTATGGCTTGACAAGCAGGTTCTTGGCCAACCCCTGTAGATTCTTTGCAATGTTTTCATTTTCTTCAGTTGCTGGAGCTGCGCTTTGACTCCACATGCATGAAACATTGATTCCGTACTTCAACTGTGACACACGTGGTACACATGAGCAGTTTGCTTGGGCCACAGCAAACTATCTGGGAGAGCATGATCATTCTTCGGGGTACTTATCCCCTATTTTGTCGCCAGTTGTAGAGTCTTCTCCAGCCTGGGTCCCCGCCAATGACTACTAAAAAGATCCTAATAAAAACTACCCCTTCCCTAACTATACCTCCCTTCCCTCCCACAAAAGGCCTCCGCTCATCCCCCCACCTGCCACAAAAGGTCAACCCTATCCATAAACATAAAAAATTCCTAAAAAAAACTACCACTTCCTGCACTTTCTCACCCTCCCCTCCCACAACAGACCCACCACCCCCAAATAAAAGTGCCTTCCCCTCACTTGGGTAGGTAAGTACTATTCGACTGGGCACAACCATAAATCGGGAGCTCAGTATAACTTTTTCTTCTGGATAAACGCAGGGATCCATTCTTTTCAAAATCATACTTCCCTATGTGCTTCAGCCGATTATTACAAGCCCACATCTGTCTTCAGCTTTATTTGGGGCCTATAAACTCCCTGCCTCTATGCTGCACACTTGTGGAAAGCATTCACTTAAACGTAGAGGCATTAGACTCTTATACGTGTTAATTGTTTATGTTAATTACTGAGTTACACTCTTTTAGGAAAGTCTTACAAACCTGGCTTTTAAAGATGTCATTTGATGCCCACTTCTAAGATCGACTCTTTCTTTTGTTGCTATGGCGGAGGAGTTTCACTCCACAGGAAAAATAAAATGATAATAACAGAATGATATGATCATTTTATTTTTCAGAACTCCTCTGTAGGGGTGGGGCACGCTGAACTGCCAACAGAGCAGGGGAGGATTGGTAGGCACTCTCTAAGTGAAAAGTTGATTTTTCGACCTCCTGTAAAGAGATCAAATAATTGACCCAAAAGAAAAAGTGTTGGCAAAACATTTTTCTTTCTTTAATGAAGGTGTGCCAGGTTTCCTTAGGTAGTACAAATGTCACAGTCAAAGGCAGGAAGCAAAGCAACACAGCCATCACTGTGTGGGCAAGGAACAGGGTCAAGACTGATTTGCATATGGCTGGGTCTAAACTGGGGTGGCGTGGCGAGCAAAACAATAATGGATATAACCCAGATCTCATGACAGCCAAAGGGAGTCTGGAAGCCTGTAGTCACACTTTCGTCAAGGGTAGTTCACCGCCACCTTGTCAGTCTCTCCAGGTGCCGTAAAGATATCTTCACAGTGAACCACACTTGACGAAAGTGTAACTACAGAGGGTCGCCCTCTACTCCAGTGCCATATCTAGCACATCACATGGTTAATGGACGGTAGAAGACAGACCAGTAGAATAGATGTAATAAAAGTAAAATAAACTTAGGAAAAGGTTGTGGTAGAAATGTGGCACCTGCTGGGATGGGAATGGGATGAGATGCAATGGAAAGTGTGAGAAGCTATGGGTGGACACTTGGCAACACATCTCTTCTTCTATTCATTTAAATGCAGAATGTTGGTGCTTCATAGGAGGCAGTAGAGCATGGACTCTTATTATTCAAATAGCAGAGGAAACATGGGTTAGAATTCACTTCGATGATACACTGTGTGCTGTGTGATCGTGTCCAAATCGTCATCCACTCCCTTGGCATTGGTTTCCCCAACTTCCGATTGAGAATTCATGGAGTTGATTAACGCATTGCATTAGGCTATGTATTGTATGCAGACAATTGCGAAGTGCTCCCCTTGCCAGCCCCCTCCTCTAGAAGCTCACACCCCTGGTGCAATACATTACGTCGGTAGCAACAGATGTGCAGCACAAGGAACTCTCTCATTGGTTGCAGATACAATCGATTTGACAGATGAAATTTGGATCCACTGCTTTTAAGCCAGCTGGAGCAGTGATATAAACTTTGGAAATTTTGTATAATTATTTTGTATGGTATGGCATGGTATGCCATTATATAGTATAGTATTGTATGGCCTGTCATTGTATGGTATTGTATAGTATAAACTTTAATTGTGTGCAATAGTGTGACATGGTATTGCGTGGCTTGTCATTGTATGGTATGGTATGGTTTGGTATGGTATAATGGTATGGTATTGTGCGGTATGGTATGGCTTGGTATTCTATAGTGTTGTATGACATGCCATTGTGTGGTATGGGATGGTAAGGTAAGGTATGGTATGATTTGGTCTGTCAATTGTATGGTATGGTGTTGTTTGGCCTGTCATTGTATAGTGTGGTATGGTATGATATGCTATGTCCTGTCATTGTATGGTATGGCCTGTCATAGTATTTTATGGCCTGTTATGTTACGGTATTGTATGACTTGTCATGATATATGACCTGTTACTGTATAGTGCAATGTAATGCAATGCCCTTTCTGCACCTTATACTGCAGGAAATGCTAAAGAAGGGTGTTTGGGCAGCACTTTTAGGCACCCAGGCTGTGCTTGGAAACACCTCGCTTTGCACAAGAGCAGATGCCCCATGGTGCCTTATACTCCAGAAGAAAAAGTGTGGGGACTTTTAGGCACCCATGCTGTCATCAAGAACACCTTGCTCTGCACCTGCAAGTTGCAATCCATGCATCTTATTCTGAGGGAAATGCGAAAGAGGAGAATGGGTACCTATAGTTGATCGGGCTGTGCTCGAAAACACCTTGCTTTGCACCTTATATTGAGGGGTATGCTAAGGAGGATTGTAGGGGCTTCTGGGCACGCGGGCTGTGGTGGAAACTCCTTGCTCCACCAACACAGTTAACTGGGCCCTCTGCCCCTTATTTGGCAGGGAGATGCTAAAGAGGAGTGGTGTGTGGGGGGGGGGGGCTTGTAGGCACAAGGTCCGTGCTATAAACAACAATCTGTTCCTCTGAGCTCCACTATCGTTACAATTGTCAGTTCCAAACAGAAAATGAAAGAAAGTTAGCAAAGTGAATTTACCTATTTTTTTTTTTAATTTAAAACAGTATTTCATGTCCTCTCCTCCCTTGCTCCAACCCCTAGGAATGGTGCATAATCGCCCCACACCCCCAAAAGACGATGCCTCAGCTCAGGACAGGCTGGGTGATGCTAGAACACGTGGGCTACTTGTTTATTTATGTGTTTTTATATAGTGTGTACTTTACCCGAAGGTTTCAGAGCGCTTTACAATAGAACCAGTTACATCACATATGGACTTCAGAGTACATGAATTACATAAAAGATACAAACAGATAAACTCTAAACTCAAAAAGAATGGTAGTAAGTACATATGTCTACCACAGATACTTGTGGTTAGAGTTATTATATAGAAATTGCAAATTCACTCGAGATTACATATTAAGAAAAGTTGAAGCGATTAGGGTTGGACAAATATATATCTATGTTACAGAGCATGATCTTTTTGCCATTCTTGCGGTGCTCGTTAATCTAGGCCTTCAGGGCGCTGTTGCACTCTCAGGTGGTGTTCTTGGGACTGGAGGGATCCCCGAGATGAATGGTTTCTTCGTGGGTGGGGTCAGGAAGGCCAAGATTATTCATTATTAGTCAACACCTATTTGACGCCATTAATTAATTAATTTCACAGCTGCCGCTGGGATGTTCTCCATCTATCCAACATGCTCTAGTCACAGTCGTCATGAGGACAACGAGATTGGACTACAATCTGCTTCATTATTGCCTTTTTCAAGCCCTAGTTTTGAGGTTGAAGGAGGGCTGCTTGTTGGTGTTTATCTTTTTATTCTGTAAAATAAATACAAGGCGGCTGCCCTGCTGAAGCCCTTGCTCTGTTGAATTAAAACGTGGAAAAGCGCAGCACTTGGTACCCATCGCCCTGGACCTGTTAACTCATTCTGCCAATACCTGTTGCTGGGCACCCCCAAAGAGAAGCGACTAAGGTGAGTTCTGCACGTGTGCCCAGGGGCACACATGGCACAGCAGCTGACAAACATCTGCGCGTATTTGTTTGCACAATCTATAAACAAATAGACTTTGCATGTCTTTGAAGGCAGAATATCGCCACCTTACGAGAAATTCGTTTTGTGATGGAATTTTCTACTGATTCGATGAATAAATCACACCACGTAAACATTATTTCTTGTTTCAAATTTGCAATCTGTACTTTCGATCCAAAAGTATTGGTGCCACACCACGTGTACAAACCGCTCCCATCCACCATGTCCTTAAACAAACAGAAACATTAAAACGTGTTTACACTGAGTGCATTTAAAAACTGCAACTTCAGCAACAAGCACTTGCAGACTTTTAACACGTCTCCAAATTAAATGGAAAGCAGGGCGGGATGGGTTTAAGCAACGCAGAGGGCATGGACGAGATGAGCAGTGCAGAGCCGTGGAGAAGGGAGAAGGAACTGATTAGTCTTACGGACAGGACTGCCGACTTTGGAGCTGTGGAACCAGGCTCGAGTGCTGGTGTCAGCTCAACGTCCTGTGAAGCAAGGCACATAGTTCAGAACCGGTGGGAGAGTCCACACTATATGCATACAGCAATAAATAAAAAAAGAGTAATAATGGTGTGGCTACAGGATGGGGGTGCTAAAATAAGCTTATAAGGGAGACAGCAGAATAACACATGCAGGGTAAAGAAAGAAGAACAAGATTGTCACATAAATCCTCTCACTTTGAGGGGGTAGCTGGATGGAATGGTGAAAGGATATATGTATGGGTGGAAATATGAAAATATGGATAGATGGATGGATGCATGACAGGCTTAAAGGATGGAGAAATAGATAGGCAGAAGGTTGTATTATGGGACCTCATCTAGAGTGGGTAGAGTTTACTCGCTTTGCTCATTTGACGTTGTTCGAGAGATGGATCAAAGTGCGGAGTATTTTAATTTTCTGGCTACTCCCTTAAATCCCACACAACACACAGCTGTTTCTAACCCTCCGATGTCCTCCCAGAGATCTACGGCCTGACCTTTCCCACTGAACATTGCAGGGTGTCTAATCAATCATGATACTGGGTGGTGGTGCCTAGGGATGGCTGGTAATCCATGCCAGAGTAGCCTAAATTTCTGTTTAGGGGTTTTGGGGGTTTTTGTGGTGTAGAGTTTGGGACATGATTGGGTGGGGTGTTGCACAATAGGGGAGCTAGATATTGAAGGTTAGCTCAGTTGGCTACTGCTCCTAGTTGCACCACAACAGTATGGGATAGGTTTTATGATGGGGAAGGTCTTTTTCTTTCACTTTTAGTCTGTACCAAGTTCTATCACACTGATTAACATTGCGCTTGCCGTCACACACGAGCCACACACGCAGGCCATGGGTATTGTCAATCATGCAGCCACCCCCCAACTCAATGGCTGATTCACACCAGTTTTTCAAGACACTAAGCCGACTCCTTTTGGAACTTTCAACGGATCCCTGGGCGGGGATCTTAATGGGGTCAATGAACCTGGCACAAACCGTTCCTCTGTTGTGACCCCGACAAGGGTACACCCAATTACACTGCCTGCATATTTGCGTAATATGTCCCTAACGGACACATGGGGGCGTATCACCTAATGAAGTGCTGCTATACCTTCTTCTCTGATGCACAAGGTCCTTTTCCTGTCTTGACAAGTTCTTGCTCCCTAAATCAGAGAGCCACAGGGTACTCATTATCCAAAGATTGGCGATGGGCCTATCAGACCACTCACCTGTGCTACTGGACCGGACCTGGGGTCCTGCCCAGCCCACCGCGGGGTTGCGCCTGAGCCACTGATGCTTACAGGATGGGGAATTCCATGAGGCCAACCAGCAAATGGGAGGGAGATACCTAGAAGAAAACATCAGGATTTTGGACTCCCCAGACATTTTTTGGGATGCTCTAAAGGCCACCCTGAGAGGAGTTCTCATTATTTACAGTAAGAGCCAGAGGGGGTGGCCCCAACTAAAGATATCAGACTTAGGGATGTGTCTTTTTGAAGAAAACCACATCACAATGCCTTACCTGCCAACAAACCAGATCCCTCTCCTATCATTCATTGACTTTATGCTTGTCTTTGATCCTGTAGAGCATTCCACTATTTTTGGTTAGGTTTGTGCTGTAGAAATGCTATATATGGTTTGGAGGGCAAGATGGTGTCCACTGGCTGGACGTGTGTGTGAGTGGCTCCTGTGTAATTCGCCTATCCTCCACATTGAGGCGCATAAAGGGTCGAGAAGCTGGAGCGATGTATGCGGCAGAAAATTAAAATGTTATGAAGGCCTGTAGCTATAATTGAGGAAGAGAAACAAAGTAACAGAAAAGCATTGAGGGACCCTCTTAACCTCTCAGCATGGCGGTTTAGGCCTGTAGCTATAAATGAGGAAGAGAAACAAAGTAACAGAAAAGCATTGAGGGAGCCTCTTAACCTCTTAGCGTGGCGGTTTGTAAGACACGCCGGACTAAGTTTCAAGTAGCAGGGTAAGGCATGCTCACCTGTGGTGTGCACCTGCAGAGGCTGCAAGCTGAATATAGTACTGCTTGCCGGCGGGGAACAGTGGTGAAGCGGTGGTGTTGGTGTGGCTGTCTCGGGAATTGTGGAGGTAGCGGACTGGAGGAGCAGAGAAATTCCAGGCCGGTGACAGCATGTGGCCAAAAACGCAGCTGAAGCAGGGAAGGAGGAGTGTATTGGTGAACGGAGTCGGCAGAGTCAGGCAGGAGCGTGACGGCCAGGTGAATTGCTGCCTAATTGTGAAATAATGAAGCAGTGTGTTCCCTGGCTAGAGGCGCTGTAACAGTGTGCAAACAGGAACGTACCAGTAACATGAGAGGAGGCGCTGCCGGCGAACAGAGCCAATAGATGTTTGAGAACCTGCAGTAGGGGTGGGTAGCCGAAGTGGCAGTGTATTTCTGTATATACATTCGGCTGAGCAAAGTAAGTTTGTGCTAACCCAGTGTAATATCAGACACACGTAATAGTGACTGGGAGCGTGATGCCGCCTAAAGCAGCCCGTGGTGGTAAAACAAGAGGTGCAGGTGAAGCCTTGGTGGGGACTAGAGCAGCGCTAGCGGGGCGCAATGCTAGAGAAGCTACAGGAGGAGGTGATTTGGACAATAACCCTCAAGGCAACAAGCAAGAACCGGTGATTATGAAAGTTCCACAGATATTCCAGGCTGCAACCAGGAAAAAATCAATTTTGCCGCAGGGGGTTAACAGTACATTGGAGGAACAAGTAATAAAGAACAATCTGCTATTGATAGTGCCATTGATATATAACAGCAGGTGATAATGAGGAAAACGGGCTACCAGAAATAATAGATCCAAATGCTGGTGTAAATGCTGACAGGATGGATGTTACCAGCAAGGAAAGTGATTCAGGGGAGAAGTTTTTTTTTCCTTTCTGAACCTTCGGATATGTCTGATGATGAGGGCGATCCAGCCCATAAAAACGACTCCCTGCAAGGGTCATTAATAAGCGTTGGCAGTGATTCGAATAGTGTTGCTCAGGAGGACGGAAATTCAGAGCATACGGAATTGCTTACTGTGCGCAAACAAAATGTAACCAAGGAAGGAGGGACTGGAGCAGAGGCAATGAACTTTCCTCAGTGGGATTTCTCCTCCTAAGGTGAGATGACCCCAGATGGTATTAATCTATCTGACCGAGCAACGGGTGGGGTGATGGAAAATCCACAGGATGAAATCTCGCTGGAGTCAATCTATAGATGTTTGTCAGATCATAGGATGAAAACGCTTTCAGAGAATTTGAAAACCCATATGGCTTGTCATAAGTTTCAAAATACTGTTATAAGACTAGTTAAATCATGCAATGACTACACAGACCGAATGGCAGAAGCGGAGACTCGAATTTCAACACTCGAAGATCAAATGGAGGCACAGAAGGGGATCACAGAGGCTATAAACGCCAATAAGGACGATGTGCAGGCTAAACTTGTTGATTTGGAAAATAGGCTTCACAGAAACAATCTTAGAATTTTGGGAGTGCCTGAGGGGATTGAGGGGCAAGATGTTCGCAAATTTGTGGTTCAATTATTTGAGGAAGCTTTTCCTGAACTGAAGGAGTGGAACTGGGCTGTAGGAGTGCAAAGGGCACATAGATTCCCATTCAGGCAGAAAGATGCGAAAAGAGGGCAAATCGAACTGAGACCACGGGCGATCTTGATCTCTTTGAACAATTTTTTGGCTAATCAGACGTTATATATGACTTGGCACGACCGGACAAAAAGAGGATGGGAAAGGGAACGCAATTGTTTGTTAGACCAGATTACTGTCACCATACGGTAGAGAAAAGGTGGCAGTTACGTCAACTGATTACCCCCTTTCAGGCAAAGGGGCACAAGTCTTTTTGCTAAACCCTGCCACTCTTAAGGTTGTTTGTAAGGGGCAAACACGATTTTTCATTTCAGAGGTTCAAGCTAGAGAGTGTCTGCAATCATTGTGAAGAGATTCCTGGCTTAGCAATAAGTGTCTCTCAGAAGAGTCTGTATTAATGTAAACAAAACTGGTATGAAGTGGGGGACGGGTGAACACGGAGTGGTACACTCATCTTCCATCACAAGGGCTATGATCCCTATTGCCTGTGAATTGGGGAAAGGGGGAGGGTTTGGGGATAGTTGGGGGCACGAGGGTGTTGAGTGGGGGATTGGGGGGCACGGGGGAGGGAAGGGTAAGTGGGAGGGGGGGTTAAAAAAAGAAAAAACAATCCTTAGCAGAATATTGTTGAGCAAAATAAAAGATTTACAATTCTGGGATTCCAGGATTGGCAGGGAGCTATGTAGTTTAGGTAAGATATACAGTATGAACAATGGCTAATGGGGTACGTATATGTTCATTTAATGTATGTGGCCTGAATAATAATAATAAGAGGCGAAGAGTAGCTGCAGATTTGCGGTTAATGAAACCGGACATCTTGTGTATTCAAGAGAAGCATATACCTTGGGTAAAGCGTAGTGTACTAGAAGAGTTGGGATATACACTTCTGGCTGCGACCAGGCAGACTTTTACTAGTAGGGGAGTTGCTATTTTAACACGAGGTGGGATCACTGGGACAGGAAGGATAATGACAGACAACTATGGAAGATGGGCGATCACTGAATGAATGGTGGGAGGGACCAAGTGTACAATATGTACTATCTATGGGTCAAACTTTGATGAAGCTGCTATATTGGAGAGCTTAAACGTAGAACTGGCTCTGTGGCCTACCCCCTTGATCCTGTGTGGGGACTTCAATATACATACGGATGGGCAAGGTGTTGATGATAAAAATGTAAAATATATCGGTCGAAAACTCAAGGTTTTCAGAGCTTTAAAACAATAGTTGAAGGACCCTGGGTTAGTAGATGTGTGTGTGGAGGTTTTTATATGATGTTGATCCAGGTTTTACTTTCTATTCATATCCTCATCATAAATTAGTGAGACTGGATTATGTATTTATGCCCAGGTCCTACATAGTTGGAGCAAAAATGAAGGTATGGCTTAGGATAACGGCAGATCAAGGCCCATTATAGCTAGATATATGTAGCTTAAGGCAGGCAAAGGTTAGGAGGGCATTCACGTTCAATAGGAAATTGTTAATGGATAAAGATTTTATTGATCATATGCTTAATTGGGTTGATCAATTTTTGGAGGTGAACAGGGGATCCTCTTCTAATCCTATAGTATGGGACATTCTTAAAGAGGGAATTCGTGGAGAGGAACTAAATTTTGGATTGGCCAAACAGAAACAAGGACAAATTCTGATACAACGACTTTTGGGGGATTTAAGGAAGGCAGAAAATGAGTTAATAGAGGTGCTTATGCAGGGATTAGAAGGTAGGATGTTCATACTAAGATTGCATGCTGTAAAGCTAAAATAAATGCGATATGGTTTAAGGAAATTGCCTACCAATATAACATTTATAAACAGGATAGATATGAATATGCCGAATCCTCGGGTCGATATCTGGCACAGAGGCTTAGAGTAAAGCAGTCTGTACAGAAAATACTTGCTATGCAGGATGCATCTGTGAATACGGTTCAAACAGTAGAGGGAATCGTGGGGGTGTTTTATGAATTTTACCAAGAATTGTATATGCAGAGTGATATGGATCAAAATGAGATAGAGAACTTTTGTCAACAATTGGATTTGAGTAGGTTAAGTTTAGAGGAGCATGTGAAATTGGATGAGATAATAACAATGGAGGAGTTGGAGGAGACAACTGGGTCGCTTGCGAACGGTAAAGCAGCAGGTCCAGATAAACTACCCGCTTGAAGTATATCGCATGCTTTTTCAAGTATTGAAAACAGATATGCTGAATACTTTTGTATCCTCTTGGGATGAGGCTAATATAGTGGTGTTCAAAAAGAAGGAGAAACCCCCGAACATGCCTGGAGCCTATAGTTAAATGGAGATGGTAAAATGTATGCGAAGATATTAGCTAATAGGTTGGCGCGAGTAATTACGCCCTTGGTATCTCAATTTCAGCATGGGTTCATACCTGACAGAAGCACGACTAATCATTTAAATAGAGTGGTTACTCTCATAGACTATGCTAATGCTTATCATAGAAGGCTAGGGCTGATCTTTCTTGATGCGGAAAAAGCACTTGATCGCGTTTCCTGGGCTTTTTTATGGAGTATCATGCGAAGGATAGGATTTGGGCAAGTATATATTAGGGCTATTCAAAGTATGTATAAATCACCAAGAGCGAGGATTTGCGCGAAGGGCAGGGAGTCACAGCAAGTTTTAATTAGCAGAGGAACAAGACAGGGATGTCCTTGTTATCCGTTGCTATTCGCTATATGTATCAATCCATTTATGATTATGTTTGAACAAAGCAAACGTATTAGATCTATGAGCTGTGGGCAATTTCAGGTGCTTGTCTTAGCCTCTGCAGATGACATTGCTGTAGCCTCGGCAGATCCAGCTCAGGCAATAATTGAGATTGAAAGATTGGCTATAAGATTTGGGGCGGTTTCTGACTACAAATTAAATTCGACTAAAACACAGATTGTGTGTACCAATATGGCCTCTCTGGGTGAGAATCGAGTAACCGATGAAGCCAGATATTTAGGCATTAAAATATGAATGTCCCTGCCAGATTTGATAGAGGTGAACAGGGGCAGTATAGTCTCTGCGGCTAAACAGCAGCTGGACCGGCTGGAATATCTTCACCTCACGATGGTTGGGAGATGCAATGTAATTAAGATGATTGTTCTCCCCAAAATTTTGTATTATTTTAGGGCGCTACCGCTTGAATTAAGTAAAAAGCAATTGCAGAGGGTACAATCCATATGTGATAGATTTATATGGGGACAAAAGAAATCAAGGCGAGTGTTTAAATATATGATGATACCATATGACGGGGGGGCGGTTCCCAATGTTTCCTTTTATTCTTATGTATGCTTACTGCAAAATATGTGGATTTTGTTGACAGGGGAGGACGTGGCGACTGCAGAGGCACCGTCCATATATCCGCTATTGAGAGGGGCAGAAGCTAGAAACTGCTTAGTAAAATTTCGTGAGCCAAGCTATTTTAAAAAAACAAGATTCAAGGTATTGATCGAAGCATATAAGGTGTGGAAACTGGTACGGAAAAACCTAGACATCCCACAGAGTAGCTTCTATACACCATTAAACTCAATATTTAAGTTCCCTGCGACATTCTGGGACCATTGGATGGTGAGTTGGAGGGCTAAGGGGATTAAACAATTAGGAGATCTATTCGAGGGGGGAATATTAGCCTCATTCTCAGGGCTAGTTGATAGATACGGATTTCAACAAAATGAATTCTTCAAATATGTGCAAATTCATGATTTCCTATTTAAACATAATGTGTATGAGGGAATAAATAAGGTTTCGATAGTTGAGGCAATTAGAAAAAGGGCAAGGATAGGTGCTCTATATGCCATGATAATTGAGGCGCAGTCAGATAATCTGGCTGTGCAAGATGGTAAATGGAGTGAGCGACTCGGGCAGGAAGGCAAGTATATGCAAAGATCTATTGGTACCGCAGGGAAGATTTTGATGTCAGCAAATCTAAAAACACAACACTTTTAGACTATATTCGATTTATATCATACCCCGGAGAGGATGATGAAGTGGGGTGGAACTAATGATGGGAAGTGTTTTAGATGCAGCATAGATAGAGCTGAGCTGACATTGTGCATGTGTTTTATGACTGCATTTCGCTTTCACAATTTAAACTACATATAGATTTGTTTTTGTCTGAAATCACAGGGATACCAATACATATAACAAAAGAAGTTATGTTACTGGGGATTGGGGGCAATCTCCAAATTGACCAACCGGTATATAAATTTAGGTATATGTTGTTAATTGCTACTGCTGTGGCTCGGTTATGCTTAGCCTCATGTTGGTTACAGAAGGAGGCCCCCTCGTTTGAGATGTGGAGAGCTAAATTCTATAATATTTGTAATCTTGAATATAGCCTTTATTTTTTTAAATCACCAAAAAAACAAAAACTTGGTATCCAGATATGGGCTCCAATGATTGAACATATGAGTTAATTGTTTTGATCATGGCAATTTTGTTTTCTCGCTCCTGGGCTGTTGTCTCTTTCGTCCTATGATGTTTATTTGAAGAAATATTTATGTCATTACTATGTATAATTATTTATATGCTATGGATTGTGCAATAAAATATATATATAAAAAAAAAGAAATGCTATAGATGGAAATGGCTTGAAGCTGCACAATAACACAGGTGTAGGTGAACACTTCAGGAGCTGGCCCATTTGAACATGCCCAACTGCAGCTCTGCATCAGGCAATCAGGAAACACTATTGTCATAGCAGGCAGAGATTTTAGATTGGCCTATCTCAAATAAGGAGGCGGTTAAGGCCATAAAGGACCTCCAGTCACCTAAAGCCCATGTCCCAGATTGCTACATGCCAATATTGTATAAGACACGGGGGTCCAAAATGGTTTATCTCATGATTAGACCTTTCAATTCATTCACTAGGTCAGGATCAGTCACACCCGTCATGGTGGAAGCAAAAATCTCTGTGTTTCCTAATCCAGTAAAGATGAATGGGAGTGTAACTTGTATAGACCCATATCATTACTTAATGAGGATGTAAAAATCTACACCAAGATACTAGTAAAAAGGATAAGAGAAGTACTACACCAGCCGATACAATTTGGGTTTGTGGAAGGGTAAAGGTCAAGAGACTACATAACAAATTTGATCAGCTTTATTGATGTAGGTTCTTGACTCAGACCCTAGACAATGCTCCTCTCCTTCTACACAGAGAAGGCTTTTGATAGGGTGAATTAAAAAATGATCTCCGAGATGATAAGGGAGAGGAGATTTAAAGACAGTTTATGAGTATGCTCTGGGTTAGCTAGGCTGTGCCCAAAACTTCAATCATTATGAATGGGCAGGACTCTTGGATGGTGCAAATCAGGAAAGGGCAAAACGGGGGTATTTATTAGCCCCTTTCCTTTTGCTTTACATAAAGCTTTGGGCTCAAGGGGCTAGAGACAACTCAAAAATTAACAGAATATAACTCTAATTGCATGGAGCCAGTCAGAAGGTAAATTTTCCCCCGGACGGACCTGGAATCTAAATCCGTCAGACTTGTTCAAGCTGGTCACCTTTTTGGTTGACGTGTTAGTGTCGCAGCCAGGCATGACTTCCTCTCTCCAGGCCCTGCTGAAGGATTTGAAGCAATACAATGAAATATCAGGTTTTAGAATCAATATGACAAAGTCAAATGCCAGGAGCCTCTCTATCTCCTCAGTCATATTGGATTAGCTACGGGGTGAGACAACATGAAGATGGGCAAAACAAATTGATAAGTTATCTGGGCATAAAACTTACCAAGAACAGCAAAGCTTTATATATAGTTAATTATATATTCTTACTAGATTCAATCTAAAATACCTGCAACACTGATACAAAATGAATCAATCATGAATGAGCCACATGGCCTCAGTTAATATGACAACCATGCAGAGGATTCTGTTCCTCTTTCAGGCTCTAATGGTACATGTACTTAACGTTACCCTGATTGAATTGCAGAGAATCTATCTCAATTTCATAGATGCGTGGAAGAAGAGGTTAAGAATAAGTCTAAAAAAAGGTTACATTACCATCTAGATGGAGGGCTAGGTGTTGGAAATTATCAACTTTTTTGTGTTATTCCCCCAAATATTTTCCTTATGTAGTTGACCTTGAGTTTTGCCATAGGCCTCTGTTCATTTCACTCCAGCTAGCCAGTGGTAAAGTACTTGTGCTCTCCCTTCAGAACCTGATGAAATTGGCATACACCTAATTGGCACTTTAAATTTACTTGTACGTCCCTAATATAAGGTACAACATCTATCCAGAGCCTGTATGTTGAATGAGACAAGTGAATTGAAGCCTCCTTGTACCACCAACTAAAGTAGCACTGTAAATCACATCTACAGGTGAATATAGCATGTTACAATGCATGCTTTTACTTCGCGTTCTATTACAACGCGTTTGTTACAATGGCTGCATTGTTAGAACGCGATACCTTTACATCACAAGTCATTAGATTGTATTGCTGAATGGGGCGCACTGTACTTAGGAATAGTATAATTTACTATTCCAACTCCAGCATGCGCAACAGTAGGGAAGGTGTTGGAATAGTAAATTATACAGCAAGTCGATCTAATGACTTGCGATGTTAAGTTATTGCGTTCTAACAGTGCAGTCGTTGTAATGACCGCGTTGTAAGTGTAACGTGATGTAATGACAGCGTTGTAAATGCTGTTTCCCCTACAGATACACCACTGCAGTTTGGGAGGGAAGATTTAAGCTGCAAATTCGACTTGGCAAAATATACCTTTCGCAAGGCATAATCATTCCCTGTGACAGCGCACGCGCTATATGTGCTTTCGCTTGTGAGGAGTATTGTACAGTGCTTGGAGCACGCCCATTGCTTACCATTTATTGACTTCATTGTCACTCTTCTTTGATGCATCCTAATAGGCCAGCGTGTGCCTGGCATCACTTTTTTTTTCTGTGGAGCATAAACCAAGCACAGGTTGCTTCCTCTTGATTAGTGTCCTCCTGCTTGTCGCACTGTGATTTGGGGTACTATTTCTTCTTTCCCCACCCATCCCTTCTCCATGTTGATTCTTTCCCTTTCAACACTCCCCTTTTCTATGTTGCTGCCCCTTGTTCTCCCATGCTTCCCTGTTGTCACTTCTTGCCATGCCCCCACTCCCTTCTCCATCCTTACTTGTCTATAAGATGTGCTGTTTGTACCAAAACTGAAACACATTAGAGTTGTTGCCCTCACCATTAATGGCCTTCACATTCATTACCCAGAGGAGCTTCAGACCTCGTCTGGGGTCTGCAGGGCTACACAAATGCTAAAATACAAATGAGACATGTTGGTGTTATCCTTAAGGCTTCCAATATTGTTACAGTTCCTAAATAAGACTTATGGACACCACAACATCTGGCAGAGTGTCACAGCAATAGTTTAAAAAAACAAGAAATTTAGAAAAAAGCAATATGAAGCGACCTTCCCTGGCTGTATTATAGCGCTTGTCTTCCAGCTTTGTTGCTTGCTGCCTCCCACCCTGTTCTGTATTACTTGCCTCTTACCTCCCACCACAACTTAAAAAAACTTTGCCAAAGCCAAATACCTCTTGTGTATGCCAGAGCTATGTTACTTTGACAATGTTTTTCTAGCAATGTTGCACAGGAGTGTGGTCACAGTACAACATGGCTGAAATTAAAGACAAAAAATTATATAATGTGGCAAGCAGTGATTGTGTCATAACATTTTTATTTTATTTATTTCAGTCATGTTACACAGCAGCTGCTATGGAACATGGCTATGAAACATTAACAAAGCCAATAGATTTAGCATATATGAGTCCTATTGGTTTTGCCAATGATTGGTAACACTAAAGTCATCTCTAAGTTAGACGTTTAATGTCCACAAGGCAGGGTACATAGTATTTTAAAAAAGTAGGACATGCATATTTAAGGTGAAATATCTCCAAAGTCATTTTTCACTGTAGCAAGGCTGGCTCTCCAACTTATAATTGTTAATTTTGGTTTGGAAGCAGCTAAAAAATGATTCAAGAATTGCAATTTAAATCTCAACTTCATGGCAAAGTCATATTTTATATTGCCATTTTGAAAGTTGCACCTTTATAAAGTTGTCATTTTCCTGCCTAACCCAGATTTGCCTTTCTCTCAGTGTCCAGTGTCACCTGACTGGTGACTGTCTTCCCTGCCTTCCCTTCCCTGTCTGGGTTACTCCCAGACAGTGGAGAAGAAGACTTGGGTGTGGTGATTTTTTTTTTCCTTGAACAGGAAAGCCTGAAGGATTGTGCCCAGCTCCTCTCTGAGCTTCAAATGGCACCTACCCTGTAACTGCCAGATGTAGCTCACACCTAAGCTGCCTTCTCTTTGACTTCCTAGTCCGCTTGGCTCCAAACCTAGTGGAGGGAGTTGCTGCCCCAGAACTGATTTCGAGTGACCGAAGGGGAGGGTTTGCCCCATTACCCTAGCCACACCTCTGGATGGACACAGGGAACTTTGATCAGGGAAAGGAGAGCTCTGCCATTTTGGACTTAGGTGGAGAAACGAACTGTGTGATAGCTTAAAGTAAAACACACATAAAGTGCTGCAATACTGGGTGGGATTACCACAAGAAACTTTTACCCCATTGGTTAGGAAGTAACCGGGCGTCTCCCCTGCTCACAGGTTCGCATTTAGCATGTAAGTGGAATCTCCATTACCCCTCTCAGAACACTCCAGGACCTGTGAAGAATCAGAAGAATGACTGCCCTGCTGTTTGAAGAATCCGAAGGAATACTGGACCTGTTTCCTTTGAATCCATGACCTCAGAAGTGACTTCAGGATCAATTGGTTAATTCCTATTTGAGCTACAGGGACACTACAATCTTCTAGAGGCCTTTCCTGCAACTGCTCAGCCGACCAGTTCCAATTGGGCCTACCCTGGACCCTGCTGCTAGCCTCTGGTGGAGTCTGTCTTGACCCCTACATGCTGTTCCTTAGGTCCTGGACTCTGGGCTTGAGTCAAAGTCTATTCCTTCTAATATTTCATCAAATTTTGGACTTGGAAACTTTATGCCAATGTTTTTGCTATGAGAACTGTTGGTGGACTGGGGCCAACCTGGCAAGCCAATCAGACGAAGGAACATTGCCTCTGGGCAAAAGATTCAGGTTGCTCTGCACTACGGTCTTCTCCAGAGGAGCAAATTTAAACCAGTGGGACTTTGCAGAGAAAGTGTCCGGCCTCGTGGAGCCCTAATCAACTTCAGCCTGCAGCCTTACCCTACTGAAAGAATCTGAGCCCCCAAAAGGCGACTGAAGATAGAAATCTGCAGCAGATGAAGGCATAAAAAAGTATCTGGCCGGCAAGGGAGCTTCTCTTGGCATGAAACTCAAATTTCTCCCGCTTGGAGCTTTCCTGCCAAAAGCCAATGGCTTCACTCAGACCTCATCCAATGGCTATCCGATGAATTGGAACTGTGAAAAGACCTCTAAACTAACCCACTTGATTTTACTGCTGGCAAGAAGCTCTCCTAAAAAGACATATCTCCAAAAAGGCACATTCCTACAATCTGGTTAATGCCTACAAAAGTATTTTATTGTTTATAAAAATATACATATATTTTTAGTTCTTTATCTTTTTTTATATACCTTTTTTCACATTTATATTTGTTTTATCACAATTAAATAAACATTAATGTATTTACAATCTTAGTGTAGACATTGTCTTGAACACAATTTAAACAGTTGTTTATAACCCCACAAAAACACCCATCAAAACTGCATTCACACCTCTCAGAGATCCTACAATCACACTAACATTCACACAACATAAACAATATCAGAGAAGAAAAATACATTTTTAGAACATATGTGGGATCCTATTTCCTTCTGACAGAGACAGTTGAAGATTTAATTCCTTTCTACAATCGTTTTCCATCCAATTCTTTTCTCGTTTATGTCTCTGGTAGGATTCCCTTGTATCTAGGAAAAGGTCTACGCACGTTTCGGTGGATATCGTGTTAGAGCCGCCTTCATCAGGACCAAATATGTATTTGGTCAATGTCAAACAGACACGTTGACAGAGGGGTTATCTGAACGCTTCTTATGTGGTCTTCTCCAATGGTCGCAACTTTATCACATGTAGCAAGAGTGCACATAAGACCATGTATTTAGATTGGCTTTCAAATTGTAGGCCGGTTGTCAGATTAGATAATGGAGAATTCACCTCTGAAATAAGTTTGTCGTGCTGACCCCTAAATGGGTGGATGTTAATGATTCCAAAGTCATACAATTTTGCTCTTTGCCACTGAGACCATCTTGAGCATGGTCCAGAAGAAATTTTTAATTGTTCTTCGTTGTGGCTTGCAGTAATCTTTTCTTATTCGTACGTGGCCTCTGCTGGCATTTTCACAGGGATCAATCCAGCAGTAAAATTAAGTGGGTTAGTTTAGAGGTCTTTTCACAGTTTTCGTTTTTTTCCCCCTCTTCTACAACCCAAAATTAAATAGGGGGTACCTTTTCTTGCAGTCATTATCCGATGAAGTGAAACCATCTTTGGCTACAACCTTCTGCCTAGCCCCTCTGAGAATTTTGAGTTCCATCCAAGAGAGTCCAAAGGTAAAACTTTTCACCAGGACGGATCTGATCCCTATACCTGACACGTTCCTCACGGTTGGCCTTAAAATTTGCCTTATCATTATTTGCCGGTATTTTGAACCGTAAATTTAAAAAATGTTTAACTCTAGTTCTACTTATTGGCTTTTTGTCATTTTAATAATATTTGATTTATTAAAAGTGACACAATTTGTGCCAAAATACCAGAGGGTTAAGCAAAAGTTTATTTAGTGACTTTTTTGGTTCTCCCATGTGCTTACTTTTTTGGGGTGAGTCCTCATCCCCCTCAACTAATGTTCCAATCTCTTACACTAGGCATCCTGGACCATATTACAGGAGATCACAACTGTGATATATATGGGAATGATAAAGGGCAGAGACCGTGAAACAGAGGTGCTTTCTTGAACACATGCTAACAGAACACACATTACAGGAGTTTCAATTGACGAAGAGAGGAGTTAGAAGCAATAGAGTAAATAATTGAGGAGTTTTAGGCATGTCCCTGAGAGTCAGGGATGAAATTTATATTACAAAAGGCTTGACAAGTTACAACACCCCATTTACCCTTTCTTCAGAAACCCATGGAGGGACTGTAATTAATTTAAACAATGGAAGGAAAAGGGCTTTCTGAAATTGGGTGTTCTCTTCCCTAGGGTGGTTATTAAACACTGAGATGATTGAAAGGGGTTTGCATTGAGGGAGAAAGAAAGAATTAACTATTTTCAGCCATGCCACTGGACACTACACCACATTGTTAAGACTTGGACAATGAGATAACGTACATCCTTTGAAAAACTCCAACAGGTAGCAAACTTGGACAAACATTTAAAATCAAAGTTATATCAAGGATTGAGCTAGACTGAATCACAGGCCTCAGGCATTCCAGAAGACATGGGAAGTAGGCCTACATGCCACATACTATGTGCAATGGAGCCTGTGTGATGTGACCCTATGTGACGGGGGATTGGAGTCTACCATTAAAATCCTCTATAGGCGCCATTGCACCCCGACCAAATTACATACATTTGATAGGAGGTGATCAAATGATGGTTGGAGAGAGTGTGGCGGGAAGGGTACCAGGTTTCTTTATTTATAGGACTTCCACAAAATACACTGTTGGACTGCCACAAAACTTAAGGCTTTTGGAAGATGGCCCTGAGTTCTCTATCTAAAATAAAATATTAGCAGTCCCAAGATAAGCCAAAAGTACACTGTTCGGGAGGATCCCAGAGATTCAGTAGCATGGCAGGAAATGCATCTGTTGGACTGGCATCATAGACTGGTATATGATGAGGATAAAGAAGATGGCACACATTATGATAGGACCAGGAAAATACTTTGTGGCTAAGTGGGCTGCACTGTTAAAGTTCTTTAAAGAAGATACAAGGTCACTCACCTGCCCAAAGACATTGAGGGCACTTTAGGTTCTGCCATTAGACTCTTCAAGGAATGACCTGACGGAACATTTCAAGTTCCCTAATGCCATAATGAAGAACTGAGCACTCGGGTGAAAAACATCTGGCATATCTGAAGGGGTTGAGAGGGGAGATGACAGGAGTTGAAAGTTATAATATTGTAATTTCTTTTCACTTATGAAAACCAAATAAAACGTTCTTAAACTTTAAAAGAGTTCCAGTAGCTTGATTAAAACATTCATAGGCTCCATGTTCTCTATGGTTCAGCATTTCTAACCATAAATTGTACATCTTTTGTTCCAAACTTTTTCCATTTACAAGTCATCCAGTACATCTCTTAATTCTATTCTTTCAGATAATATAATGTAGAACAGTACGTGGCAAACACATACATTGCAGTTGTCAGCAATAAATTTGACATAAGTATTAGCGTTCTATAATGTACTGATTCTGCACTTTTAGTCACTGATAATTTCAGAATTGGCTATTGCTTTCAAGTACATCGCTTTATTTGAGTTGCAGAATGTAACATTGTTTACAATAGACTATTTGTCCATTTTCAGTAAGTGGTCTTGGAAAGCCACAGCTACATTTTCTGTAGTATTTGTTGATATAAGAGTGAATTGACAACTACTTGTGTTGTTGGTATTCTAGAACATTTTGTTATAAGTTTGTGCTTATCTGTCCAGGTGATATTTAAAGAGTTACATACTTTTCAATATACTGCAAAATGGTTTCATCTGAACCTACACCAAACCTAGTTGCTTCTTTTATCCATAGAATCAGATGTATATGTGATGCTCCTCTAGTTTCATATTCTTTTATCCAAAGGTAGCTTGTCACTTCTCCAAGTGGTGGGCACTGATTGTTGCAAATAAAATTGCTGAGAGTTCCTCTCCTTACTTTTAGTGCCGAGCCCTTTTTCATGTTTTGGACAGTTCAATCTTACTCTTTGTAGGAACTGGGGTCACCAGTTCCCCGGGGGGGGGGGGGTAGCTTGGCGCGAGCAGGCAGGCACCCGAAAGCTTAGGTGTAAAGTGACCATACGGCACACACATCCACTGAGACAGGAAACGCACGCAATGACTGACACCACACCAGGGAGTTTGAGTAAAAATAAAATAGCTTTTATCTAGATCAGAATCAGGGTAATCACGGTATCTCTATTTCATCAAAGCATTTAATCAAGGATAAACATGTCATTGGGTCGTTGGAGGCAACTAATCAACATCTCCCTCTGCAAGAGTAAACAACTCCTTTTGCAGTACTAAACATTTCAGTATAAATCAGACAACATCTCATTAGGCAAGAATAAAACCTTTCACCAGGCAGGAATAAACATTTCATTTAACCTGGGTAGCATTAGCTCTCTCCAACAGTATTTCCTTAGGCAAAAATAACCAGCTCAGCAGGCAAGGATGAGCATTTCATGAAGCAAGAATCAATATGGCATCGGGCCGGAATATCCACAGTTCCTGGGGCAAGAACAACTTTTCCCTAATCAGGGCCAGGCAATAGCCTGTAAGGAACTATTCCCCAGCCAGGGGCTAACTCTACTAAGTTCAGGCCCCGTTCAGGATGCCTTCCACAGCAATTGGGAGCCAACAGGGCCCAACTACAGTCTTCCCCAGGGGAGGGGCGATCTCTGGGCCTCCCTCCGGCCTTCCGCCCTCCTCTCCGGGGGTTACCTTTTTCTTCGGCCCCCTCAGGGCCCTTGCAGCGTACTGCGGGCAGATCGGGGACTCGCTCTCCCTGGAGCCCCTCTCACCAGCAGTGCAGGCTTCCCGGCAGTGCCCGGGATCAGCAGGTGTTACGTGGGGCCTCCGGCGGGTCTGGATTAGGCCAGGGAGCCCTGCGCTGTCAGGGAGCCGGTCCCGGGCCCTCCGATAGCTCCTGGGGCCCTGGGACCAATTGCAGCAGGCCTCGGTGAAGGCGCGCCCGCAGCCGCCAATGGCAGCGCGGCCTGCGGGGGTGCGGTCGCGAGGGCCAATGGGTGTGCGGCGGGGCGGAGTCCGGGAGGACACCTCCGTCCTGTGCGGCGGGATGATGGCCTCAGGGCCTAGTGCGGCCCATTCTGGATTCCGGCGGCCCTCTCCTGACCGGGGGCCGCCTCGAGGGACGAACAGCGGCCGGGCCCATGTCGGGGGAAGCGCCCAGGTCGCGACGGCGATGGCGGAGCCCCGAACCCCTCAGAGGCCCCAGGGATGACAGCGGCACTCCGCCCACGCGGTGCCGGGCTGCGACGGTGAGTTCGCCTGCAGCACCTCGGCAGGGGGGCTTCGGGGACAGTTCAACAGTTCTGGCAATATCGCTGGTAACACAGCGTTTGGGGGAAAATACAGCGCTTTCTTGGCACAGCAGTTCTGGGGAGGAGTCCAGCGCTTCTCCAGGCACAGCCGGGGAGCGCTGAGAAGCAGCGCAGTTTGGTTCAGCTTTAGGCAGGTTAGCAGTTCAGGCAAGGCAGGACAGGCCACACGACAGTGGCAGTTCAGCAAAGGGGACCCAGGTGGAGTCAGGGAGCGCAGGGGTGACACAGCGCCAACACCTGGTTGATCCCCCAGTAGTCCTGTGGGCAGTTAGAGGGTCTTCTCGATGCGTGGTGGTTCCTGCGCCCTTGGTAGGGGATTTCTTGAGGGGGGGGGTTGAGTTGGTGGCTGAAGGCAGGATAGTCTCAGTAGGTCACTGCAGATGGTCCCTGGGTTCCCCTCCCGCCGGGCCAGATCAGTGGGCTAGTCCAGTGTTCCTCACTCAGCTTGGAAGGCAGCACCTAAGCCCTGTCACTCCCAGTGGTATAGGTTCCTGACTAGGCCCTACCGCCTAAGTCTCCTGCGTAGGATCCCCCAGGTCAGTGATGCCCCAACTGACTAAAAAGTTTCCCTCCTTCCCTTATATATGCCCAGGTCAGGTGACCACACTCTCAGGCGGCAAAAAGCAGACCCCTCCCCTGTTCTGGAAGGTTCCAGGAGCTTCCCTATTCTAACTATGGGAGAAAAAGGCGGGCTGGTGTTGCAACAATGTTTAGGGTCCCAGCCAGCTCCTGGCAACTAGGGTGCTACTAAAAAGACCACTCTGCAGTAGCAGGGGCCTGTGGCAGCCATGTTGGAAGAAGAGAGCACCTGCCCCTTAGCATTGATTAGCAATGGGAAGGCGCTCGGAGACCTAAGGCCAACGAAAACGAGGGTGGGAAAAATGAGGCAAGGCTGACCAGTCTAACACTCTTTAATAGTGCAAAATGTATCAAGTGACATTTGTGTCTATTCTTTCATCACGTGTTAGGGATTCTTAAGGTACCTAGGTACACATGGTTTATGCTCCCTCAGAGGGAGCCAAGAAAATAGACAGAATGTAGCAAAATGTTTTTATAATAGAAACAAGTGCTGTACAAGAAAGTGAATCTTTTTTTCTAAAAAATGGCATCAACAAAAGGTTTGCTGTACAAAGATGACCCTCTTCCCAGTATTTAGGAACAGGCATAGTTGTTAAAAATGTTTGCCACAATTTTAGCATTTTTCTAAGTGGTAGTCCATTCTTCCTATTTTTGTGTTTTTGACTATCTGCAGTTGTGGTGGAAATAGGTGTGAAACTTCTGGGTTAGTGGGGAAAGCTGTACAGTTCTAAACATTTTCAATCAATCAATATCAATATGAACTTTATTCGGATAAAAACAACATATCCATAAAAGTGCAGTTAAAAAACATTATTTACAATTGGACATAGAAGAAATTAGTCCGAAATCATAGAATTACGAAAATGTACAGCCATTTTTAAAAAGGATCCAACTCGGAAACGTAATTCATCATTATCAATTGCAAGCATCAACTCATAGGCTATTTTATAATCAGTTACGCATCGGGATTTAAAGTACGGAATCAGAAATTTTTTCGTGAGCGGTAAATAAAAGGAACAAAAGAATGAGAAATGTAACATTGATTGTTTCAGATTGTGGGTACATGGGCAGGGGGTGTGATCAAGGTTCAGAGAATAGCCAGTTGGAAAAGACAGTAAGTATTTCATGGTGTCGGTCCTTACCCTGAAAAATAGACCCCGTTCCCAACAGCCAACAGGTTTTAAGAGATATGTAGGCATAGCTGTGGATACATGCTCTATTCGCATATATCTAGCAACGGAGGTTTTATTACGTTCAGCTGCTAGCCTAGTTTCTTTATACGATGCATAGAGTAGTTTTTCCACAGTTTTAATGCTTGGAGGGTTGTGGGCTAAAGGGTTTATAAAAAGGTGTTCCAAATTCAGGCTAATTAAGCTTTTGTGGACTCCGGCCAACCATGATATGACCAGCCCTCTGTCACATTTTAAACAATCCAGGATAATTTCCCTAGTCATTTGTGCCGCCGGGTTTTTCCAAATCCTAAGCCAGAATAATGTCGGGCGTGCCTTAATAAAATCCTCTATATAGGATAAGTGAAGCTCGCCGTGGCAAGCATATGTAGATGAGGAAAATGGGGCACCCAATATTTTGCGACAAAACCTGTTCTCTTCTCGTTGGATAGGTGAGCTGGCAGTGTTCCCCCATACCTCTGCGCCGTACGTAACGGTTGGAATGCATTGTTGTCTGTAAATTTTGACAATAGCAGGCACTACCTCTATGTTTTTGGGTTTGGGTAGCCCGAGAATTGTATTAATGGAATTAATAAATTTCCTATTGCAATGGGCAATGTGATCATTCCACAAACCGTTAGATGCAAAAACCTGGCCCAGATACGGAAAAGTGCTGGTGCTAGACAATCTGGTAGAGTTAGATACAATAGAAAGGTTAAAATACTTCTTAGTCCCACATGACATTAAAAATGATTTCTTAAAATTAGTACACAGATCTAATGTTGCCATAAATTCCACAAAACCGTTGACCAAAGCTCTCAGGGCATTAGGGGTACGCCCCATTAGCACAGCATCATCTGCATAAAGCAGCGCGGGGATTTTATTCCCGTCGATGCTAGGGACGTCCTCAGTTAGGGGCAGTAGAGATTTAGATAGGTCATTGATGTATAAAATGAATAGGAGGGGGGCCAAGACACAGCCCTGTCTGACCCCCCTACCAATTTCAATTGGCTTAGAGACCTCACCGTTCCTTCCAATGCGAACCCTGGCTTTCAGGTCTCTGTGTATATATGCTAAAAAGGAGACTAATGAGTCGTCAAGGCCGAGAATTAAAAGGGTTTTCCACAGCTGGGATCTGTTTACAAAATCAAAGGCTGAGGTAAGGTCCATGAATGTCAGATACATTGGTGTTTTCTTAGCTACGGTGTATTTACTGACAATCAGGTGAAGATTCAGGCATTGTTCAACAGTGCCGACCCTACTCCTAAAACCCAATTGAGACCGATGCAGGACCTTGTTATCCTCAGCCCATGAATTAATTCTGTTAAATAACACCCGTCCCAGGATTTTTAGGGTGTTATCAATCAATGAGATTGGCCTATAACAGCTCGGGTTGGATCGGTCTCCTTTCTTAAAAATTGGGACAATAGTGCTAACTGACCAAGTGTCTGGGATAGATGAGTTGGTGAGATTGTTAAAAACATTCGTAAGAAGTGGCGCCCAAAAATCAGGTTTACTTTTAATAAGGTCGATAGGGAGACCGTCTGGTCCGGGGGCTTTGCCCCCCGGGCTTTGAGTTATTGCTTCTTCGACCTCATATAGTTCAATCAATATCCCACCAGTGTATATGTATTCTTTTTTGGGATTATTGGAAGTTGGGGCAGCATAAATCTTACTAAAATGATCTTCCCAAGATTCACTCATAATGTTACATGCAATTGGTGTGGGGATATTACCCATAGATTTCATATCCTTAACTGCCTTCCAAAAATTCTTGCTGTTTTTTAACACATTAGCCTGCACAAGATTTGCCCAGTTGTTATTAGTAAGCTCTTCCTTTCTGCGTTTTATAACTTTTTTATAGTTTGCCCTGAGTGATGATATAGCGGACGCCACTCTGGGTTTGCTTACAAGGGCCTTTCTTAATGCTCTATTAGCCGCAGAGCATTCAGCATTAAACCAACCAAGCTCATAATTCGGCTCCCTTATTGGTTTAGACAGTATATTTTTAATGCCAGAGCATAGCCCTGAAAAGGCGTTAACTACCTTTATATTATAAAGGCAGGGCGTTAAACAAATGTCCACCAGATTTGAGTGGTGTTTAATCATTTTTTCAAATAAAGTGTTGTTGTCAATATTGCGCCAAACTACTCTAAGTTTGTCATTTGATGCCACCAGATCACGTGCACCGAGCGCAAAATCATGCGCAGGGCGACGTGAAAAGCTTAGAGTAGTACTAATCGGATTATGGTCGCTTTGCATAGTTTGAATCACCTCTGCCTTTAACACATAGCTTTCTAAAGAGGCGGTTACAAATATATATATAAACATTTTACAAAATCCTGAATTCAGCAAGTGGTCAGTTGTTTAGCTCACTCATGGATTTCATTAGGAAGCTATTTGATTAAATAAAAAAGTAATGAAAATAAGTAGGAAAAATTTAAATAAGTAACAATGTTCTCATCTGTAGATTTTTGCCCTGATAGCCAATTTTCAAAAGGAATATACTGTTACGTCCATCAGCGATACACAGAGCCAACCACTGAGCTGCAACTTTTAATTATATTTCATTATTTACTGACCATGCATTAATTCATATACTAAAATCTAATGAATGAAACATTGGTATGAAGAAACCTATGCATATTTTACATGAGCTAAGATATTCAAGGTATCAAGTGATTCAGATGGCATTTTGCAAAATATGTTCCTCCTTCCACTCTAGTTTACATTTGGAAGTGATAATGGAGAGAAAATCGCTTCTCTCTATAAAAACGATACTCCACTTATGTGACAGGGCCTTTCGCCAGTGACATGAAAAGCCGCATAATGCAACAAGGGAATGGCACAAATTCGCCTTGCAAATTGGCTCATTCCAGTGATGTGGACATTTATGGTATTTGGGTCCAGGCTCTGCTGCCCCACAGGGAAAACTGCCAAACCAGGACATTTCTGAAAAACAGATATGCGTGGAAGTCAGACTTGTGTGGAGGCCACTATGCTGGTTTTTACCCAGAATGCCATGCAAACATCAAACTTAGATAAAATCACAGATTTCCCTCACATTTATGCGAAGGGAATATTTGGAATCTGCAGGGCTTGTCGAAATTCCTACCACCCAGCATTCCAAACTTCTACTGATAACAATAATACCTCACTTATCTGTCTGGGCTTATCACCTGCAACAGAAAACAGTCAAAACGTGGACCTTGTGAAGTGAATTTGGTGTCAATAAGGTCTTCACTTGGTACTTTTGGTCTGTGTGGGAAAGCTGGGTGATAAAATGCAATCATTTGACTTGAACTGCCTATGTTTTCTCCAACATAAATGTGGGGAAAATAGCATTTTTTAACCATACTTTGGTGCTAACAAGGAATTATTTATTCTGATATATGGACTGGCAGAGAGGGGTAAAACTACAATTCTGCTACCTAAGTGGGGCAGGAATACTCTTTGTGGTAAATTATTGTTTAGATAATATGTTAATATTTTCATTTTAGTAGTCAGGGTTCTAAGGTTTTAAAGATTCCAATGCATTTGACATTTTTGGCATATTTACTAGTGGTTGCCAATTTGTTTTGTATTTAGTAGGAATAGTAGTAGGAACCCTGTTGATTAGTACTAAAAGTTTATCTGCCAAATGGTTGTTTATTCCTACTGTTTTGCTGTTCTCCTCAATATCTAAAGGAATTTATAAAGCTTTTCTACACAACACTAATTCTTTAGAAGGTAAAGACACATTTTTGTTCATAATCTAATAATTGTTTGAAATTGATGAGCAGTTTGAATTAGTATACTTTGTATACATTGAGGTTATCAAGTTATAGTTATTCTTCTAAAATTGCAAACTGCCACAATGTTCTACTGCTATTTAGCCCGGGAAAGTCTTGTTCATTATGGGAATTAACCAAATATATTCCTCCACCAACTAAGAATGGCCATACATCACAATCCACAGAATCATAAAAGAGCTATCAATCTGTCAATTCTTTCACTGGCTGTGGCTACTTGTAGGTACTGGTAGGTATTTGCTTGCATTTGTTTAACAGTATTTGCAAATAGTTCGCTTCAGTATACATTTCTATATTGCTCCTCAAACCGACATCATAGTTGCACTACTTTTGATGGTGTTTTTCTTGAAGTTCTTTAAAAAGGAGCATCTTTCTAACTTGTGCATGAAATCTTCTGCAAGATATGGAATATTGTCATGTGGAAATTCAGATGATATCAAGTATTGATTTCTTTTTCAGATACAATATTAACATTACTTGTTTTCTTTTTCTCTGAAGATAATGTGACAATCATTTTGAATTAATAATGCATGAGTTAATTTTTCTGAGTAAAATGCTGGTCTTCGCAAAGGGTTCATTTCTCGTACTAATTTTCTTGTTTCAATATGATGTGATCCACTTGTGTATGTGATGCAATGTGCTGTTCCATTTTTTATATTATAAACAGGAAATTGAATCTCCTTTTTTTCAGTAAAAGTCCATACTCAAAATTCATCCATATTTTGAATTATTTTAATTTTTTACTTCTTACAAGACATTGAGTATTGTTTAATAAATGTTTTAAAAAGGACTTATTTTTAACGGCACAAATGGAGTTTACATTTCCAATGCAGTTCTGTTGTCTTTTTTTCCAGTTGGATGCTTTCCAGTTTACAAGTACATCCTTTGCTTAAAACTTATACTAGATTTTCAAAATCTTTAATACCTGTAATAATAATTTCAAAAGCCCTGCCATGCTCATCAACAGCATTGACTTGTCCTTCTTTTTGTGTTTCTTCAGCACAATATGACTCTTTAATGCTATATGTTACTAATTTCCTCCAAATATATATATTTTAAAAATATAATCAAAGTTTTTTTATTTTTTTTTATTGTTTTAGATAGCTTATTTAGAGAATAAGTTATTTATGGTTTTTAGCTTAGTGATTCCATATAATTTTCTCTGGACATTAGAAGCTTTATCTTCAACAGTTTAGAATTACCTTTGGCTATTAGCTTTTTAGTTGACTAGATACAGCCCTTCGAATTTTGCAGGAAATTAATTACAACTATTTCTCAAATATATTTTTCAAGCACTTTTTGTAATCAAAATGAGCATTTCCTTCTGCTTTCATTTGCAGAGTTATACTCTCTATGAGTACTCCATTGTTTTTGTGCATGTATTTTTTTTATATTTGTTCTTGTTTAATCAAGCAATATTATTTTTATCTTTCTTTCTATTTTATTACTTTTTGTGGATTGAGTGACTTTGAGTATTTCCTAGTTATATTCTTTTTTTGGGCTTTTGTTCAATGTTTCAATACTCTAACTTTTAAATAACTTTGTAGGTATGCACTATTATTTGGTACATTATGCTTCCCTATATTGATGAAAATATATGTATACTTATCTTTCTTGGTTTGTATTTTTTTTTTGTGTTTCAATGATCTCTTCTTCTTTGCTGGGTTTTATGTGATAGACTTAGGTATTGATGTAGTTCATAAGAAAAATAATAAATTAAAATGAATTAAACCAAAACATCAGTTACTAATATAAACATTATATGTACTGTTAAGTGTGAAGTGTTAGCTATATATTACTGTTAGTGCTTATGTATTATGGTGTGATGTGTAATAAATATTGCTTATGGACATGTGTAATTGTTGTCCATAACATAATGTGTGTTTGTAATGAACAGTGTATAATCGCCAGCTTGTATTGCTAACAAACACCTGTGACTGATAAGTCCTTTTGCATATTGGAATCCACGGTAATGGGTGAGTAGTTGTATTTTGTATTGGAAAGTATTTATGTATTATAATGTGTACTGTACAGAGTACTATTATTAGAAGTATGTAAATGTTAGTGCATTTCATTATGTGTGAATGAAAACAGCTATGCATTATTTCATGTGTTTATTGGTGATGGACACTTGGAAATATTGATGGGTGCATAGTTGATAGTATGTGTTTTGCATATGCGGCATGTGTATGTATTATAAAGTGATGTGCACATGATTATTGCATGTAGGAGTGTGTAATTGGTAGTGTATAGTCTTATATGTGTAATAAACAGAGCTCAATCACTTGTGTCTGCTAGTAGGACACTCCTGGGATTGTTGAGTATGTGTATATTTGGAACTGTGTAGAGAAGTGTTATTTAGTTGGCTTAATGTATTGTAGACTGCATATTTCACATAGATAGGGGTGTGTATGTATTATACAGTGATATCTATTGAGTATTGGCATGGAAGTGTGTAATTGTTCGCACACTGCGTGAAACATGTCTGCAATGTGTAGTGTATAATTACCTTTGTCTTTTGGCACTCCATTTTTGGGATTCTTGAGTGCTTAAATCTTTGGGACTACACAGAGAAGGGTAAGTAGTTGGCAGTATGTATTTTAGCATAGTTGCCAATATTTATGAGTTATGGAGTAATGCATAGTACTTCATCTATGAAAATGTAATTGTGTATAATGTTATGTGTGCAGTTTGCAACCTTTATAGCAGTCTAAAATGGTACTAAAACCAGGGACTGGCTATTTAGTTGTGTGTAGTGAGTATTGAACTAGAGTGTGTTGCTTGGACTGTTGAGTGAATGTGTAGTATAGAGTGCATAGTAAAAGGTACATATTTGTCAATATGTATTTTGGTCTTTACATTCTGTTATAGAGTGAGGTTTTGTGAGAATTGCTTATGTGAGTGTGTAATTCTGACTGCTTACTATTATGCTTGTGCATAATGATTATTGCATGATCTCCTGTTCCTTTTAGTAGTGTATAAACGGCATTGGTGGGTGATTGTGTATTTGGTAGTGTGTAGGGAAGGCTGTGTATTTTCCAGTATGTATTTTGCACTGTTTATTTTGCGTACATGGTCATGATCATGTATTATGGAGTGAAGTTTATTGAGTATTGGGTTTGAAAATAAGTAAACTGTTGGTGTGTAATATTGTTTCTATGTGTAATGAGTATTATGTAATCCATGATATACGTTGGTATTAGTATATATTTATTACCTACTGGCAGTCGCTAGTAGGTAGTTATAGTTAGGACTTAATTTCTATTAAAAAGCTGTTTTTCAGTTGCCAATATCTTTGGTGTCGTTTGACGAATCTTGATGAAATTGACAAAACTAATTTGACGCTCACTTCAGCTGCTGTTTTGAAAATTTGGGGATGATCCATCAAGCGGGGCCGAGAAAAAGGGGGACCCAAAAGTCTTTTATCCATGTAATTTCCGTAGGTAACTTTAGACACAACTACAGTCCGAACTGGTGAATGGGATTACACCAAATTTGGCAAAAAGGTAGCTCTTGGTCTAAAAAGGACCTTTTTTGTTAAATGGTGTGAATCGGGTTGGTAGTTCCTGAGAAATCTGAGGATTTCTCAGATATACAATTGTGGCCTTGGCGGATTAACGACCCCTGACAATCATGTGCCTGAGATCTGATTGGCTGCCAACACTTCAAACCAGGAAATGTTGGTAGCCATCTTGTGACTCGGTTGAACTGAGTCACAAGAAAAAACGTTTAAAAAAACAAAAGAGGACAGGCTAGAAGCACTCTGACGCCCTAGGCCTGTTTTTTTTTATGTGTCTGGATTCGCGTTGGATCTGCAAATCCCACCAGAATTGTTTTTTTAAATGAAGCGCGGGCTCCAGGGGCCAAAAAAAATACAAATGCAGGGGCCCACGTGGGGCCCCGCAGCCCAAGGGACTGCCACCTCCCCGGCGCTATTTTTAATTATACTGCGTGGAGGGCTCCAGCCCCAGGGACCACCACCTCCCCGGGCTATATGTTAATAAGATGCATGGCGCCTCTGGCCCCCCCTTGCAGCCCAGGGGACTGCCACCTCCCTGGGGCTACTACACTTAAATGGGGGGCCACATGCCCCCCCGTTGCTCCAGGGACCACCACCTCCCCGATGCTAGTTTCAAGATGGGAGGGGAGCAGTGCAGCCCCCCTCCTGGAGCCTAAATGACCCTGGGGACCGCCACCCCCAAGGCCGGCTCCAGCAATGTCCTGGGGTGCCCACCCCATGGACACTGCAGTTTGCTATGGGATGGTGGGGAGCACTACATAGGTGGCACCTTGGAAGCATGTCAGGTGTTTGTACCCATCTCTAATCCCCTCAACATGGCACTGGTTTTTGTACGACCGACACGGTATCACAGTCTCCACATGTTTTAATGCATTTAGATGAGAATAGGCCACAGGGCTATTTCTAACCTGATTAGCACCAATTCAGCAGGGTAGAGAGACACCTTAAATCTGAAGTCTCCCCACCATCACTCATCGTTTCTTTAGTGTTGGTGTACACCCTTCTCAACAACAATCAATGCTGATAGAAACACACAGGTGTACGACTGCAACAATTTCTAATTAACCCACAAAAACATTAAGTTAGTATAAAGTAACAATGTAATGATCCTTCGGATCGGTGCAGTGAGTTCCCAGAGAGCCTGCAGACAAAAACATCCCGCCCTGAGAATTATCTAAGGACCTTCACCGAAGCCCACCAATGAAATGGGAAAGCACTTTGGGACGGGGACTCGAAAGTCAGTGACAAACGCGCAACGGGACACGTTCTAATGTGGAGCCTCTGAAGTTATTAGTGAGGAGGAAGGGCTAAAGGAAACAGAACGACCTGTTTCCTAAAATGTGTTCGGTTTTGAAAGTTATTCAAAATTGAATAAAAGATCAAAGATTTCACCTGAACTTTTGTTTCATACAAATTAGATTTTGTTTTAGGAAAAAATAGGTTTAAAACTTCCTGCCATTAAATTGCTGGAAGTAGGTACACTGATGAATGAAAATGAAAGTGGGTATGACGGCTGTGCCACCTCTCCTATGATACGAGGCCACCACTCACCTGAACCCTTGCGATGCATAGTTTGTGGTACGCTGGGAGCAGTAATTGGCTCCCTAATGTTGCTGTTGCAACGCCCTAAAAAAAGCCTTTCCGACTTATATATGATTTGGCCAGAGTACTGATTTTTTTGTAGAAGTCAGCATGCCTAAAGCTATTGCTATTTTCAGTGGAACGGTGTTAGTGCCTCTTTTAAAACTCTTTATTAGACTCAATTGCACAGTCACATTCTGCCAGTGGGCTGGTTTTGCAGTGCTTACACACTGCCTACGGAATAACCTTGGATGTGTGGATAGAATACAAGTCTCGGGTGTCACTTGCCTTGTGAAGCTAGCAGTTGTTTATTTGAAATCTCTTACTGTTTGCCTACAGACTTATAATGTTTGCTGTGCACTAGATGGGTGGCCAGATGTATTAACAAAAGGATTGGATATTGTCTGGGTTCTTCTCTGGCATCTAGTATATGAGTGAGACAATTAAAGGTAGTAGGTGTTGTTGGGGACCCTCCCCAGCCCTTTTCTGCACTATCTGACTTCATGAGGCGTTCCCGTAGGACAGGATGGAGGGGACATCCATAGTCCATACCCTCTCACACAATGTTAAACAGTGAAAGACATTAAACCACCCTGGTCAAAAGGATTATATGACATAATTTCGAAAGACAAAAATTCGACCTACAAAAATATCGCAACAAAAATATCGTGGTCAAGAATATCGACATCCTATCTACAACATGGTAAGTACAAAAATATCGATAATTTAATATCGATGTCAAAAATATCGTAATTCAAAAATATCGGTTTTTTTTTAGTTTAAAAATATATGTAAAATAAACCAAATAATACTTATAAATCAAAGAAACATAATTAAATATATTGTATAATATGTAAAATTTATAATAAATATATATAATTAAATGAAACTTTAATTAAACATATATATAATATATAATATATACACTTACTTAATAATTACTTTTAATAATAATTTCTATAACATATAAATTATTAAATATTTATTTAAATTACCAATACATCTATACACATAAAACAATAACATTAATAAATATTAAATAATTACATATAGCAAATAATAATCAATAATTTTAATTTGAATAATTTTTATTATTAATTATATATTACAATAGCTAAAATATTACAAAACATATATAATATCAGACACAATAAAACTACTAGTCCAACTTCAACAAAAACAACAGTAAGGAAAATGTTGGATAGCGTAGGGGTAAAAATATCTATTCCAACTCCCGAGAGTGCAACAGTAGGGAAAACATTGGATAGCGTAGGAGTAAAAATTACTATTCCAACTCCAAAGAGTGCAACAGTAGGGAAAGTGTTGGATAGCGTAGGGGTAAAAATTACTATTCCAACTCCAGAGAGTGCAATAGTAGGGAAAATGTTGGATAGCGTAATGGTAAAAATTACTATTCCCACTCCAGAGAGTGCAATAGTAGGGAAAGTGTTGGATAGCGTAAGGGTAAAAATTACTATTCCCACTCCAGACAGTGCAACAGTAGGGAAAACGTTGGATAGCGTAGGGGTACAAATAACTATTCCAACTCCAAAGAGTGCAACAGTAGGGAAAACGTTGGATAGCATAGGGGTAAAAATTACTATTCCAACTCCAGAGAGTGCAATAGTAGGGAAAGTGTTGGATAGCGTAAGCGTAAAATTTACTATTCCCACTCCAGAGAGTGCAATAGTAGGGAAAGTGTTGGATAGCGTAAGGGTAACATTTACTATTCCCACTCCAGAGAGTGCAACAGTATAGAAAACGTTGGATAGCGTAGGGGTAAAAATAACTATTCCAACTCCAAAGAGTGCAACAGTAGGGAAAACATTGGATAGCGTAGGGGTTAAAATTACTATTCCAACTCCAGAGAGTGCAATAGTAGGGAAAGTGTTGGATAGCGTAAGGGTCAAATTTACTATTCCCACTCCAGAGAATGCAATAGTAGGGAAAGTGTTGGATAGCGTAAGGGTAAAAATTACTATTCCAACTCCAGAGAGTGCAACAGTAGGGAAAACGTTGGATAGCGTAGGGGTAAAAATTACTATTCCCACTCCAGAGAGTGCAATAGTAGGGAAAGTGTTGGATAGCGTAAGGGTAAAAATTACTATTCCCACTCCAGACAGTGCAACAGTAGAGAAAAGGTTGGATAGCGTAGGGGTAAAAATTACTATTCCAACTCCAAAGAGTGCAACAGTAGGGAAAGCGCTGGATAGCGTAGGGGTAAAAATTACTATTCCAACTCCATAGAGTGCAACAGTAGGGAAAGCGCTGGATAGCGTAGGGGTAAAAATTACTATTCCCACTCCAGATAGTAAAACAGTTGGGAAAGCACTAGATATCATAGTGATTCTATTAACATTATAACCAATTTAATAATTTCTTATAAAAAAATTGCATGTTAACAATGTTTTAAAAAAAAAAATATTATTAAATACCAATTATGTAAAATAAATATTTAAATAAATAAATTTTAATTACATCCCACACTATTCCCCCTTTAACACACAACACACTACACATAAAAATTCACATAATTAATTTAATTATGAATTAATCACTTAATAAAATTAAATCACCAATTAATTACTAATTAACAATTAATTAATTAACTATAACAATAAAGAAATATTATTAATAAACTAATTATAATTTATATAATTAACAAAATAATAAAGTAATTTTACAATTAATAATTAATTAAAAATTAATTAATCTATTAATCACATTATTTACCAATTATTAATTGATTACAAATTAATTAATCATAAATACCAATGAAACAATACATATTAATTCATTAATTATAATTACATTACTTCCCACCCTATTCCCCTATAAACCCACAACCCACTACACATTAAAATTCACATAATTAATTTAATTATCAATTAATCACTTAATAAAATTAAATTACCAATTAATTACTAATTAACAATTAATTAATTAACAATAAATAAATATTAATAATAAACTAATTATAATGTATATAATTAACCAATTAATAAAATAATTGTACAATTAATAATTAACAATTAATTAATCAATTAATTACCAATTATTAATTAATTACCAATTAATTAATCATAAATACCAATTAAACAATACATATTAATTCATTAATTATAATTAAATTACTTCCCACCCTATTCCCCTATAAACCCACAACCCGCTCTGATACTAAAACGCTAAATTAAATGTAAAATAATTATAAATCTCTAAACATTTATTTTTAAATGTATTAAAATACATTACAATAATCTTTAACATACAAATAAAATACATATTAAATGACATTACACTAAATAAATATCGATATTATTGACATCGAAATTTTTACTTACGATATTACTTACATCGATATTAATTACTTCGATATTATTTACTTCGATATTACTTACCTTGGGATCGATATTCTGTCCATCGATATTCTTGACTTCGATATTCTGTACCTACGATATTAAAAACACGATATTATTGTAGGTCGAAATTTAAAACTCGATATTTTGGCTAACCACCGGTCAAAAGAGGTGAGAACAGATGTTACCTGTGGATCTGGGAGATGTGAGTACTTAGCCTGGCTTTCTCACAAGATCATATAGCGGGATAACATATATATGACTTTATCTCCTTGTACCACACTTTCTCTCTGCAAACACGTGGGATTGGATGAAAAGGGCTGACCGAAATTCCCTGCATATAACTATACATGTATGCATTTTTCGTATGAATTTTTGGGAAAACATTAGTCTGGCGAGACAGCTATTACTGTCTCCAGGCCAGACCTAAAAAGGGACCATTCCATTACAATGTACAAAACATTTTTTAGTAGACTAAATAAAACTGAAGCTGTTTAATATTTGGTTTGCGCACCTTGCTTAGATATTTGTCGGCTTCCCATGCCATTCAAGATTAGAACTGTTCTTTGTTTAAAACATACATTAAGGCCAGGATTGAGGGCTTTCCACATATGGTTTAATTTTAGATGGCTGTTTGAGTTACAGTGAACATTATCAAGTTTCACTGTTTCCAAGGCTGAAACAATATGTTCCTAAAAAGTCAAGCAGTAATGTTCTGCTAGATTTATTTATTGCAGAATACCCATGGCAGTGGTCGGGGCTCAATATAGCCCGGTGTCTGTTAGCCTTGCAAGCCAGAAGGGCTCCGTTTATAAACTCCAGTGCAGTTGGAATGCAGAACGTCCTATAAAAAGCAACATATTTGTGTGTGTGTTTGTGTGATTTGTCGGTAAACGACAACGAGTATGATGAAGATAATAAAAACAACATAATTTATGCTGCACTGAGTGCCCGAGCTCAGCAGTGTAGGGTTGTGTAAGTAATAGATGGTAATATTCTTTAAATTCAATGAATGCTTGCCAGCACTGAGTTGGATGAAAGGGTAAATTTGAGCACACAGAGCACAACAGCAGACACTTGGCCTACTGAGCTGTCTAAGTGGGCAAAGACGACATTTTAAAACCAGGCATGGTGTGAAAAACCTGGACCATTGTTACGATATGCTCAGGTAATTCCAGTATGTGCAGTAACTATTGTCATGGCTCATATAGGACCTATGAGTTTGGTGGCTAGCACTGCACTCCCGCACATTCCATTGGGTAAATATCGTCAGGTCACACCTGCTAACATTTATCGTGGAAAACAGACCAATAATTACTTAGACATGGAATTCATCTGCATGTAATTCCCCATTATATAAGAAAATCGTGCAATTTGATGGTATTACTAGCACCCAATACATTCTGACACATGGAGTCGAATTTTATTGGATGCAAGAAATATCAGCTCAAACATCAGGCCACTTGTAATGGGGGCCATAATTGATTAAAAACCCATTGGTACGTCAGGCCCCTAGTTTTTAAATGTTTATCGATCAAAGGAGTGAGCTTCTATCATTGAGAAGATGCAGCAGTCACAACTAGACTTAAAACTTCTAGAACTCAGGGAAGCTACCTTACAAAAGGTCTAAGCAATACCAATAGACAGAAAAGATCCTTTTTGAATATTTAAATACCCTTCTCTATCTCACAGGATGCGAAGGTCCACATTCCATGCTTTTGTGTTGCATACCCTTTCACTTCCCTTACACAGGGCAGTCACATTCAAAATCCATTGTCATCTGCTGGTTTCTTTGGAACCTCAATGTGAAATGTGTTCGTGGCAGTTTTCTATTTCTCTTTGGCAAGTCTTTCCTTCACACAAGATCACTGTAGGTAAGTGCCTCTTTTGACATGGTTCGCTCCCGCTTTTTGCCTGCTGTATGATGTAATTTCAAATTAAAAGTGCACTGGGTCCCTGCCAACCACGTTTCCAGTGCCAGATTTCTTTCCTAAAACAATGCCACGATTGGCACAACTTCAGGAACACCTGTAATTCCCCAGTAAATGGTGCCCCGGTACCTAGGGAATTGGTATTGAAGAGCATCCATGGGGCTGCGGCACCAATTATGCCACTCCAGAGACCCCTCACCAAGACCATGCAAACTGCCATTGCAGGCTGCAAGTCTTGGTGCAGAGAAAACAGAAGAGTCGACATGGCACACAGACACATGCCATGCCCACATGCACTGCATGAGGTATAGGTAAGTTACCCCTAATACAGGCCTTTAGCCCTATGGCAGGGTGCACTATATCCCATGTGTGTACATATCTGCATGTCAATATAAAGTCAATTCTTGAATATTGTAAGTGCATAGGGAATCCATAGAGAGTAGGTGGTCTAGATACTTGTCATTACGAGTTTCCTAGCTCCATGATGGCTTCACTATACCCTAAGATGTTTGGTACCAAACATCTCACCTTAACAAATCCTCACTGATGCCACTGTTGGATGTATTAATAAATGCACACAGGAGACCCTTGAAAAGGTCCCCTGAAAACCTACCAAGCACTGGTGAACCTTGAGATTCAACTGTGTGATTTTATATGCAATTTTCTCTTTTCTCCCGTTGTCTTTAATGGTACGTAATTGCACACAAAAGTAATTCATTTTGCGAACTTGAGAAATTCATAACTTAAAAAGTACTTACTGTAGAACGAAGTTCTTCGTCTGAAAAATTGATGTTATCTTTATAAATTGGTCTCGGATTTATTCTTCAGTGTGTCTCATTTATTACTCTGTGAGTACAACAAATGCTTAGTAGTACCCTCTGATAAACCTAACTGCTTGCCCACACTACCACAACTAGAGAATTAGAATTATCTACTTTTGCCTCTGCATACCAATCTTGGTCTACCTGGACTCTCTACACAGTGTACTTCGATTTAGTGCACTATATAGAAAGCCAGCGTCCTACAATTACCATCTCTACTGGAGCAAATTCACAACACTTATTGGCAGCTTTAGCAGATGTTCTGGGGACTGATTAAGTGCATGATCCGCACAAGCAGGTCCACCACACACTGGCAGGCACTGAGCGCAGCTGGCATTTCCTGTAGAAGACCCCAGGCTGCCATGACCAAAGTGTGCAGATGATCCATTTTCAAGAGGAATTTGATAATATTGCCTCATGTTGTGGGGAATTGCAGCCTACGACTCTGTAGGCTTTATCTGTCAGGCCTGCTCCGCGCCCGATCGGGTGTCCAGACAGGGCAGAGAAAACGCAGCATAAAAACGGCAGGCATGGGCGAAAGAGAGCTTTGTGTTCTAGTTGACGAGTGCATGTCTTCTCCCTGCCCTTTCACCTACCTGCTGCTTCCGTGTCACTCCGACCGCGGACGGTTTTTCTTCATCGGCTACAGTTCGTCGGCTCTTCTTGGCTCCTTCATTGAATCTGTCTTTGTTTCGCCAGTCATCACAGTGAAACTCCTAGCTTTCCTGTGGACACAAGAAAGGGGATGAAGAAAAATTAAGGTATCGACACTTCCCAGAAAGTCGGTAACATGCTCTACGCATATAATTACAGTGCTCTTTACTTTCTGAGGATTTCTCTCCATGACACTTGGGGGTCCCATTTTCCTTCTGCACATGTACATTAAACCTGAAAAGAAAGAGAATAACAAACAAAGGATTAGGGAATCCTGAAGTTAAAGATAAAGGGCCAAATGCATGACCCTTCCAATTTGCGAGTCCCAAAATGCGTTGTTTTGCATCTCGCAAATTGGAATTTACGACAATGGCCCAGACAATGTTTGCATTTCCTAATGGGGTCGCAAATTGCCTGCCTCATTAATATTCATGAGGCAGGTGCAATTTGTGATCCCATTGGGAATGGCTAGCACTCCCAGGGATGGTGGCCTGCTGGGGTCAGCAGACCACCATGTCTGTGACTCCTATTTAAATAAAGCAGTTTTTTTTAAATGCAGCCCATTTTCCTTAAAGGAAAACCAGTTGCATTTAAAAAAGAAAAATGAAACTTTACAGTGTCATTTTTTTAGAGTAGGCAATGTTCTGTGGGACCACTCCATGCCCTTAATTTTTTTTTCCAATGCCAGTCACAAAGGGGAAGGGGTACACTGGGGACCCCTTCCTGTTTGCGAGTGGCTTAACACCTATTTAAAATTGGTGGTAAACTGCGAAGCCGCAAAACAATCTTACATTGAAGTGCGACTTGCTATTAGGAAGGGACGCCCCTACCTAAAAGCGAGTCACAAACCCTATTGTGCGAGTCAGTAATGGGTTACCGACTTGCAAAATAGGGTTGTAAATAGGGCAGACCTATTTTGCGGTCGCAAACGGGCCAATTTACCATTTGTGACCGCAAAAAACGGTTGAACATCTGGCCCGAAATCCCTATTATTAGCCCTGCACCTGTTTGTTTATTTATTCATGCTCTAGTTTTCTATGAACATTTACCTATTTGGGAGTCTGTTGTTCGGTTCTGTTTTTTTCTTTTTTGGCATGGATATTTATTTTTGGGCTTTCAGTTGATTTTATTCTGTGGCATTATCAGAGGTCAGTACATTGATATTCCAGTATATATATGGTATCCTGATCTCTGGGGGTGAAGCGGTAAGGGGATCAGAGAAGGTGCTTTTTTGAACTTGCAAGCAGGAAATGGGATTTTAATTTGCACGCATCATACCCTGCACCCCCGCATAACCACTTGGTGTTACTTTACCCCCTCGCACCACCTACCTGGATTCACAACAATGGATTCTGGGTGTTGGAGTTCAATCAAGAATCGTGAACTCAAAACAGGTGAGCGGTCCATTAGGGGGCGGAGCGGGCTTGAACCAACAAAAAGGAGACAGGACTTACAAACATCTTGCTGCAAACCTCCTGGACACTTGGGCGCTGACGAAGGCTAAATGAAAAGCCGAAATGCATTCGCCAATTACTATCTCAAGAAAGTGCTTCCAAAGGGTTTCCCCTGTGTGGCCTCTGCTCTCAGGAAGGAGTTTGCTGGATATATATATATATATATATATATATATATATATATATATATATATATATATATATATATATATATATATATATATATTATCTACTGGCGGTCGCCAGTAGATAGTTATAGTTAGGACCGTGTTTCCATAGGAAATCCGCAACATTCTATTTGGAATAATTTTTGCGCCGATTGATGAATCCTCGCGAAATTTTCAAAATAGGTGGGGCGCTCCGCTCCGACCCTGAAAGTCTCGGGGGGATTCGTCAAGCGGGGGCTGAGAAAAAAGGGGGGTCCCAAAACGCGTTTTTCCCATGCAATTTTCCAGAGGGACCTTTAGTCCAAGGTACAGCCCAAACGGCTGAACAGAATTACTTTAAATTTGGCAAAGAGGTAGTCCTCAGGTCAGGGATGTGCCTTTTGCATATCTGGAGTCAATCTGTTCATTAGTTCCTGAGAAAATTGCAGTTAAAAGTACATACATATCTATAGCCTCGCACCGTGCGTGCACGGTGCGTGCACGGTTACGTGCGCGAGCGCAATTCTGATTGGTTGTTAGATGTCAGTAAACATTCGAATCGGTCGAAATCAGGAAATGTCGGCCGCCATTTTGTCTCTTGCAGTCTGAGGCAGTGAAAAACAAAGGTGGAGAACTTGAAAAGGGGGCAGGGTGGACAGTACCTGACCCCCTAGCCTTTGTCAGGGGGTCACAGAAGGACCCCCAAGGGTGAAAAAAACATTTATTTATTTTTCGAAAAACCGCGGGGTGCGCGCACCGTGCGAGCACGGCACGCACATAGCATCGTGGGCGCTAGGTGCGCGAAGCGCCCTGAGCGCCCACATCGCGCGCACGGTGCGCACACGGTGAAAAACCTGGAAAAAAATATATTAATAAATACATAACTTAGCATTTAAAAAACCGTACAAATTCACTTTAAAAAACCATAGGTTTCACACACGTTATAGTTAGGAATTAGCATTTAAAAAACCTTGCAAATTCACTTAAAAAACCATAGGTTTCACACATGTTATAGTTAGTTGGACATTTCCCTCGTAAAAAAACAATGAAATTCCCCCGTTATAGTTAGTGCAGGCAACTATAACACACGCAACCGCAATCCTCTGCTGATGACGTCAGATATATCACTGATTACATATGTGTCTTTCTGAAAAATAAATATTTGTAATATATGTATAGCTAAAGATTAATGGAAGAAGACATGGGTAAATAGGTGTCTAAATACAGTGATGTAATATCTGACGTCATCAGCAGAGGATTGCGGTCGCGTGAGTTATAGTTGCCTGCACTAACTATAACGGGGTAATTTCATTGGTTTTTTACGAGGGAAATGTCCAGCTAACTATAACATGTGTGAAACCTATGGTTTTTTAAGTGAATATATATATATATATCCACACAATACAGTTTTTCTCACTGGATTCTTCCGACAAACAGATACGGATCACGGTAAATGGTGTAGTTAATTTTTATTCGCGTAAGTCGTCATAACGCGTTTCAGCCCTCGATATATATATATTCAGTTCTAAGTGTACACACTACTAATCTTCTTTTTACTTACATAGATGGGTATACGATTCTGCATCTACCCCCCATTAACATAAGTGGAGGAGGGGATTTTTACAGTATGTTACTAGCCAATTGTGAATACTCTCAGAACAGGAGCGCATGATCTCATATCAATAATATATACATACACCAACAAGTCTACTCTTTTTCTTACATGCAGGAATCACATACGAAGACTCCGAAGCTTACCAGATATCTCTGAATGTGCTGTGAATGTGTGACTTTTCTCTTCCTTGTTTTTTTCCACCCTCTTCCCCAGTTCACCTTTTATGGCTTTGACCTTGTTGGGCATTCCTGGCTACTGAGGGAAGTTGGGACTGCACAATTTGCATCTCGCCCCTATGGAAACCTCAGGTGAGAATTACATTATCTTAGCTACTGAAAACTTGGTGAGTTTAGCCCAAAAAATCAAGCAGAATATTTTTGATTGGTATGTATATAGTGAAAACCTAGATAGGAAGCAAGATCGTGTATATCAAGTGAGGTTTTGCTCAACTACATTTGATGCTGTTAAGCACAGGAAGATTAGTTGATTGGCTAACAATCATACTACATTGAATCAAGGGCCGAGGCCGGATTCAAACCTGGCCTACAAAGCCAGCTGCTCAAGCCCTAGGCCACAAATCGAATTCTTGAATAGGCTCTCACTTTTTTTTTCTGTGGCATGTTTTAGGGTGGTGTCCTGTTCGATAATTTATTTGTGAAAGAAAAAGTGCTTGTGCCCAAAGCTCTGCTCAAAAGCCATTGGTCGGTGCAATTAAATGTCGGTGCAGTGAATACCAAGGCTGGTAGCCTTTAATCCACTGGCTTCCACTCCCTGCTCCCTTTTCTCTCTGTTTCTGATTCTGCGGTGGTCGGTACAGGTAAGCGCAGTAGGGGAAAGGGGCGGAGGGATGTCGATCAGACCACGGAATAGGCAAAAATAAATAAATAAATCCTATTCTGTCGTCTTTCGACGTACCCCCGCACCTACCCACCCCAACCCACCTCCCAACTGTGTTTACCGCACCTGTCGCCGCTGTACGGGTTACTGCATTCTTCCTTTGCGACAGTTTTGCCATCTGGTGCAGGACATAAGTACCAGTCCCCAAAAATAAGTGCTGGTGACCCCCACCAGCAAACAACGGGTCAAATTAAGTACTGGGTCTGTTAGTATCCCAATATCGGCACATATGCAGAACCAAGCATTGCACTTGCTTCTCCGTGTGTGTGAAGTTTTAGAAAATGTAATGGTTATTCTGGACAAGCAAAATATTGCAACTTTTCTGTGGATTCCATTGACACAGAAACACCATAATCTGGTTCTTCATACGTGCAGACGTGCAGCATTATTGTATTCCCTTTTTTAACTGAAATTCATTGAAGTTCTACCCAGGTAGAAAATCGCTTTCTATTCTTTCCTGAGGATTCCACGAAAGCAGGAATTGTGCTCATTCTTGCTGCATTCTCCCAGGCCTGACACGTGTGTGAGCACATGTGCTGCCACTATCATCGCTGTTCTGTTCCCGCCCTCATTAACTTTTATCATTTAAAAAAAATGATTTTGACAGCTACATTGCAATTCTCTTGGAGAGCAGGATCCCATTACCAGTAGCTTTCACAATGAAAAATATTTTTTTTCCGGGGCGTTTTATAATATCTAATTTTCATAAAAAAGGATACTTCCCTGCCATTTAACAGAAAACACTCTCCTCTAAAACACAAAATTGTTACACAGCACTGTTATTTTCTCTGCACCCTTTCCAATGTTTGTGAGCTGGTTGGTGCTTGTTCAGTTCAGCTTAGCATGCCTACCTAATGCTGCCTGCAACTTGTACATGATGCTCAAACGTCTTTGCATCTCTTCCTTGAGAAGGGTCAGAGCAGAAGGGCAGGCTAAGATTCCAGAAACGAAATAGTCCCTGGGAAAATATCCCTGGGAATCTAATGCAATTTAACAGAGAAAGTCTTTTATAGAAATCCTCAAATCTCACCTTACCAATAGCTATCAGCGTGGCCCATGTCATGAAGGTGCATCCAGCGCCAGCCAGACGTGGGGCTTGTAATCTAAAATTCACAAAATACCCCCCAGGAGTCATTTAACTTGTTTTTCTTATTCGGTTTGATTTCTGCTCTATATAAAAACTGTGAAACTAAAAACATTAAATACATCAGCCAGAGGACTGAATTTAGAAATACAAATATACCAGAATTAGCTGCAACAAGCAATCCATTTGTCAAAAGATAGAACCATTACAATATAACTCTTAGATTTGCACCCAGCGTGAAGAGCATTAGGGCATACCCTAACCACTCATACAGATAAAACTCAACAAATGAACGACGGTGCATGGAATTGCTGAATGCTCTACCGACACTGCAGATCATGCATAGTTCCTGTGATATTTGCCGTACACGTTGCAAGCAAAAATCTGCATCAATTTATTATGATTTGTTTCTCTTTATGGCCGTCATATATAAGATCCCCAGGGTGCTAATTTCACTCATATGGTTGTTCTCGAAAAATATGATAACTCATTTATCTATGAAACTCAAATTCAGCGCCCAAGATTTTTTGGGATCTTTCTTCCATTTAGTTTTTCCTTTCTTCGTTTCTTCCTTCCCTTCTTTCTTAGCCATTTCCCTTTCTTCTTTTTTTCTACTTCTATTCTTCTAGTTTGCCTCATCAATCACAACCCACCCTCAGTAAGTAGTGAAGCAGACTACACCAGGTTGCCTCTGCAGCAATGTGAACAACTGGGTGGACTGCACTGACATTAAGACTAATTTAATCAACTAAAAGTAAAATATTGTTCAAATCACAAAACACTCTCGGTGCGATCACAGAGCAATCTGAATGCTTTTTGATTTGCAAGAGAACTACATGTTTCAGTGCTCTTTTCGAGCCAATATTTGGTCTAGTGCCTTCATCAGAGCTTGACTGGTGTGTACAAATCCTATCTGCCAAAGCCACTTAAGAGACAGCTACTCAAATGGACATTCACCTATAACAACAACTTCACAAGTCATAGGATGGCATACCTGTGAGGTCATGTCCTATGGTGGGATAAGGTTGGCTCTGGAGAATTTCTGTGCTCTAGAATTATAACAAGGCTGTGGCCTAACATGAAGTTGAAAATAGCCTGTAGTCCTGTGTCGCAACTGATGCACAATCTCATATTCAGTCTATGACATAGAACAGTGTGGGCAGCAGGACCTTTGTATGTATTGTATTGGGTCTCTTTGCACTATAGCAACTCCAAAGTTGTAAAAGCCCTGAATAGCAGAGTGTCACAAAAACTAAAACTAAAAGAACCAGCTAATCAGAGATTTTTTAAACTGTTTAAAATCAGTACATGCAAGCAATTGCAAAGGAAGCTGATTCCAGTGCTTGGGGGATAACTGTGAGAATAGGCACCCACCATACCTGGTGGTACGAATATGCTCAGGAAGTAGTAAGAGTTTCCCACTCGATCTTAAATCGAGTTGGTTTACTGTCCGGCTGCCCAATTACGATGCTCATGGTTGGAACATAAACCGGCTGATCATTCCAACTCGGTTCCGACCGACTCGAGGAGTATACCACTGCAGTTTATCCTGCAGATAGGGCAGCCCATTTCCATGCAGATTTTTATGGACCACGCAGAGGAGTTTGAACATAGCTCGTCTTTTTATAGGCAGCCATTGAAGGGTTCTGAGAATGGGTACTGAGGGCGAGCGAAGGTGGAAGATGACTAATTAGCCATGCTGTGGTGTTTTGAACCACCTGGAGTTTGAAAAACAGTCCTTCATTCATGGCAACAATTAAAGCATTCCCATAATCCAGACAACTAATTATGAGGGCCTGGACTAGGGATTTCCTAGTCTGCAACAGTGGCCACCAAAAGATCTTCCTGAGGAGGCGCATGACTCCAAAGCAGGCTCCCACAATCATATTCACGTGTTCCCTCATAGTGAGGTTTTCATCAACCAGAATTCCCAAACTTCTTACTGACACTCTAGGGGTAGGAGCTGGACCCAAACCCCGCAGCCACCAGTTCTCTGACCAGTGAGCTTTTCCAAAGAGCACAATCTCTGTTTTGCACCCAAGAAGCAATCTTATCCTTACAGTTACAGAATCTTTCTTTGGTAGGGTCCGGACTAGGTCCCATTATGATGACAAGTTGGGTGTCATCTGCATAAGAGATGACCTAAAACCTAAATGACTTTATCACCTGGGCCAATGGGGTCACATAAATATTGAGAAGCATGGGACCATAAGGAGACCTTTGCGGCAGTCCCCTGTCCAAGGATATGGTATGAGATCAAAAGGACCCTAAATGTACCGTAGGGGAGCTCTCACTTAGGAAATTCCTCAGCCATCTTAGAGCCTTTCCGCCGATACTTATCTCCTCCAGTCATTGAATCAGGACTGAATGAAGATGGTGTCGAAAGCTGCAAAAAGGTCTAATAGCACCAGCATCGCTAAGTGTCCTTTATCCAAGGAAAGTCTTATATTATCTAAGACTTCCACGATTACCGTTTCCGTGCTGACTGAAGCTCGGAAGCCAGATTGAGAGGGATCAAGCAGGGAATGGCTTTCCAGAAAAGCTGTTAGTTGGGAATTTACTAGTGTTTCCATTACCTTCCCAGGAAAAGTAAGCAATGACATAGGTCTGAAGTTTGCTATACTTTAGAATCACCTAGGGGACATGAAGTCAAGACACTATTCCCGGGCAAGAGGGACAACCGTAAGTAGAGGGGGCACGTGGATAACAAAGGAAGAGACAGAGGGGATGCATGGTAGAGTGTCAGCTGCATTAGCCATAGATAAAAAATATGCTAGATATCGTTTGGTGAATAAAGTAATTCATGCACAGACGATGAAATCTGACTGGTTTGTCAGAAACATATCTCATGTACTCCTAATTTAAGACAATACCAATTTTGACAAAAAGTACACTTTTGTCAAGAATCCCCCTTATAGGGCACATTGCACTTTTTCAAATCAATTTTACGCTGATGGTATTTACTAAGGGGCTCATTACGATGTTGGGCAGAAAGCCTCCGCCCGACAGTCGGAATCTTCACAACCGCGTTAGAGCCCTTCTGACCGACTCGGTCTGTTTACAGTCCGACCGCCCGATTACGATGTTCGTGGTCAGAACGTAATCCGGCCGATCATTCCAACTCGGTTCCGACTGACTCACGGAATATTCCTGTCAATCGTAACCGCACCGTAACCACCTATGGACGGTGTTTACGCCATCGGGATTACGATGTCGCTTTTCAACAGCCTTTCTGCTTTGGCTTGTCTGACACGGAAAGCCTGTCAGAAAGTGACTGTTGGGCCCCTAGCAGGGCCCCCTTGCCCCTGCAGCCTACAGTTGTTGACCGAGGGGGTACCTAAGGTCCCCCCCTGTAAAACTCTGCATTGTGTGGCAGGCACCATAGTGTAGGGTTTTCCACACACACGTCATTTCCCCATAGGACCCTGTGTTATAGCTTGTTACACGAGCTCCAATAGGAAACAATGGGAATCCGACCGAACAGTGTTCGGTTGCATCATAAGCCGGCGGTCGGAACCGCCGATTGCAAGTCAGTCGGTCCCAAATCCAAGACTGTGTAGGGCGGAGGCTTTCAGCCCAACATCGTAATGAGCCACCCAGTGTTGTGCTTCGGATGTAGTTTCTTAATCTTCCTTGATCTTGTCTCTCTATCTTGGACGTGAGCCTTAGCTGCATTGTATAAACTCAAGGACATCACGTTTATTTGTAAGTTGCACCTTATGTGTTTTTTTGTAATTTGTATTTGTTAAATGACAATTAAGTATGCACTCCAAGGTCACACTGTTGTAAATATTTCATTTAAGACATCTGAAATCTTCTGTCTTACTAGCGTCTAGAAAAGTATTTTCTCAGCATTTTTCCAGTGGATTCTCTTGAAACGGATAGAAACTGGTCGAAATGGGTAGGCTGCCAGGTTGTGCCCTTCGATAACCTAACACATTATGAGCATAATGTGAAGAAGATAGTTAACTTGAGCACTGTCTAGAGACCTTAATGCAAGGACAGTCATCTTTTTATATTCATTCTCTCTGTGTGTGAATTGCCCTCAATACATAGGTGTACACCATCCAGATCATGATGGTAGATAGGATCGGATCTAACATAGAGATGCATGGTCAGTTTGTCCATAATGTTTCTCTTATGTTTTTATGAATGACATTTGAGTTTGTGTATTACAGACGTACCTGTTGTTCATGTCTCCCAGTGTTTTTAATCATTGCAAATTACTTAACATGCTTAGTTTAGCATACAACCAAACATAGAAATGATTGTAGAAGCTGTTTGACTGCAGTTGGATTGTCTCGTAGGTCAGTCAAACTGATTTTTAGGTCTGGTGTTAGCCAAGATCTTTTAATTTTAGAAACAAACTATATAATAAACTTTCGTACATGGGCTTTCAGCATCTCTCTCAATTTCATTGGTCTGCGGTGCCCTTCACCATTCATGTTTTCTTTCACCCACTACAGCATACTGCAAGGGCAATGGGTAAGCACACTCCAGCCAGTGGCTAACTTCGCTGTGAGTGACGGGTTTATGACCCTTCTCAAGAAGCACACCCACACACATATTAATTCACTTAAATGCAATTTACTATTATGGCAATGTCTATTTTTAAAGACCAAAACATATCTTTGCTTTTTCCCTTGTTATATTGTAATATTGCTGAGAGTCCAGTAGCTCCCACAACATTTTTTAATGAAAACCATGGCAAAACAAAACAAGTATTGACAAAGCCAAAAGGCTCCCAGCCATTACCAGACAGCTTTGATTTCACAATGCTTTTTTTATATATTGCCCATAACACAGTGGGGGTAAGGAGAAGCAGAATCAGGAAAAAACTATAATTTTTTACAAATCCATTTGTATTTTTAAAAACATTTTTAAAGAATATATTTCTAAGAACCAATTTGCTTAATAGATATAAAAAACAAAGTTTTCTTTCCAGAAATCGATTAATTCTAGTTAGACGTTGCTCTGTTTTTGTACTCAGTCGATAAGTTGCAGATAATAGCACAGGGAGCCATTTCCTGCAAAGATATCTGTGATACACTTCCTCCCTTTTGGGCAATTAGATTTATAAACCTCATGTCAGACACTGGAGAAATCTAAAATGAGTGCATATACTTGCCGGCTGTGAGCGCTATATGCTTACATTGTTACATCCAGTACAGGTATCAACGACAGGTGAGCATCAGAATTTGCTTCACACAGTCCCCCACATATTTATTTTTTATAATTGCAAACATTTATCTTTCTTCATTATTTACTTGATGTTCAGATTACAAATAAACAACAATGTAAAATTGTAGAAGGTATGTTTTGCTAACTAATTTTCTTGCAGGCAGTATGTTATCTTCCTGTATTTGTCCTTAAGATCCCAGAATCTGCAATCATTCACTGAGCTAGATTTTGAAATAGAATCTTCATTTACAAAACAATGGGACAGACATTGAAAATGAGTAACAACTGCTACTAATTAGAGTAACCATTAGGAAGAAGCTGGTTAGGTGACCCAGGCTAGGACACCAGGACAGAGCGATACAGTGCAATAAACCATCATAGAGAGGAGATCAAGCTGCAGAGGCAAATGTTTGTGAGGAAAAAGAAGAAGAAAATTAAAGATAGAAGGCCTGTTTTCCAGTTTGGCGAAGGGTTACTCCACTGTAAAAGTGGTGGATATTTCGTCTGCCTTTTTATGAGTGTCGTAGGGCATAATGAACTTATAATAAGGCAGACAGGATACCCAGCAAATTCTAAATCAGGAACAGAGACGAATAGGAAGATATTCCTCTTCAGTAACTTCTGATCCGCAACTCAACGACAATGCTTTAAGCAAGCATAAAAAAAGTTGAAAGTTATAAACCCATTGGTACCAAACTGAGACAAATGCAAGGCATCTTACTCTCACAAGCCTTTGATGACAAAGAAGTAGGCTTCACAGTCATAAAATTTAAAAGGAAAACCTAGGACAAGATGTGACACATCCCATTGGTTTCATAATTCATCTAATTTGTGAGATAGGCTTTTTTAACAACTGTTATTGGTGTACATGTAAATATTATTGACATATTGATGCAAAATAATCAAATAGCAATGTTACATAGTCAAGTAATTAATTCACCTCTGTAAAAAATCTTTGAGGGTGTAGTCTTGTGGCATGTACTTTTTAGTATGTAACACAAAGAAACCACAGCATTAACTCATCCCTCCCTCCTTCCTTCCCTCCCGTGATAGATGAATGTAAGAAGATAGTATTCCAGGCCATAAAACCTGTAGAGAGAGATAGTGGAGACCATGTCCACTGACTAATTTGACCTATTAAGGGCCCATGAGTGCAACCCAGCAATCACGTTTCAAAGAGATGGATAACAAATTCTGTGTTCAACAAGGGCACTTCAAGGCAGGTGGGTATCATCTTTGATGATGCTTTTAAATTGCTCAAGAAGCTTGTCCCATGCTTGTGAAATAGACCTGCACTTTCCTGATCACCCAAAGAGGTAAAGATGCCCAGAAGGTCATCTTACAGCGAAGAGGCCTCAAGGCTTTTCCCAAATTACCATAAATAATATCCATGGGAGAATGATATATGCTGATCCTGAGGTCCTGAAATGTGATTATTTCTTTCAGCAATTGTGGATCAAGCCGTTTCTGAAGGGGAAGGTGGCAAGATTGCTACAACGGGAAGATGCAAAATTTAGGTCAGTTCACTTGGAGACCCGATATGGGTGCAAAGTCTGAAAAGATATGAGTTATAAAGATAGGTCCATGAATGCCTTAAGGACACATAGTAAAATATCATCCGCATATAAAGGAATTATATGGGTCTGATTCTTTACCAGTATCCCCCAATCGTGCAGCCAGCGGTTCTATTGCTCTGGCAAATAAAAGTGGGGACATGGGGCAACCCTGTCTGGTGCCCCTGGAGATACACTTACCCATTTTTGCCAAGGCAGTAGGAGCGGAGTACAATATTTGAATCCATCTCATCAAACAAGGCCCTATCCCAAACTGTTGCAACACCCTGTGCATGTAGTCCAAATGGAGAGAGTTGAACACTTTCTCCATGTCAAGAGCAATGCACACTGCATTAGGATACTGAGTGGCAGATTCATCCTTGACATGCCACAGGCGGCAAAAATTGTAAGATATGCAGTGACTAGGAATGAAACTTGCCTGTTTGTCATGTATTATGTCAAGCAATACCAGGAGTAGCCGAGTAACCAGATTCTTGGCAAGAATTTTATGATCTGTGTTTGAGATAGAAAGGGGCGATACGACCCAAGATCCTTTGGGTCTTTGTTGGGCTTCAACAGTGTGGAGATAAGGGCGATGTTCAAGGATGAAGGAAGATAACCAGATGTGTAGATGGCCTCAAATAGAGATTGCATCATGGGTGCCAGAGTTTGAGCACATTGGATATGGAACTTGGCTGGCAAACCATCTGTGCCTGGCACCTTCCCAAGGGCCATCTCCTTCAGACAGGAACCAATCTCCTGAGCAGTGATTGGTGCATCCAGCGTCTTCTGAGCGTCTCGGTTGATGCTCGGTAGAGGAGCCTCTGACATAAAATGCTGAAACTCAGTGTGTAAGAACGGTAGTGGGGGAGCTTAGAGTGTCCTGTAGTAGTTATAGAAAGCAATCCTAATGGATTGTTGGGTGTAGGCAACAATTCCAGGTGTGAGGTTAATAATTAGAGGTTTCACCTCATGGCTATGAGGCAAGAACAACCGAGCCACAAGCAACTGGATTTGTAACCTTTGTTATAGATTCTAGAAGAATAAGCAGTGTAATTGTGGCAGCGAAGCAACTTGGGTTTGTGATAGAAGTCAGCAAGTGCAGCTCTAAGGGCATCCAAGCGTTCTGGGCCAGCTGATGCTGCCTGTTTGGCCCGTAACAGAGAGGCTTCTGCTTCCTGCATGTCTCTTGCTAGGACTCTGCGTGCCCGAACTGTAGTTTTAATGCAGAGTGCTCTTGTCACTAGTTTGAAAGCCTCCCATTCAATCGGGGAGGAGGAGGACGATCCGGGCATTGTCCAAAAAGAAAGATTCTATGTGTGAGCAATGTCTGGCAAAAGGCTACGTCTTTGAGCATTGTAACCAAGAACCGCCAGTAAGGAATTGGAAAGTGGGTGGGCCTCTGTAAGCCAACTCCATACATAAAGAGTTATGGTCTGAGAGAATTTGAGGGTGGTAATTTATGGAAGATACTGCACTGTGTATGGCTGCTGAGAAGAGAAAGCTGTCTTCCAGTTGTGAATGTAATTTAGGGACTGGGGAATAAAATGAGAATTCACTGTGTGATAGGTATTTAGCTCACCCGGTGTCATCAATAGACCAATAGGTGAGCTAACAGCATAAATGCGTGGTTAAGGTAAATGCGTGGTTCAGGCAAGCGTGGTTACGCTTGTGGGGAAATGGCATGCGTGTTAGGACCCGCTTTGTAAAGACCCTTACAAATCCCAAAAGGGGCAAGGGATAAAGAAGGAGCACAAAAACCATTGCAATTCCCCTAGAAAGTATGCCGAAGGAATGAGTAGTGGGATGTGGGATGTGGGAAAAGCGTCAGAGAGTCTTCAACCCTGCAGACAGGTCCATATGACAAAAGGTGTAAGGACCGGATAATCCCCCAACAATCAAAAAGCCAAGGGAGTCATTAACCTGGGTTCAGCTATGGGGCCCGCCCGCAGAGGAAAGAAAGAACTGTGAAGTGGAATAACGTGAAGGCAAACATATAATGAATGTGACAGACAAAAATAAATACTCAAAGGGCCACTACGCCAGGTCTTCAATTGACTGGGCTGTGAACACCAGGGGAGTAGGTGTACCAGAACCAAAGTTCTCTGACAGTCTGTCATCCCTGAGGCGTTCGAATCAGAGATGAGCAGCTGCGGAGTAGCCAAAGGTCCTTAGAGAGAGGCTGCATTGGCAACAGCACTGCACTGCTCCTGTCTGCACTGTGCAGAGAGGGTTTTTCCTGTTTGGCATGGCTTTGTCATAACCGTCGGATCGTGGTAGTAATTTGTGCCATTTCTGGCATTGAGGAAGAAGGTGATGGTGAGTGGCTACGTGCCCACTTGGTGAACGTTTAAACCCTGTCCCTGGCCTCCTCAGGCTGTGAAAAAAGGGAGTATGTTGGTCATCTGAGAACCACAGTTTTGTAAGGAACAACAGTACATATTTAAGACAGACCTCACGCAACTTCTTTTTGACCTGGAGAAAGAAGGCCCACTGGCACTGGATTGTCAGTGTATAATCACAAAATAACATCATCATGGCATTAATGCATCATACAGAGCCCTTGTTGCGGACTGCCGTAAGGACCGCATCTCAGTCACAATAACTTAAGAGCTTCACCACCAGGGGTCTAAGTGGTGCTCCAGCAGTGGGTGCTGAGTGGGAACACTGTGAGCACATTCAGTAACAACATAAGGTGAGATTATGGTAGTGGCAATGTTCTGTTTTATCCAAAGTTTCAGGAATGCCTCTGGTTCCATTCTCTCCATGTTCTCAGGTAGGCCAATAATAGGATTGTTGCCCCTTGTCCCATGAGTTGTCAGGAGGTTGGTTCAGGAGCCATTTGCATATGCAATGCTCTTGGACCTGTAAGAGTTGACAGAAAAGCCCCAAATCCCTGTGCAAAAACAGACAATAGGGACCCACTGAGATTTATAGACCAAAGTAAGCGGGGTCAAAACTTTATGACCTACTGGCCAGGGAAGATTCAGAGGCACACCAGCCACCCTTCATAACTGTAAGAAACATGAGCTCCCCATGCACCAGCAAATCAAACATGAGGCCCAAATAAGGAAAAGCACTAGTTAAACACCTTCCTCCACGTACTACTGAGGGCACACTGTGCTTCTTAGGATCACATGCCATGATATGTGACCTGTTGAAATTAGTGATCAAATCTAAGTTAGTTACAAATTTGACGAAAGAATCTACCTGCCTATGAGTGCGATAGGGGTGCATATAATTAGGCGAGAATGGTCATCCTGCCTATTTTAAGCATGTCTTTAGTGGAGCCCAGTAAATAAGTGTTAGAAGGTGGTTCTGACCTTCTGAGACGTCCATATTTTTCACTTTTTGAACACCTAATTTTTTAGCTGAATTTTACAGAGAAGGAGCGCCACAATTCACCACTAGTATAAAAATCAATTATTGAAGTCCTTCAAAATAATAAATCCTCAGGCAGAAGGTTCTTAATTAGATTCTTCTTCTTTAATAAAGATCAACAAAATGTCATTTAGTTTCTAGCAGTTGGACTTGTAGTTTAGTTACACAATTTAAATCAGCCAACGTGTTTTGTCCTGCAAGGACATCATCAGGGCTTTTATTTAATGAAGAAATCTTGTTGTGATAACTTTCAAACGCACCCTTTATATTATGATAAGTGCTTTCAATGCCTTATCTCTCTGAAATGTTGAATATATGATCTATTTAATAATCAACTGTATATTCTTCCTATTTTGGTTCCCTCGTTTAATCACCTTTAGTTGTTTATAAACATTCCGATAGTATCCGTTGCGTACAGCATCAGCGTGGCCAGATAAATCCTGCCGATGATTAAATAGATCATATATTCAACATTTCAGAGAGATAAGGCATTAAAAGCACTTATCATAATATAAACGTTGCGTTTGAAAGTTATCACGACAAGATTTCTTCATAATTAAATAAAAGCCCTGATGATGTATCGGCACCACACGGGGTAGTTTCACTTCCCTAGGGTCTACAGATTCCTGACACGCACCAAAGTACACTGTAAGTTGTGTAAAAAGAAGTAGTCTGCTGAGTCCAAAGCTATATCTGTACTGCTTATGGGTCACCCAGAAATGTCATATTCCTCTGATTCAGCTCATAACCATAGCCTAGCTGGGTGTGACCCTGCCAGGCTGGATTAATTACCTTCCTCCCCAAGCTGTAGCATCAGAGGCCTAGACCTTCCCTGCAAGCATTCCAAGGGTGAAGTTCTTCTCTCCAAGACGGAGAGATGGGGGTGGAGCTGCAGGTTATTCATCAGCAGCTGTCACCCGATGCCAGGCACCAGGCCTGGGCAATGAAGGCAGCAAGGGGGAAAGGGGGCTTTTCAGAGACCATGTGGCATGAGATCCCTGGAAGACACCATTTTGAACTATCCCAGAGGCCTGTGCAGGAAGGAGGGAGCAGGGGCAGAGATGTGATGTGATGTGTCGCTGCAGGATAAGGCAGAAGTGCCTTCCTGCCAGTCCCCTAAAAATGATTTTAAAAGGTCTTGTACAGGAAGAGAAGCTCTCTCTGGGGTGTGGTCTTGCTGAGGAAGACTGGTGCTAGAGCCTGGCGCAATGAGCAGGTGGAAGGAGGAACCCCCTGACTGTCCCAGGACCCTGGACTGCACCTTGTAGGGAGTCCAGGGCCAGTGAGGAGAAGCCTGGGCCTCTGCGTAAGGAGGAGAGAGGCCCAGAAGGAGAGCCAGGTGAAGAGCTGGCATAGGGAGCCCTGAAGGCAGCTTCTGATGAGTTCAACCTCATGGAGGCCAGGAGGGAGGCAAAAAGTGCTCCAGATGGCTAGGGCTGGCCATCAGGAACAAGAAGCGGCCAACATGGTGAAAATCAGTCGCCGGGGAGTCGAGATATGCCCCCCAGAAGGTAGGTGACCTGTGACCTCTGAGCTGACCGACGATAAAGCGCGTGGGGCTACGCCGCCGGTCTTTGATGTGCCCCTTGGGTGGGTCAGGTCCCGGGGGCTGCCCCCAGAAGAAGAGAAAGTCAGAGAGTACGGTCCCGCTCCCCGTGAAGGTGCCCAGGAGGGGGCCAGGAGCCTACCCTGGCCCCCGACAAGGAAGAAGTAGGGGCCTAGGGGGTTCCAGGAGCCCATCCTGCCCCCCGAAGAAGCAGAAGATGGGGAGCGCAATTGCCCTCCCCGTGAAGTATTCCCCAGGGGCCCGGGACCCCAACCCCAGGCCCCGCTGAAATTGAATTCAGGGAGCACCGTCGGCCGGGAGTGGGCTCCCCGAGCTGCAAGCACCTCACCTGTGGAAGAAAGGGGTCCGGGTGGGACTAGGCCCCCAACGAGGTCATGACGCAGCGTGAGGCTGCTAGCAGAGCAGCGTAGCTTCCCCCGGAGCAGCAGGAGAGTCGCTGCTCTAATATGCACGGGCCTGAGGAAAAGCGCCCCATAATGCCCAGCAGGGCCCAGGAAGGCCTGTAAAAGAAACCGGCTGGTGGTTGCGTGGGGTGGCCCCAGGAACATGGGGTCACCGCAACATGGAAACAAAGGTGCAAGGGGGAGCTGCAGGAGCAACGCAGACTCCCCCAGTACAAAAAAGGAAAGTCCCTCCCTAAGTCTCTGGGGGACCTTCAGGAAACAACCCCTCCAGGATTCAGCCATCCTTCGAAATCCATCTTTGGCTGGAACTTTTGTTCTACAGCTTAGTGTACATGTTTGAGACTGCACCCAGGTGTGAAGGGCTGAACTGGGGATGTCTTGAGAAGGGCATCCCCTAGAGGTGAAGAAGTGCAATTGCACAAGAGGTGCATTTACATGATGTTGTTGCTTTTGAGAGACTTGAAGTCACATGTGTATTGTTCAATCATAGACAAAGTGAGATAGGTTGCTAGGCATTCCTGCTAGGGTGCCTGGTTGTATATGCTTAGTCCTGTGATTATAACTGTGATGCCTTTTAGGGGCTTTAATTGCAATGCATTATAACTGTTATCAGATATAACTGTCAGTCTAAGTGATGCCAAAACATGTATTCTTGCTACTGCATTAGGTGAAGAACAACCCAGACTGTTAGCCACTAAGATATAGAGGTGTATACTGTATGGTCAGTATGAGATGCTAAGTCAGGGTTATGTTTCACCCTGGCAGGTGTGCCCATTTTAAATGCTTGTTGAGATAATGGGGTGGGTCGCCACTGGGATGGTCCTAGTGGGCAGGGCCCTTACTCCGGGTTATGGTCAACCTACTGCATTAGGGAGCAAGATGATGTGCATACATGGGAGTGGTGGAATTAGACCCCACTCCTCCTGCGGGAGGGGTGGGAATGTTATGCAATGTCATGAAGTAATTCCAACACCTTATGTACATTTGTAAATTGGTGCATAGTATTGAGTAGTGTGGGTGTGTAATAAATATACTCTTCTTTTTTATAAAGAAAAGTATTGACTGGAAAATCAATTATTGAGTGTTATTTCTGCGTACTGGTAAATGGCAATTATTAGCCCACAAAGCAAACACAAGGAGATGATGAACAGAGCGCTGAAACTTTTCAGACACTCACCCCCAGTCACAGATCTGTGTTGAATCCATCATCGTTCTTTAGCTCACTTTGCCACCCCAGTTCAGACACAGCTAAATGCAAATCAGTCTTGACCATGTGCCTCATGGGAACAGTCCAGCCTGAACTGCCAAGCCATGTCTTCCCTGGACCGGAAACAAGCATCCTGGGAATCAGCCAGGTTGTTAATACATTGGAGAAACGGAAAGGGAGCCATCACACAGCCTTGCCAAACCCTACAAGTCTAAGGACCAGATGTATCAAGAATTTCTTAAATAGCAAATTTTACCTATTCGCTATTTAAGAATCGCAAACTGCAATGTATGTAGGAGTTGCAGAAAAAATTCCGGTTGCTACATATTCCTTTTTGGCGAATTGCAAATTGTGATTCGCTATTAAGGAATACCTTCTCATTCATTCCTATAGGAATGAATAAGATTGCATTCGCAATTTGCGAGTACCAAATAAGTACTCGCAAATTGCGCATGCAATTTCAAGGGTGCAAGGGGGCCAAAAGGCCACCCTGATGCACCACCAAAAAAGGTACGTATGCACATGTGGCGCACATATATGCCCTAAGGGCATGTGTGTGCGCCACATGGCACTTAAAAAAATGCAAAAATGTGCATTTTTCTAGGAATTTGCAAATTACCACCAATTGAAGTTGGTGGTAATTTGTGATTCCTTAAAGCCAGGTCACAATTTTTTCTTTCTTCCTGCATTGTATTAAAGGAATCGCAAATTGCAATTCCCTAAAATCTATTCGCAAAAAATGTAATCGCAAAAATTGTGATTCTCTATTTTGCAAATTCCTTTTGGGACGATACATCCCAAAACGCTTTTTACCGTTCGGCGAATTGGCTCATTTGCGAACGGGAAAACACTTGATACATCTGGCCCTTAATGCTTCTGTGAGCTCTCCATCTGGGCCGAACTGCACCCTTGCCGCCAAATTCTCATGTAAGGAATACAAAAAGTGAACCAGTCCAACATCGAACCCCAGATCCAACAACAGCCTCCATATTTTGCTATGATTCACACTATTGAAAGCTGTGTAAGTTCATGAAAGCTAGATACAGTGGGCAGCGCTTTGCAGCAGTATGTTTCCCCATAATTAAGAGGAGATTAAGGCACTGCTGCACTGTACCCAGTTGCTCTCTAAAACCATATTGGCTAGGGTGCACTGTAGTGTGTGCTCATGCCCAGTCCCTAATCCCGCTCTAAATAACTCAACCAATGATCTTTACCAAGGTATATATCAGGGAGAGGGGGTGATAGCACTTTTGGTACGACCTAATACCCTTCTTGAATATAGGCACTATTGTTGAAAGGGACCAGGACCTTAGGAGAATATCAAAAGATAAATTATTAAATATGTTGCTCAAGACTGGGGCCTAGAGTTCAGTATTGTACTTGATGAGACCAATAGGGACCCCCATCCGGCCCTGTATTTTTGCCGGGACTATGAGAGATAGCATCTGTAATTTCTTCAATAATAAATGTTCGCTTGAGGCGGAGGTTGGGCAGAGTTCTGAAGTATTCAACAAGCGATTAACCATGCCCGGAAATACAACATATGGTCGTAGTCCTTATCATTCAGCTTGTCTCTCCTTTTTATTTGCTTTTTATACTGGAGCTTAGCATGTGCCACTTCATGTGGGATCCTACACTTGGTAGGATGAGCTTTCCTCAACTGGCTGGTGGTGAGTGAACACTGGCAATTAAACCACCCTGGGCCCTCCCTTTGTTGCCACGTAGGTTTGAGGAGAAACGATCTAATAAGGCCCATTTCGCCTCAAACTAACGCTTTAAACTGGAACCTTCAGCCACCACAGACAAACAATTAGGAAAAGCATTTCTGTTTTCACTGAGCAATTTATCCAAATTCTTTCCTAGGTTGTGCATAGACCAAGACAATCTCAAACCATTGTCCCTGACAGATGGTAGAGCCAGGGCTTTCTGTAAGCCTTTGATATAAATATGGAGACAGATAAAATCAATGTCAAAGCATTATGGTCACTATCTTTAGCTTCTATTATTCCAGCCCCAGAAACAAAGGGCAAGATGCCTCTTGTTGCAAAGATATAACCACTCGTTGTAGCACAACCTCTCCCTTGAAAAGAGGGAGTGTCCTGTCACCAACATCCTGAAAATCCATTAAACCCCTCAAGTCATAATTAGCGCTATACCTACCCAGCTCCTTACTCCTCCGATCCTGTATGATGTCCTTATCGCAGGAAGGGGTGTTACCAATCTCAACTGTATTAACATCACATTTTTCATTAAAATCAGCTCAAATCACTGCGTTCAATGCATGAGTCGTACATTGGGCCTCCACATTTTTGAAAAACTTAAACAGATCCACAAAAGGACAATTATCACTGTGACTGGACTCGTTATTATGCAAGTTTATCAGATTAAAAACATAGTTGCCCCCATCTTTAATAAAAAATGCACCAGAAAGCTCGATGGGCAGTAGGTATCTCCACCAGTTCCAATCTCAGTGAAACTCTGCCCCAGATAGAAAGACTGCCTTTAGCTCGCCCCGCGTTGGATCAAATAGCTGGAGCGGAATAACAGGCAAATCATTCATGAGTCGACAAACCAGTGCCCCATGTTTCCTGTAAAAGGAGGAATTCATGCTTTTCAATGCAAGATCTCCAATCATGGTTCTGTAGTTTACGCCTGCTCCCAGAAATGTTTCAACTAAATATAGACAGCGAGGATTGAATCACGTGGGCCAGAACTGGGGGCTTGGAAGAATTAGGAAAGGGTGGAAAAGAGCACAAGGTCATACTTGTACCAATGTTTAGAGAGTCAATCAATTCCATTTAGATCCACTAATACTAAAAATTGATTTTAAATAGGGTTGCATGACAGGGGCACGTACGGCAGAACCACAAATGCATCTTAACCATGCATTCTTTCACCATGCATGCCTTTACCACACATGCCATTATTATGCAATTTTGCTGTAAAGGCATGATTGGTAATGGTATATGCATGGTAAAGATCACCTCTACCCCGACGCCCCCTCTCCACCCTAAGCCCTAAAATCCTATCCCCCTACCTCACTCTCCCTGCCCTGAGGCCTAACACCTACCCTCCCTGACCTTAAAACTACACCTTCCCCTCCCCACCCTAAGGCCTAAAGCTCTGCCCCCTACTATAAATGACCCTGACTCAGCCCTCCTCCATAAGCCCTAAAACTTACCCCAGGCTGCTCTTAAAACTACCCCTACCTCCACCTCCAAAAACGACCCCCAGAACCAGCCCCAGCCCTTGAAACTACCCGACCCCACCCTGAGCCCTAAAACCCTGCCTCCTTTTAAAAAGACTGTCCTGACCCTTCCTGCCATGAACCCTAAAACCAAACCCCACCCCTGAAAAATACCCTCCAAACCCTCCTCCTGCTCTAAAACCCTGCCCCCTTCCAAAAACGATACCGACCCCCCCACCATTGGCCCTAAAACAAACTCTCACCGCTGAAAACTACCCCCCAAACCCATCCCCAGCCCCACTTACCTGTCCGCAGCTTCCTATCCCAATGATTCCTCTTCCTCTCTCTCTCCCCGCCCATCCAGACATTAGATCGCTATCTGCCTTAACCATGCATATGTATAGTTAAAGCAGATGCATGGTTCAGGCAAGGGTTGTTCCGCTTGTTGGGAAATGGAACACGTAGCTTAGCCCATATTGTAAAGGCTGATCGGGCGACTTGAAATGGTGAGAGTGTCAAGTAGGGTTGGAATTTTTCCTGCCGGACACATGGTTGCCGTAACATAGTGGGGGTTGGACCACCAAGGGTTTGCAACTAAAAACCCAAACGAGAGGGTGACATTCTAACTATCCGAGTTTGTCCATCTCCTACGGAATGACAGCGAGTTCCTTGGGTAAATACCTCTGATAAAATTAATAATAATACAATCTCCTTAAATGTATGTCTGTGAGTGACCAATCCAGTTCACTCTCCTTACAAGAAGAATTTTCATACAATTTTCTACCTGAAAACTCTGAGCTTACGCAGCCAGTGTAAGACCTTGTTGCGGAGGTCCACCTGAGATTCTTCCATGTCCCTGCGCAGGCAGGGGGCACCTGCAAGCACTAAAACATAGCGGCGGGCTACCGGGGGAAGGTCTGTAACCTCTCTGCTCCCTAATGTTGTTGTTGCACAATCCTGATGAAGACACTGACCGGAGCTGACAACTAACCCTGGGCGGTGAACTACGCTACGCTCGTGGAGTTTTGGTAACTTCGCGGTTCGCGTAGAACGCGTAGTTACTGAATACTACGCAATCTGCAATGTAGCGTAGTTGTTTTTCTTCTTCGCGCGCTCAATATGTGTTCTCACGTGCACTGTAAAGACTTACCACGATTCTGCGTTAGCTGACGACCTTTCCTATCCGTTCACGTGTGCCACGAGATTTGGAATACGGCCGCACGATCCCGCGGGAGTGTGTGAACGTGTACACGTCATTCGGACGCGCCATCTGACTTCCGGCGGCAGTGTTGGTAAGATCGCGATCCCGAACACGCAGAAATTGCAATCTAGCAAAGAATATCTCTCGGGCATCATAAAACCTTCTCGAAAATGATCATTTTGCTCAAAAAAACTCCTCAGATTGTGATTTGGCTGTAGTTTTTTGTGCAAGGAGTCCTTTTTTTTGTTTTTACTTTTTTTCAAGAAGAAGGAAGTGCTCCTGAATCTCCAACTTCCTGTTCCTGTTCAGCAAGCTCCTCCCAGTGCTTTATCCATGTGCTGTTCACTTTCATTTGGATTTAGAGCAGGAAGGATCACTTTTTGTGTCTGTCTGCTGCATCATATCATTGGGTTGGATTTGAGGACTTTTGCATTTGAGATTTTACAAGTAAGTTGGAGAATTGGTGTACTTGTTTGTTTGATTGGGGCTTGTTTGTACCTACATTTTTTGGGTATTTTCATCGTTTTTAAAATGTATTGTTGTGGGTGGCCTGTAGTTTCAGTAGGGGCCTAGTTGTTTTTCTTTGATTGTAATTTTAGCCAGAAGGCCCAGAGGTACCCATGGGTGCATGTTTCTGTGGTGTCTGTTGAATTTAAACATCATGTAGGGCATGGATGGCATTGTATTGAATTGCTAAATGTGGTTGTTGGGGTGTATTTCACTTTTTGGGTGTGTGTTAATAAATAAATACCTTTGTTGGATGTGTGTGTGTGCTTGTTGTGTAACTTTCCAACCTTTCGTAGCCCTGTGGATTTTCGTTTTTGCATTTTTGTATTAAAGCTGTGTTGTTTAGCAGGCCTCCTTTGTCTAGTCATATATAGGCCTGCTTGAGTTCATTGTTTTCCATGGCCTGTTGTGACTGTGAGTGACCATGTGGCTTGGGGCCATTTTGTGGTGGTAGTTTAGTAGTGCGCTGCTTTTTCAATATAGGACTGCATGTCTTTTCTTTGTTCCCCTTGGCTTATGCTCGTTGTTGTTGTGGCCAGGCCATGTTGGTGGAGGCCATTTTGTGAAGGCAGGCAGTGTGCTTTTGCCATAGGCTTGCATTGTCTGTCTTCCATTTCTTTTTGTTGTGAGTGGCTGGCAGACATTTTGTGGAGCCATCCAGGCAGTGTGCTTTTGCCATAGGCCTGCATTCATTGTCTGTCTTCACTTTCTTGTTATTGTGGGTGGCCTGGCCATGAGGGTGGTGGCCATTTTGTGGGGCAAGGCAGTGTGCTTGCTTTTGCCATAGGCTTCCAAGCTTGTGGCCTAGTCTGCCAGAAGGCCCAGAGGTAGTCCCATGGGTGCCTAAAACCTGTTTCTGTGTTGTCTGTTGAATTTTAACATCATTTATGGCATGGATGGCATTGGATTGAATTGCAAAATGTGGTTTTTGTGGTGGTATTTCAGTTTTTGGGTGTGTGTTAAATAAATAGGCCTTTTCAGCCAGTAGGTAGCCCTGCGCGTTCAGCTCGCAAAGTTTTGGCAAGTCCGCACTGTGCGACAACGTGGACTTACACCTTTTTTCTGCTTCGCGCGCTCAATATGCATGTTGTCGCGCGCGATAACGACTTTTTGTGAAGATCGCGATACTGAACACACAGAATTTGCAATCTGGCGAAGAATATCTCTCGAGCAGCATAAAACCTTCTTGAAAATGTTGATTTTGTCCATTTTTCTAAAAAAACTACTCAGGTTGTCATTTGGCTGTAGTTTTTTGAGCAAAGAGTCATTTTTCTTTTTTTACAATTTTTTTAAAGAGGAAGGAAGTTCCCCAGAGTCTCCAACTTCCTGGTCCTATCCTTTGTCTTCACTTTCTTATTGTTGTGGGTGGCCTGGCCATCTGGGTGGCGGCCATTTTGTGAAGCCAGGCATTGTGCTTTTGCCATAGGCCTGCATTGTCTGTCTTGTCTTCCTTTTCTTGTTGTTGTGGGTGGCCTGGACATGTGGTGGCGGCCATTTTGTGGGACCTGCCACTGTGCTTTTGCCATAGGCCTCCAAGCTTGTGACCTAGTCTGCCAGAAGGCCTAGAGGTACTCATCAATCGTCATGGGTGCATGAAACAACTGTTTTTGTGTTGTCTGTTGAATTTAAACATCATTTAGGGCATGGATGGCATTGGATTAAATTGTAAAATCTGGTTTTTGGGGGGTTCACTTAGTTTTTGGGTATGTGTTAGGCCTTTTCAGCCAGTACGCCCAGAGGTACTCATGGGTGCATGAAACAACTGTTTCTGTGGTGTCTGTTGAATTTCATTTAGGGCTTGGATGACATTGGATTGAATTGCAAAATGTGGGTTTTTTGGGGTGTATTTCACTTTTTGGGTGTGTTAAATAAATGCCTTTGTTGCATGTGTATGTGTTGTTGTTGTGGTTGTTGTGTAACTTTCCAACCAGTTTTTAGCCATGTGGATTTTCGTTTTTTCATTAAAGCTGTGTTGTTTATTAGGCATCCTTTGTCTGGCCATATAGGCCTGCTTGAGTTCATTGTTTGCCGTGCCTTGTGCCTGTGAGTGACCATGTGGCTGGGGGCCATTTTGTGGTGGTAGTTAGTAGTGTGCTGTTTTTGCCACATAGGCCTGCGTGTCTTTCCATTGTTCCTCTTGTCTTACTGCTTCCAAATCCATCCCCATTGCCAGCTACAGCTCCCTGATGCTGCATCCATCCCATGTGCTGCACAAATTTAGGCCAAACAGGCTCCACTACATCTTTGTTTTTGTTATTTGCTATTCTTATTCTTCCTGAGTGTACACAGTACACCAGGAAAGCCCTGGCCTTGTTGTCAAAGTCTCATAAATGGCTACACTGTTGTTGTTCACTGAGTTACTAAAATGTAATAATTGTTACCACCACACACTAAGTTATATATTACATATTATATTAGTTTGATTGTACTATTAGAAATTTAAGCACAACAAATTCCACGTTTGACTGATGTTCTTCTGGCTTTTTTGCTTTTAGGTGCACAAAAGACTGAGGAGGAGGTGTGTCATCATTGCCCGTTGTACTGCCAGACAGACGTCCTGCTGCTGTACACGACGTGACGTGTGACCTGACCAGACATCTCTGCAACTTGTGCAACTGAGTGCTGCTGACATCTGAAGAAGATGGCCCCAAAGAAACTAGGTACCAGGTCCTCCGGTACCAAGAAAGTTGCTATTGAGAAGAAGGAACAGAAGAAGGAAGTGACACTTAAGTCTGGTGTGCCACCCAAAACCTTTTTGGAGAAACCAAAATTTACGCCTGCAGCAGTGGTGTCTGGGGGGCAAGCTGGGGGCAGCACCTCCACCAACCCAGGCCCAAGCACATGAGTGTGGAAGAGGTAGCCAGCCTAATGGTGGAAACTAGTGATGCTGAGCCTGAGATAAACTTATCGCTATCTTAAAGTAGTACCCAATCAACGCAGGAGGAAACACAGCAGATAAGTGATCAACAACAGCCGCAACCACCGCCCGCAATAGTAGTTGTTCCTCCCGAAGTAGGGGCAGTTCAGTAAATTGAGCCTCATGCAGAGGAAGAAAGGAAGCCACTCATTCAGAAGCTCCATTGTCTTCCAAATCCCCAGCAAGAAAAAGGAGGGTTAGTCCATCAAGTTCTTCGCCAAGCACCCCTTCTGATGATCTAGATGCCACTTGGAAGCCACAAACTGAGTCTGAGAGGGAGACACGACCCAAGACCAGGCTAGGGAAAAGGAAGCTTCCAGAAAGCCTTACACTTATGGAGGTCGATGTAGAACAGCAGGATGATGATGATGAGCCAGTCATCACAAACATCACTCCCGGCCCCGAGGAGATGGAGACCAACATTATTACCCTATCCAAAATCGCTGCGAGGGATGTAGCACGCATACCTCCAACACAGGTAACACCAACATGACCTACAGCTTCCATATTTGCATTAGCTAAGGCCCGGCAGTGACCTACATCCAGCACAACCACCACCTCAGTAGAAGTAGGTAGTGGTACTGCACAGAGTTAAATTCAACGCACATACTCCGGTTCATCCGGCATTGGAAGTGCACCTCCAGCAGGAGACAAAAGTTAAGCTCCCCAGTTTGGGACTTCTTTACGGTTAGCAAAAAGGAGGAGAACATTGCTATTTGCTCCATTTGTAATACCTCTGTTAGTCGGTGTAAGCTCGGTACAAACTATGGTACCGGAGGCCAAATAACCGACCTGAAAAAAAACCACTTGATCGACTGGGAGGACCACCTTCGCGGCATAAAAACTGCAACCATTGGTGTTGGTGGGGATAAACGAGTAGAAGATCCGATCACGGTGGAAGAGGAAGGACAGGGAGACATTCTCTCTGGTAGTGGTACACAAAGTAGCCCTGGCCCAGCAGTGCAGTGTTATCGCCCACATCCTCAGCAACATCTCAGTGGCACAAGAGTAAGAGTCAGCCTGATACAGCAAGGAGTACCACAATGAAAAAAAGTGCGTTGTTGAGCCTAGCAGAAAGGAAAACCATGCAGCCTACCATTCTCAGCATGTTTAGGGTGGAGGGGCAGTACGAATGCAACCACCCAATAGCACTTTTGTACAATGCGAAGCTGGCTAAAATGTTAGCACTGGACCTTCTCCCTTTTTCTTTTGTTGAAGGGGTGGGTTTTCTGACATTTGTGACAGCCATCTGCCCAAAATGGCAGGTTCCCAGCCGCTACTATTCCGCCAGAGTTGCTGTTCCAGCACTACATCACGACATGCTGGAATTGCTTGGAAAAGCCTTGAAGCACAGTGCTGTTCAGAGTATCCACCTGACAACAGACATGTGGACCTGTAGACATGTTGTCAAGCCACTGATTACATCACTGCACACTGGATCTCTTTTGTGGGGGTTAGAGAAAAGATATCTGCTGGTGTTGACGCTGCTGAGATTTTTCCTGCCACTCGCAAACATGCAACTGTAGCCATGTTTGCCATGGAGAAATCTCATACTGCTGCAAACATGTTGGATGAGTTTAACATCAAGGTCTTTGAGTGGCTGCACCCAAGAGGGATTAACATTGGTTTTGTTGCCACGGACAATGGCAGTAATGAAGTTAGGGCCATGAAAGATGGTGGCAATTTCAGGGTCCCGTGTTTGGCACACTGCATTAACGTTGTTCAAGACTTTCTGAAAAATGAATACAAAGTCAGCAACTTACTGGCCACCTGCAGAAGAATATGCACACATTTCAGCCATTCTTTTAAAGCCCGGAAGCAGCTGAGGGTCATTCAACGTGATTATAACATTTCAGTCAAAGCACTCATCCTGAGGTGCCAAAATGTTGGAACTCAACTTATTACATGCTTGATTGTCTGTTTGAGCAGTACATACCACTCAATACTTATGTCATGCAAAGATTAGGGGATCCTACTGTGAGAGGCATGACCGTTGAGATGGGCCAATGGGACCTCGTTAAATGCGTGACAGAGATGCTACTTCCTTTTGAGGTCTTCACACGTGAAGTCAGCAGGGAGGACTGTACTGTGGGCCAAGCTATCCCATTGTTGCACATGCTAGAGCAACAGCTGAAGGAGGTGTCTGAAATGTACGCAGGTGTGGATGACAAACAAGACGCATATTATTTGGCGGACTCTTTAGCCGTTCGCTTATCTGAAAATACAAGGATTCAAAATAACATTGTGTCACATCAACATAACATTACTGCCACAATTTTGGATCCACAGTACAAAGTATTTCTGAACAGTAAGGCAGTAATTCCTTTTTCGGAAGTAGATGTTGCCAAGTACAAAACTTTGATAGCTGAGGAAGCCACTGACTTCGAAACCGAACGGCTGGTAATTACAGGCCCGCCACCCCAGGCCGGAATAAGCACTACAGGTCATCATGAGTCAAGTTCTACTTCAGAGCCTGAGGGCAGTGCGTTTGCCTCCCAGCAGTCACCAACAACACCACTAACATCAACAACAGCAAGAACAGGATCATCACCAGCCACAGTACAATCGGCAACTGATTGGTTTCTACGGCATGGGTATGGTAAGTCCAGTGCCGATGCACAGGCAAAAGATGCCAGGCAAATCTGAGCTCCCCTGAGCATTGAGCGTACGGTCCAGGCCTATCTGGATGACACAACAGAGGTCTTCATGGATTGAAACCCATTGGTGTATTGGTATGGGAAAAGAAGCCAATGGACAGTGCTCAGCAGGCTGACGATAAAGTATCGGGCTCCCCCTGTCGCAAGTGTCTCTTCTGAGCGTGTTTTCAGTGCTGCTGGTGCCATTGTAACTGTGAAAAGGACCAATCACTCGCCCAAAAGCGTGGAGAGGTTAACCATGATCAAAATGAATCAGCACTTTATACCACCAGAGTACAAAATACCTGAATCACAGCAGGAAGAGGAGAGCGACTTAGGTGACGGAAGTACTGTGTTAGATGACCTACTTCTGATCGAACCACCAGAATTTGAGGACGAGCTCCTCTTCCCTGGCAACTAGGCTTTCAAATTGTTACTTTCTTCTTTCCTTTATTTGTGTGTGTCTCTGTCTTTCTGGTTAGAATCACAACAAATCCATCACCATCGTCTTTTATTTCCATATTGGAGTTGCACCTCTGTGAATTTACCTGTCCACTCCTCAGAGTCCTGCTCAATCTTCCTGACTCGCCCTAAATACATTTCCCTAAATCCAGACATTGGATGGAGAGTAGTACAAGAACTGTTGCCTCTAGCAGTCCCTCCAGAAGAAGTGTAACATGACTATAGCTATCCTCATTTTGTTTCCGAGCCGAAACTCATCACTGTCAGAACTAGGCTACCGCTGAGTCGGCAGGCATCTAAAGCTCATCAATGCCAGAACAGAAGGTACTTGGCAGAGAAAGACAAGACTCTTTGAAGAAACTTGCTGACATGTCACATTTCTGCAAACTCAATTGACCAATGACCGCTGCTACCCAGGCCGCAGCCCATCTCACACCGCTGACCATGCGAACTAACTTCAACTGCGACAAAGTTCCACGGATGAATAAGAAAACCGAAACAGCGACTAACACTCAAAATGAATGTGGAGTAATAATAATGAGGCCACTACATGGGTAAAAAAACACACACCTGTCAGACTCAGAAGAACTAGGCATCTGACAGCCAAAGAGAAGAGCAAGACAGCAGGTAATGATGGCATGCGTTGGATGCAGACTCAGAGTGATTGCTGTTTTTTGTGTTGATGACGTTGTGCATGAAGTCTAACTGTACTAGTAATTAATCTACCAACTAAAAGTGACTCAAGTGACAGTCAATGTTTCCCTTCTTGTTATTTAATAACCAAATTGTACTCCTACTACTGCAGGCCAATATCCGTTGCATTTTTTGAATATGGAATATGGACTTAGTCGGAGTTGTACTCGGTGCACTACAGACTGAGTTGGAGTTGGACAACACGTACAACACCAAGATGATGAGATGACCATACTATCTTCGCAGTCAGTCAGTTGGATCGGAGATTGATGGAATAACTCGGGGCATTTCAAATCAAGTGGCATAAAAGGTAAATAAGTCAAGTCAACAACCACAGCAGACCTACACGTCTGTGTAGTGGTGGAGTCGGATTACGTAGTCACAAGTGTAGTAGTGGAGGTATGACTGACAGCTGTGTGTTGAGATATAGTTACTTACTTTGGAAAATGCTATGCTGCTGTATTTGTGTCCTCCTGTAACTGTTTCTGGTTAATGCTGTAAACAGATTTGTTGTTTAATAACAAATTTTACTTCTACTGCAGGGCGATCCATTGGATATTTTAATATGGACTCTGGACTCACTCGGTACACTACAGACTGAGTTGGACATGGACACCATGATCATGATGACCACATACTATACTCTTCGCAGTCAGTCAGTACTTAGGATCTGAGATGATTGATGGAATAACTGCGTTTCTTGAAGTGGCATAAAAGGCAACCACAAGTCAGCAAGAACCACAGCAGACCTACCTGTCCGTGTAGTGGTGGAGTCGAGTGCAGTGGTATGACTGACAGCGGTGCATTGATTTAGTCACTTAATTTTGAAAATGCTGGGTTGCTGTATATGTGCTTTCTCTGGCTCTGTCAAAATGTAAGCTAAATGGAGGTTTGGTCACGGCCCGTTGCCGCCCGTGGGCCTGCTCTGTCCTGTTGTTGTTGTAGCTTAAAATGCTGTAAACAGAGTCGACAAGATGTATCCATGCCGCCTCAGTCTGAAAGTGTTCTTCTCTTCTCTGTCTTGTTGCACTCCACTGTAATTGATGCATTTATTTTATTCATTGATTTTTCAATATCCTATTTGTTTTTCCATTTACACTTACAGGCCGGCTTTTACCCTCTGCTATACTTGGAAAAACTACGCACACTTACCTTACCAATGAATCTACATCTGCCAGGGAGGTAGTGGCATCACCCAAGATTGATGGACGGACCATCCATGGAAGGGACTGAGGACCAAGAGGAATGCTGAGATGCAACTCCCCATTTTGACCAGTATAACACAGTAACAGTATCAACTCTCATTATCTTTTAAATAATTTGATTCATTTTTTGTCTTCAATCGTTACTATCGTGTGTTGTTGTTATTATTAATTATGTTTGCTCTCTGCTTATAATTCATCCATACAACTATTTTTAAATTTTCTTTGCTATCTTTAAAAGTAAGCCCGGTAAAACAGAACAGAACACAAACTGTATGTAATCCGTGTCTCTATGAGGGCAGACAGGCAAGGCAAATTGCATAATATTATATACTGATGCCCTGTACTGTCTAATTGTCTAGTAGTAGTTAGTAAGTTTTACTTATCATTAACCATCAAGTTATCATCATCATCATGCATGCATTTCCTTTTTCACCCTTAATAGATTTATGGATATGGTAGTCTACAAAGATTGTGTTTTCTTTTGTTGTTTGCCCATGCGTTTTTCTTTGTCAAACCTTTCCCCAAACCCCCCTTCCCAACCATCCATCAAACCCTAACCCTCTTCCCCCAGGCTGTGTGATTTTTTGAGGTGTGACTAAATTAAATGTACACCAATAATTGATCACACGCTTGCTGGGGCGGATGTGGCAAAAGCAACACTAATTCAATTTCAAGGCAGGGGGAGGATCTTCTTCTGCTTGCCCACCTATGATGATCAGTATATTTGCAAGTTAACTTTTTTAACAAAGGAACCTAATCCATCATCATTAATTGCTGGCATCGATTGCCATCCTATTACACACAGCACTAAAGGTTATGCTTGTGGCGAGTGTAGGCCTAGTTGAGTGACTTGACACAACTACAGTTTGTAACTTGTTGTACTAGGCTATCCCCTCCACCATTATGTTTTATTTACTTCGCTCTACTACTCCTCCCAGAGTCTCTCTCAGGAGACTGACTATCTCATTTTCTTTTTTTGTAAATGCTACTGCCAGTGTCTATTACTACCACCACAACCATGGCATCTGCATTGTCTTCGGAAACCCAGCCTGCATCGTCATGCAGCCATCGCTGTGCCTAACTTAAACATCAATCACAGGTAAGAAAAGATGTTTGGGGAGGTATAATAATGGACTAGAAGGAGAGACTGACTGTACTAGTAGGACAGCAGCAGCAAGGAAACAGTGTGACGCAAAACAGTAACCCCACCCACAAAACATTAACCACATCGTATGTAAAGTATAAATATATAGAATTTAATCCCCTAACCAAAAATAAACTATGTAAAAAAATCCCACAACACCTGACCCACCCCTCTCCCTAAACCCAACCAATGTCCAAAAGGAGAAAGTCCAACAGTAACCAATTTCCATAATAAAGCCCAACGCCCAATTCCCACCCACCAAAAAAAGGATTAAAAAAGGGGCAATCAAACAGGGTCTTTTTAGCGGCGGGCTCTTCGGTTTTCCCTCTCCAGGAACTTGACTCTCTACCTCCTCCTCCAGTCGTGCATTCCGGAGGAGCATGCGGCGCGCATATACCCTGAAGTTGCATCCACAGGGGGGCAGCAGTAGTGCTGGATGATGTTGTCGTGCGGCGGCAGGCGGCTGCCTGACCGTGGCGCCGTACCACTGGAGGGGCCTGGCTGGGGCCCCGGGCATTGGAGGAGGCTGCAGCTGCTGCCGCCTCCTCCTCCGCCAGAACCACCAGCCGCTGGTACCCTGTACAGAAGGCCTCCAGCTTCCGGCGCTGGGCCATGGCTGCCAACTCCTTCCTCGTTGGTTTTGGAGGAGCTATATCAAGAAAGAATAAAAGACTATTACCAATACTCTTAGCAAAACAGTAACACAAAATTAATTCAACACATAGTGACAGTAGCAGTAGCACTGGCAAGCACAGTACATAACATTTGTGGTATGTATCTGTCCTCCCACTTCTCCAGTATTGAATCTTTCAAAGATTCGCATGCTTGTATCTTCCCCGTCATCATGGTGGGAGTCTCACGGTAAAAGAATAACAATAGCAGTAAAAAAGAAAACTGCATAGAAAACCCATAGGGAAGTATATTGTTTGGTAACCTAACATCATTATTATGTGGTCCAAAACTCAGCCAATCAGCTGCCAGCTCTGACATCACACTCCCCAGCAGAGCCACCATACCTCTGATTTCCAAACGTCGTCGTGTGAGAAGGAGTCTCCCTGAGCCTTGCTCAGTTTGTTCCTGGGTGAACTTTTGACCTTTCTATCTACAAGTCTTTTCATTTGGATTGAAGGTACTGTTTTTCATCTTGTGTCTAAAAATGTCTGAAGGCCCTAAAAAGAGGCTTTTCAGGCCCTGCAGATCTTGTGGGAAGGCCAGAATATACTCTGAGGACCCCCACAAAGATTGTTTGCACTGTCTGCATCCAAAGCATGTGCCTAAGGACTGCAAGCACTGCAGAACTTTTTCTGCCAAGACTTTAAAGGACAGAGAAGCACATTTGCTGTTGTGGCTTCAGAAAAAGAAGGCCACCTCTGAGACTGACTCAGAAGATGATTCAAAGGCACAATCTTCTAAAAAACAGAAGTCAAATACTTCTGAAGAGAAAGTGGATGCTAAAAGGCAAAAAATTAAAGACAAGGAGGCGTCTTCATCTTCTCATACACCTCTAAAGAAGGTCTTCAAATCTACGCACACTCCGCATAGCCCCACTACGCGCTGCCCGCCTCCCTCCCGCCCTCTTTTAAAATCACTTAAGAATGTTAAAAGTAAAGAAAATGACTTACCTGAGTTGTGGCGTCCCGGGGCTCCCTCTTCCTGCTTCCTCGCTAACTTCTTCCTCACAAATGCGCATGCGCGGGCACCCGCACATGCGCATTTGTGAGGAAGAAGTCGGCGAGAAAGCAGGAAGAGGGAGCCCCGGGACGCCGCAGTTCAAGTAAGTCATTTTCCTTACTTTTAACGTTGTAAGTGATTTTAAAATGAGGGCGGGCGGGTTGCGGGCAACTCTGCTCCGCTGTGGCGTGTGCCTAGCCTGCCTGAGACGCCTACTTCGTGGACCACGAAGTAGGCAGCACTATGCACACTCTGCGGGCGGAGCGGAGCACTACGCCCACGTTTAGGCAAGATCATTGATCTCTATCAGGTCTTTTTCACCGTCGACGGGCTCGTCGACGGACAAGAAATCCATCGAATTTACTACTTGGACAAAAATTTCTCCACTTCCTCCCTCAAATCTGCTGGATTTACAAGAATCGGAGGATGAAGGGTCATTTGGAGTAGCCTATAGTCCCTCACAGCTACAAATTAAGAGCCAGGACATAGACGAAGAAGAATGCCAGGAAGGACAAGGGGAATTTTCTTTTAAAGACCGTCCAGTATCCGACTCCAAAAGATATGAGTCTTTCCAACAGTCATACGAGTATGAAGAGGAAGAGGAGGCGCATCCTAATGCGAGGGAGGAGTCAATTTCGATGCCTGTTTCTCTAGTGACAGATTTATGATTCATGATCAGTGACTATTATCGGCGTTTTCCTGAGGCTAACGCTCCTGCCTCGAATACCTGAGGTGGTTCTCAACCTGCAGCTCAAGCTTCGGTGGTTCAGCCTCCGCCTACGGTGCAAAAAATACGCTCTCCTCCAATAATTACAATTAGAGATGATTTCGCAGAGAGTGATGGAGAAGACCAGCCAGAAGAAGGGGAACTTCTTCAGGAGGATACAGCTGGTGAAGAATGGGATCAATATATCTTGCCTACGACACCGTCTCCATCGCCATCACCAGCAAGTTCTCCACCGGAGGACATTGGAGGATTCCACGACATCATGGAAAGGGCCTCCAAGAGGTTCGATCTTCCACTACCAGTACAGGAAACGGATTGTTTCCTCTGTGACTTCAAAGAATCATCTAGAAAGTCGATCAGATCAATTCCTATCATCAGTCATATCTGGGACGAGGGCTTGAAGATAATGAAAAATCCAGCCTCGGTTGCAGCTTCGGTGCCCAGAATAGAGAAGAAATATCGGGCCTCAGAGTCTTCTCCAGCATGCCTAATTTGGCATCAGCGCCAATAATCAGTCGTAATGCTGGCGGCACAGAGACAGTCCAAAAACCCAGTCTCGGCTTCTTCAGCTCCACCCGACAAGGAAGGAAGACGGATGGATGGCGTGAGGAAGCGTTTTGCAGTGATGGCAGCGTCTTCGATTTGAGCCTCAAACGCTCTAGCTCTGATCAGTCGTTACAATAGACAAATGTGATCAGACATTGCACCATTATTAGCTCATCTCCCAGATGACAGAAAGGAAGAAGCGACCACTATTTTACAAGATGGGGCTAGGGCAGCCTCTGAATCCATCGATATAGCTATGGACATTTTGTCGGTGGCGTTTAGACAGATGGCCGGAGCAGTGGCACTCCGGAGACAAGGCTGGCTAAAGGCCACTGCATTCAGGCCGGAAGTCCAGGCAAAAATTGTGGACATGCCTTTTGACGGGGAAAATCTCTTCGGCAAGCATGTAGACGATGCTCTCCAAGGAATCAAATCCGACACAGACACAGCGCGAGCGCTGGGCTCTCTGCAACAAGGTAGATTCCAGTCCTTTCCGAGGAGAGGTTCTAGAGGCCAGTACAATCAGAGATCTTTTTTCCAGTCCAATATGTACCAACCTTACAATCAGCAGGGGTACCGCCAGTTTTCGAACAACCAGCAGTTTCGTTCTTCAAACACACAGAGGGAAGTCTGCTGCGAGAGGAAAATCACAGCAATCCAATCAGAGACAGTGACTTTACCAGGGCGCCCACCACCTTATCAAACCTCAAAAACGACCATTACCTCTTTCTTTTTTATCAGCAGTGGCTGTCGATAACAACGGACAGATGGGTACTGGACATGATACATCAAGGCCATACCTTAGAATTCATACAGAAGCCCACGAATCAACCACCCGTTCACAGGAAACAACAGCATCTTTCAGCCCTCAAGGCAGAAATGTTGTCTCTTATTGTGAAAGGAGCGATAGAGGAAGTTCCGCCTCAACAGCGAGGGAAAGGATTTTACTTGCATTTCTTCCTGATAAAGAAAAAGCAGACTTCCAAATGGAGGCATATAATGGACCTGAGAGGTCTAAACAATTCATCAGAAAAATATTGTTTCGTATGCTGTCACTTCAAGAATTCCTCCTGATGCTACGCAAAGGAGACTACATGGCATCCCTAGATCTCTTAGATGCCTATTTTCATATTCCGATTCACATCAAACATATCATCATGGTGGCAGGGTGCCGTTACCAATTCAAGGTCTTACCCTTGGTCTAAAATCAGCGCCAAGGGTTTTCACAAAGTGCATGGCGCCAGTAGCAGCGCACCTGAGACAACAAGGCCACCAGATTTATCCGTATCTGGATGACTGGCTCATAAAAGGCGCGTCATACCAGGACTCCCTGCACTCTCTACAATGCTGCATGGATCTCTTCCGTTGTCTAGGACTACGGATCAACATGGAAAAATCGTCTCTCGTTCCAACGCAATCCCTTCAATTTCTAGGAGCCATGCTTCACACAAAGGAAGCAAAAGCTTATCCTTTAGAGGAGCGTACTCAAAAAATCTTAAACCTGGCATCACAATTGCAAACAAGAAGGTTCACTTCAGTGAGAATCTTCAAGTCCTTATTGGGGATGATGTCTTCCTGCATCCCCTTCCTTCCCAACTGCACATGAGGCCTCTCCAAGAGCTTCTCGACAAGCAATGGGTGCAATCCCAAGGGTCCTTCGAAGATCGGATCACCATCACTCCTCAGATTCAGACAGCTCTGTCATGGTGGAGGGTCAGAAAACATTTTACAAAAGGTCTGCACTTCGAACCTCAACATCCCAGTTATGTTATGACGACAGACACATCACTTCAAGGTTGGGGGGCACACCTCCAAGACCTCAAAATGCAAGGACATTGGCCCACTCACGAAGCTCAGCTTCATATCAACTTGTTGGAGCTAAAAGCAGTATTCTTGGGTTTACAGGCATTCCTCCCCAGAATCCACGATTCGACAGTACTAGTCAGGACAGACAGTACGACGTCAATGTTTTACCTGTTAAAACAAGGGGGTACCAAATCAAAGCTCTTATGTAAACAAGCTCAAGAGATTTGGAAATGGCTACTGCTGCACAACATCTCTCTCCAGGTCCAGCATGTTCCAGGGGTTCACAACACACGGGCAGACATCCTGAGCAGATCAGCCAGCGTTTCCCAGGAGTGGGAATTAGCTCAAAGTCAGCTTCTGAGAGTGTTTCGTCCAAAGGGCACCCCATCTCTGGATCTGTTTGCAAACCTCTACAACAAAAAATGCAAGCACTTTGCAAGCAGGTTCCCTCAAGCAGGATCTTGGGGCAATGCTCTACATCTACGCTGGACCGGAATGTTCACGTACGCATTTCCTCCATTCCCTCTGATACCAAGAGTGTTACGGAAAATGAGATCGGAACCGTGCCATTTAATTGTGATAGCCCCGGCATGGCCGAGACAGTTCTGGTTCTCGGAGCTCCTCCAGTTGTTGGTGGCCACCAGAGTTCAGTTTCCACTAATTCATGACCTAATCTCTAGAACAACGGACAAGTTCTCCATCCACAATTAACATCGTTGAACTTGTCAGCCTGGAACCTCATGAGCACGAATTCCACTCCTTAAATATTTCTCAAGAATGCCGGGATATCGTGGCTTGAATACTATGGACTTACACTTACTGCATCCCAGTGAAGTCTGGGGATGCGCGAGGCAGGAGGTTGGGGGGATGGATTAGAGGGGGACCGAGGGGACATGCAATTGTCGTCTTGCTGTTTACCACTGTATAACAGACCTTGATGCTGAGGTATTGATGTTAAAACGTCTTCACATTCTTGCTGTGCACGGTTTCTGTAATGCAACTATGGAAAATGCCAATAAATATATTTTTTTTTAAAAAGAATGCCTCTCTCAATCGCGGGCAATCTAAACAAATAAAACTTACACAGCAAAATGGAAGAGATTTTGCCTGTGGTGTGCATCTCAAGCTCTGCATCCTTGTAATGCTTCTCCAGAGCAAATTCTCCCATACCTTTTACATTTGGCCAAAGCAGGACTCTCTCATGCTTCACTCAAAGTGCATCTTGCAGCTATGTCAAGATATCGCAGTGTACCAAATCATCCATCTCTTTGGTCGCAAAGGGTGATAAAGGAATTTCTCAAAGGGCTCTTCAGAGTGTTTCCTCCAGTTCAACATCCGCTGTTCCCTTGGCAGCTCAATACGGTCCTGACGTAGCTCATGAAGCCTTCGTTTGAACCAGTACATAAAGCGGAATTACAGTTCATTTCTTGGAAGACGGCCTTGCTACTAGCCCTAACTTCAGCTAGGAGGGTCAGTGAGATTCAGGCTTTCTTTATTGCAGAACCATTTCTTCAATTCAGGCAAGATAGTCATTTTCAGGACAAATCTTAAATTAATTCCTAAAGTCTGTTTTTCATCTCAATGAACCTGTGGTGTTGCCTACGTTCTTTAAGGATCCTTCTTCGGCAGCGGAATGGGCCCTGCATACTCTAGACATCAAAAGATGTCTAAAATTCTATATTGACAAAACAAAATCATTTCGAAAGACAAACCAACTATTTGTGGCCTTTTCTGGGCCTAGAAAAGGTTTAGCTCTCTCCAGATCTAGTATTTCAAGATGGATAACTTCTGCCATTTCCTTATGCCATGAGAAAGCTGGAAGACCTCTGTGATCCAGAGTTCATGCTCATTCCACGAGAAAGATGGCAACTTCAACGGCTTTGTTCGCGGGAGTATCACTTCCGGACATCTGCAGAGCGGCAACATGGACAAATGTGCACACCTTTACAAGACACTACTGACTAGACACAGCGTGGGAAGAGGATACAGCAGCGGGACAAGCAGTTCTACATCACCTGTTTCAATAAGGTATTTCTCAGACTATATATTTATATTTATATATATATACATATAGATATTCATATATATAGATGTCATTGGATAATTTTTTCAATGCATGGTCGTTAATATTTACTTGCTTCTAGGTGTTTATGATATCCTAGTGATAAGGAGCAGAGCCCTGAGAGAATAGGAGGTTCTATCCTGGAAACGCAATTTGGTATAAGTACTGCTCTCTATTCTGATACAAGCATGTGAATCTATGAAAGATTCAATACTGGAGAAAAAACGAGTTACTTACCTGTACACTATGGTTCTCCAGTATTGATATTTTTCATAGATTCACATGCGGCCCGCCCGCCTCCCCGTTTCTCAGGTAGACCATTTTATCTCTAGATACATCCTTGGCTCTCACTCAGGGCTGGAAATCTGAGATATGGTGGCTCTGCTGGGGAGTGTGATGTCAGGGCTGGCAGCTGATTGGCTGAGTTTTGGAACACATAATAATGATGTTAGGTTACCAAATAATATACTTCCCTATGGGTTTTCTATGCAGTTTTCTTTTTTACTGCTATTGTTATTCTTTTACCGTGAGACTCCCACCATGACGACGGGGAAGATACAAGCATGTGAATCTATGAAAGATATTAATACTGGAGAACCATAGTGTACATGTAAGTAACTAGTTTTTTCCTCGGCCTCTAACATTTGTGGAAGTTTCAGGGATTATACTAGCACTATGGCACAGTACACCAGTCTTCTTTTTCTCTTTAGTTTAGCGAAAGTTTATAACCTTGTTGTAGCCAGCATGCCAGCTCAGTCAGGTGCGCCCAAGACAAACATACTCGAGTCATGACGCAGACTCACGTTAGTTCTATTTACTTCTGTCTGCAGGTGGGGAAGCTCATATTTTTCTATTACGGGTGGCACTGGCTATACTCTCTCTGTTACATCAAGGGCAATTGCTCAATTTCACTTTCACCCTGCCCTGACTACTACAAAAAGGCAGATTATATATCTGATCCAAAGATCATTGCTTATATACGGGATGACATGAGGTACTTTGTTTTGATTGATTGTGTAACCAACAGATAGGCCACCCCCCAAGGCAGGGTGGCTGACAGTAAAAGTAACATAGGTAGGGAGTGGTCCTCGGAGTAGGAGGAAAGCGCTGATAACTACATACATACATACGCAATATATATATATATGATGTGCTTGCAAACTACTGTGAGTCAAGGGAGTATTCTGAAAATACAATTTATATTCCCTTCGGCTTTGCTACTGTGGCGCGGTTTCTTTTACATTCTCTTCAAAGTAAGACTCTGGTCTGCATCCAGTCATAGTCTCCACCTATGCTATCTATGATGAATGCATCCAGGCATCCATCCATTCCCAAAGTAAACGTCTATCATTCTTCTTAATCACAACCACCCATGCGTCCTTCCTTGCTTTCCTTGGCTTTGGGTTTGACCCAAACACCACTGACGATTCTTGCTATCCTATCCTCCCATACTGTGTCGGCACCCAGGCAGGCATCTTTTCTTTCACCTTCCACCCATCCTTCAACAACCCATGCATCTGATTCCTATCAGCCACCTATGTATGCTTCCAACGTATCCTTCTCTGCCAGTCATATTATATCTCACCCGTCCTTCCTCCTTCCACCCTTCTTTCCGTTTTTGTTTAAAACAGCCGTCAAGGTCATCTGATCTGACTTTTAGTCTTCTCCATAAAACTTTCATATCTGAGTTGGAGTCAGATAGAAGAGGCCATTAGTTACTCAACTCATGCTGCTAATAATATTGCTAATGCCATTGCTAAGTAAAGGGTGTCTTCTTCAACCGTTGTCTAATGTTCACTACAACTTCATACTTACTAAGTCTCAACAGTACAGTGAGTGTACAGTGCACCCTTCCCGCTAGTGTAATGTCAATAAGTAAGGAATATAACTTACCACCGCCCGCCGCTGGCTCACCCCCTGTAGTAGCTCCTGCAGGTGCCACTGCTGCATCTCCTGCTCCCTCCGGAATGGCCGCTGGCCCCGGCACTGGTGGTCGGTAGTACGCCTACAAAAAACATTACACATATTTAGATGCCATATATACACCTCCCCCTATTTATTCTTTTTCACTAGCAAGATTGTAAAAAAAGTTAATACATACAATCATATACAACATACATCACTAGTCCAAATCGGGTACTAGAGTAGAGTAGACACTAGTAGTGTTATGGTCCCTAGGGAAATTCTAGTTTATTCTACTCTTTGCAAAGTTAGCCTGAGCCATGCAACCATTTTAGCTTCATGTCTTTTGCGCACGTGACGTTACCTCGCAGCTTGTTGTGTAAGAATGACGCTTTTGAGCCCACATGAGCACATACAGCTACTGTCTGAGCGTTGCGTACAAGAGGTTGAAAAACAAGCCACTTTGTTATGGAGTTCTGGTCAGTCTGTATTGCCTAGTCATAACATGCTACACTTTTTGGCATGACTGAGAAATGCTTGCATTATACTATCTAACGTGCACCATTTTCTCATAACAGGCGGAAGATTCCCTTCTACGAACCAGAGCTTTGCAGAGCTTATGATGTAACCAGTACTTCTACGTTCTAAGGTGAGGGGTCCCCCAGAATTCGCACAGAGATCTTTTGTCTTCGATGGACTTGTAACAATGTTTATTGTTTTAATCTTATGCATTTTGCTGTTGGAGCTGGCTCATATAGTATACTGAATTGAATTGTAGAACAACGTACAGAGCTTGTTAGTTGAAAATAAACCTTTTGAACTTACAAATAGACTCTGTGGTATTTGGTGTGGTGGACTTACACGAGGGAGTGAGCGAAAGGGTGTTATTATGTTCTGGGTTGTCTAATCATTGGGTATCTTCGGGGGGGGTTCGGGGACCTGATGAGAGACTATAGCTAGTCGGTCAGGGTATTGTGGGTTCTTACCGAGGTGTGAGGAAGGTCCAACATCCCATCACCCACATCCTATTTTCTTGTGCATAGTTCTGTATGTGGCTGTGCAGAATCCCCACAACAGTAGTAGTATGTACTATATCCTATCAAAAATAGTCAAATATCTGGTTGGGCATTTTGTTGGTGGGAATTGTCGAAAAGCCTCAAGAAAGATTAAGAAGACCAGAAGAAGACAATCTAAAGGACTGGACTCCATGGCTAGAGCTATTGGTGAATCTGAGTTTTATTTAAAACCTTTTAAATAAAGAGTGGCGAACTGGGCAAGCTTAGCTACAGAGAGACTAATAGTAGTAGTACAGAGAGTCATAGGCTCATAGCAGAGGCAGGAATAACAAGAATTTAGAAACAGTCTAGATCGAAGAAGATTTGGAAAAAAATAGAATTAGGAAACAGAAATAATAGTTCAGAAAAAATAAAGTGCAGTAAAAGTTAGGGAAATATAATTATTAATATTAACCACTGGAGGACTTACTGGGGCCAGCAGCAGAGCCCTCGGTAGAGGAGCAGTCCTGGCCCTGGGAGGCATCTTGATCTTCTTCTGGTCCCGCCGCCTGTGACCCCGGCTTCTTGTCCCTGGGTGTTGATCATGTAAGATATAATAAAGAAAGAGACAAACATTAATGATTGGTGTACTGTGAAACAAATAAAATATTTAAAAAATGCTCCAAAAACATTTTAGGGGGGGACGTGGCCAAGTAAGATGGCGGAGCGGTCGTGACCCAACTCGGCTCCGGACCCCACCGATTGTTTTCCGCGCTATCCAGTAGCCTGGTGAATGTGAGACTTACCCCCTAGATATTTGTGGTTGTCTGTGCGCCGGATGGCCTGCCGGCGGGGAGAGATCTGCCGTGGATTTACGGCATCTTGCAGTGGAGGTGGTGTTCATGAGATCCCGGGCCCACCGCGGACTGGTGTAGGGGGCTGGTGCGGGAATCCTGCGACTTGCCGCGATCGCTGGAGGAGGCCGTGGAGGGTTCTTCCTTGCGCCGGAGCGGTGCCTTGGCGCGGCGGTGCTCCGCTGTCCTGCTTGCCACTGCACCCAGCCCTTCAAATGCGGTGAGTGCCGGCGGTTCCGTGTTGCTGCCATTTCGCGGGTCCAGCAGTGCTGGCGCCGAGGTGGCAGAGATGTGCTGACTGGGGAGTGGCGGTAGGGGGGCACTCTGAATGAAGTTCTGGAGTGACCTGGGGCCCCATCACCTGCAACTGGAGAGCCTTGCAGTTTTCACCAATATGGGGGGAAAGAAACGCTCCACGAGGGCTGTGGCTGACCCTAAGATGGCGGCGTGGCAGAGACAGGCAACAGCGGCGGCTTGGCAATTTGGGCCTTGATTTTGCACCAGCCTCCCAGCTACAGTGTGAGGAAGCGGTGGGTCGTGCTTTGGTGGGGAATCCCTTAGGAGCCTGCAGCAGGACGGATCCCCCTACTTTCTGTCCCTCCAGAGCACAGGGGGGAGCACATGACACGGCCTGGCCTCTTGTTGTGCTTCCTCCTGGCATGGGCTGGAGACTCCTGGTGACATAGCGTTCGAGGGAGTGGGGCGGTGACATTATGCCGCCCAAAAAGAACATCAACAAAGTCTCCCGGTACTTTAGGGCACCTGAGACGGCGCTCCCCCGATGGAAAATGCACCACTGCAGGCTATGGCGCTTACGCGTGACGACCTGGTGGCCACCCTTTGTGATTTCAAAGCCGAGTTGTGTTTGGAGATCAAACAAGACTTGCGGTCCTCGGTTGACCAATTAAAGGCTGACTTCATCGAGAAGCTCACCACCCTCCGGCAGGATGTGGACGCAGTAGGCACTCATGTACTGGAGGTGGAGGAACAGACGCGGGACCTGGCAACGGCTACTTCCAAGGTTCAGGATTCGCAGCAAGTGCTCCAAACCCAGCTTCAGCAAGTCCTCCTTAAGGCGGAAGACCTGGAGAACAGGACCCGATGGGAGAACATTCGGATCCTGGATTTGGAAGAGGGGGCGGAAGGGCCTGATCTGGAAGCTTTTGTGATGGGCCTCTTTGAAGAAATCCTCTCCCCACAACGCCTGAAAATCAAGCTGGACAGGGTCCATCGTGTGGGCTTGTTACAGGCAGGGGGCCGTAAACGTCCGAGAGATGTCTTGGTCAAACTCCATTCTTTCAAAGTGAAGGAAGCGATCTTGTCTGCGGCCAGGAAGAAGAAAGATGTGTCCTTTCAAGACCACAGATGCTCTCTCTACCAAGATCTGGCCCCCGCGACCTTGGCTCGCCGTCAAACATTGCGACCGCTCACCACCAAACTGCAAGAGGATCGCATTTGCTACCACTGGACATTCCCCTTCGGTCTTATTTTTGAGTATGGGAACAAGACACATCATGTCACTGAGCTCTCTGACGGCCTCCGCATCCTGGGGCTGCCTTCCGCGGAGGACCCCCCGGCTTCGGCGGCCTCGGCTGGGGTGGTCACTCCCGGGAGACGCTCTGGATATTGCCACAAGGTCACAAAAAACCGTTGAAACATAGTCCTTTTCTCTTGGGGTACCCTATTGCCAGTTTGTTGCGGGACTTCCCGCTGTATGGCAGCTTGATTATCTGACCGGGGAGTGACGGAGCTGTCAGATGCGACCATCTTGTACCTGAAGGGGGCCGCCATGGTTGCGCTCGATTTCTGATCAAGACACTATAGACACTGAGGTTTTTATTTTTCTCCCATTCAGTATAATGCTATTCACCAGTGTGTACGACTTTGCAATCGGGGGGTGCGGGCCTTGACCGTGCTACCCACTATTTCTCCTATGGTTTTTGGGGGAAGTATGACCATAGGTTCCGTTGGCCCTCGGGTCACCAGTTTATGGGGAAGTTGGTGTGGTTTTGTGGGGGTGAAGGGGTCCCGGTGGTGCTTTTGAGGGTATGTTTTTTCACTTTTCTGGATACCTAACTCATCTCAGCGTGGTTGTGGGGACGGAGGTGGGGGTGTGGTCTGGGAAGGGGTACATTCTATTCTACTGAGAGTGGCCGGGACCTGCGGGCCCGCATGAGAGGGGTGGAGAGTGTTCCTTGACTGATGGTTAACGTAGCTTCTTGGACTGTTAAAGGCTTGAACTCCCCGCAGAAACGTCAGAAAATCTGGAAATATATTGTGGATCACAAATTTGAAGTAGTGGCACTGCAGGAGACACACCTCATGCGAGCTGAGGTCACTAGGCTCCGCCACAGGGCATACCTGCTCATCTATACTTCGCCCACCACCACTCAACATAATGGGGTCGACTTACTTTTCCACAGCTCAACGAAATTTCAACCTGACACTGTCAAGACAGATCGTGAGGGGTGACTGTTGATGGTTAAGGGAAGGCTGAGGGGCATGATGTGCACATTCATCTCACTATACGCACCCAACTCAGGACAGTTTAAGTTTCTCTCCACCGCTCTTGACCAAATAGGGGGATATGCGCAATGGCCCATTATCTTTATGGGGGATTTTAATTTAGCTTGGCATGGGACCCTAGATAGTACCAGCGCTAACAGGGCGGTGGCCACCACCTTCTCTGAAGGGGTTAGACAGAAATTATCTACCCTTGGCTTATGTGACACTTGGCGTTTCCTTCATCCTACCGCAAAAGACTATACACACTCCTCCCACGTGCATAAGTCATACTCCCGAATAGATTACTTCTTTGTGAGCCAATCCTTGTTGGGGGCCTTCCAGGCTGCACAGATATTGCCGATCTCCATTTCAGACCATAGCTTGATCACCTTGGGCCTTAGCTGGACCCGTCCTTCTAAAGGGCATTCTAGGTGGTACTTCCCTTCGGTTCATATTCGGGATGCGGTCCTCCGGGAGGAGCTCAGGGCTGCCATTGTAGACCTCTTTGCCCATAACGCTCCCCAAGACACATCCCCGCAGAACAATTGGGACGCCTTCAAGGCAGTTCTGAGAGGAAAGTGCATCCAACTTAACTCGATCCTCAACAAACAAAGGACGAAGGAGAGGGAGGGTCCTGAGGGGGAGTTGGAGATTGCGGAACAGGCCCACAAAGCTAAGCCAACACGTGCCCTGCAGCGACAACTCACCGCCCTCCGGGGTGAACTCCGATCCATCTATACAAATCGAGCAGAGATCACATTGTTGAAACTACGCCAATCATCCTACGCACAGGGCGATAAGGTGGGCACGCACTTGGCCCGTCAACTTCGAGTAAAGAGGGAACGGGACTTTATTGGGGGGAATCGGGATCAACGGGGACACCTCACTTACTCCGATACCACTAAGGCTAACATTTTCGGAGATTTCTACGGTCAGCTATATCAGGGTACTACTCCTGATACGGCCTTACAACAACAGTTTCTTGATGAGGTTACGCTCCCGCAGCTTTCCCGCTCGGCGGCTGATTTCTTAGACTCTCCTACATCTTCGGAAGAGGCACGTGTAGCTATCTCCAGACTCAAATTACATAAAGCCAACGGACCCGACGGCCTCACGGCTCAATTTTTTAAATGTTTTGCCCCCGAGCTAGTCCCTCACCTCACGACTCTATTCTGGGCCATAGCGTTAGACACCTGTGTTTCGGATTCTATGGCTGAGGCTGTGATCACGGTGATCCCCAAATCCGGAAAGGACCCACACCTCTGCGGCTCTTATAGGCCCATTACGCTCCTAAACCTTGACGCCAAATTATATTCCGCAATTCTAGCAGCGAGGCTTGAACACTTGATGCCAGAATTAATACATCCGGACCAATCCGGGTTTATAAAAGGCAGGCAAATGCATGACAACATCAGATGCACCATTCACTTGATCGAGAAGGCCTCCAAGTTTAACATTCCTGCGATTCTGGTGGGTTTGGATGCGGAGAAGGCCTTTGACAGGGTGGATTCGGCTTTCCTCTTTTTAACTATGCAGAAGTTTGGGTTTGGAGCTCCCTTCCTCCGAATGGTACAGGCCAACTACCGCCTCCCAACCTCCCGAGTCCTGGTCAATGGTTGTCCCTCCGCCCCCTTTACCCTAAGCAGAGGCACCCGACAGGGGTGCCCTTTATCCCCACTTTTATTCGCCCTCAGTATTGAACCCCTGGCAGTCAGGCTTCATTCCAATGACGATGTCCGAGGCATTCCCTTTAGCGGGTACGAGCATAAGGCATCTCTATTTGCCGACGATATACTACTTACCCTTACGAAGCCGGTCTCCTCGCTACAGGCTGTGCTGGGGGAATTACGTCGGTTCGAGCGGGTGGCTGGGTTTAAGGTAAACCTGTCTAAATCATACATACTTAATCTCACCCTCCCTTATGCGGACGGGAACAGACTGAGACTCCAAACGCCCTTTCAGTGGGCCAAACGCTCTTTACTCTATCTGGGAGTTCACCTTACGGCCAAGCTAGGCGACCTCTACAGAGCTAATTACCCACCTTTGGTGACGCAGCTCCAACAGGACATTAAATGGTGGTCTCCCCTGTATATTTCGCGGCTCGGGAGGATCAATGCAGTTAAAATATCAGTACTGCCTAAATTTTTATATTTGTTTCAAGCTCTACCCATCGATCTTGATCGATCTCTCTTGCCTCGTCTCCGTTCATTGCTCACTAAGTTTATCTGGCAGGGGGGCTAGGCGCACCTGCCCCACCACGTGCTTAGATGCCCGAGGGATAGGGGTGGACTGGCTTTACCCGATATTAATTTATATTACCAAGCTGCTCAGCTGAGGGTTGTAATGGAATGGTCAGCGAGGGAGTCCAAGAAACACTGGCTCCATATGGACCGCTCTGTGGTGGGACGATCTCTTTGGGATCTCCTCTGGAAGCGGAGGGGCGACCGATCCCCCAATGTGTATCTTGGCACCCCCACTCGCACAACCCTGACCATCTGGGACCGACTCACACAGAGGGAGGGCTGGACCTCGTTTCCATCCCCTTAAACTCCTATTCATCTCAATCCAGCATTTCCGCCGGCGCTTCGCAAGGGTCCCTTCGATAGCTGGAAGGAGGGAGGATGTCTCAAATTGTCTGACTTGTTCCATAATGATGAGGTTTTAACGTTCGCAAGTTGTCAGAGGGAATTTGCCCTCCCCTCGAGTGAACATTATCATTATCTTCAACTTAAACACTGGGCTACATCCCCACGTGTTAGGGAGGCGGCCACTAGGGCCCTCACACCTCTGGAGCAGTTGGTGATCTCTAAGGCAGGTACCATGAAAGGCACCATTTCCACACTCTATAACATGCTCTTGAACACTCTAGGTTCTCCACCAGCTCGATTCATGACATTCTGGGGGCGAGTATTGATCCGGGACCTGTCGGAGGTAGAATAGAAACATGTCTGGAGAGACATTGCCCAACACAACAAATCTATGACCCTAAGGGAAGCACACTACCAGACATTACATGATTGGTACTTGTATTCTACCAAGCTCCGATGGATCTTCCCTGGGACCTCGGATCTCTGCTTGCGGGGCTGCGGGCTGCAGGGAGATTTTTGGCACATATGGTGGGATTGCCCGAAGATTAGGCCTTTTTGGGCTGAGATCCTATCTCACATCAAGGATATGTTGGGGTACCCCGTTCCTACTACCATAGATTTCGCCCTTCTGGGTGTCCGGCATCCCACTTTAGAATATCAATCTAAGGCTGACAAGGCGATTATGTGGACGTGCCTTGGGGCTGCTAAGCTAACTGTAGCAGCTGCATGGAAGAAAGCAGACACCCCAGCAGTATCACTGTCGCACGCCCGGTTGTGGAGGATTCTTTCCTTGGAATGCTTGGCTGATATCTTCAGGGATAATTATAAAGGGTTCGAACTCAGTTGGGGGCCGTTGGTTGCTTTTCTGTCTCGGGTACTACCCTCTGCAGTCTGTCCTCTTTCGGTGCGGGCTATGCACCTTTTCCAAATATAGGTGGTCCCGGGGCCTGGTTGGGACGATGCAGCCCTTAATACACAACTCTGGGGGTCCTGGGCTTCTCACATCATGCTGCGACAATGAGGCTTTCCTTTAGGTTTCTTGTTATATAAGCTTACCACCACCGGGACGGGGGGGGGCATTATTTTGGGGGGGAGAGGGGGTTTGGGGGATGGGTCCTGGATTGAAGAACCTCCTCAGGGTTATGTTCTCTTACAATTTGCATTGATCACTTTGTCCGGGGGTGTGGTATGAACTGGGGCGGTACGAAGCTGAACTCCTCTAGCTGACTGTTTTGCAACCTCGGAGCCTGCGCGACCCTGAAATGTACTACTGTCTGTATTGCTGTTCTGCTTGATGCTTAATAAAAAGAAACTTTAAAAAATATATATATATTTTAGGAAACAACAATTGCAATAAAATTGACCTATCTAATCACATCTACTAGTAGTATAATTGCGGGATTCACGGACCGTTTACTTATTATTTATGAACACTAATCCAGTGTTCCATTCTGATTCCAGAATACTAACTAAGCCTATGTACCACCTGACCTAGCCCACATATTCCAGATGTACCAATTGTTCACTAAGTCTGCATTTCAATTTTAGCCCTCAAAAATGCATAGGTGGAGGACACATGCATAAATTTGTGCATACACCAAATTGTTGGTTGGTTGCGTCTGATGTTCTGCTAGTGACACTGCTAAGCCTTACCACTCTCTAAACAAACTATAAAAGGTTCTACTAAGGACTGGGGTAACCAGCACTCAGTGACAGAGAGGATGCGTCACGCAGACCTCTAAAAAATTACCAACTAATACTAACTAAACCTTTCAATCCATCCACCACTATCTCTTCTTAGTGACAGGAGGACAAAGGAAAGACTAGAGTCTCTCTAGCAATAGCATTACCTAACTTAAGTTCTCTAAGTAAACTCTTACATAATAAGCCCAAGCGAGCGCAAAGTTGCAAACAATTAAGAGTAGCGCCGATTACGTGTGTCCTACAATCACAGAAGATTTTGAAACGTAATTTACCTGCAATGTAAGCAGCAGTATTTTTGCTATTCGGAAAGAAAATATACACAAACAATACTTATACTACTAGTATATGATATTAGCTACTCACCAAGCCCCACAACCTCGACACCTAGCAGGTCAAGCAGGTACTGCTCCCGGTCCAAGATGTCTGACCACCGGTGGGCCACCTGGTTATGGGTGTGCCAGACCCCTGACTAACGAAACACTGCCTGGCGCACCTTCACCCAACGGTGGTGACGCTCCTGGGTAGGGTACCCGGAGCCAGGCCTGCCGCCTGCTGCCAAGGTCATGGGGAGGTGGCGCTGCACAAAAAAAACAAGGACGGCCACCTCCGACTCGCCGAAAAGCTCCTGGGCCTGCACCCCTGCAGGGCACAGTCTGCCGCAAGGCAGGCGGATCTTGGGCACAGGCACCTTGCCCTTGGAGCCGTTGGTACCCTTAGGCATGGTTCTGGGGTGAGCGGGAGGCGGAAAAGAAAATTTAGAAGGAAAAAATGAAGTTAGCGGAAGAAGTAGGAGCTTAAAGAAGGAAGTAATATAAAACAGTAGAAAAGTGAAAAAAACACAGTAAAAGTAGAAATAAAATGCAAAATATAGACTTGGGGACAGAGAGGGATAGATAATAAATACAAAAGATGAGAAAAACAGTGTAAAAACCTAAGGATTGTAAAGATAGAGGGAGGATAGAAAAGCAGGCCCCAGAACCATAGCATAGAGTGAAAAAACAAGATGGCAGCGCCCATCGCGACCGCGTGGGTAAATTTGCGCGATGTTTCCCCACAAACACGTAAAAAGCGTCGCGGACCCGTAAGACGCGTTCCCAAACATGAAATGCGCATCGCGAACATGCTATACGCGACCCGGAACAGGAAATAAGGCATTGCGAACGGGCGGGCAAAGTGAAACACAAATGGCCGCGCCCATAGGCGACGGCATGGGTAAGTTCGTGAGATACTGTCCCCCAAGCATGCAAACAGCATCCCGAACACGCAACACGTGTTCGCGAGCAAGAAAAACGCATCGCGAATGGGCGGGACAAGCAACTACGCACGTTCGCGTAGCTACGCATAGGTCGCGTAGCGCTGTTACGACTTTGCGTAGCCTCACGCAGCGCGACTCCGCAAACTACACCCAGGGTTACTGACAACGGGAGTTATGTACCGTAAATTAGCTGAGTGAGCCACCGCCAAAGTCCCATTAGACAGATGCTGGGTGTAGTGAAGTAAGATCTGCTTTTATGGTTACCCCCACTTTTTGCCTGGTGCTAAGCTGTTATTGACTAGTCTGACTCGGATCCTGCTAATCAGGACACCAGTCTCTCTGCTTTCCCCCCTAAATTGTTATGCTCAGTACTTAGGTGCATCCCAGATTGGATACTGGGGTACCATTATCAGTACTTAGTATATGGTACTAAAATACCCAGGACATAAGTACCCCAGAGGTCCCCCATGGGATGAAGCCACCCATGGAAGACCATTCAAACTGTAACTACAGGCCTGCCATTGCAGCCTGTGTAAGCTGGTGCCCTTTGGTTTGAAGATGCACCTGCCACATTCCTGAGGTTGGTGAACAAAGTTCGAACAGGTCTGGAAGCCTATAGGGCAGCACATCTGGGAGGATCACCTGGTCTACCTCAAAAATGTTTTGGAGGCAGTGCAGAAAACAGGCCTCACTATCTAGGCCACTAAGTGCCGGATAGGGCGGAGCAGGGTTGTGTACTTGGGCCACCTGGTAGGTGGAGGCCAAGTTCAACCACTACAGAGCAAAATCCAGACCAAAATGGAATGGATTGTCCCAACTACCCAGACTCAGGTCAGAGCTTTCTTGGGCCTGACTGGGTCTTACAGAAGATTTGTGAAGGGATCTGGATTCATAGTGACTCCCCTAAATGATCTGACATAAAAAAAATGCCCTAGAAATGTCAGTGGACAGTAAACTGTCAAAAGGCATTTGATAACCTCAAACAGGCCAGGTTTACTGCTCCCATTCTGCAAAGTCCTGATTACTCTAAAACATTCATTGTCCAGACAGATGCATCTGCGTGAGGGGTAGGGGCTGTGTTATCATAACTAAATGCAGAAAGCCAGGATCAACCAGTAGCTTTTATCAGCAGAAGGTTGACCCCCAGAGAAACATTGGTCAGCCATTGAGAGGAAGGACTTTGCTGTGGTCTGGGCCCTGAAGAAGTTGAGGCCATACTTGTCTGGCACTCACTTCATTATTCTGACAGACCATAATCCCCTCTTATGGCTTAAACAGATGAAGGGTGAAACCCCCAAATGTTTGAGGTGGTCAATTTCCCTACAGGGGATGGACTATACAGTGAAACATAGACCTGGGAGTAACCATGCCAATGCAGATGGACTCTCCAGATATTTCAACTTAGAAAATGAAGACTCAACTGGGCATGGTTAGTCTCATCTCCTTACCTTTGGGGGTGGGGTTGTGTAGGAAAGTTGGATCTGCGTTTATGGTTACCCCCACATTTTGCCGGGTGCTAAGCTGTTATTGACTAGTCTGACTGAAATCCTGCTAATCAGGACATCCCATATTGGATACTGTGGTACCCTTATCAGTCCCTAGTATATGGTACTAAGGTACCCAGAACATAGGTTCCCCAGAGGTCCCCCATGGGCTGAAGCATGTATTATGCCACCCATGGGAGACCATTCAAACTGTATCTACACGCCTGCCATTGCAGCCTGTGTGAGCTGGTGCTAGCACCACTTACGAAAGATATAGGTTTCCTATATCTAGGGTCATAGCACTTAAAACCTATAAGTCACCTCTAAAGCAGGCCTTTACAATCCTGAGGACAGGGTGCTTGGTTCTATGTGTGAGGGTGTAGCAGAACACCCCTACAGCCTACGGAATCCATTCTCTCGGGTTGTAAGTGAAGCAGCCATTTACCATACATAGAGGCACCACGTAATTATACGATGACCATCTCGAAATTGTCTGCAACGAATCTTATCATGTTTGGTATCTAACATGTTGAATCATATCTCCACACCGTAAGTGGTGTGGCAGGTATGATTCCAAGCATTGGAAGAGCCCTCCGTTAAGCTCTCAGTGTTCCCGGTACCAGTCTTCTAGACCCCGACAACACAACATGGCTGCTGCCGACCTGCTGCTGAGCCAAGCTTGAGCAGGGGAAGGTGGAGCAATAGATATCCTGTCACAGGGAGGTGTGACCACCTCCCAGACAGGATTTAGTGAATTGGGGATGGGTGGGAGCGCTTGCCAGTGCCCCTCAGTCGGCATGAGGGGCTCATTTGGTGCCTCCTTGCATAGTCCAGTTCAAACCAGCTCTGGGAGCCATTGTCTCCTGCTCTGGTGCAAAACTGGACAAAGGACATGGGAGTGAACTCCCCCTGTCCAAGCCCTCCCCTGGGAGGGTCCCCTGAATTTTCTCAACCCTTTCCTTAGGGTACTTAAGGGCTTACCTGGGTTTAGGTCCCTAGATTCATTGCGGGACACGATTCAATTTAGACCCCACTTCAACTTCTACCGGCTGGGCACTGTGGAGTTCCCTGGACTTCGTTTGGGCTCGACTTCCTCTCCCTTGCAGTCTGCTGCATGGTATGTGCCTCTGCACCATACAGGAACCTTCCAAGGTCTAAGGGCATCCAAGACACCTGAAGGAATCTCCCTCGGAGAGAAGGAGTCACTTCCCTGCATCTGCAGGCACCGCAACTAAGCTGACTGGTCTGCTGATCCTGAGCTCCCATGGACTCTGAAAGGCTCAGCAACACAGGCGGTGGTTCTCCACAGCTCTCGAGGCCTGCCCTGCCCTCTCACCAAGTTTGAGGCCAGTAGCCTACATAGAAGCCGCAGGAACCAAACACCTGTGTATTGTGTCAACTTGCCATTGCAAAGGCTTATTGGCTTCCTTCCACCAAGATCTTCGGGCTCCAAGTAGCCCCAACCTCAAGCATCTCCAGTGACCAGAATCCTCATCCACATCACATTGTTTGCACCGTGGCCTGCATCTTTTGGTGAGCTGCTTGAGTTCCTCTTGTGACTCTAGTGCCTCCGGCCTGTGCGTCCTGTTGAGGGTCACCTTTGTTTCCTTTGAGCTCCCCTGATTGCTCAGGGCCAACCCTGACTCCCCTGCTTGTGGTGAGTCCCCTGGACCTTGCTGGTGCCGACATTGCACCTTCTTCGACTACCACTTTGTTTGTAATTGCCAAGGCTTGTTGGTGCTCCTGACGGACACCGACCCCTCAACTCCCGACACCCGACATGGGACAGCTCATGCACGGCTCCAGGTCTTCCACAGCGTTGCCTGGTCCTCACAGCTGCAGAGTCAAGGTCACCGCAACACTCCTGCAACTCCTGACATCGGTGGGCATTCGGATTCCAGGTCTCCCGGTCACTCCTGAGTGATATAGACTCTGTCCTCTCAGCTTGCAGGTACTCTTCAACTTGAACCCACCTTCATATTCCACTGGACACTTCCTCCTTCTCCAGCAGCGGCATTTTCCTAAAGTCCTCCATTGGGTTCGATAGCGGTTCCCGACACCACTTCACACCTAGGCACCTGACTTCCCTGTTCTAGGTGACGTGGGTACTAGGGAATCCACGGGGGGGTGGTTCACCTACCTTCTGTCTTCCACGGGTTTTCTTCGGGGGTCTCTGGAAGGGTCCTTAATCTTTGAAGTTGCAACTGCAACTTACATGTTGATTTGTATGGAGAACGGGGTTGTGTCCCCACACTGCACATGATCTCTGTGAGGCTCCTAGTCACTCACCTTGGGTGGTTCCTTGGGTCCCCAGCACTTTTACATCCTCTGGATGAGTCGTGGTTCTTATACCACTTTCTTAGTATATGGTTTGGTCCCCCCTGGGGTCCATTGTGTATTCTGTGCTATTTACTTGATTTCTAAGTATTTTGTGCATTGTGCATATCTCCAGGCAGGAGATATCTGTATGTGTTAGTGAGTGTTATATAATAAATACATATTTTTATAAATACATTGTGTTGTTCTTTTTTACGGAATCTATACAAATAAGATTGCGTTCTGGTGAAACAAGCTGCTTTACACTCCTTCTGGACTAAGCCTGAAGGCTGCTTACCACAGCTACCACTTAGCGGGGTTTTCAACGGTTTTCTAAGACCTCCTAAATCACCATAAGTGTTGTCTGGACTGGTGCAGGGTGTGCCCTTACATAAGTGAACATCATATACCAGGCCAGCCTCTCACACTGGGCATCACACATTGCGATCCTGAGAGCCTAGGAACACTCTGGCTTGAGGGGGGCAATTATCTCAGTTAATTCACCGTGACTTAAGTCCTCTGAGGGAAGTAGTCTCCTTCAAAGAGGTTGAGGGGTGCCCACCAGGGGCAGCAGTGAGAGCAAGTGTGTAACTAGGCCCACTGGTGGGGCCGAGCCTTCCCTTGTGTCTTGCCTTAGAGGAGGGTTATGCTCAGGTTCTGATGGTCTTTGTCCTGCCCCCAACCGAAGTTCTATCTGGGCAAGGTGTTCCACTATCAGCTGCAGTTCCATCCTGTAGATGTCTTTGAACATGTTGCAGGTATCTTCCAGAAGCTGTGCTCTTTCTGCCCTTTCTGAGATTGTAGGTGTACCATTACTTAGCTCCCTCGGGACTCTAATAGATGCCCGCGCCTGTGTAACCTTTCTTTTTTTTTTTAGCACAGGAGCACTTGGAGATACCGGATCTGGGGTAGATAGGAGAGCCTCACGAGGAGCACTCTCTGGATTATGGGTAGAGAAACTGTTTGTAACCATAGAGGAGCCCATTCCACTAGGCCTTCCATTACCCAGACCAGCTCCTTAAGAAGAGTAATTGGATAGTAAGACTAGAGAGACTCTCCTCTAGGTTATTGAGATTATTCCAACTTCTCTCTCTAGTATTTTGTCTATTGTGGTGCTCTTAAGGGATGTGGATGTACTGCCAGGTGCTCTCCTTTTCACCATAATAAAACAAAATTTCTAAACAAATGTAACTTACAGTGAGAAAAAAGGATAAAAAGTTAGAGAGTGGGCCTGGCCTCTTTTGGGCAATGGCTCCCTCTTGATGGTGGCCGCTGTTGTAGTGCACTTTCACGGTGGTTTCTGTGTGTTGTGGTAAATAATTTAATTACCGGGACTTAATTTGATACAGAACATAATAAAAATAGCTCAGTAAATAAGAGGCAGAATCCGTGGTATTAGAGGTTCGGAATGGGCTTTATTCCAATGGACGATTTCGAAATCGTGGCCTCCAAGTTCCATCACCACGGAGGTTCAGGAAGTGAAGTACATACATTATTGATAATTATTCATTTTTATACAATTGGCATTACAGTGAAGTAAATGCAAGAGGCGTAACAATTGATAGTGTAGATAACATTTCACATGCGTAGCTGAAAGAGGCGTAATTGGGTGTAACAAGGAAAACGTCATTGGTTATGATGTCACATATGGGTGGACCTATGAAATAGTTTCGCAATGTCAGCAGAAATACTTGGCAGAGATGCGCGCGCAGCAGTATGACGTGTGATTGACGTGCAACTAGGGGGTGAAGGGGACTTGACATTTAGCTCTACATGTGGCGACAGAAGTCTGGAGGGTCAAGTCAACCTAATCCCAAATCATATCTAACATCCTATGTTTAAAGAACTATGTTATCCAGAAAGAGAGGTCTCTTAGAGTAGAATCTTATTCTATACTGACTATACTGACTGTTAGTGCGTGTACAAGCGTCTAAGTGTCTACACTAGATGCGAGGGCAGGAATCTTCCATAGTAACAGGGCTATGAATTACTTGCATGAAGACAGAGAAGCCGGGCCTTTGCTCGGTAGCTGGAAGAATGTTTACTGAAACTACTAGACAGGAATGCATTGGGCAGGGAACGGAGCAGATAATTTCGAAGGTGAAATACAGTTTCTTGGCAGGCAACAGGCTGATGTCAGGCTTCGTGAGCCGCGCAGGGAATGAGACAAAGTTCATGGTCACAGATGCAGGCTCAGACTGGAGCTTCAGAGGCAGAAAGCAAGAAAAGCTTGATGACAGAATCAGGGCCTATTTGCCTGGACTGTAAAAATGGCATAAGTAAACCATATAAAGGCGGTGGCCTTTTGTACTTAGGAATGGAATATCCGGCTCATTCATGGCGGATCTGAAAGAGGACATGTTAACGGTGGACGCACATGTATTTGCGTCTTCATAACTGGAACTGGAGGGAACATACATGTACTTGTAACATGCACATAGAACCGTTGGGGTCCAAGATAGGGGACATAACTGACCAGAAAAATCCATATTTCCACATTCCCTCCTTGTCCCCTACTTGCCCGTCAAGAGATATCAATCTTCATTAATCCATTGATCTGTTCATATAGCATCATTTGTTCTTCTTTCTTCTTCCGGGATCTTGAACGAAAATCTTGATGTGGAATACACGATGTGGCACACAGACCACAAATCGCTGGTCCACATTGCAGGCATAGACAGCAACTGAATAGTATGAGAAGGCCAATACCTAGGAAGGATAGAACTCTCCATCCCCAGGCTGATAACACGCTCCAAAACCAACCGGACCAAGTCCAGGTGCCTGGATTCTGGTGTATCTGGCTTACAATCTTATGAAGGCGGGTTATAGCTTTATATACAGATGGCGAATTTTCTGGTATGAAAATGCAACAGCTTGATCCGATGACCCTACAAGCTCCGCCCCTATCGGCCAGGATGACGTCAAGGACAAGACGATTTTGAAGCACAACAATCCGCATAGCAGACTGCTCTTCTGTTAAATTGCCTAAGGCGGAAATAGTTTCGTTCACTACTGCTTCAAGGGTTCTAGTTAATCTACGTATCAGCTTACTATTGGTAACGGTACCTATATAGGGAAAGAGACCTTTATTGAAATCTGTGTATTTTTCCCATGCTGTTTCAGTGTAATCGACAATTGGGAGATCTCTCCTTTCTCTATTGTGTACTAAATGAGTATTTCTGTGATAATCAGGAGGAGCTAGAAAAACAGGTGGCAAAAGAAATCCAATGTAGCAGGTACCATCCCAATCTAGAGGCAAACGTACATATGCCGTCTGACCACATATAAAATAGGAATGGCGGGAAGCTCTAAATGTCGACTTGCCTTGATCACTGAATTCTATTACAGTGGTGCATTTACTATGGCCCATATGTATGGAACCATTCTTTCTTACACATAATTCACCTTTTACTGGAAATACTGACATGGCGGGCAAAATTGGAGTAGCTTCGGATTCGACATTTAGGATCATAAGATTAAGCGTAAAATTACCTAATCCATATACTTCATTTTCTAGATCAGTTCCTGTTCTCTTGGGAAGTCCCTCCTTGTTAGGGTAGCAGACTTTAAGTAAAACTAAGTTCAAATTTCCCCATACCCAGTTGTCTTGATAAACTGCAGAATTTGAATCTAGGGAATTAATTAAACTAAACCATGCTCCACAGGAGCCGTTGTGTGTGAATGAGTATGGAAAAAGAGGTAGAATTCCTTTATAATTCTGATAGGGAGGGAGTCGGCCACATATCCAACAATTTGTAGCATTGCTAACCTGATGGGAATGATGTAACATACTAATAAAAGTGTTATTGCGCAACGCAAATCTATACGATAATTCATGCGGGGGTAGGTCACTAAAAGAATGTTCAGCAGTAACATTATAAACATGTCTAGAAATAGGATAATATATGTGCAACAATATACTTGCAGTAATTATTAAGAAACTTAGGAAAAACAGAATTAATAACGTCACTGTACAATGACTACGCAGTGATTTATAGTACGCCTGTCGTTTCAACATTTTTCGGGTGTTTTCTCTATTCAGATCTAAGGGATACATGTCAGGGACAAATTCAACCGCTTCATCTTGGAGAGGACTTAAACAATCAAATTGCTTGACTGATTGGACCTGAGTTTTAGTTTATAAAGTTCGGAATTACTCTTTTCAACAAAAGGAAGTTTTGAGTCAATGGGTGAAGACACACGAGGTGTGGTATTCACATCCGCTGGTAGTCCATGAAATTTCTTGATATGACTTGAATGAATCCAGCCTTTTCTGCCCTCGATCTTCACGGCTGTCCTTGTGGTGAGCAAGACCAATTTCGGTGACTTCCACCTAGGATCCAGCTGAGTCTTTCGATCAAAGTTCCTTACTAAAACGAGATCCCCTGGAATTACGTCATGGGGTTTCACCTCAGTGTTGTCAGGAAAGGCTGCAGCTACCTGTGAACGACAAGATTGTAGTGCAGACATCAAGGAAGCCAAATAATCTGTCAGCATATTACAGTCAATATCAGTTATTTTACGTGGTATAGGCGTCCCCCACATATTTGGTGGTCTGCCAAAGATCACCTCATACGGGGATAGCCCTGTTCGAGAGTGTGCTACCATTCTCATGTAAAAGAGTGCAACTGGTAAGGCTACTACCCAGTCGACACCTTTCTCTCTGCATATTTTGGACAATCTGATTTTCAGGATCTGATTATGTCTTTCTACGAGACCTGCTGCCTCGGGGTGTCGGACACAGTGGAATTTCCACTGATAGCCTAACAAAAGTGAAACGTGTTTCATTAGTTCGGATGAGAACGGCTGGCCGTTATCTGAGTAGACAGCACGTGGTAAACCGTATCGTGGGAAGAATTCTCGAACTAACTGTTTGGCAGTAGTCGGGGCAGTGTAATCTGAAACCGGGTATGCCTCTGTCCAGCGGGAAAGAGCACAGACAACTACGAGAACATATTTGAATCCTCGACATCGTTCCATCTGGATATAATCCATCTGGAGGATTTCAAAAGGGTGATCAGGAGGCTGAAATCCACCCTGTTCTACGGGAACGCTTTTTCCTGGGTTGAACTGACAACAGATCATACAGGTACGAACTTTTTGTTTAGCTGCTGCTCGTAAATGTTTATTGAACCAAATGTGTTGGATGCTGTCTAGCATAGCTTTTTCTCCTAGATGTGCTGGACTATGTATAGTGTTAATAATAACTTGGACCATTGAATCAGGAAGGAACCACACAGATTTTTCCTTCGTCATCCATCCTTGGTCCGTTTGAATCCCTCCTAATTCAGTCCATTTCTTTATTTCCTCTGGTGTAGCATGTGTCTGTATGTCAATTACGTCAAGAGCGGGATCTTTAATTGTCATACAATGTGTTGGCGTCGGGACTATTGTCTTTGTCATGTCGGATGTTTGAGTTTGAGCAGTCTGTTTAGCTGTTCTGTCAGCTAGATCATTGCCTTGAGAAATGATATCAGTAACTTTCGTATGAGCTTTACATTTCATAATTGATATTGCAGTGGGTAGATGTATTGCATCTAATAAGGCATGAATGAGGGGTCCGTGCTGAATGTGGGCACCATGAGAAGTTAAATAACCTCTCTCTCGCCACAGCACGCCGAAGTCATGTACAACTCCGAATGCATAACGTGAATCAGTGTATATGTTGACTTTTTTATTTGCGGCTTGAATACAGGCTTGTGTCAGAGCGACGAGCTCTGCTGCTTGAGCGGACAAGGTATTTATACAATTTGTTTCAATGATTTCAGTGTCTGTTGTGACTGCGTAAGCGGCCACTAACTCTCCTGTACTTGTTCTCATACATGAACCATCTACATACAATGTCAGGTCTGGGTCTGACAATGGGACATCTGTCAAGTCTTGTCTGGGTTTCGTCGTGATTGTAATAACGTCAATACAGTCATGAGCTAGTGGGTCTGTTCCGTTTACTGGTAACAGTGTGGCAGGATTCAATGTGTTACAACGTCTGATTTCTATATGTGGTTGGAACAATGTTAATTCATACCCTGTAAGTCGCGCTATAGTTAAATGTTGTGTTTGCGTTCGATTCAAAAGAACCTCTACTGCATGCGGTACTTGTACTGTCAATGGATGTCCTAACACTATGGCATCGCTTTGTCTGATTGCTAAAGCTGTCGCTGCCACTGATTTTAGGCACGCAGGCAGAGCCTGAGCTACGGGATCTAATGTACTAGAAAAATAAGCACACGGTTTGTGTGATCCTGCTTGTTCCTGTGTGAGTACTGACAAGGCAGTACCTTCGCGTTCTGTAACAAAAAGTGTAAACTGTTTATTGTGACATGGTGTTGCTAAAACCGGTGCTTGACATAAAGCTTTCTTTAAGCTTTCAAAAGCTTGTGTATGTTCCTGAGTCCAAGGGAGAACAGTCGATGTGGCTGCCTCCTGTGTTGTCAATTGAATGAGTGGTTTTGCTAGAAATGCATACTGAGGGATCCACTGCCTACAATATGAAGTGAGGCCTATAAAAGCCCGCACCTCCTTTTGTGTCTTGGGTATTGGCATGTTAGCTATTAACTGAATGCGGTCGGGTGTAAGCTGCCTTCCCTCCTTGGACAGCGAGTGTCCAAGATAAACAACTCGCTGGACACAGAATTGCAGCTTAGAAGGGGACACCTTGTGCCCCTTTTCGGCTAGAAATTGTAAAACTGTCAGTGATGCTTTCTCACATTCAGGTTCGCTTCTAGCGGTGATCAGCAGATCATCGACATATTGAAGCAGGGCAGTGTTTACTGGCATGTAGATACTGTCGAGTTCTCGTTTCAGTGCTTGGCTATAGATGCTGGGGCTTTCTGTAAATCCTTGAGGTGCGCGTGAGAATTTAAAGCTACGTCCATTTAAACTAAATCCGAACAAGTATTGGCTTTCCGGATCTATAGGGACGCTGAAAAAGGCATTCTTGAGATCAATTACAGTAAAGAATGTTGCTTCAGAATCAATAGCTGTCAATAATGACGAGATATCTGGGACCACAGGGAATTGTGGCACAATGCATTTGTTCAATTCGCGCAGATCAATAACCAATCGATATACTGGCGGGGCCTTCGGATCTGTTCGTTTAAGAATCGGAATTATCGGTGAATTACATACATTGGAGTCTGTTTCCACAACCACTCCTTGGGCAATGAGCTCGTCAATGATTTGTAGTAAAGCCACTACAGCATCTGGTGGTAACTTGTATTGTCGCATTCGTGGTAGTACCACTCCTGCCTTTAGTGTAACTCGATATGGTGTAATATTCATGCAACCAACGTCAGTAGGGCCTTGTGCCCATAGATGTGTAGGTAAAGTCTGCAGTCGGGGATCCATGTCTCGAGACACATAATGACCTTTGAAATCACGTAAAAACAATCTTACTCCTTCCGGAGAACAACATATTATAGCTCCTAGAGCTTTCAGTGTTTTTATACCTAACAAGTTTTCTGGACATGATTTAGTAAGCAATAAATCTGTAGTTCTGGTCAAGGGTCCTATCGTAAGTGGAAGAGGCTGTGATACTTCGTTAACAATAGGTTTTCCTGAAAAACCAAGGGAAATATTCTGTGAGCCTGAGAGGGGTGCCCCTGGAACTTCACTACGTTTTATGGTTGTTCGACTTGCCCCTGTATCGAGTAGAAATTTTCTATCTTGACCTAATAATTCACTATGTACATAAGGTCCTTCTTGGTCTACCGGGATCTCGATAAGGGGTAAGTCAACTTCCCTCTCTAGGCTGGTTCATGCGTATCGTTGATAATCAGGATAGTTGTACTGTGCGGTCTGGTACAGTTGTCGTGTCGTGGTTTGTGTGGCAGCAGCAGGCAACGCTGGTGCGGCTGGCACAAACTGTATAGACTGTTGTGGAGCTGGCATGGCCTGTGCATGCTGCGGTGCTCCTTGTTCATTCTGATCCTGTCTAGGTGGCCGTGGTCTTTCTTTTGTAATACCTGTGGTGATATTACGCTTTAGGACTGGGCAATCGTGTATATAATGACCTGGTTGTTTACAGTAGTTGCATGTCCCTTTTACAGGTCCTGCTGATTCACCGGAATGTGTCGTACCCTTTTTATGTCCTTCAGCTGGAACTGTCTGGGAGACTAGCATTTTCATTTTCGTGTCTTTCATGCTTCCGGGTCTACCCCCGGGCGGTCTTGATTTCTGATCACACAATTTATGAGGAAACGTAACAGTTCCCCCTGTATTTCCACTTTCTGGTATTCCATAGCTCTGTTAATACATTCAGAATCTCGCCCTGTTTGGACAAAATGATATATATTATCTAGATGCATAGTCATTCCTGGTAACTTCCCTAAATACACCGCGGCTCGTCTGATACGTAATGATGCCAGGATCATTTCGTCCTCTTTGCCGGGCACAGGGTCATATCTACAATCTATAAGAAGTTCCTTAAGCGTGCGAGCATTTATGAGTTTGGGGGTGCGTGGATGTGCTGACTCTTGAAAAGTAAGTTTATTTATTCTGGGTGGCGTAGAAAAAATATTGGTAGCACCTCCCGTAGCCCCGTCTGGGGTATCGGGCGTGAAAGGATTCGTTGAACGCGATACAGCAACTATAGGTGTGGACATAGCTATAGAAGTAGCTGTAGGAACAGATGAGGAAACAGATGTGCTTGCCGGAACTTGTGTCAGGATTTGGTGTTGTAGAGATACAGATACAGGATCTTGGCGTTGAACCTCCCCGGCCAACGGTCTATGAGGGGCGGGGTTAGCATACTCGGGAGCTGCGTCATCTAAATATGAGGAAAGAAAAACATCTTCTGCGGTTCTAGGATGCCCCTTGGGATGTACTTTTATTGGAAATAATGGGGGTGGCAAGTCTTTTGGTATCCCCGCAGTAGCCTTAGGTAATCCCTCGGCCAGAAGGGGATACATACCCTTCATAAGGGCATGTCTTTGTCTGTCTACTTGTTCTGATTTCACTCGTGTACCTTCTTCAATTAATAGATTTTCTCGGACTTCATTTGAATTCTCTTTACTCTTACCTTCCTGTCTACGTGCTTTTTCTGTACGTCTATACGATTCTTTACGCCATAATTCAATGGCGTCTTTCTGTGATTGTCTAGCTTTCTTTTTCCATAATTCTTCCTCTACTTTCACGATGCACTCTGCATCCCAGGTCCCAGCTGCGGGCCACCTCTGACTTTCTGGTAATTCCTTAGTGTAGTCTACCCATAAATCAAGAAATAATATAGCGTCTAAGCCGTGTTTATGATACATGAAGTACCCTGGAGTGTCCCTAGGAGGAATAGGAACAGCTTCTTCGAGTACCCCTTTTCTAGTTGTGATCTGTCTTAATTTCGAAAAGAGCGGCATTTTGAGAACTGATCTGATACTTGATTTTGAACAAACTTAATACAATAAACACGATAATGAACAGTCATTCATACCACAATATGCAGAACGTATTAACACATTTAACATTTAACATTTTAAATGAGCAAACAATGATGATGACGATCTAAGGAAAACTTAATCACTAAACATAATTCTCGACATTAACGGAAATTATTCTGAATTTATATACTTGATATACTAGATATACTGCTAAACAGTACAGATACACTGCTAAACAGTGCAGACCGGATTTGTGTACCCAAACCCGTCTGGACCGGCACAACTTATGTGCACGCCAGAACGCCTCCCCAGTAATGGTACTCACCGGGTAGCTCGGAACGGAAGGCCTCGGAACGGAACTGAACTGAACTGGACCGGACTGGACTCGACTCGAAAACTTCGGAAACCTGGTGGACATCGGAAACCTGGTGGGCCTCTGTATACCTCGGATCTTGCTCTCTCAGCTAGGCTCTGGTCGGGATACTTCGCACTTCTCACCGCCTCGTCTGGGTGTTGATCGCAGCCTCAGTCGCCCCCGCTTGACCGGAGGGAGATACAGGAAATCCTGCTGGTACGCGTTGTTGTCCGTCCAGCTGTGGCAGGAGACCGGGCCTGCAACGCACCGCCGGCGCGTGAGATGAGAAAGTGTCCCTGTTCGGGCGCCATTTATGTGGTAAATAATTTAATTACCGGGACTTAATTTGATACAGAACATAATAAAAATAGCTCAGTAAATAAGAGGCAGAATCCGTGGTATTAGAGGTTCGGAATGGGCTTTATTCCAATGGACGATTTCGAAATCGTGGCCTCCAAGTTCCATCACCACGGAGGTTCAGGAAGTGAAGTACATACATTATTGATAATTATTCATTTTTATACAATTGGCATTACAGTGAAGTAAATGCAAGAGGCGTAACAATTGATAGTGTAGATAACATTTCACATGCGTAGCTGAAAGAGGCGTAATTGGGTGTAACAAGGAAAACGTCATTGGTTATGATGTCACATATGGGTGGACCTATGAAATAGTTTCGCAATGTCAGCAGAAATACTTGGCAGAGATGCGTGCGCAGCAGTATGACGTGTGATTGACGTGCAACTAGGGGGTGAAGGGGACTTGACATTTAGCTCTACATGTGGCGACAGAAGTCTGGAGGGTCAAGTCAACCTAATCCCAAATCATATCTAACATCCTATGTTTAAAGAACTATGTTATCCAGAAAGAGAGGTCTCTTAGAGTAGAATCTTATTCTATACTGACTATACTGACTGTTAGTGCGTGTACAAGCGTCTAAGTGTCTACACTAGATGCGAGGGCAGGAATCTTCCATAGTAACAGGGCTATGAATTACTTGCATGAAGACAGAGAAGCCGGGCCTTTGCTCGGTAGCTGGAAGAATGTTTACTGAAACTACTAGACAGGAATGCATTGGGCAGGGAACGGAGCAGATAATTTCGAAGGTGAAATACAGTTTCTTGGCAGGCAACAGGCTGATGTCAGGCTTCGTGAGCCGCGCAGGGAATGAGACAAAGTTCATGGTCACAGATGCAGGCTCAGACTGGAGCTTCAGAGGCAGAAAGCAAGAAAAGCTTGATGACAGAATCAGGGCCTATTTGCCTGGACTGTAAAAATGGCATAAGTAAACCATATAAAGGCGGTGGCCTTTTGTACTTAGGAATGGAATATCCGGCTCATTCATGGCGGATCTGAAAGAGGACATGTTAACGGTGGACGCACATGTATTTGCGTCTTCATAACTGGAACTGGAGGGAACATACATGTACTTGTAACATGCACATAGAACCGTTGGGGTCCAAGATAGGGGACATAACTGACCAGAAAAATCCATATTTCCACAGTGTGCAGAGATGATTTTCCATACTTGTAGAAATATCATCTCTTCACATTCAATGCCACCTTGTCAAAAGGATAATGCTTCAACCGCGTTGGGAAACAACATCATCTGAACAGCATGTAACCCCTGATTCAGAGATCAAAATATTGTTTGAAACTTTATAGGTTCGAAGTCCTTCTGGGAAGAGCCAGCCTTTTTTTAAAGAAATGCGCCATGTTGAGCTGGGTAAAAATAACAATTACAATTTAAATGCCCCTAGACAATTTCCAGTGTCATATGTGCTATGTAATTTGACAATATTTGTAGTGTTTTTTTATTTTTTGACGGCCTGCTTATAAAACAAAACACTTGTTGACGGTGATACAGATCAGGGTATCAGAAATATGCCCACTACCACAGATAGAGTAATCTCACAGTTACACGCACATACATTCTTCATACGCTAGGGCCCATTTCACTAACATACGCTCAGATACTCTACCAGCATAAGACCTGTGGGAAGAAAAACCCTGCATCTATATCTAGGACGATAGGATCTGATTATAGTGGTTATCCTTAATCATACTCTATACAAACTATACAACAGCAATAATCAAAATGTACTCAATAATCGACAAGAAAGAATATTCAACACCATGTTTTAAAGTTATATTGCTTTATCTAAAATTAGTCAAAATAAATCAATCAGAATAAATCATTTCTCATAGTTACCTATTCTAACTAAGTGTCAGAACGGGTCAGGACCAGTCTCTCGGTAAAGTCTCTCAAGATAGTCCTCAGCATCAGGCCTCAGCAACGCAAGTTCACGCGGCAAAGGCGACGAAAGAGTGGGGGAGAGCCCTCCCTAAGCTAATAGTTTTTATAATAAGAAATACAATGGAAACTCACATAAATTTGGCAAGAAAAACTGTATCACTGAGCAGAACGAGAAGGAAGAGATGTAACTTTGCAACATCTTGAAATCTCCGCTCAGGAAAAGTCACAATACGTAAACTACGGAACAGGAACCAAGAAACTGAAACTATTAAAGTATCCATCTCGTTCATTTCCCTCGGCAACCCGGCTTCAGCACATTGTTTATTTCAGAAGCTCCTTTGTGCACCAAGGACAAATCTTTTCTTTTGGAGATCCTCCAAACTGCTGATGTCCTCATGGAAAGTTTTATAGAAGGACTACGATCAGTTGTCTTCAACCGATTTCCAGCAGGGGTCTCTCTTGCCACATCACAGAAATATTCACTCGAGGCCAGGCTTTCAAGTCAGCCGACAAGAATTAGGCCTCCATAGGCCACAATAGACCATCTCAATTAAAAAGAAATAAAACAACGTTAATACAACATAATGATTAAACAGTGTTAACCCCACTAATACCCTTATGTGTATGCATTTATCTAGCTTTGCGACATAAAAGCATTAATTCTGACAGCGTTTTGTGCTCAAAATAAATAGCACACAGCTACGTTTAAACATGAAAACTTGCACGTTATTGTGAATACATGAACAGCACAAATAAGCTAACCCTCATGTAACTTTCTCTTGTGTTAGGACAAACGAGTTGATTATTGAAACATACCTTAACAAGACAAATAATTAGTTGTTAATTATTAATGAATTAATAAAACGCATAGACATGCCAGAGCTTCAAAAGCCCATAATTTTCGAAAAGAAAACTCTGCTCCAGCAACGGTAACAAAATACTTCTGTTTTTTTGATCTACAAACATGAAGACAAGGCACGAAAGATAAATAAACCAACGGCCATGCCGCTTAAATCTTTACCCCACTACGTGTAAGGTGTAAAGTCTTGGGCCCTAGGTCCACATACTCAGTAATAATGGACACTGACACAGTGGGTGTAGTACAGGAACTGGGCCAGGGCACATGTACCCGGCCCCTTTTCTTAGCAGGGTCACTTGACCGGGGACGCATGTGATGGGTGGTTGTACAGTGTGAGTGCACCACAAGGCGGAACACTAGAACGTGTCCAGCAGGACACTACATCCCTCCCAAACAAAAGTCCAACCTATGGCAAAAAAAACAACAACAATACACAGCACCAATGAGTCTCTTCAGGCCATCTGCTGGGCAGTGCTGGAGCTCTGGACGGCACGGTCACGCGTCTTTGGTCCACCTCGGTGATGTAGTTCAGACCAACTTGGTCTCGTAGTGTTGGAGTCCATTTACACAGTTCAAAATAGCGGTGCATCTGGAGTGGGGGTGGAGTCCACTTTCGAGATATTCTAGCAGGCGCTCAGGCTCCGGTGGACAGCCAACCTGTAAATACAGAGGATGACCTTGGTGGATGAGGGTCTTCCTCTGAGGCGATAATGCTTTCCAGTTCCCCCTAGCCAAGCAGCTTCAGATTTGCCTCTCCTGCCTGGACTCCCCTCTCACAGGAGTCTCCTGGAGGGCCTTCCTGCTGGGCTGCCATGGGACCATGTGGACTGTGCAGGCCTCTTGTGGTCCCCTTGTTGGCGTCGCTGAGCAACTGCCAACAGGACCACAGCCAAATCACTTCTTTAGCCGCAAAGGGTGGTGTCTAAGAGTCTGTGTGCTCTTGCCGTCAGGACTCAGGTTCACATGCCTTCAACAGATGATCTTTGGGTGTTCACGCTCTGACCGCGACCTCCATGCTTCCCGGTGCCTGTCGGGGAGCTGCTGCCGACGCATCTCTCCGGTTGGGATTGCCCTGTCGCAGGAACTCTGTTGAGGTCCTTGCCCCTGGATTGACACATGACTGCGTTGTCTGTGCGGGCCTTTCGTAGGCCACACTGATGGGGCCTCTGCAGAACTCCCAACTGGGCCACTGCCAAGCCTCGTGTAACCCCAAGGGTGAATAGTACAAAGGTAGGGTATGCTCTTCTTGATCAGGCCTCAGGTTTACGGGGGCACACAGAAGGTTCCTGGGTGGCTAGCCTCCCACGGCACCAGGAGTGTCTTGTTGAACTCTGGATGTCTTGATTGTTTGGATCCATTCTGGTGGTGTGATGCTTCCTAGATGTTCTTGGTGGTGATGCACCTGGATAATAAATGTGATAATTTTCTTACAATTGGACAACAGGCGGTGATCACTTGCTTTAGGTGACTTTGTGGAGTGCGGAGGAGTGGAGGAAATTCGTGACCACTTACCGTTATCTTCTGGCAGGTGCACTTGCCAGACGTGATGCCATCAATGCCAAGCAGCCGGTGGTTGGTGAGTGGACCGTCGCACTGTAAAGCGTGGGGCTTGGACGCATATCATGCTTGCTAGTGGCTTACGGTTGGTCCTCCTGCGGAGCCGTCTCCAGTGACGTCCCTGCACCCCGATGAACACCTTCTCCAGTGCTGGCACGAGTCCTCTGTCCTATTGCTCTTCTGCTTTTCCAACTTGCTCACCTGTGGTGGTTGTTCGCCCTGTGGGATCGTGCCAATCTCCTGTCCTCCTTCGCGAAGTGGCGTCCTGCCATGCTGTTCTCCCCATTCTCGATGTGGCGCCCTGCCACGCTTTTCTCCTCCTTCCCTATGTGGCATCTAGCCACGCTCTTCTTTGCTTCCGACCAGGTTCCTCACTCGGATGTGGCGTCCTGCCACATGCCTCATGTTTGCGCCACATGGACATCTTGCTGGTTGTGTCCGGTCTTGAGGACTGTCTTTTCTTTGCTGTGGACCTGTTGCAGGTCAGTTCTGTTGCTAGGACATGCTTCTTTTCCTTGAGGACCTTTTGCGGGCCCCATCCCCTCCTCAGGGATTTTTGCGGTGCTCCTTTGCCAGGATTGCAGGTTACCTCTTCGCTCGAGGGCGTTGTGCTTGCGTCTCAAGCCTGCGCCGTCGTGGCTCCTCCTCCTGCCTTCATTCAGGCATGCTTGGCTGGTCGGTCACTTCGTGTGACATGCTCCTTGCTTGCTGTTCGATGTGGTGTCCGGCCACGTTGTCGGAGCACATGTTGGGGGGGCTTGACAAGTAGAGTGTGCAACTCTCCTCTTGCCTGTCTTGAGTCACTGGCTACTCCGTTCTAAGGCAGTGTGAGACACTCTGTGCTGTCTTTGGCCCACTGTGGGGCTTTGCTGGGGCAGTAGAGATATAGAGGCTATCCCTGTTGTCTTTAGCATTGCTTCTTCTCTGTGGAGATGTCTCTATCTCCAGGGCACCTGCTCATGCTGTCAAGTTCGCCGGCGCTAACCGCGTTGGCGTACGTTGGACTCCACGCTCTTGCTCCTTCATCAAGGTGCCCTCTTCTCGCACTTGTTGTGCTTGCTCTTCTTTCTTGTGGTGGTGGCCATTTACCACTAGGGGGTGTTGTGCTATCTCCTTGCTTGTGGTGGCATCAGACGGCCACTAGGAGTTGCATGGTCTGCACACGTCTTTCTTGTGTTTTACAGGGTTTATGGCCTTGAGGCTTTTCTGTCTGGCAGCTCTTAGTATCACTGGACTCTTAGGCAACTTCCTTGGTTGTGCGACCTTGAGCTCCTTGGGGCACTCTGTGGAGGTTTAACCTCCCTTACTGTGGTGCCTGGGAGCAGTGCTCCATTTCTTCTGCTCATCTTCTGCTTGCAGTTGGGGCTGTGCTGTTGTACTCCCTTTGTTCTTGGGCGCTGTCTTTTGCTTCCCTACCTTGGATGGGCTTTTGTTGGCTTTCGCTGGACTCTTGTCAGTTTTCCTGGCTGTGCCACTATGGATGTGTGAGCTGAGTGTCTCTTTATTCTGAGGGTGGAGCAGCAGTGGACTATTGCCACTAGGGGCATGCAGTGCACTCTGCACCCATCTGGCCGTTCCTCACCTTTTGGTCTCACTGCTGGTGTGGAAGCAGAGTGAGGGTGGGAAGCCGCTCAGTGAGTGACGTGGCTGCCATACATTTTCATGTGTGTGCCTTTGACGTACTTTAGGTTCCTTGTGTTTTGCTGTTAGTCCTTTTCTGTTAGATGCTTGCTACTCAGACACATGGCCTCCTCTTCTACGGTTCATGTAGCAGCAACCGGCTGCTCGAGTCATCCAGGGGTCCCTTTGTGAGCCGCTCGCTCTCACTGTACTTTTTGGGGTGCGGCGCAGCAAACGACCACCAGGTGGCACTGTAGAATCTTCAGGCGGCAGCTGTCCTAAAGCTGTGGGCCGTGCGGCTTCCTCGGGCGCTGCAGATGGGGAGCTGGCCTTCTAATCTATAGGTCCACTATGAGTGGGAGTGTGGCTCTTGAATTTCATAGAGTTCTCCAGGTGTGTGCTACCACTTTACAGTCCCTATGTGCTGGTGCTAGGTGGTGCTGTGGCTGCCCACTGCAGCCTCATTCTGTAGTGCTAGGGCCGCAGTGCCAACAGCATGAGGTGATGGAGAATTCTCCAGCGGCATGTAGGGACAAACAAATGCCAGCTTTTCTTAAAATATTTTCTGATGGGTAACGTTGGCACGCACTGTTGCTGCTTCTTACTCAGGGCTGGGAATGCTGGTATGGCAGGGAGGCATACTTTGATGCAGTGCTGCCAACTATCGTGCTGTGGTGCTCCGGTGCTTCAGGAGGTCGTAGCAGGTCTCCGACAACGCTGGACTTGCTGGATGGCACCGTGGGCCTCTTTACCGCCACTCTGACATGCGCAGCTTCCGGCGGGGGCACACGCCTGCTATTTCGTATGGGGCGGCTTGACTTGGTTTCACTCTTAGCCCTGGCAGGCCACCTTGTACTCCCTACTCCTGGGGTTGTGTCATCATGCTAGGTTGCGTGGTAACACCATGCGGCCTTGGCAGACTTTCCTGATCCTGCGGGCCTCATGACCGTTTGTTGGCCGTATCTTTCCAATGGACAAAGCAGCTTCTTCCTTGCCCCGCACACATCACATTCGCTGTGGTGAGGTCGCAGGGGCCCGCCTCCTTTCGCTCAGTAAGCTGACAGGTTGCAAAGAGCTCCGTAAGGTCTTGTCTTTTTGACCCGCTTCACCTCCCTGAGCCAAGAAGCCTCTCCGGTCGCACTGGCATGTGGCAGCACTACATGGGCTTTTCTGCGCTGCTCGCCGTATCATGAGCGCGCTGCTTTTCTCTTTTCTTCCTGCACAGGAGATGTCTGTTCCCCCTCTTCTGGGGTTGAGGGCTCGCTGGGTGGCCGTAGACATGCCCTTCCCAGGTTAGGTTGCCTTTGATGTGAAAGCAGATGTGGGGATGCCGTAAGATCTGGTCACTCTTCTCCCACTACCAATCATGAAACAGCTGACAGCATACACGCAGGGGTCGACCCGCTCAACGCCAGTGCAAGGCCTTGGGCCCTTGTCCCACATATTCAGTAATAATGGACACCGACACAGTGGGTGTAGTACTGGAACTGGGCCAGGCGCGCAACACCCATTGGACTCACAGGGCTTCAGCCCCCCCCCCTCGTGTGTGGCAGCCCGGGCTGAGACACCTTCCCGGGCAAAAAAGCAGCCGCACCCGAGCACTTCACAGGTCTTTAAAAGACCATTTGCATGTTAATGAGGCCTTGCTGTTGTTTCACCCCTTCTAAGAGCCCCTGCAGCTCCACTCTGCCTATTGCTTAAAGTTCAGCCCCCCCGAAATTTTTGCTCAGCCCCCCCCCCCGAAAGTTTTGCTCAGCCCCCCCCCCCCCTCCCGAAATTTGGCTCTAGTTGCGCCTCTGAACTGGGCCATGGCACGTGCGCCCGGCCCCTTTTATTAGCAGGGTCACCTGACCTGTGACGCCTGTGATAGGTGGGTGTTCATTGTGGGTGCAACACTAGGTGGAGCACTAGAACGTGTCCAGCAGGACACTACATCAGGGTGCTGCAGCCTCAGCAGTCAGAAACGGGGAGAATATATGTTCTAAAAAACAAATGAACAAACAAAAACACGAGCCCATAAATTCCCCTTTCTCTCTTGAGCTGCTTACAAAAGCTTTAAAATATAATTTACATTTTGTATTCTGTCTTTGCTATTAAAAAACATTAAAGTGTCTTTCTTCTTAAAACAGTAAGTGCTTATCGGAGCCTAGCCACACACAGCGTTTAACTGAAGTCTCACTGTTGCAGACGAGCACCATCTTTGCTGACCTACAAAAGATTGTAAAAAAGTGTTTCATCGTTGTGATTCTTTGTATGCAGCTGAAAAGAAAGATACCTGCATGTGCGTTTGAGCCATATCATAAATTTTATGGGAAATTTAATAAAGTCTCTTATAAGTAATACTGTCATGTGTAGTTCATCAACTGGAAGAGTTATGTAATCCCCAATCTTCCTGCCTGACCTCAGCACATGATGTCACTCAACAAGTCTATAACTTTATCCCTGTACATATTTCTTGAACATTTACATCTGGAGAATGTCTTCAAGTGGACACATTTTCTTCATCGGGGCTAATAAAACGCGGAGCTCTCGCTCTGAAATTGTTCTTTTCTACCAGAAGGAGGTGAATCACTGGGCGGCAGTGGAATGCTGAAAAACACATAAAACCCTGCCTGCCCCGCGGGACCCCTCTGCCACGCCTCTCCGTTCACACCGAGAGCAGCTGACTGCCAGCTCGGGGCTCCATCCTCCAGCATCCATCAAGTGTTTTTTATGGCAGGGTTATGTTTTTTAAAAAACACTCTGTCCGCTCGAGAAAGATCTACAAGATGCTCCTTGGGGGGGGGGGGGGGGGGGGGGTAGGGACTGCGTTTTCAACAATCATCAAATGGCTTGTTGTAGCTCACTCAGTAAAATGATGTAACAATGGTGGGGCTGCTTGAGCGGCTGCCAGAGCCTGTGGAGGGGATGATGCTTTCTTATCAGACACACACAATTAATGGACAGCTGCAGGCAGGATCCATAGGACTTATCACCAAATTAGAACTCAGGTAATTCGTATATGAACATTTATATATCTGTCTGTCTATCCATAAAAAAGGTAATAGGAATGTTATGTTTTTCTACTAAGATGATGTATTTATTAGGCCTGGCGGTTCTTGGAGTTTTCTGAGTTTTCCGCACTCCACGGAGCACGCGGAGACGCGGAGTTCCAAAAGGAAGCAGAGTTTTTTCCTCACTCGCGCTCACCAACGTTAAGTAGGCGAGTGAAGAAAATCTATAGCTAGACCAGTTCCCCGCCAGATTTCTTAATAAGGGCGGTCGCGAATGGTAGTGACCTCTTGCGTTGAGAAACCTTCCATTTGCATTGAGGAAGCTGCCGCTCGAGTAGAACCCCTACTCGAGCAGCAGAAAGGAGCAGCGCTCTCTTGTGCTGTGCATGGTGCCATTCGTGCTGATTTTCCAGCACAGAAGAAAGATCCAATGCTAAAAATCAGTGTGAACTGTTCGACCTAAAGCACTCCACCGCTTGCAGAACTCCGCATAGCATGGCGGAGTTTTTCAGTCACTTCGCAGAGTTCCACGTAGCGGAACTCCGCGAACTCCGCCCAGGCCTAGTATTTATGTGCATTATGAAAAAAATCTTATGGTTATAATCTGCAATTTAAGAAGTCCTAAAATTAAGCAGTTGCTGTTAGATATGCAACCCTAACTTCAAAATGCATTGATTATCAATAACTTTCTGAACTGCTCACAGCCCACAAACATAACATCACAGATTCCATAAAAAAATGAAATTATCAATTTCATCACTGGTGATACGAAGTAGTCCGTCCCTAATGGTCAAAAGACATCACTCAAGTGACATCCATTACAAATTACACCAACAGAGTGCTGCAGTTCCACTTTTAGCCAACAGACGTCATGTCCAAGATTATATAGCAGAGTTTTATATAGCGCGAACTTGACCCGAATCTAATCAGGTATCAGAACGCTTAACATAGCACCAGTTATGTTACATGAGGACAAACATTCATTGTTTTGTTAGGCACGGGGAGATTAAGTGATTTGCCCAGAATCACAGGAGGTTTAGCGTCGTTACCGAGACTTGAACCCAGTTACCCCAGGTCCGAAGTTGTGCGCCCTAACTGTTAGGCCAACTCCTCTCCCCAAATATATATATATATATATATATGGAGCCCAAAGGCTCTAGTTCCTCTGACAGCCAAAGCATGCTATGGAGATAAGATTAGGCCCGGGAGGAATTTCAATTATGTTGGAGTAATTAGAGTAATTTCAGTAATTCTACATTACTCTTGATGCAGAACTAACGATAATTATGCAATTACTAATTTGAGCAATTTGGGGGGAATAAACCGTACAGCGGGAGAACATTTAGCGACTGTGATTGGCTGCTCGCTATTCATGTTCTACTGCATTTAGTGTTATTTCTTAGCGCAAAATGCATCCTTTCATTAATTTTGGAAGTGAGGTACATTTTGCACTAAGCAAATTGTGGTAAATGTTGGGAGTAAGTTGGGCGATCTCCTACCCCAACAACACATTTAGCACTATTTATTAGCTTAAAATGCATTTTTGTGCCCATTTTGGATGTGAGGATGCATTTTGCACTAAGAAAATATCGCTAAATGCTGGGAGTAAGTTGGGGGAAATCCTACTTCCAGAGCATATTTAGTGAGCAGCTGCTCACACTCACTATTCATGTTCTGTTGTATTTAGCACTATTTATAAGTGCAAAATGCATTCTTGCACCCTTTTTGGATGCAAGAAGACATTTTTGCGCTAAGAAGTAGCGCTAAATTCAGAAATACTCCATTCCATATGATTACGCTACACTGAATTACGCAAGGTACGCCCACCCCTAGATAAGATGCTGCCACTGCACTAAGGTAGCCATTACAAAAATGGGGTGACCCAGTAAATTAAGGACCTGGGTGAAATCTTGATACAAAAGACAATGGTCCTAAATTAATGATTCAAACAAAGTGGCAAAGGCACTTACATGAGTTAATTAATCTGCTAAGTCATGAGCTGGAAAAAAACAGTTATAGAAAGCTCACAATGTTCAATCTAACATTTGAATATGAACCACAACATCCAAAATTATAAATCACCAAATCTTTACTTCATTTGGACAATTCAATTACAATTTTTAATACAGTGTTAGACTCAAGGTTGCTCCAGAGGGAACGTGCAATAGGTGCAAGTGCTAAGGAGTGAGTATAAGAAGAAAGGAGTAATAGAGCATAGTTGTGAGAGATATTCTTTGAATTCACAGTGGTGAACGGTTCATAATTCACCGTCACTGACAAAACCTGGTCACGTATACAATTTACAGCAATTCATGTTACATGATTATTTGGAGACAATTCAATTGTCTGGCACGAGAAAAATTGGCGTGTCCCAGGTAGGAGGGGGGGGGGCGTCGACGTTTCGACCCGACTAGGGGGCCTGGAGGGAGATTTGAACCTCGCCCATGCGGGTCTTCATCAGGACCAGAAGGGCAACCTGAGTAACTCCTAGACGCAAGAGGGTGCCTAGGGGATTTAAAACAAAAGGGGTGATCAGGATGTTGGGCAGATTTAAGATGAGTTATTTAAAAAGGGGGGTGGGCCTAAAAGGCCGCTTACCTGATTTATCAGGGGCCCGTTATGGTTAGGGGCATGTGAGGTAACAGTTCCAGACGTCCCTCGTGATTTAGGGGTCAGTTGTCTGCAGAAATTTATATATATAGTGTCATTGAGCAGTACGTCACTTTTCGATTCTCAGACAGTCAGATAAGGAGAAACCATAATTACCTGGTTTCTTCTCTCAGCGGGGTAAGAACCTCTTTAGTTGATCAGGTTCAGAACTGTCAGTGAACAAGAGGGACCATTAGCTTTTCAAAACCTGACATACAAGGACTAAAAGAGTTAGCAGAATTCAAGTGAAAGGAATTTACCGAACGCCGAGTTAACTCGTACTGCTCAATGACACTATATATATAAATTTCTGCAGACAACTGACCCCTAAATCACGAGGGACGTCTGGAACTGTTACCTCACATGCCCCTAACCATAACGGGCCCCTGATAAATCAGGTAAGCGGCCTTTTAGGCCCACCCCCCTTTTTAAATAACTCATCTTAAATCTGCCCAACATCCTGATCACCCCTTTTGTTTTTAATCCCCTAGGCACCCTCTTGCGTCTAGGAGTTACTCAGGTTGCCCTTCTGGTCCTGATGAAGACCCGCATGGGCGAGGTTCAAATCTCCCTCCAGGCCCCCTAGTCGGGTCGAAACGTCGACGCCCCCCCCCCCCCTCCTACCTGGGACACGCCAATTTTTCTCGTGCCAGACAATTGAATTGTCTCCAAATAATCATGTAACATGAATTGCTGTAAATTGTATACGTGACCAGGTTTTGTCAGTGACGGTGAATTATGAACCGTTCACCACTGTGAATTCAAAGAATATCTCTCACAACTATGTTCTATTACTCCTTTCTTCTTATACTCACTCCTTAGCACTTGCACCTATTGCACGTTCCCTCTGGAGCAACCTTGAGTCTAACACTGTATTAAAAATTGTAATTGAATTGTCCAAATGAAGTAAAGATTTGGTGATTTATAATTTTGGATGTTGTGGTTCATATTCAAATGTTAGATTGAACATTGTGAGCTTTCTATAACTGTTTTTTTTCCAGCTCATGACTTAGCAGATTAATTAACTCATGTAAGTGCCTTTGTCACTTTGTTTGAATCATTAATTTAGGACCATTGTCTTTTGTATCAAGCCACTGCACTAAGATATACCCCTACAGATATTACATTAGAAGACGTGTAGCAGCAATTGCAGTGAAAGCAAGCATGTGTCCTCACATAGGCTAAATACTGGTCAAATACTTCTATACTACTGAAAGGCGACAGAAAGCCTAAACATTCTCACTAATGCTCATACATATGTGCTTACTCCTATACTCACAGTGATCTTGTGAGAGTGTCAAAAGGAGTGACATTCAGGAGAGATGAATGAGTTTAAAAGTATGTCCTTACACTCAATGACACTCATTGATGTAATAACTAAGTAATGTGTGAGTGGGATTAATTAGACTGGGTGCTATGCAGACAAGCAGTGCATCTCTGGGATATCACCATCTTCAAGAAAACTAAACTTCCTTTGGTGTGGGCGAACCCTTAAAAATCACTCTTTCATAAGTGTTGTATTCTCTATGTGTCTGAACTCTAACCTACCTTGATACACAGACACACTCATTCATACTCGCAATTCCATCATAGGTAAATAATTTAGCACACCAGATTTCACCATAGATTCTACTAAGGACACATATCCCTCAAGAACCAAACACAGAATAAAGCAATGCACCTTCTATGCCAAACTCTATTCATCATTTTGGGGCAGAACCCCTATCTAATTGTTTGGCATATAGAGCTGTGGGAGTCAATCCACACCCAATTCACACTAAGGGCCCGATTACGATGACATCAGGAAGGCTATCCTAAAGCCTTCCGGAGACGGACCTTCAAACTGACTCAGGAAGCATAAACATATAGTATGAGTTTTTTAGGGTTCAGCAGAGAGTAGCATTAAATAGTTGTAAGGGTATGTTTAGGGTTCAGGGAAGAGTAGCATCAAGGGTTAATAAGCGTTTCAGGATAGGTGGTGTTTAGGGGTGTAAGGGTTATTTAGGATTCAGGGAAGGATAGCGGTAAGGGGTAGTAAGGTGTTTTTAGGATTCAGGGATTGGTAGCCTTAAGGTGTATATGGAGTTTTTAGGGTTCAGAGAAGAGTAGCATTAAGGGATAGTAAAGGTTACATTGAGTTTAGGGAAGGGTAGTATTATGGTGTAGTAAAGGTTTATAGCGTTCAGGGTTTGGTAGTGTTAAGGGCTAGTAACAGGTGTGTAGGTGTGGTATTCTGTGTCTTTAATAATAATGGTGGAACAATATATCATCTTTGTTCTGAGAATATTTACGCTGTTATTCTTATACTGGTGTGGATGAGATGAAAGATGAAGTCTTGTGTTATGAATAAATACTATGAAACGGCTCTGCGTTGTACTGCTTGAATTCTGTGATAACACAGTAGAGTTCATGGAAAGGTAGAGTTAACAGTTAGTAAGATTTTGGGGGATTCAGGGGTAAGCTAGAGTTAAGGAGTGGTAAGGGTTGTTGAGGGTTCAGGATGAATAGAGTTAGGGGATAAAAAAATTACTTGTATAAAATGTATCTATGTCTGGCTCCTTGGTGTGATACAGAGATGTGCCCCCACAAGGAGCAAGACCTTGTTTATTTATTTTGTAGCTAAGGAAAAATCCAAGCAACCTATTATTTCTTCGTGGGGCCCACCAAGAAGCCAGGAACTGCTTGGATTTATTTTTTCTTAACTACGTAAAAAAATCCAAAGAGTGTCTGACCTTTGATGAATCAGACATCTGTGAGTTTGTTCCCCACAAAATACACAGTTTCAATTGTTTATATGAAATTGGATCAGGAAAGGGGAGGGGGGGTTTAGGAAGAATTCTAATCCCCCTTCAAATCCCTACCTCCTGGTTCATTTCTTTTGTGGGTGTGGTGGAAAAATTGGTAGCAGGAAGGGTAGTTAGGAGCTGGGATACCTCCAGTTCTCTCTCCCACCCCCCTCTCTCCCAAACTTCAGAAAAGTGGGAAGGCTAGGGAAGAGCTACGAGCAGGAAAGTAAATGGTGTCTACGAGGAGTTCTCTGCTAATCAGAATATAAGGCACGTGGATGAGGCTGCTTACTCTGCTTCTTTAAAGCAGGATGATAATCTTAAGGATTCACAGAATGGGTTCAACCATTTTCCTCCTTTAATGATGGAAAGAGTAACAGGATTACTGGAAACCACTAAATCAGGATCTGCTATGGACCCGTGCCTGCCTTATGTATTACAACTGGTTCCCTACACTATTGCGACCTACCTTTTTGTACTTCTAAATAAAGTACTTACTTCAGGGCACTTTCTAGAAGCTTGAAAAATATTTCTGATTTGCCGCATCTTAAAAAAAAAATCACAAGATCCTACAGAGGTCTAGATTTCCCGGCCTATATCCTACCTACCGCCCCCCACCAAGATCTTAGAAATAGCTTTAAATGTAGATCTGATGGTATTTTTGGAGGCATATGATAATTTGGATCCATCGCAACATGGTTTCAGGCCACAGCACTGCACAGAATCAGCATTAATTGCAGCTACTGAGGAGATTAAAATGCAGGTAGTTAGGGGAGGAAGGCGGCATTTATTCTGTTGGACCTCTCAGCCGCGTTTGACGTGGTTATCCATCAATTACTTGTCAACTGACTGTAGAACCTGGGGATCAAGGGCATGGCGCTGAGCCTACTCAGTTCTTTTTTGTCAAACAGAGAACAGACTGTGGTGCTTGGAGGGAATGCATCATACTCTTTCTCTCTTCCCTGTGGGTGCCTCAGGGATCATCATTGTCCCCAACATTATTTAACATCCATTTCACCCCCTTGGCACAACTCGTTCGATCTCATGGTTTTTCTGCAATATCAGATGATGATACACAGATAGTTGTATCAATTTTATCTGAGTTCGACAGTGTGGCCAGAGAATTTAACAACTGTTTGGCACAAATCACTAGATGGCTGCAGGAAAACTGTCTCTAGTTGAATACGGAGAAAGCAGAGGTTATACTCTTTGGAAACAAAACCTCTTTCTGGAATGATTCTTGGTGGCCCGTCATCTCAGGGCAATGCCCATTCCCAGTTCGGAAACTAAAAACTCTGGGAGTCATGTTCGATGACCAACAGATTAATTATATAACATCTTCATGGGCCCGATTCACAGAACATATCTGAGACAAAATCCTAAACGTACTACTTTTGGTATTCACATTTAGTAGTAGTAAAGTTAGGATTTTGTCTTAAGATTGACTTAAGACAGACTTAAGACAGACTTAAGACAGACTTAAGACAGACTTAAGACAGACTTAAGACAGACTTAAGACAAGCTTAAGACAGACTTAAGACAGACTTAAGACAAAATCCTAACTTTGATACTACTAAATGCCTTCTGTGAGTACCAAAAGTAGTAAGTTTAGGATTTTGTCTCAGATTAGTTCTGTGAATCGGGCCCCATGTTTTTACATCATGAAAAAAAGATCTTTACATTCATCCCATTAGATATACAAAAAACGGTAATAGTTGTCTCAGTTCTATCATAGATAGAATACTGTAACGTTCTTTATTTGGGAGCACAGAAGCGGTTATAGTCAAAGCTTCAGTCTTTGCAGAATACGACAGCCCACTTACTACTAAAAATTCCAATCATTAGTTCCATATCAAACAGCATTAGGGATCTACACTGGCTGCCTGTTCATGATAGGGTAAAATTTGAGATCTTATTCATTGTACAAAAGGCTCTCCATGGTTCTTGCCCTTCTATCTTCCAGAAGTCCCTTAGGTGGCATATCCCTCAACATGACCTAAGATCATCCACCACCCAGTTGGTGGTTATCCTCAAGGTAGAGAAGGAAAATTGGGAGGGGTATGGGGGGCAGCTGAAGATCTTTCCATTTGGTTTGTAAGCTATGAAAATCCATGCCTTTCTCATTGAGGTCTCAAACAAGCAGGATTGATTTTGGAAAAGCTTTGAAAACCTGGCTCTTTGTTTCCAGTGTCTAAAGTATGTCTCTTCCTCCCCTGATCAGTGATAGCACTCATAAGCACTAAGACGCCTTGGCATTCATGCGCTTTAGAAAAATATTACTTACTTAGCAGTACTAGTTGTTCCATGCTCCTCCCAGAACCCAGCCCACCAGCTTGATCTTCAGATGGAACTGAGAGGGGCAGAAACATTCTCAGGCCCATCTGATATGTGTTTTATGGCATTCATGGTGTCATGTATATATTAAAGAATCAGCCACAGGTGAGCACTGGGTCGCCTCATTCAGGAGTTTGTTAGTGCCAGAAAGAATTGGGTGCAAGCAAATTCCTTCAAATCATCCCCAGAAGCAGCAGGAGTTTTCCCCCATCAGGGAAGGGAAGGTACCAAAAAACATTTTAGAAAGAGGCTAGCGCTGTGGTGAGAGTAAGATATATGTTCATTTTTTTTTAATCATCGGGGCATCCTGGTGACACATTTTTTAAGATCCGACATCAGGGATCAGAGAACCTAGCTAGATGGGAAGGGAGGGGTCTACTTAGTGAGTAAGACGCACCTCAAATAGAGAAAAGAAAATACTTTTCTTGAGTTCCCTCACTCACCAAAGGTTTCCCCTAGGTGACATGCTTCATCATTGGGGCCATCCCAAGCATCTACTGCTTGGGGCGTGCTGCGGCTTGCGACAGTTACGTAGGAGCACTATTTAGTGAAGACTATGTGTAGTGTAGTGAGAGGGGAGTGGTGTGGGTTTAAATTAAAAATGACCTAGCTAGTGAGCGCAAATGAGATTATTCGTGCTCCTAGTTGGTAAAGGATAAAAAGGGGGGTTAATAAAAGGGAGGAATTAGGTAATAATGTGCTAATAGTCCCTAATATTGAAAGCCAACATGTTTCGAGGATATCCCATATCTTCTTCAGGACCGCATGGGGACCAGCCCCATGTGTACCACTCCGTGCAAAGACCTATAATAAGGTGATAAAGTAAAAAGGAAAAATAAACGCGCGCATTAATGTCAGCGTAAATCAATTATATACGGTGCCGATGGGATCCAATAGGTCAATTTGACGGAGGCAAGCCGAGTCAAGGTTATTTAGGCTCCTCCACCCTGGCAGACCATGAGGCAAATTTTGATTAACTACTAAATACTATGCGTTCAATCTAACCGTATGTAATTGATTTAATTGAAGGGGAATGTGAAGTTTGAGGTCAATCCCTCCTTCTCCCCCAGTGGGTAAACTCACACTCATCGGAAATATGTCATGGGCAGTGAAGAGACCCTCTATATAGGGGGAAAGGAGGTAAGCAAGAAGAGAAAAAGAGACACTCCTGCAGGACGGTGGTTTGAACATACAGACTGGAGTGATTTTGTTACAGGGTCACTGAACATGAGCAGAGATTGGTGGGTCTCCACATACAGGTGAGAGAATAGGTAAGTGAAGGAGCCACGTATTAATGAAAGAAATATACATAAACTGGTAGCATAATTTAAGATTGATATACGTCAGAGAGCTGGCAGACTGTAACAAGCTCCAGGCACACCAGTAGTCCCGCTCAGGAACTAAACTTGGATGAAGGAACAAATGCAGCACCATGAAGGAGGGAGCCTTGGAGAAGGGAGGCAAGAGGGCAAGGAGAGAGCGCAAAAGGTAACCGGAAAGCCATAACTGAAGTCACACAGGAGCCGAAGGGAACTGAAGGGAAGAAAATACTAAGGTGAGGGTATGCAATAGGCTGGGTGTGAACTAGAGCGACAAAAGAGTGAGTCACAACAACTGTTGTTGCCAGACAGTTTGTGACTGCACAGGTGCGTTGAAATATAGCTTGCCTGCCCCTTGTGGCCCAGAAGAGGACTTATAACAGATGGCCCTACTGTGGCTGGGCAGTGGAGCTGAATCATGGATCTCTCGTTTTGCATTTTCCATGGCTCTATCTTCCATCTTCTCCATGTTTGGTGTTTGCGAGGAATTTGTATTTAATTGCAGAAGTTCCAGAATTCCTTCCTGTGTCTGTAGCATTGCCAGACAACTTCCAGTGCATGAGAAGGTGGAGGGTGTAAATGGCCACAGAGATCGTGTCAGAAAAAGCACGGATGTAAACATACAAAGCAGTACTAAGCCATTCAGGGGAAGATGGATGGAAGGGTTTGCCAAACAACCAAATGGGCTTGGGTTGGGCCTTTCTTTTCAAGCAGAGCTAAGACCAGTTGAGAAATAAGTACCATTTTTTGTAACTCTCCTAGATAAGTCAGAGGGCTTGCAGGAGAATATTAGTTGTAGGTTCTCGTGCTCTTATGCCAGCCTGAAGAGAATCCTCCACCTTGTAATATAATCATTAAATAAAACCAACAGTTCTGGTGAGCACACTTCAATGAGCCAGCAATAAGTATCAGATCATTGGGTTCATCTTACGATCTTATTTCTTCTTGGCACCTCCTCTAACCTACATGTGTTTCGTCAGGCCTCGTAACCTTGACTGCTTCAAGTCCTGAAAACATATTTAATCTCCACTATAAGTCCATTATTAATTCTCTTATTACATTATTCCATCAACACCACTTATGTGTCTATCCATGGAGGGATAAAAAAACACCATGTGATGCATCTAGGTCTGGAATTAGTGAGTAAGTTAACACATCTCTTTCAAAATGTATACAAGTTCAGTTCCCAAGAGGCAACATTCTTTATGTCATTACATATGCTCATCTTACATTGCACCCATGAGGTTTAGTATTTGCAAGCGGTTCGGTATACTGTGTAGGTATGGTGTAATTTGAACAAATTTCACAGGATCTCTTGCTGTTATTTCAGGATTTGCTGAGCTTGGGTTGCTTTGGCATGGCAGCTTCCCTTCTTGTTTGAGCACCTAAATCGTTGTTTGTTATTGTGATTTTAACACTGTGTGAGAAGGTTTGTGCAAGCTTAACTCTGGCTGATCAAATAGTTGACATTGTGCTGCAATCATGGTGCCATACAGCTAAGGGACCCCACAGCTTGAAACTTACAACTCAATCTAGGTGCTACATATGCAGGAGTTAGAGAAGGACCTCATGTATGGGGGCTGGATCAATTGTTCATATAGATTGTACTGACTGTCTCCATGTGGAATCCATGTAGTTCACCATAACTGCGTTTCTTTACTTTGTTCTTACCCTGGTGTAAATTTAAAGGGTCCTTTGTCTCTCATTAGAAACTCTCCTGCCAGCTTCTTTCAGTCTCGACATAGCCTGTTAATTGGCGAAGGGCAACAGTCGCCTCTTCTAAGAGAAGGATCGCAAAGGGACATCCCATGAAATTTAGAGCTGTCCACTGCACAAGGTCTTTTTTTCAGAATCCATAAGAGTTTGAAATTCTGTCAGGCTACCATGATCTGGATAACCAGCAACCACTGAGATTTGTCACTGAAATAACTCCCTCTTTGTGAGCACCAGACGCTCCCGTGGAGAAATACCTGCTATCTTACTGTGTGTCAACATTTGGTGACCCAGTTACTGCGAATGTTGCAGAATGAGTGCTTCCACCATTTCAGCTGCTTGGTGGTTGGGCTACTAACCCCTGACCCCCACCAAAAAAATAAACACCCCAAATCTACCCATGGCCAAGGCATACGAAGAAGACATCAAACAGTTTCTTACATGTGGATGGTGGGGCATGATTTAGTGGACATATTTTATATGTAAATTAGGAAACCTGCGTTCTCTGATCCCGGCTTTCACACGATGGGCACAGGTTCAAACCCCAGATTGGCCATCTGACTATGCACCCTTCTAAGGTTGATAAAATGCGTAACACTGAATTGGATGAAAGTGACAGTTGCTACATCCAGTGCTATGAAATGGAACAAATGAAGTCTGTAAAAACACAAATAATAACCCATTATGATTAAAATTAACATGAGGAAGGATTATTTGACTAGGAGTTATTTCTGAAAGCTCAAAACAGATTCGCTACTGAAATTTACTCGACAGCTTTATCAGCTAATAGCGCGCTCATGCCACCAAACAGAGGACAGCTCTACTTTGTCAAATAATGCCTTAGATATGAAATAGTTTTTCTTGTTAAACATTCTTGCCTTCTATTCGCGTTAAGAGGTGGATGCATGCTCCAGCAGTCTCAGCGTGAGAAGCCTGTTTGACTTGCATGATGAACAATTTACAGAGCGCATTCCTTTCTATTCAGGGTCCAAGGCCTGGCATTAACCTGCTTTCAATCACTCTGTTCAAACTCCAAAGACCCTGTGGTGCTCCCACAAGCAGAGCCCTTAATGCAAGCCCACACAAGAGTTTTGTTATGCTGTGAAACATTCTTCAAAGTGAGCTATCAGCTCTCAACAACTGGGCACCGGGTTCGCCATGATGGGGACGCGCAAGGAGCCGTGATCAAAGTGCCCGCGCGCAGGCCAGGGATTCCACGGAAGTAATGACCGAGGTGCTTGTCTTTGTTAGGAAACATCGCTTGCAATTTCCCGATATTTCGGTATACGAAGTGCACTGCATGACTTCGGAATGTGGCGCAATTTTGCAATTTTTTTGAGAATGAAATGAAATGTAAGGTCAGTAAATTGTAGACTACGTGACCACGGAGCCATGTTGCCGATAATGCTCGGTGGGGGTGTTCACGCCTGTTAAGGGAAATGACACATTTTGCACAAAGTACAGAAAATAAAGTAAACATTCATTCCGCGAAATGTTGTTCGTGGTATGTTTGGATTTCTGCAGACTCCACAGCTTCGTCAATGTGCACATGTGAAAATCAAGTATTTTTCAGCTCTGCGCATGTACATTGATGTAAATGTTTACATTCGGTGGCTGTTGTTTAAACTACTACCATTACTAGAGAAAAAAGCACTATGTAACTATTTTACAGTCTGCCTTCTTGTGTTCACCCCTGAATGTTCTGCAGCAACTTAAAAACAAGCATTGGCATAGCCAATAGGTCTCGCCTTTGGGACCTTGTAAGTGTTTAGCCATGCAACAGTTGTTGTTGCACCAAAGAAATTGTGCTGCATAAATAAATACTTATAAGGTCCCAAAAGCGAGACCTATTGGCTATGCCAATGCTTGTTCTTTGTATAGAAATAGATGCTTGTTTCTATTTCTTTACTTTTGCTATAATCGCGGCACCAGCGCTTTATTTTTAACATTAAAAGTAAAGCGCCGGAGCCGCGATTATACCAAAGGTAAAGAAATAGAAACAAGCATCTATTTCTTTACTTTCGCTATAATCGCGGCACCGGCGCTTTATTTTTAACACTAAAAGTAAAGCGCCGGTGCCCGATTATAGCAAAAGTAAAGAAATAGAAAGAAGCATCTATTTCTTTACAAAGACAAGTGGCAGAAGAATGGGCTGGAAAAAGGGAAATAACAGGAAGAGACAAAGAATAAAGGTGGAGATACTGGACTGTGAAACGAGGCAGGTGAGGACTGTTCTTGGCATATGTTGATGTAGTGCCTTCATGAAGTACAGTACCCGTGACGGAGACATATGGCGGCTGCGCGCGTTCACGCGCACATGCACGCAGGCTTTAGGCCAGCGGCTGCAGCACTTTGAAAATCCCCTTACAAAAATTCGAGCAACAGCGCATGCGCTGTTCTAGGCTCGACCTAATGAATCCACCATAGACAGACATCATGGTGGTCTGTGCTCCAGCATCAGCGTGACCATCAGACATTCTTCTCCCAACCTCCGGGGCATCTCAAGTGCTAGTAATGATAGTGTAGAAGTTGAGGGTTCTGATGGACTCTAGCCTCACAACTAATCTATCCTGGATGCTGAAACCCTAAAAAGCTGGGGTTACTCGACAGGACAACATACAGACCTTGACCTTCTATGACGTCACAGGGTTGACCATTAGTCACCTGATTGCCTCTCACCGGCCTTCTATTTGAGGCCAGGTGTAGGTGGCCAGCCTTGTGCCAGGTCCGAGAGGGCTAGCTCTGGATGGCAGCTCAGACCCCTGGCTAAGTAGAACATCTCAAATGTGACGTCGGTCTCATTCACTTGACATCGATGGGAAGAATCGCCCCCCTCACCAGTTTTCCACAACTCAGGCAATCTTGGCACTTCATGTGTTAAGTTTGGACTTTACCTCCCTTTGCCACTCTAAATACAAGCTTGACCAATGCGGCATCTGCATTATTCCATTCTGCAGTGCTCGGACAATACCCAGTGGGACTGTTACTGTAGCACAAGCTAACAAGCATTTACAATGCAATAGGTCTCATATTTACGCGAGTTTGAGCTATTCACATTGCAAATAACAATGCCTTTTATTTGTGTTTTCGTTTTTCAAACATAAATAAAAGGCATCGTAATTTACAATGCCAATAGCTTAAACTCGCGTAAATGCGAGACCTATTGCATTGCAAATGCTTGTTTAAAGGAGGCCTCGAAACAGGTCTCTTTCGGGCACTGTTTTGTGCCGTGGCACAGGCGATCCATTTTTTTCCAGACTGTAGTGAAAGCAGGCACATCGATGTGCGCCTGCTCACACTGCTCACTTCTTACTAGTGGAGAAGTTACGGCATCATGTCTTGGCAGGTGAGCGTTGTAGGGGGAAGGGAAATCCTTTAAAGAGCGTCATTTTATCTCGGGATTTCCCTTCTGTTTTTAAAACTCAGGAGCAACAACATTGTTGTGGTGGTGTCACCAGGGCTTTAAGTGGAAGTTTTTTCACTAATTTACAAGCCATAATTGCTGCTTATATATCTTATGCAACTAACAAACATTGACAAAGCCAAGCGTCCTGACTTGTTGTAGGTATGATGTTACTCGTAGTATTGTAATTATAATTGCATTTATGTAGCGCGTACTACTCCTGACGAGGCGTCGAAATATCCTATATCTAGATGTAATGACAGAAAAATACAGGTCGGGCGGCACACTACGCTAACTACAGATAGTTTTTTTAAGCCACACCCTTAAATACATTGGCCACACCCCTTTGAGAGCCCCCCTCATTTTTTCACTCCACTTAAAGCCCTGATGCCACATGTTTGAAACATGCATGTTGGGCTCGTAGATGCATTAGGAAAGCCCAATGACAGAGTGGGAAAACAGTGATATGAGGTAATTCACTATGTTCATCTATTTTCTCTTCTCTTTTCAATTTGATACGGGTTCGACGCTTTCCTACTTGGTGCTTTCCTCACCATACATGCTTATTTTAACCTTGTGCATATGCAGAAGATTTCTTGAAAATGACAGACTTATCCTTACGGTAAAAGATTACAGATACAAACAAAATTGTACTGGAATGTTTGACAAAAATCTGATGGGATGTTACCAGAGGTATTCAAAAATTGAGATATCACAATATGTAGCAAATTAAAGAGAGATGTGAATGTATTAAAGACTGAGTGAATTTCTATGCACTTTAGGTAAACATTCGTCCTAGAGCATTATAATTGCTAGAAACGAGTTCAAGGATGTCACACGTATAGTGACGTCATAGCTGCTCCAGAGAGGCACTGGGAGAGGGATGTGGCGTCACGGCCAGCGCGGTCTACCTTGGAACTGTGGTCGCAGGTTCTAGTCTCGGCGTCCTGATCCGAGAAAATCATTTAATCTCCCTGTGCCTAAAAAATAAATGCGACCTTGTCTAATGTAACTGAAACTCACGTAAAGCGCTCCAATACCTTCGGGTCGAGTTCGCACCATATAAAATTGCAAATATATAAAGCAAGGACCTAGAGACACGCATATACGTATATGGTGGAACTGGCAGACCAGGGCGGAAGCGGAGGAGCAGGGTTAGCGGGAGCAACAGCTTTATGTACATCGCTACGAGACCGTCAACAAAGCAATTAGTGTGCTATACTAGCACAAAGTGTGACTCGACCTCGTCCTACACTCATCCCGCCCTCCTTTATGAGCTGTAAGAGGACACCAACAGCGGCTCCCAGCATTGAGTTTAGCAAGTTTCGGGCTCGTAAATCGTGGTTTCTTTCGCCGGGGTTTGCATCACAATGTAAATTGGGGGTGGGTGAGGTAAGTAGGGGCCTGACGTCATAGCTGCTCCAGAGAGGCACTGGGAGAGGGATGTGGCATGACGGCCAGCGCTGTCTACCTTGGAACTGTGGTCACAGGTTCTAGTCTCGGCGTCCTGATCCGAGGAAATCATTTAATCTCCCTGTGCCTCAAAAATAAATGCGACCTTGTTTAATGTAACTGAAAGTCACGTAAAGCGCTCCAATACCTTTGGGTCGAGTATGCGCTATATAAAATTGCAAATAAATAAAGCAAGGACCTAGAGACACGCATATACGTGTATGGTGTAGACCAGGGAGGAAGCGGAGGAGCATGGTCAGCGGGAGCAACAGCTTTATGTACAGCGCTACGAGACTGTCAACAAAGCAATCAGTGTGCTATACTAGCCCAAAGTGTGACTCGACCTCGTCCTACTCTCAAACAAGCGCGGTCCGAGCTTAACACAAAGTTCTGAAATCATCGCCGACTTGCAGCGTTGCATTTATTTGTTTATTTATTCACATGGCAATCACTTATTTAACACTGTACTTAGATACATTTTTATTTTAAGTCTATCTTCCTTCTTGTCCGTTGCTTTCTCTAATAAAGCAGCATTCCTTGCATTTGCTTTGAAATTCATTTCCATGTACAGCCGTTTGGTCAGGATGTAGCAAGCAGTACACTCTGTACCTAGCAGCCTGTTAATGACGGATATCTCTCTAAACTGTGCACTGCAACTGAAACCGGATCCCTAGCAAAGCGCTATCCTGGAGGTAGAAGAAAGAGGTGAGAAGCCTAATTTCGCCACAGCTCGAGATGCTTCTAAGATAATTCCTTGACACAGATGTGTAAATATTGTTTTGCAACTTTCTGATCTATTGAGCGACACATATCTTTGCACACATTACGAGACTCCCACATTGCATGGAGACCTGGCAGAACAGCCTTACACCAGTTCCTATAACTACTGAAGTGCTCGAAGCAGCGCATGCATAATTACGGAAACCTCGGTGTCTTTTGAACTTCAAAGTTAGTTGGAGGGGTACACACCTACAAGCAAAGTGCCTTAGTTTTTAACACAAAGCTTTGAAATCATCGCCGACTTTTGTTTATTTTTTGCAGCGTTACAACGTGTGTGAACATGGAAGCTTAAAGCAACTTTACGGGGCTGTTATTTCTATACCTACAAAAACAAGCGCGGGCCGAACTTAACAAAAAGCTTTGAAATCATCGCCGACATTTGTTTGTTTTTTGCAGTGTTATGACGTGTGTGAACACAGAAGCTTAAAGTAACTTAACGGGGCTGTTATTTCTGTACCTACGAGCTTAACAAAAAGCTTTGAAATCATCGCCGACATTTGTTTGTTTTTTGCAGTGTTATGACGTGTGTGAACACAGAAGCTTAAAGTAACTTAACGGGGCTGTTATTTCTGTACCTATAAAAAAAAATCAAACATCAAAGCGGCGAAAGTGAAAGTAATCGAGCAGAGCATCAAAGGGCTGGGTGAGAAGGAAGGGGGGAATGCAAGGGTCGAAGCGGCTAAAGTGAAAGAAAGCTATAGAGAAGGGAGGGGGGAGTGGGAGCAGCTGTGCACGTGCATGTGATCGTGCTCTCAAGGTTTAGGTCAGCCAAAAGACTGTGGGTAGCACTTTGAAAATCCCACATATAAAATGTCTCTTCGAGCCTTTGGCTCAGCGAGACCTAAAAATGGCATTTTTCCTGCAGGTGTTTCCCCACTTGTGCAGTATCACATATTTCTCCCCCACCTTCATCTCCTCCTCCACCTGTTTTTGTATCTGCCTGCTGCCCTTTCCCTGACCTCTCCTGCGGGCCTGGCGTGAGCAGCATACTTCATCAGGGAAGTCAAGGCAGGAGAACTACCACTGGGGAGAGCAGCGACCTGAAAACAAGGGTGGGACAGGCTTTGCTTACCGTCTCCATGGTTTTGTCTACTTCATTTACAAAGGGATGCCCCTACTTATCCCCACCGTGTTTTTGTGCTTTCTCCAGCTGCACCAGCTGTTCGGTATATTCTTGCAGTATGGTGTTGGCAGGCAAATGACAGACAGGAGGATTGCTGTTGAATATTAGTGGCATATCCGGTTCAACCTTATTGTTGGGATTACATGCCCCCTGTAATTACATCTCTTCACTTTATGTTAACAAAATTCTTGCGTTGCTGGCTAAAACGTGTTAGTCCAGTATCGTGGGTTATGGTAAGCCCTATCACCTCTGCTGTAAAAGATTGATGATCATATGGTATTCATATGTATCTTCAAGACCTGCATTTCCCCTGCCTAGTCATTTTCACTTTCAAACCATCGAATTGAACTTTTTAGGTCTCATCTGTGACAGCGCGTGCACTTCATGGGCTCTCTTTTGCAATAGTTAGTGTACAGAACAAGGGACTTGCAGCCCACCCATTGCTTACCATTCATTGGTTTCATTGCCACTCTTATTTGATGCCTTCTAATTAGCCAGCAAGCGCTTGCTGACTTCCTTTCCTCTTCTTTTGGCTGGAGCATTGACCAAGTGTTGATTGGGTCAGCTTGACTGCTGTCTTTCCACTGATGGCACTGTGATTGAGGTAATTCTTTTAGTTTTTTTTCTTCCCTGTTGTCCTTTTTCAACCTCTTGACATATATAGTTATGTTTTACTGTGCCTCAACACTTCATAGAAGCCATTTTCCCCTTTAAAATTGATGTTTATTGTGGCAACAATTGGTATCTGCTTTTATTGTGACAACAGATGTTACCTGCTCTAAATGTATTTTCACTAAGACATGGATGTGGGGCAATTGCTTTCTATATGTGATAGGATTTTTGACCAAAAGTCTTATTTCTTTTCTTTTACACTCAAGGGGATAGCAACCGATTTGCTCATAATAACAGGGGTGTTGTGCCTAGACCTAAGAAGCATTGGCAAAGCCGATAGGTCTCACCTTTGAGACTATTGGCTCTGCCATTCCCTTTGGTCATGCTGTACAGCATGGGCACTGTCGATTTTGGCAATAATTTGTATCTAACTGACTCACCCTCTGCTTTTTGTTTATTCCGAGAAATACATTGGCAACATCAGCTGAGGGGGGGCTCCTCCGCTCAGTCAAAAGAGCGGCGCCCCACTGAAAGAAAGGGAAAATAAAATAATAATAACACAACATTATAATCATTTAATTTTCAATACAAGCTACGGGGCCAGGTTAGGGCAGAGTGGAGCTGGAGTCAGATGAAGGAGGAGTAGTTGGTGCGCGATAAGCGCGCATTACAGTTTTTGGCGGCTGTCTTGGGCTGGCCAAACAGACATGCACACTTATCATTTCTCCACCTGGGCTGTGTTGAACAGACGGGTGGAGAACTGTCCTAGGCTCCCATGCACTGCCTGAGCAGCCAAACAGGCCGCTCAGACCAATCACGAAGCTTCTATCATGCAGGTGACAGTAGCGTTGTATTTGGCCTAGGGGAGTCTGGGAGCCTGTGTGCTTCTGTACCGCCGGGAGTCAGGAAGAGAAGAGGACGGAGGAGAGGTGGCAGCCATTCAAAAGTAAGTGATCTTTTTCTATTTTCTCAAACCCCTGTCTAACCACCGTCACTGCATCAGTTTAGGTCTGCAGTAAACTTTGAGCTAACCCCACAGACAGCTGAAGTGATCCATGGCTTTGAATGCGAGAGACAACCTAATAAATTCAGCATACCCAGTTTTTTTCTTCTTATTGTATCTATTCACTAGATTATCACACATCACCCTGTGATTTTGGCAGGAATGTGATTGGCTGCCATGGTATTCTTTCAATGGGTGACCGTGTATTGACCACTGCAAAGTTCTCTGGTATCTCAGAGAACCAAATGTCAAGGGTAGAGTTTTTAGCAGTGGGTTAAAATCATCATTGTCTTTCATGTAGAGAACCACCATCTGAAAAAGATAATTACGAGAATCATTCCTATTAGGCCTAAAAAAGCAGAGCACCTGCATGCCACAGTAGATCGAGAAAAACGCAAGTCAGTTGCTGAAGCTAATTCCATCAGTATGTCTTCAATAGCAAATGAACAAACCAGGCAGAAATGAAAAGATTCAATATTGCCTCTGCATGGAGAACACAATCCGGTCACATAGGAGCGCATGAGGCGAATCAGTATCTCACTCTAGCAGCACAGTTTAATACTTGAAGAATTCAAGGTCATTGTACAAATGATTCTACATGATAAATATTCTTGTTGCAACCTAGTTTTTACCTAAGGTAATTCAAACGAACATATAGCCCGTGAATGGGGTCTTCAGATTTGCAGGGCTCAACTTTCAGCATTTCTAATTTCATACACAGGACATATTTATCATTGCTATTGTTTGGTATACTTGACCCAGAGCCGGAGGAAAACAGGGATTTAGAGGAACCTCAAACCTGTTTGCTGTGGCTATCTTTTGTAATGACGGGAAAACAGCATTTTATCTGAAAATCTGGGGACCTGGCCCCGGTTAAGGATACATTAGTCAATGCTGGAAGCCCATGTATGGTCCTGTGGCTACAGCTTGATTTAGATATCTGGTCTGAGCTAGACATGCTCCAACACTTCAGGAAAGGTAATGGGTCAAATAACAGGGATGAATGGAATTTGCTACTTTACTGCTTTCTCTACCCCTTAGATGAAAACCCTCATGTCGCACAGGGACTAAGGATTATTCGGGGATAGGCTATAATAACCCTAAGGGGGTCATTACGAAGTCGGACGGAATCACTTCCGTTCAACACCACATCAGTAGTGGGACCGACCGACAGCAGGTCGGTGGTCCCGACCACCCCATTAGGGTGTGAATGAACACTGTTCGGTCGCATTCCTACATTTTACTATGGGTGCTTGCATTCTGGCCATAAACCTGCTGGAATGCATGTGGGAGATGCAGTTCATCCCTGCACAGCAAGGTGCTTGCCACAGGGTGCAGGGATCAACAGGGGGGCACCATGGGTGCCCCCTCGGCCTTGAACTGTAGGTGTGCACCCAAGGGAGCCCTGATAGGGTCCCCCAAAGTTGAGATCCGACAGACTTTCCGTGTCAGAAAGGCCGGCATGGAAAGGCTGTTGAAACCCAACATTGTAATCTCAAGATCACAGGCCGGATTCCGATTAGCCTACAGGCTTTACTTTACGACCACCTCCATCGGAATGAGGCGGTCGTAAAGTAAACCGACTGGCCGATTACGATGCAGCCGTGAAGGCTTTTACAGACGCATCGTATTCGGCCCCTGACATATATATTATAATAGACTGTATTATAGTAGACTATAATATTTTTTATAATAGACTGTAGGCTACCGCACTTCGCATATTTTGATATTGAAGATATCGTTTGTAACAGAGTTCATGTTAAAGGAAATTAACAATCCTATTTCTGGTAAGGACCATTCTCTAGATAGATTACTATTAATTACATGACTATTGCTGATATTATTGCTTTATTATTCCATTGCTATTCTACTATTTTGGGCTCTGTATCTATAAATATAAAATTATTTAAATGCAGTGTTCTCCTTGTGCATGTTCACATGTAATATGACTGATCCCTGACACCCCCACGGAATAGTTTTTTTTTTGGTGATTATAGTGATTAAAAGAAATAATGACATTGGTGGCATACACCTCATTTAGCCAAATATATAAAGTTTGCAATTGGTGCATATTAATTTCCTGTAAAGGAATTTTATGGGCTTGATTCAGGAAGATTCAAGTCTTTCACTGTTTCACTGAATATCATTTTAGTTCTGCATAATAGTGTCACTCAGTTAAACTCCTGCATTGGTCTTCCAGGACGACGGAATGGGATATTATGCTTCATATGTTCTGATTGTACAATAGGGTGGGTTTATTTCTATGAATCATGCTGAAGGGTATGTTGGTGTATATCATCCTATTTTATACAAATTGGTGCTTAAGAAAAGATTGAAAGGCAACGATATGACATTTTTATTGCATATATATTCTTTTGAAAAAATGCTAAACGCATACGTACACATGGAAACTGTGTTTGTGATTGTAAATGCACACGCAAATTGTGTTTGTGATTGTAAAATTAGAGAACATACACACAAAATTGGCTAGATGTTCACTTTAAAATGGAAATGGTGGTCAAACGTGCACATGGCCCCTGCTTTTTAGGTCAAAGCCTGCCAGATAGTTCAGTTGTCTGGTTGAAAAGACATAGGGCCTGATTATGAGTTGTGCGTAAAATCACAGAGAATTTTTGCATCTGTAGAATAACTATACCATGGAGTAAATATCGTTTGATTACAGGTATTGATCTATCCTGTGATATCGTTATCACAGGAATAGGTATTTAACATATGTGATATTTACAGCATGTGCAAAATATTGCATGCATAAAGTTATGTGCATGTTCTAACATTCATGAAATAGCGATTTCACGGCGCGCAAGAACATGGCAGGTAAGGACAATTCCCCTGAGAAATAACTGGCCATGTTAATATAAATTCCCAATGCACAGATGTGTACAGCCTCTGGAGGCTGCAGAAACATTTAACACTGACTGGAGATACACTAGTGGAAGGGGGCAACCATTTTGTCCACCCATGCATGATAAAAGAAGACGATTTGCAACCCACATCCATTCTTCCAGTGGAGTCATCAGTGGAACAAACAAAGTACAAAACTAAAGAGGAAGGATGGCAGCAGGCAACGTAAATATACATTTTCCGAGCCAGAGCTAGAAGCTCTTACTGATGGTTTAGTGATGCGCCACAATAGAATTTTGGGCCACCTAATGCTAAAAACACCTCCCAAAGTCCGTACGTGTCTATGGATTGAAACTACGGACAATGTAAATGCAGTCTCATCATTCCCACATGAGGTGGATGAAGTAAAGAAATATTATCAGGACCTGAAGAGACCAGTAAGTGAAAAAAGAAACATGCCATGGCAACTGGTGGGGGACCCCCCACACAATACACACTCAAACATTTGGAGGAAAAGTGCTGTTTACAATGGAGATGTATGGTCTCAAAGGTTTCAGTGGTGGATTAGAGGTTGGAGGTACCTAGGAAAATACAAGTATGTGAATGTATCATCTGGTAAAAAATAATACATGGTTGTAGTCATGTGTGAATGTGCAAGCAAAATAGCAACCATAATGCATCCAAGAGTACTTCCATGGCCACTTAGGACAAAGTAATCATTAGGAAGAATAGTCCTATACCTCTGTAAAAGATTGTTGTCCAGAGGTATCCATTTTTGAGGTGTGTTTTTGGATCATTAGAGAAGTAATTTAGCTTGGGTAGACATTGCTGATCTAAGCCTAATTTTTCTGGCTGATTTTCTTAAAAATGGTGGATGTGTTGCAGTGATGATGTAATATTTCAGGAACCATGAGACCTATATACTTAATTTTGGTGTCAAAGCATAGATTTTGGGTGTCAAGTAGTCTTTTAGGGGCATATGTATGATGCCCATTTCACTTTCGCAAACGGGCCGATTCTCAGAATTTGGCCCCTTTGCGAATGGGAAACAGCCTTTTGGGATGTATCACCTCAAAAGGCCCTCGCAAAATAGGGAATTGCAAAATTTGCGATTCCCTATTTTGCGAATGCATTTAGCCCCTTCGCTGCTAGGCCTTCCCCCCCCCCGTGCTAAACCTTTTTTTGGCTATTTGGGGTAGTTTGCGCTTAGGCCCCTGTAACATTTTGACCACATAAGGTATCCACGCCAAATTTGCGTCCTTTTTTCGAATATCATGGGGATTGGAAAGGTACCCAGGGTTTGTGGATTCCCCTGGAGGGGACCCAGAAACTAGCCAAAATACAGCAATTGTTTTTATTTTTGGGGGGAAAAATGGGAAAAAAGGGCTACAGATGAAAGCATCTGTTGTTTTCCCTGCAAATGGTATCAAAAAAGGGGTTGTGGTGTTGAAATCACCATCTTCCCAGCTTTCAGGGACAAGCTGACTTTTGTCAGAAAACCAACATTTTTTTCACAGTTTTGGCATTTTTCTGGGACATAGCCTATTTTTGCTATTTTTTGTGCTTTCAACATCTTTCCAGTTAATGGTAGAAATGGGTATCAAAGCAATAACAGATCCTGGGCAGTTATACATTTTAGAAAAGTAGACAAAATTCTAAATTCAGCAAGGGGTCATTTGTGTAGATCCTTCAAGGTTTCTTTATAGAAACTAACAGTTAAATATAGGAAAATTTGAAAACTAGTTGAAAAAAACAGCCATTTGTGCCAATGTTTTCACCTGTAACTTCTCCTAATTGTGACAGCTGTTTGAAAGCAATATACCGTTACATCTGCTACACCTTTCTGGTTGTGGGGATATATAGTACTTGTAGGTTCATCAAGAATCCGACGAACCCAGAGCCAATAATTGAGCAGCGTCTTGCAATGTTTTTTCAATATGTTCCCGGTATATATCAATTAATTTGGGAAAATATATACATGGGAAAATCGGTATGAAAGACATCTATGTATTTCTGAAATTGGAACAAAATATAGAGTTTAGAAACAGTAGATATTTATTTGCACATTTCCAAAATTGTGAGTACCCATACTAGCATGAGACTTGTAGGTCATTTTTCAAAATGACTTCTTTTTTACACATTGTCTTTCATTTGGAAGGCTGAAATGCATTGAAAGTCAATAGGTATTAACAGTTGCTCTACAATTCTGTGTTACCCTAAGTCTCTTGATAAAAATGGTACCTCACTTGTGTGGGTAGGCCTAATGCCTGCGACAGGAAACGGTCTGAAACGCAACGTGGACACACTTTATTTTTACAGTGAAAACTGACCCTTTTTTTGCAAAGTGCCTAGCTGTAGATTTTGAACTCTAGCTCTGCCGGTACCTAGGCAATCCTAGCAATCCTATACATTTGTGAAAACTACACACCGAAGGGAATCCAGGATGGGGTGACTTGATTGGCTCTCACCAGGTTCTGTTACCCAGAATCCCTTGCAAACCTCAAAATTTGTTAAAAAAAACACATTTTCCTCACATTTCTGTGGTGGAAAGTTCTGGAATCTGTGTGGATCCACAAAACTCCACCTACCCCGCGTTCCCCAAAGTCTTCTGGGAAAAATGGTACCTCACTTGTGTGGAAAGGCCTAGTGCCCGCGATAGGAAACGGCTCAAAACACAACGTGGACACACCATATTTTCACAATGAAAACTGACCCATTTTTTGCAAAGTGCCTAGCTGTAGATTTTGAACCCTAGCTCTGCCGGCACCTAGGATAAACTAGCAAACCTATACATTTTAGAAAATTATACACCCAGGGGGATCCAGGATGCGGTGACTTGACTGGCTCTCACCAAGTTCTGTTATCCAGATTCCCTTGCAAACCTCCAAATTTGTAAAATAAAAAAAAAAAACATTTTCCTCACATTTCTGTGGTGGAAAGTTCTGGAATCTGCGTGTATCCACACAATTCCACCCACCCCGCGTTCCCCAAAGTCTTCAGAGAAAAATGGTACCTCAGGAAACGGCCCAAAACGCAACGTGGACACACCACATTTTCGCAGTGAAAACTAACCATTTTTTTGCAAAGTGCCTAGCTGTAAATTTTGAACCCTAGCTCTGCCGGCACCTACGGAAACCTAGCAAACCTATATATGTTTTTGAAAACTAGACACCCGGGGAATTCCAGGGAGGTATTGCGTGCATGGATCCCCCAACTTTTCCTTACCCAGAATCCACTGCAAACCTGAAATTTTGCTGAAAAAATCCACTTTTTCCACACATTTTTCTGTAGGAAAGTTGTGGCATCACCGGGTTGACACAAATTTCCTACCACCCAGCGCTCCCCAGGTCTCCCTTAAAAATGGTGCCTCACTCGTGTGGGAGGCTCAAGTACCCGCGGCAGGCAAGGGCCCAAAACGTAATGAGGCAACATCAAAATTGCCTATCACAAAACAACCTGGTTTTGCAAGGGGGGGTCACCTGGGTTTTTGGCCCCGTGCTCAGCGGACGGCTAGGGAAACCTACCAAACCCACACATTTCTGAAAACTAGACACCCGGGGGATTCCAGAGAGGTATGGCTTGCGGAGCAGGAACTTGTTTGCAGCTCATGCTGTAAAATCTTGTGAATCCTACAGCTCACCACTTCAAAGTGACTTAACTAGGAAATGATTTACAATTGCACTTCTTGATAATTTTGATTTTGAAGACCGCTCCTCTTTGTCTGGAATATCCAGCACACATGATAATGCCATGGTGGTTTTTCAAGACTGCACCAATGAAGTAGCTGCTGGAAAACAAGCTGTGTCAGCTGTAGGCATAAACAAATGAAGCTGTAAACTTATAACCCAACTGCCTTGCCAACGAATACAAAATTCGTACAAACCATCAACATGTCCTAGTCTACCAGAAGGTTTCAAAGTGGCTGAGTATATGGATCTTCTTCTACCTGATGCTGTGATCTGCAAAGCTGATTTAACTGAATTTATCATATTGCTTAGTCTGTGCGGACTGAGGGATGAAGTTAAGCCAGTTTCTCCGTCGGCTGGAATTCATGCTCTGATTTCCCAGAATACCATCCCACTGAAGAAGGGTGGGTTTTTACAAGTAATACTATCTCCAGTCACAAACTACACAACCGTATACACAGCTCTAAAACATTTCCAAAATGTGCATGCTCAGCTTTAAAACCAGCCTATTTTGCCAATTTTCTACGATGAAGGTGTTTTCCGTATTGTAGCTAACATTTTTATGAGCAATCCAGTAGAATTTGATGATTTTTATTCAGTGATGGGTAGTGATGGGTATTTCTCACATAATAAAAGCTGCATTGCGGTAAGCAGAATGTTATCTGAGTGGATGTGACATAGACAATACACTTATTGAGGCTGAAATCGTTGGAAGCAAAACTGTCCAGTCAGTATTGAGTGGAAGTCATTATTTTTGTTACAAGGTATGTTCATCATATCTGAGTCTATAGAAAACTGGAGACAAACTAGATTTTGCATATCTTACCTCAGAAGTGAACAAGGCATAGGGTGCACTTCATTCAAAAGACATGATGCAAAGCCAGGCAATGTTGAAAACACTCAGTTCGAAATCAGAAAACCTGAAAACCAAGTTTTGCTCCACATGATAGCTCCAGTGAAAAATGTGATACATGCTGGTCGGGAAGGGGATTGGGAGCTGTGCATGAAGACTGTGGAGTCACTGATTACTGTGTTTCACAAATTTGATTGCATACACTCCCTGAGATATGGGTCCTGGTATTTGGAAAGAGTGAAGAAGAAGGAGGTCGAAAAACCATACCTCTACAGAAAATTCATCCAAAGACATTTTGTAGTGGAATACAGAGAGAGAAGGGTCAATGCTGTAGCTCCAGATATGAAACTGGAACAGATGATTGAGAGGAAAGCCCCAAGGGAATTGTTGGTCAGACACATAATAGTGATTATGTTGCTCAATGGCAGCTAGTTTTCCATGAAGTCCTTTCTATTTGCAATGTTTTCACAGAGATAAGAAATTCAAAATGAATGGACCTTCATGAAACTGAGAGGGTAATGTTTTATTAAACATGTTGACAGTCTTCTTTATTTCATGCAGCAGCAAAGAAACCACTTTGAAATGACTGAGCCTGTGCGGCTACACAACTTTGTAACCAGACAACACATGGATAACGATATTAAGACATGCCTACTAGATGTCCTGGAACATGGATTGAAACTATACATAGAACTGAAGCAGGAGAGATTTGTATTAAAAGAGAAAAAGCTGTTTGACATAATCACTAAAGCTAAACTTCCATGCTTTAATTGCCATAGTACAAGTTTTGTCCAACCAGCCACTACAAACAAGGTTATAAAAAAAGACAACTTTCTCAAGCACATAGAAAGATGGATGTAGAAAAAGAAAGGGATGAATATATCAAGAACATTCTGTTTCATAATCTTCTTCCAACAAACTCATTATTTGATGGAGATGCTGCAGCCAAACCAGTGCAGCACAAACAAAAAGTTGTCCTCATCAAAAAGTTGTCCTCACTGCTGTTGTTGTGGACTATATGTCACAATTGTGAATGGTGAAGATTTCATCCATGCAAAACTTCAGAGAGGTCATTCAGACTGTTCTACAGATATCAAAGTCAAAGTGGAATGACTGTCAATGAGGAGTTGGTGTCTGCAGAGATATATTCAAAAGGTACGGGCCATATTGTTCGAGAACATAAGAGCAAATTGGAGGAAGCTGAACTTCGTGTTGTGCCACTTGTTGAGTGGCCTGTTCGAAATGGTTCCAATCAAGTCATTGTACAGTCAATCAATCAATCAATCAAAGGCGTTTATAGAGCGCACTACTCACCCGGAGGGTCTCAAGGTGCTTGGGGGGGGGGAGGGGGGTGCCGCTACTGCTCGAACAGCCAGGTCTTGAGCTTCTTCCTGAAGGAGAGGTGGTCTTGGGTCAGGCGCAGGTCGGGAGGGAGGGAGTTCCAGGTCTTGGCGGCCAGGTAGGAGAAGGACCTTCCTCCTGTTGTCGCTCTTCGGATGCGGGGGACGACGGCGAGGGCGTGACTGGTTGATCGGAGATGGCGTTTGGGAGCGTAGAAGTTGAGGCGGTTGTTGAGGTAGCTCGGGCCTTGATCGTGTAGGGCTTTGTGTGCGTGGGTGAGGAGACGGAAGGTGATTCTCTTGTTGACGGGGAGCCAGTGCAGGTCTCTCAGGTGTCCGGAGATGTGGCTGCGTCGGGGGATGTCGAGGATGAGTCTGGCTGAGGCGTTCTGGATCCGCTGGAGTCTCTTCTGGAGCTTGGCGGTGGTACCAGCGTAGAGGGCGTTGCCGTAGTCCAGTCGGCTGGTGACGAGGGCCTGGGTGACCATCTTCCTGGTCTCGGTGGGGATCCACCGGAAGATCTTACGTAGCATGCGCAGGATGTTGAAGCAAGACGAGGAGATGGCGTTGACTTGTCTGGTCATGGAGAGGGAGGTGTCCAGGATGAAGCCCAGGTTGCGTGCGTGGTCTGTCGGTTTGGGTGCGGTGCCCAGGGCGGGGGGCCACCAGGAGTCGTCCCAGGCGAAGGGCGAGGATCCCAGGATGAGGACTTCCGTCTTGTCGGAGTTCAGTTTCAGGCGGCTGGTCATCATCCACTCGGCTACGTCTTTCATCCCATCGTGAAGGTTGGCTCTGGCGGCGGCGGGGTCGTTGGTCAGGGAGAGGATCAGCTGGGTGTCGTCTGCGTAGGAGATGATGTTGAGGTTGTGTTGGCGTGCGATGGCCGCAAGGGGGCTCATGTAGACGTTGAAGAGGGTGGGGCTGAGCGAGGAGCCCTGAGGAACGCCGCAGATGACTTCCGTGGCTGCAGATCTGAACGGAGGTAGGCGGACTCTCTGTGTCCTTCCAGCGAGGAAGGAGATGATCCACTCCAGTGCCTTCTCCTGGATTCCGATGTTGCTGAGGCGCTGCACTAGGGTGCGGTGGCAAACAGTGTCGAACGCCGCGGAGAGGTCTAGGAGGATGAGGGCCGCTGTCTCACCGTTGTCCAGCAGGGCTCGGATGTCATCGGTGGCAGCGATGAGGGCGGTCTCGGTGCTGTGGTTGGCTCGGAAGCCAGACTGTGAGGGGTCGAGGGATCCATTCGTCTCGAGGAAGGCGGCCAGCTGCTTGTTGACGGTCTTCTCGATGACTTTGGCTGGGAACGGGAGGAGCGAGATGGGGCGGTAATTCTTGAGTTCGGTGGGGTCCGCTGTTGGTTTCTTTAGTAGAGCGCTGAGTTCGGCGTGCTTCCAGCTCTCAGGGAAGGTGGCGGTGTCGAAGGAGGTGTTGATGATGTCCCGCAGGTGGGGTGCGATGACAGCGTCGGCCTTGTTGAAGACGTGGTGGGGGCAGGGGTCGGTCGGAGATCCGGAGTGGATAGAGTTCATCGTGCAGATGGTGTCTTCTGTGTTGATCTGGGTCCAGGCGCTGAGGGTGGTGGTGGGGGGGCATTGGTGCGGTCGTTGGGAGCGTTGTTTGTGGGCTGAAGCTGTTGTGTATGTCAGCGATCTTGTTGTGGAAGTAGGAGGCGAGGGAGTTGCAGAGGTCTTGCGACGGGGTGATGTCGTTGTTTCCGGCGTTGGGGTTGGAGAGCTCTTTCACAATGTTGAAGAGTTCCTTGCAGTTGTGTGCGTTGTTGTCCAGCCGGTCCTTGAATGCTGTTTTCTTGGTGGCGTGGATCAGTTGATGGTGCTTCCGGGTGGCGAGCTTGAGGGTGGTCATGTTGTCCGGTGTTGGCTCCCTTCTCCAGGCTTTCTCGAGGGCTCGGCAGTTCTTCTTGGAGCTCTTGAGTTCGTCGGTGAACCATGGGTCCTTCTTGCTGCCGGGTCTGCTCGGCGGGGTCCTCAGTGGGGCGAGGTCGTCTGCACAGTTGCTGATCCACTTCGTGAGGTTGTCGGCGGCCTGGCTGGGGTTCGCTGAGCTGGCGGGAGGGTGCTGGCTCAGGGAAGCGGCGAGCTGGTCTGCTGTGATCTTGTTCCAGTTTCTTCGAGCAACCTGTTGCTGGTGGTGGTGGATCGTGGATCTTCTGAAGGTGAAGTGGACGCAGCTGTGGTCCGTCCAGTGGAGTCCGGTGGCGTGGCTGAAGACGATGTCCTTGCTGGATGAGAAGACAGCGTCGAGTGTGTGTCCGGCGAGGTGGGTGGGGGTGGTCACCAGCTGCTTGAGTCCGAGGTTGGCGAGGTTGTCAAGCAGGGTGTTGGTGTTGCGGTCGTTGTTGTTCTCCAGGTGGAAGTTGATGTCCCCCAGGAGGATGTAGTCAGCGGAGGCGAGGGCGTGCGGGCTGATGAAGTCGGAGATGTCTTCGCTGAATTGTGTGCGTGGTCCCGGGGGTCGGTAGATGAGGGTGCCTCTGAGGGTGGTTTTGGGGTCCGTGTGGATCTGGAAGTGCAGGTGTTTGGCGGTTGTCAGGGTGTCGTCGGTGTTGGTCGTGATGCGGATGGTGTCCCTGTAGATGATGGCGATGCCTCCTCCAGTCTGGTTGCCTCGGTCTCTTCGGGTGATCTTGTAACCCTCTGGGATGGCGATGGCGATGTCTGGCGCTGAGGAGTCGTTCATCCAGGTTTCCGTGAGGAAGGCGACGTCAGGAGCTGTGGTGTCGAGGAGGTTCCAGAGTTCGATGGTGTGTCTGTGGACGGAGCGGGTGTTGAGTAGGATGCACTTGAGGTGGTTGCTGCTGGTGTTCGGCTTGGCGGGTGCTGATGCGGGGCAGGTCCGGATGCAGGAGAACTTGCAGGCGTTGCAGCAGAAGTGTCCGTGGGTGCGTCTTGGGGTGGCTCGGTAGCATCCCGGGAATCGGCCGTTGTTGAGTGCGTTGAGGGTGGCGGCGTCGTACGTCCGGCGGGTGGGCTGGGGTCTGCGGGGGCCAGGGGTCCTGGCACTGGGCGTGGTCCAGGCGCGGACGGGCGCAGACGGGCTTACCTTTGGCGCACCTTCGGCGCTCAATCGGTGCTCCCGCTGCGCGCGTCCGCTGCGCGGTCGCTCAGGGGGCGTCATAAGAAGGGGGACGGGAGGGCGGGTCTGCTGGGCTGGGCGAGCGGCTGGGCCAATGGGCCGGTGGTGGGTGGGGCCGCAGGGGGCCAGTGGCGGGAAAAGTGGCGAGCGGGTGGCTCAGCTGTGGCTGGGCCGCTCGGGGGTGCTGGGGGGGCGACGGTCGGTGGCGGCAGGCAGGAGGCTGGCAAGGAGGCTGGCTAGCAGGATCAGCAGGCGAGGGAGCAAGGGGGTGACCCGGCCTCGAGAGGCACAGTGGTCACTCCCGCGGCAACCAGGCTCTCCCCTTAAGAAGGGGGACGGGAGGGCGAGTCTGCTGGGCTGGGCGAGCGGCTGGGCCAATGGGCTGGTGGTGGGCGGGGCCGCAGGGGGCCAGTGGCGGGAAAAGTGGCGAGCGGGCGGCTCAGCTGTGGCTGGGCCGCTCGGGGGTGCTGGGGGGGCGACGGTCAGTGGCGGCAGGCAGGAGGCTGGCAAGGGGCTGGCTAGCAGGATCAGCAGGCGAGGGAGCAAGGGGGTGACCCGGCCTCGAGAGGCACAGTGGTCACTCGACACAGATGTTATTATTGTGCTACTTTGAAAAGTTGGCCTGGTATATGATGTCCACTAATTAAAGTGGGCACCTTGCACCAGTCCAAACAATCCTTATGGTGATTTAAGAGGTCAGAGATAACTTTAGAAAGCTATCCAAGTGGTAGCTGTGGAAAGCAGACTTCAGGCTTAGTCTTGAAGGAATGTTAAGCAGCTTGGTTTACTAGAATACAACATTATTCTATTGGTTAAATGAAAGGAGAACCACCCAGTAGTTATAAAAATATGTATTTATTTATATAACACTATCGAGTACGAGACAGTATCTCCTACACAAAGATAATCACAAAGCACACAATACTGTAGCACAGAAATGAAAGGAAATAGCACAAATACACAGTGAGCCCCGGGGGAAGGGGGGCGAACCATATACTAAAATAGTGGTATAAGAACCACGACTCGAGTCAAGACAGTGTCGAGAGGATGTAGAATCACTTGGACCCCAAGGAACCACCCAAGGTGAGTAAGAAGGGACCCCACGGAGGACAGGTGCAGTGTGGGAACACAATTGTATGCTCCGTACAATTCTAAGGGGAAGTCATGGTTGAAGTTATAGGTGCCAATTACGATCCGGTAAAAAATTTCCCCGTATGACTCGTATCCGGTCTTTTTATCGTACGAATCGTACAAGTGCCGTACAAACTGCCAATTACGATTCGCATGGGAAAAAGACCATACGAATCGCATTAGGAATTATTCCCCACACGTCCTCGTGTCGGAAAATGTGTCCGACACGTCCTCAGACGATTTACCGTACAAATGTGAAAAGTGAAGTCCGACCGCAGAATCACGATCCATCCCGTGCGTCCGATGTTACAACCGTATGGAAAAAACACCGTCCGCACCGAACTCCCATAGCAACCATGGAGACATGTGGCCGCATACGCGCCCAACACTCCCCCCAGCCCCCGTACATTCGAGTCGTACCCCCCGTGTGTGTACACCCCCACCCGTGTATGTACACCCGTGTACGTGTCGTACCCCCCGTGTACGTTCGTGTCGTACCCCCCCGTATTTACACCCGTGTACGTTCGTGTCGTACCCCCCCGGTATTTACACCCGTGTACGTTCGTGTCGTACCCCCGTGTATGTACACCCGTGTACGTGTCGTACCCCCGTGTATGTACACCCGTGTACGTGTCGTACCCCCCGTGTATGTACACCCGTGTATGTGTCGTACCCCCGTGCATGTACACCCGTGTACGTTAGAGTCGTACCCCCGTGTATGTACACCCCCACCCGTGTATGTACACCCGTGTACGTGTCATACCCCCGCGTATGTACACCCGTGTACGTGTCGTACCCCCCATGTATGCACACCCGTGTACGTGTCGGTCCCCCCCGTGCATGTACACCCATGTACGTTAGAGTCGTACCCCTCGTGTATGTACACCCGTGTATGTGTCGTACCCCCCGTGCATGTAAACCCGTGTACGTTAGAGTCGTAACCCCCGTGTATGTACACCCCCACCCGTGTATGTACACCCGTGTACGTGTCGTACCCCCGTGTATGTACACCCGTGTACGTGTCGTACCCCCCGTGTATGTACACCCGTGTATGTGTCGTACCCCCGTGCATGTACACCCGTGTACGTTAGAGTCGTACCCCCGTGTATGTACACCCCCACCCGTGTATGTACACCCGTGTACGTGTCATACCCCCGTGTATGTACACCCGTGTATGTGTCATACCCCCGTGCATGTACACCCGTGTACGTTAGAGTCGTACCCCCCGTGTATGTACACCCCCACCCGTGTATGTACACCCGTGTACGTGTCGTACCCCCGTGTATGTACACCCCCACCCGTGTATGTACACCCGTGTACGTGTCGTACCCCCCGTGTATGTACACCCGTGTACGTGTCGTACCCCCCGTGTATGCACACCCGTGTATGTGTCATACCCCCCGTGAATGTACACCCGTGTACGTTAGAGTCGTACCCCCCGTGTATGTACACCTGTGTACGTGTCGTACCCCCGTGCATGTACACCGTGTACGTTAGTCGTACCCCCGTGTATGTACACCCCCACCCATGTATGTACACCCGTGTACGTGTCGTACCCCCGTGTATGTACACCTGTGTACGTGTCGTACCCCCGTGCATGTACACCCGTGTACGTTAGTCGTACCCCCGTGTATGTACACCCCCACCCGTGTATGTACACCCATGTATGTGTCGTACCCCCCGTGCATGTACACCCGTGTACGTTAGAGTCGTACCCCCCCATGTATGTACACCGCCACCCGTGTATGTACACCCGTGTATGTGTCATACCCCCGTGTATGTACACCCGTGTACGTGTCGTACCCCCCGTGTATGCACACCCGTGTACGTGTCGTACCCCCATGCATGTACACCCATGTACATTAGAGTCGTACCCCCCGTGTATGTACACCCGTGTACGTGTCGTACCCCCCGTGCATGTACACCTGTGTACGTTAGAGTCGTACCCCCCGTGTATGTACACCCCCACCAGTGTATGTACACCCGTGTACGTGTCGTACCCCCCGTGTATGTACACCCCCACCCGTGTATGTACACCCGTGTACGTGTTGTACCCCCCGTGTATGTACACCCGTGTATGTGTCGTACCCCCGTGTATGCACACCCGTGTATGTGTTATACCCCCCGTGCATGTACACCGTGTACGTTAGAGTCGTACCCCCAGTGTATGTACACCCGTGTACGTGTCGTACCCCCGTGCATGTACACCCGTGTACGTTAGTCGTACCCCCGTGTATGTACACCCCCACCCGTGTATGTACACCCGTGTACGTGTCGTACCCCCGTGTATGTACACCCGTGTATGTGTCGTACCCCCCGTGTATGCACACCCGTGTAGTACCCCCGTGTATGTACACCCATGTACGTGTCGTACCCCCCGTGTATGCACACCCGTGTACGTGTCGTACCCCCGTGCATGTACACCCATGTACGTCAGAGTCGTACCCCCCGTGTATGTACACCCGTGTACGTGTCGTACCCCCCGTGCATGTACATCCGTGTACGTTAGAGTCGTACCCCGACCCGCGTATGCATGGAGCGTACCCCCACCCCAACATTCTAAGTACGGAGCGCACCCCAGGCCCTAACATCACCACCTTCACACAACATCGCGCATGTACGAGTCGTACCAAGCCACACACAAGGACAGCACTGTACAACAAAATGGCCCATGTGCACACCGTACACACGCTAAAAACGCACGTACACAACCAGGACAAACCAAAACCACACAAGAATACACCATCCGAATGGCACAAAGCCACAAAACATGTCCAACAACCACTAAAACAACACATTCACTGACCTGCAACTGCCAAAAACAAAAATAGAGGCCCAAAACACAACCACTCCTTATAACACACCCACCCAAAGTTCAAACACAGCCACACCCACCAATGGACCAATAAAAAGGGCCCACACACACAAACCATGAGCCTTTGCAACAGACTCACTGCTGCCAGACCCCACAGACAACCTACAGCACCATACTAGAAGCTTTACCACACCTTACACTTGCACACCTTCACACACACACCTTCACAAACACCCCCTCATCACATTCACACACACACCTGCACAACCACACCCACACACCCACAACCATCCACACCCCCCCACCATCCACACCCACACCCCTCACCATGCCCACTAACAAGAATCCAAAGTTCACTAGCCGAGAGTTGGAGGTCCTTGTCGATGAAATCCTCAGAGTCGAGCCACACCTCTTTGGAACATTGGTCAGACAGACCAGCACTTCAGTAAAAACAGCCATGTGGCAGACCATCGTCGATGCTGTGAATGCTGTTGCGGACACCAGAAGGAACAAGCAATAATGCCAAGCCAGGTGGTACGATCTGCGGAGGAGGGTCCGAGCCAAGATGACTGATGAACACAACCAGGCCAACGTCACTGGAGGAGGGCCGTCCCGCAGACCCGTACACTACCATCCCTGGGAGGAGAGGGTGATGGCCATACTGCCGGTGGTGGCAGTGGACGGAGTAGATGGACTCCGAGAGCCGGGTGAGTACACAAACAACTCACCTCACATGGGGGGAACGTCATCCACAACCAAACTCACAAAAAGGCACTCAACCATCCCAAGCTATCGCATGACTCAACCATACTCCATGAACACGCACATGCCACTGGCACCACCATGCCCCATGCACCCAGCTGGACAATGCCAAGTCACAGGCCACAGAAAACACCAACACAAGACACGGTAAGCCGGATGGCGGGAGTGTGGGCCCCAAAAATCACATAGTGCAACTCAGAAGCAGACAACAATGCCCCCTGCCCATATGGCCTAGGTCACAGCCAGACAAACAGTGTGTCCCCACACAGGAAACACTTGCCAGCAAATGGCGGACGCCTTGCATTAACACATGGGGGTGAAGGCACGTTCTTGCACATGACAGCAGCTAATGAACAGCCAACACTGTGAAAGAGTGGCAGCACACACCACCACAGCAGCAGTGCAGACACAGACACTACACCCAATGGGTGCCTGGAGATCAGAAACAAACTCACATCAACAATCCAAGGGCCATCCAAAGATCTGCTAACAGTGTGTGCACAGTAAGCTGGGCTGAGGTGACAGAGGATGACACACAGAGGGAGGGAGAGGGGGACAGAGAGGGAGGGAGACACAGGGAGACAGACAGAGGGAGGAGGCTGACACACAGAGGGAGGGAGAGGGGGACAGAGAGGGAGGGAGACACAGGGACACGGACAGAGGGAGGAGGCTGACACACAGAGGGAGGGAGAGGGGGGCAGAGAGGGAGGGAGACACAGGGACACGGCCAGAGGGAGGAGGCTGACACACAGAGGGAGGGAGAGGGGGACAGAGAGGGAGGGAGATGCAGGGACACGGTCAGAGGGAGAACGCTGACACACAGAGGGAGGGAGAGGGGGACAGAGAGGGAGGGAGACACAGGGACACGGACAGAGGGAGGAGGCTGACACACAGAGGGAGGGAGAGGGGGACAGAGAGGGAGGGAGACACAGGGACACGGACAGAGGGAGGAGGCTGACACACAGAGGGAGGGAGAGGGGGACAGAGAGGGAGGGAGACACAGGGACATGGACAGAGGGAGGAGGCTGACACACAGAGGGAGGGAGAGGGGGACAGAGAGGGAGGGAGACACAGGGAGAGCAAATCATCCTTGTGGTGTGTGGGAATGTCTGCTCGTCAGCAGGTGGACTGTGTGCATGTAGACAAGGGTGGCCAGTGCCAGAACCCCCCCTCTCCTCCATGGCAAAACACAGGGCCATGTCACAACCTGTGCACGAGCACAACGACAGCTACCTGCATCATATAAGTGTGTGGAACAACTCCATGTGCCCATGTACAGTGCTACACGGAAGGCGCCAATGCACGGCTCGCCACACCTGCCCACTCCACTGCTGACTGCAGTCACACTTGACGCAGCAAGTAAGACTGTGCCACACATAGGTAAAGTCGCCAAAGCTGTGCCCAAGGGACATACCCATGCACAAGTGCACTGTGAGTGGAATGCAAGACATAACCAAATTCCCAGAGGAAATGTTCCAACTTTGAAACAAATGAAACATGGATGTTGCATGGAACAAAATTAACATTGTCTGTCTCACACACAGGTCAACGTCGTGGATCACCCCCCAACACTGGGGGGAAGACTCACAGGACCCGGCTCGGCGGGATGAAGGAGCCACCGGCAGCGACGACTCTCACCACTCTGTGGACGAACCCGACCCCGACCAACCTGGCCCCTCTGGTGTCCAACGACCTGCAGCACCTGCGTCAGGTACAACCGGGCCAACCACCACCCCCACTCCTGCCACATCCCAGGAGACACCCAGGATCCCTGCCCCACCACCACAAAGCAGCCAGGCTGGCCAGGAGGGACAAGGTGTCCCGGGCACCCAGGAGGAGGCAGGCGACAACGCCAATGCCACCCCTCAGGGGTCCCGGAGACCCGATGTGCCCACAAGGGCATGCCAGGTGCAAGTGGGCAGGGGTGGTGGGAGTGGAGGACGGCGGAGGCGCCAGCCTGACCAGTTGGCTGGGGAACCGGTATATTCCCATGTCCGAAACATCCTGGACACATACCGGCAGGACACCACGGGCATGGCCCAGGTTGTGTCCATCCTCGAGGAGATCAAGACCCAGCAGGCCCAGCAACATGCGGAGCAACATGCCTGTCTACGGCAACACCAACGGCGGATGGAGGACAGACAGGCTGAGCTCGTGACGGTGTTCACGGGAATTCACAGTACACTCCGTCGGATGGCCGACAACATGGGCAACCCTCCCTGTGCCAGCAGGCGTAGAACATCACCACCCACAGGGAGGGATCAGGAGGAGGAGGAGGAAACATCCGATGGAGCATCCCAAACATCGTCACGGCCTGCTTCTGAGGGTCCCCGCAGGAGGGCGGGTCGTCCACGTAAAAGACCGTGAGGGTCGGCGCTACAGCACCATCTCCCAGGACACCTGGCCTGGCACCTGGCCCACTGGAGCAACAGCAGCACAGCATCAAAAGACATTCTCTGCCACATGGACTTGCTGGTCACTGTCTGACCAATGTTGAAAAAGACTGTGGCATGGACTCTGAGGATTTCAAATGGCAAGGACACCAACTCCCCTAGTGAACTTTGGATTCCACACACCCGGAAAGCCCCTCATGTCACCCCTCCCCCCCCCCCCACTAAAATAAAAGTCACACCATGAAGAGAAGATGCCTACTGGTTGCATTATTACCTTACATGTGTCTTGTAAAGTCTAACCATGCCTGAGTTCTCATTTGACTTCAACCATCCACACCCTGGGGCCTGAGTCTGGCACAGGACACACATGGGTCACAGTGTATTAGGCAAGACAGACATGGAGCACCATACACACCCATGATGGGCCCAACCAGCTGAGGGGGGGGCCGCACAACCGTGCCGACAGACATATTGAGTACAGCGACAGCCATGCGCAGAGGTCAGGGATCATGTGGAGTGTCCTGGGGGGCACCCAGGTATGTGTGGACAGCTGGCAGAAACATGTCCTGCAAGCTTGAGTCAGGTGGATGCAGAGAATGGTGGCCTGGCCAACGTTGGATGCATGGGGATGGCACATGTCACAATACCCACACAGTCATGGACATCATGCACAATACACAGTCTAATCCCACACAAACAGCTTGCATCTTGCTACTCTACACATAGACACATAGCCACTATCACGGTAAACCATGCCAGACATGCCGTATGCCCCATGGCAACACACCAGCATTGACTGAGAAGAGGCACCTTGGAGGCATAGGGACACCTTTATTAGTCATGTATTCGGGATTGCAGAGGCAACTCGGAGTACACATGAACAGGTCATGTGGAGTAACATGTAGGTCCAACACTGGCACCACCCTTCTGCACCACAAATGTGTGATATCCATGGAACTGGCACACAAGTGTCGGCTAACAGCTAAACACCCCCTGCTGCTCACGGAGAGCCTGCCATACACCATTGAACCACTGATGTGGAAGTCCCACACCATGTCAAGCCAATGCAAACCGTATGTGTCCGAGGGCAGTGTAACACACATTGATGCCATCATCACATTCCACAATCCCATCACTGATGACTGTCAACAAGTCTGACCATCTATTCAGGTGTACCCATCTGCATGTCATGTGTACCATGGTGATGCGACATGTCTGCAGAGGAACCAAACATCGACAGGGGCAGTGTGCATACATCGTGAACAACTGCCACACCCAATACACCCCTGATGCATCCCTTACCCTAAGGAGACTTCCAAACTTGTCCGTGCGTGTAACGCTGAGTCAGCACACGATGACGTGTCCATGAGGAATAGCAGTGCCACAACAATGCAAGCAGCAGACGGCATGCGCAAGTACCTGGGGAAGAGAGACACACAAGAAGTCAGCCACAAAAAGCACAGCCACTTGCATGTGCATGTACTCGACACATGTATGGATGACAACATGCTAGGTCACAATTATGACTGGGGAAATACACTCATCACTGGCACCATCACTCCAGTGACACATCCACACACACCTCTGACTCACGTGCCATACATGCAGATGGACACACACATCGCAACACATGCCACACGGGGACCAATGCGTGCAGACTCAGACACTGGTACTCACCACTAAGCAAAGAAGTCACGTATGAGCCGAGTCCGGATGTCCTCTTGCGGCTCCACATCCTCCACATCACTAGCCCCATTGCCAAGCCCTTCGTCCTCCACGGGTGGATGGTCCTGATCATCTTGATCCAGGATGAGTGGCACAGCTTTCTCAACTGCCATGTTGTGCAGCATGCAGCAGACCATGAAGATTTTGCAGACCTTCGCCGGGGCATATGGGAGGGCGCCGCCGGTCTTGTGGAGGCATCGGAATCGGCTCTTCAGGAGGCCAAATGTCCTCTCTATCACTCGTCTTGTCCGGCCATGGGCGGTGTTGTAGCGGAGCTGGGCTGGCGTGATGGGGTTGCGGAGAGGTGTGATCAGCCATGGCATGTTTGGATAGCCAGCGTCCCCTACATGGAAAGCACATGGACATAAGTAGGACAGGAGAAGCGGTCGTGCTGGAAGTCTACGCAAAATACAGGACAGACAGAGTGTACCCACCAACAACACATGCTCGTTCGTTGCGCAGCTGCGTCTTCATTTCAGGCACCCTGCTACGCCTCATGATGTAGGCATCGTGTGCTGATCCTGGAAAACGAGCCCAGACATGTGAAATCACCATGTTGGATAGACACAGCACAAGGGCATTGATGGAGTGATAGTGCTTGCGATTCCTGTACGCTACCTCCTGTGCCTGTGGTGGTACCAAAGCCACATGTGTCCCATCTATGGACCCAATGACATGGGGCATCCCTCCCAGGGCATAGAATCCACGCTTGACCCCAGTCAACATTTCAGGGGTTGGGAAATGGATGAAGTCATCCAGGTGAAGCAACATGGCCTCTAAGAAATCATGCAGCACACGGCAGAACATGCTCTGGGACATGCCACCAACATGAGCTATGGTATTTTGAAAGGTACCCGTGGCCAGAAAATGTAGGGCTGCCATTACCTTCAGCTTGGGTGTCAGTGCCGTAGGATAACTGTGCAGCGGTTGCAGGTGTGGTGCCAGTCTCGCCGTCAACTCCAGAATCAACCGTTGGGGGAAGCGGTAGCACCGGATACAGTCATTCACCCGCATGGCAGCCAAGTCCGGAATTGGTCGGGGAAGAGGCGGCGCTCTGCAGTAATTTGGAAGTGACAAGGAAGAGTGAGTGCACTACAACAACAATTTATATGTACTGAGCACATGTTAATCTGTCAATACACATATGCTACATAGGGAGTCAGGTATGTGCTACATGCCCTGGACACGTATGGCTGGCAGGTGACACTCCTACCAAAACCCAGCTACACACGGAGATTGTGAACCTCCACATGCCATGGCATGGGACTAGCTGTGTCCCAGTGTAAGTGAACAGCCAGACGCAAGAGAGGAGTGACATACATCCACACATCAGCAGAAGTAGGATGTCGATTGCAGAGACTGGTAGCGGAACACTAGAGCCACAGGTCACATGACATTACACTAGGACAGGCCACACACCTTGCCATGAAGGTGTACATGTGATGACTCACCACACATTCATACAGAGGATGGAGACATGTCCTTGTTACGCTACTCTGTGTCCCATGCATACATACGCACCTCACATCGGGTACCACATGTGGCCTGGTGTGCGGAACAGTGTGCCATGTCAATCTACACACAGACACATGTTGATTGCTGCACCAGCTGATGCTTTTGAGGGAGCACCAACATCAACCCAATGTGAACCCCCCACACATACATGACATAGTCACATGGTGCACCGTGGGTAGTGACCTGTCTGGTGTGGTAATCCCTGTAGCGGGCATCAGGGGACACTTGCATGTGTTGTTGACCGTGCCATGCCAGTGACGCTCATCCCAAGTGTGCAGTACGACATGCACACATGTCAAAGGAGTCAAGGGCATGCCCGTCACACATTGCACCGTCACACATAACATCTGTACACATCTCCTCATACATCTGGTGCCTTCTCGACTCAGGAGTGAGTTGCCACATCACAGCCTTTCACACCTGTGCCCCACACATGTAGTACTGCCCAGACAATGGCTTGATGTCCATGGACAAGTATGTCAGCCCTATTCCTTCCTGTGTGCTGCCTGTCACCACTGTGATGTGTGAAAGGCACCGTACTTTCGCTAAGAGGGCCTGTGTACATTCCCTATCACTATGGGAGTGCTGCCGTATCTGTACCCATAGTGATAGTGAGCGTACGCAGGCGTGTACGGGCCGTACCACTATGGGTGTTCTCGCGTATGCGTACTCATAGTGGTACGGCCCGTACACACGCCTGTACGCTCACTATCACTATGGGTGTTCTCGCGTATGCGTATGCGTACTCATAGTGGTACGGCCCGTACACACGCCTGTACGCTCACTATCACTATGGGTGTTCTCGCGTATGCGTACTCATAGTGATACGGGTACGCATACGCGAGAACACCCATAGTGATAGTGAGCGTACAGGCGTGTGTACGGGCCGTACCACTATGAGTACGCATACGCGAGAAGACCCATAGTGATAGTGAGCGTACAGGCGTGTGTACGGGCCGTACCACTATGAGTACGCATACGCGAGAACACCCATAGTGATAGTGAGCGTACAGGCGTGTGTACGGGCCGTACCACTATGAGTACGCATACGCGAGAACACCCATAGTGATACGGAGCGTACACACGCCTGTACGGGCCGTTGCTATGCATTTGGGGTGCCCTAGGGCCCCGGAACGCACCGTACCTGTGTGTGAAGCTCCAAATTACATAGGGGACACATGAGGGACAAGTATAAAGGCCTACATGCATGCTGGTTGTCATGGAGACCAAGTTTAAAGTTTGAATATTTGGAAGCAGGTGCACAGCAGTAGTCAGTTTGAATGAATCTACTTTGTTGCAATGTGCTTCAGGAGTTGACCTCATGCTGAAGAAAAAAACCACAATGAGAACCCACTGACTGTGCTAGGTTTGAAGGGATTGGAGGAAACATAGGATGCAAATGTGAGTGACCAATCAGTCTGTACTCCTGTGCATGAAACAGGCCAGCAAGGCAGATATAAGGCAGCCAGGTCCCATGAGGGAGCACTTGCCTGCACATCTTTGTATTCCACGACCCAGCTGCTGCTACTGATTCCCTGGAACCATGTCAAGGTCTGTGGAGAGGTCACAGCCCTTCACCCTGGAGGAGAACCTGGCTTTGCTGGATGTGATCCTCCCACAGTATCCCATGCTGTATGGGCGACCAGGGTATCAGGTGAGTGCAGAGTCCACTGGCACAGACTGTGTCCCTTTTTTGTGACTGTGACTTCTGGCATTGTGTCCAGGTGTGGCACACATGCTATGTACTGTAGGGGGGGACCCGGGGGGGAATGCCTGATGTCTCCCAGCCAGAGCATGCTGTGGTGCATGTCTGCCATCCTCACTTGCATTGTGTTTACTGTGACAGTCACTGCATGGTGCATGCCACATTCTGCCTGTCTTACCCTCCTGGGAATGTAGCCTCTACAGTCCTCATGTGATTATGTGGTCAGCCCAGTGTGACAGGTGACTGTACCCACAGATGTGTGTTAGTTCTGTGTACCTGTGCTGAGAGTGTCCACATGATGTGGGCGTACCCTGGACATCGGTGTGTGTGTAAGTCCCCTGTCAGGTGGGTGGGTGCATATGTGGGGTGTGGCACCCGGGCTGCATGAGGGATGGATATACCCTGCCCATGTGATGTGAGCAGGGAGCAGTGCTGTATGTCTGACGTGCAGAGCCAGGCCCACACCTGTGAGCCCCCCCCGTCTAGTGGCACATGTGCAGAGTGAGGTTTATCGCTGCATTTGGCAATGGAAGGTGAATGTCCTGCGCCTGTGTGTGTCTGTGTACTCTGCTGCGGTAGCGTCAGTGGCCTGTGGCATGTGACTGCTTAGAGGTGCTGCTTAGTGGTGTACCTTGTGATGCACAGTGTGAGCCTGGATCATTGATTGTGTAGTTGCCCTCATTCCACCTGTGTACTTTCAATGGCACGTACTGCTTTTGCCCTTCCCCAGAGGATGATGTCCCTATGACAAAGGTGCAATGTGTTGGATGCATACTATGCCTTGTTGTACACAGCACATTTGTTCTAATATGTCTCTCTGTGACATGTGCCTGGTGTATTGATGTAGTGTCACTTGTTCATCCTCACAGGTGGGCGCCTCTGCCAAGGAGCAGATATGGCTGACCGCCGTTAGTGCCGTGAGGAGTGCGGATGGTCGGAAGCGGCGCCTGTCCCAGGTGAGGAAACGCTGGCAGGATATCCGGTGCTGGACGCGGAGGATCGCACGGGTCCTGCTGGGGGACTCACCTGAGACCCATAAGAACCGGGGGGGCGCTGTCTGACCCACATCCACAAGCGTGTGCTGGCGGTGGTATTTCCAGACTTGGAGAGGCGCTTACAGGAGAAGCAGCAGCAGGAAGGGGGTAGGTACATGTGTGTTTGTTGTGTGTCACCAGCATTTGTAAGTGCACAGTTGCATGGATTCACTGCCAGGTTTTAAAGATGCTGTGCAGATCCAGTTACCCACAGTATAGCTGTGCTCTCCTGCCTCCCTTCCCCTCCTTGCAATGTGTTCCCTGGTCTGTTTGTAGTCACTCCTTCACAAGGTAATGTAGGCTGGCGCTTTCTCCACGTGAACTATGCCTGTAGCATCATGTGTGGGGGTGGTGTCTAACAGGTTTGGGGACCTTGCCTGTGCCCTGTCCAGTTCAGTGCATGTGGGTTCCATGTCAGTTGGCACTGATGCTGAGTCCAGACATGGGTGTTAGTCTCTCAAGTGTCAGGCCTTACAGCGCGCATGTCCTATGTTGTGGCCTGTGACATGATGTGCATGAGTGTGCGATACGCATAGTGCAGGGATGGTGGCGTGTGTTGCAGTCATTCCCATTCAGGACCATGGAGTTGTGTGGCCACTGCTGTCCCCTGGGGCATATGTTCATAGGTGTCATGTGTGTCATCACAAAACGTGGACACTCTCAGTCTCTACAGCATAGGTTGTGCTCTGTGCCATTGTCCCCTGGCGCCATGTCTAATGACGTAAAATGTAGTACAAGTGTCCACTGTACAGCCTGACCTGATTGTCCTTGTTCATACTCACGGTGGCCAGTGCCTGTGTGTCTTGTTACAATAATCTGATGGTGGACTTTTGTACATGATCATTTGGACAGGCGCACCTTGTGTATTTTGCGTCCAATCGTGCATTTATGCAGCCCTGTGTATTTCACCCAGACTAAGAGATGTAAGTGCCACCTGTGTCTCAACAAATTGTCTCATGTAGGGGGTGGTTGGTGCGGGCCAAGCCTACATGTCAAAACCAGAATTCTCCTTGCTAGGTCTGGCCAGTGTGTGATGTTTGTCTGGACATACACTCAAGGTACAGTGAGCCAGTCATGGTGGGCATGTTCTCAGTATTACCTATGCAGCCTGTGCCTCAAGTTCATGTATATGGTCCCTGCTCATCCCTTTTTTCGGCAACGCTGTATGGTGCAGATGCAGTGCTGGATTGTCCCCAGGGCCTGGCTCCTATGTCAAAGTCAATTTAATGTCATTTGCTATTGTGTCATGCTCTCCATGGATTTTCATTGGCATGGTGGGTCAACCAACTGTGTGTTGCATGCCCTACATCTGTACCTTGTTTTGTAGGTGTTACAGATCTTTCTTTGCAGGCTATGCACTGTAACCTATGTAGATTGGACTCATGTGACATATGTATACAGGTGTGTGATTAATTGCTGTCTCTTCACCTTGCCCACAGCATCGTCGGGGGACACGGAGGGAGACATGAGCACAGATGGAGCGGAGGGACCGAGCACCAGTACCAGCGGTGACATCGTGCCTGGCACATTGAGTGGTACTGAGGCGGAGGAGAGTGAGGCCGAGGACCTGTCCACTGGCACGACTGAATATGAAGCTGACGGGTCCGAGGATGATCTCTCCGAGTGGGAGGAGGCTGCACCAGCAGCTGACAGCGGCACAACATCTCAGCCCGCCCCCTCCATTGCCATCAGCCGCCTCCCACTTGCTCGTGTCCCTTCCCAGCGTGCCCAGTCACCACATGTCTCCTTCCTGCCAGGCACCGCACCCCCTGCCCCTGTCTCCACTGCTGCTGCCAATGCTGAGTCTGTGGACATCCAGCGGCAGTTGCAAGTTGGTCAGGCTGCGATCCTTAATGTCCTCCATGGCCACAGCCAAGTGCTGCACAACATGGAGGTATACTTGGAGGGCATTTTTTCATCGCAGGCTGACCAACGCCAGTTGCTGAGGTCCATAGACTCAACACTGACTGCAGCAGTGGGTCTCCTGCAGCGCTACGTCCCTCCCCCTACCCCTGCCCCATCCACACTTCCCACTCCCATGCCTGTCCCACGTACACCCAAACGTACGCGTGCACACACCACAACAGACACAGGCACCACACCAGCAGGGAAGGTCATACGCACACCTCCTGGCACGCACACACAGGGTGAAGTAGGCACACCCACTGGGTCGGGGGGCAAACGCAAGTCATGCAGCCAGAGTGGGAGTCCGCATTCCACCCAATCCACTCCCTCCAAATCCCCTCCCCTCAGCTCTCCTGGCCACATATCCGGCAAGGACTCCTTCATGGCCGCTCTGTCCCTGAGCCCCACTGTGACACCACCCCGCAAGCGGTCAAGGGAGTCCCCGGTCAAGGTGGTTGTGTCCCCCCCTTGTCCACACCCTCCCCCAGTGGTGCTGCGACCCATCCCTCCGCACCCCCCCCCCTCCTTGGAGCCTGTGGTTCCTTCGGGTGCAGGGGAGACGCTGGAGGACCTTGCTAAGGTGTGCAGCGAGATCCTGGCCTCCGCCTTTGGCCCTGCCCCACCCCCTGTGGTGGAGTCCTCCATCCCTGCACCCACGATGCCTACCCTTCGCCCTCATGTCCCTGCGGTGCCTGGTACTTCCCCCCCACATGATGCCCTCCCCGCTGTGGAAGACGAAGGAGTCTGACTGTGCAGGCAAGCTAGGGGACACGCGTCCCACTGTGTCCCCCATCCAGCTGTGACTCATGGACTGCCCTATGGGCTTTGTAAATATTGAACTTTATCCACTCACAATTTTTTCGTAATGCTGAATAAAGCCAATTTTTTTTTCCTTAGATCACTACAGCTTTTTTGGTATTGCTGTTGGTGGGGCTGCTACATGATTTTGGGTGGTGAACATGTGTTGGGTGTGTGGGAAATTTAGTAGTGTGCTGGTCATAGTGGGGACCCTGGTATCTGTGTGCCATCACAAGGTGTTAGCTAAGTGTCTTTGTTCATGTAAGCAGTTACTGCATGGTGAAATTGTCCCAAGGTGTGTTCCTTCCTCTGTGTACCCTGACATCTTCCCTGCAGGGTGTTTCCACTATGTGGTGCTGAGCTGTGTCTACATCAGCTGGGGGTGTGACGGACTCCTTCAACTTTGCACAGGCATGCAGAGCGATGTCTCCACCTGCATCATTCGTGGCATCCTTGGTGATCACTGTACTTGTGTATGTAGTCTGTTGACATGACTTCATGTGGACATGTTCCCTTTTAGGCTGTATGCATGTGTATACTCCCAGCCTCGCACACATGTGGTACATGTACTGCAGGATCTTTGTGCACCTGACTGACATTTGTGGGCATAGGATCTGTGGGTACTCCACCCTTTTCTTTGCAGGGGCACTGCTGTGAGTGTTAGGCACCCACCACTCTTATGTCTGGGCACTGCTGGGAGGACTCTGCACCCACCCCTCCTGCATCTGGGCACTGCTGGGAGGACTCTACACCCACCCCTCCTGTGTCTGGGCACTGCTGGGAGTGATAGGCACCCACCCCTCCTGTGTCTGGGCACTGCTGGGAGGACTCTACACCCACCCCTCCTGTGTCTGGGCACTGCTGGGAGGACTCTGCACCCACCCCTCCTGTGTCTGGGCACTGCTGGGAGGACTCTGCACCCACCCCTCCTATTTCACGATATGTACGCTTAGAACATACACGGATGTGGGTTAGCTCCATGCATACGAGGTGGGGGTACGTGTTGTACATACACTGTTGCGGTGGGGGTACGCTCCATACGTACGCGGGTGAGGGTACGGGTCGTACTTACACTGTTGGGGTGGGGGTACGCTCCATACGTACGCGGGTGAGGGTACGGGTCGTACTTACACTGTTGGGGTGGGGGTACGCTCCATACGTACGCGGGTGAGGGTACGGGTTGTACTTACACTGTTGGGGTGGGGGGTACGCTCCATACGTACGCGGGTGAGGGTACGGGTCGTACTTACACTGTTGGGGTGGGGGTACGCTCCATACGTACGCGGGTGAGGGTACGGGTCGTACTTACACTGTTGGGGTGGGGGGTACGCTCCATACGTACGCGGGTGAGGGTACGGGTCGTACTTACACTGTTGGGGTGGGGGTACGCTCCATACGTACGTGGGTGAGGGTACGGATCGTACTTACACTGTTGGGGTGGGGGGTACGCTCCATACGTACGCGGGTGAGGGTACGGGTCGTACTTACACTGTTGGGGTGGGGGTACGCTCCATACGTCCGCAGGTGAGGGTACGGGTCGTACTTACACTGTTGGGGTGGGGGGTACGCTCCATACGTACGCGTGTGAGGGTACGGGTCGTACATACACGGTTGGGGTGGGGGTACGGTCCGTACATACACTGTTGGGGTGGGGTACGCTCCATACGTACGTGGGTGAGGGTACGGGTCGTACTTACACTGTTGGGGTGGGGGGGTACGCTCCATACGTCCGCGGGTGAGGGTACGGGTCGTACATACACGGTTGGGGTGGGGGTACGGTCCGTACATACACTGTTGGGGTGGGGGTACGCTCCATATGTCCGCGGGTGAGGGTACGGTCCGTACTTACACTGCTGGGGTGGGGGGTACGCTCCATACGTACGCGGGTGAGGGTACGGGTCGTACTTACACTGTTGGGGTTGGGGGTACGCTCCATGCATACGGGGGTGGGGGTACGGTCCGTACATATCCGTCCCCACGCTATGTGATGCTTGTGCGGGCCGTACCCAGGCCTTTGCCACATGGGTACAGCCTTCCCGCCATTGTTGGGATGACGTAGGTGTGGGCGGGGTACGACTCGTACCCACGCTCTTAAGGCGTGGGTACGGGACGTACCTGTTTTGTTGTGTTGCCGGTTCGCGTCATCAAGCACTTCCGTTGTGGCGGACGTTGGCTTTGCTGGACATGCCCCCACCCCCTCGTAGTGACCAGGGCCTGGGGGTCAGGTATGTCCAGGGCATGTGTGCTGTGTGACTTTGGTGGGGGTTTTGTGGCCTGCCCCTGGTCCTGCCCCACCCCCCCTCCCCCCTCCCTTTGTTGTTCTGACCTTCTGCGGCGTCTGCGTCCGAACCTGTAGAGGAGGTCGACTGCTATGAGGGCCGGGATGACACGTAGGTTCGGGTCCATGTCTGTCCGTCGCGTACAGGTACTCCTTGTTCGCATCATCCTGATTTCCTGGCAGTTTTTGGCAGCCGGAAAATATTCACCGTGCGGGATGACGTCGGTGCGAATCGTAATTCCTGGTTCGTGAATGGCAGGCTGCGTGCGTCCCGACGTCACGTCGGCGCTTTCCCGGATCGCATTTGTATGTTTATTTTCGTCGGTCGGGGTTTTGTACGAATCGTACGGAAATGGAGTTTCCGTGCGATTCGTAATTCCATGTTTGTAAGTTTTAACGCCCGGGTACGCGTCGGACGGAGAATATGCTCCGTCCGACGGTTCGTACCCGGTTTTTACAGGATCGTGATCGGCACCATAGTGTTTAAGGACCCTTCCCAGTGGAGTTGGAAGAAACCCTGTGGATCACAGAAGGTTGGATAGCCACCCCACCCGTGGATACTGAAGTACCAGAGTTACCTATCCCCGGGAAGCCGGGTGCATAGGGCTGAAGTGACGTCGGATACTGCTGTCGATCTCAATGGAGGACTTCAAGAAAGTGTCACTGCTGGAAGGAAGAAAAGTGTCCGTTGGCACCAAATGTGGATTCTTGTCGAAGAGTACCTGAAAGCAGAGGGGACAGAGTCTGGGTCATGCAGGGGTGACCAGGGGCTCGGTAGTCAAATGCCCACCGATGTCGGGTGCATTGAGGGAGTCCTTGACTCTGCAGCTACAGGGACCAGGAGATGTTGAGGACAACCAGGAGACAGATACGAGCTGTCCCACAAAGGATGTTGAGTGCTGAGGGGTTGGTGTCCGGCGGTAGCACCAACAAGCCTCTGCAACGGCAACCCATGCAGAAGGTCAAAGATGGTTACGGTTCAGACCAGCAAGGTCCAGGAGACTCACAACAGCAAAGGGAGTCAGGGCAGCCTGGAGCAACCAGGGGAGCCCAAAAAAAGCAAAGGTAGACTCACAGGCCGGAGGTACAGGAGTTGCGAGAGGACCTTGAGCGATTTCACCAAACAGCAGCCCATGGAGCACTCGGTGCAAGGAGGCCTGAGTTCTTGGTAGGAAATGGTGCCAGAGGTTGGGGCTACTCAGAGCCCAGTGCACTTGTTCGGGAAATGCCAACAAGCATATGCACTTGCAAATGAACGCGGTGCACAGGGGTTCAAGTATTGCAGCCCCCACGAGGGATTCTGATCTCAAACTTGGTGAGAGGGCAGCTCAGACCACAAGGGACGTACAAACCCATCCCCTATCTTGCTGAAGCCTTTGGAGTCTGTAGGAGATCAGGGTCAGCAGACCAGACAGAAGTGTTGCGGTGCCTGCGAATGCAGGGGCGTGACTCCTTCACTCCAAAGGAGATATCTTCAGTTGTCCTTGATGCTCCACAGGTCCTGTACGGAGCCTGTATAGGGAACCGGGCACAGACGATGCTTCAGAATGAGAGGGAGACAAAGTTGGGCCCAAACAAAGTCCAGGGAAGTCCAGAGTGCCCAGGCGGTCGAAGGTCAGTGGTTTCTGGTTCAGAATCTTGTCCACATTGAATCTAGGGTCCTACAGCCAGGTAAGCCCTTAAGTACCCACGGGAGAGGGTTGGACCGATTCAGGGGACCCTCCCAGGGGAGGGTTTGGACAGTGGGGAGGTTACCCCCATGTCTTTTGTCCAGTTTCACGCCAGAGCGGGAGCCAACAGATCCCAGGACTGGTTTGAACTGGACTATGCACAGGGACACCAAATGTTCCCCTCATTCAGACTTTCAGTCGCTGGCAAGCGCAGCCACCCAGCCTTAATACACAAATCCTGTCTGGGAGGTGGTCCCACCTCCCTGTGACAGGATGCCTATTGTTCTGTCTTCCCCTGCTCAAGCTTGGCTCAGCAGCAGGAGGGCAGAAATATGTCTCTGGTTGGCAGCAACCATTTTGTGCTGTCCAGGACTGGAAGGCTGGTACCGGGAACACCAGGGACCCCATGAAGCTTGTTTCTGAGTGGTGGAATCATACCTCCCAATCGTTTCGAGATGTCATCATGTGGTTGCATAATGCACCTCTACCTATATGTATGACTGCTAAACTGACAACCAGGGAGAATGGACTCCGTAGGCTGCAAGGGTGTCCTGCTCATGCAGTGACACCCTCTCACTTAGAACCAAGCAAGCTGCCTTCAGGATTGTAAAGGCCTGCTATACGGGTGACTTATAGGTGTTAGGTGCGGTGACCCTTAGATATAGTAAACCTATATCTTAAGTAAGTGGTGCAGGCACCAATTTACACAAGCTGCAATGGCAGACCTGTAATTCCATTTTGCATGGCCTCTCATGGGTGGCATAATACATGCTTCCGCCCATGGGAGGCCTCTGGGTACATGGGTACCATATGCTAGGGACTGACAAGGGTACCCCAGTATCCTATCTGGAGTGTACCAAAGTACATGTCGTAACAGTTTAGGGAGAAAGCAGATAGACTGGGGTCCTGATTAGCAGGATCCCAGTCAGACTAGTCAAAAAACAGCTTTACACCAGGCAAAAAGTGGGGGTACACATGCAGAAAGATCCTCCCTTCCTACAGCTACTAAGATTTGTTTCAATTTTCATAACTTAAGGATTGTCAGAGTTATGGATATGATATGGAACAGACGAGAAAAGACACTTAATCCTGCTTCATATTCTGTACAAAGAATATGACCCAGAGATGCTCAGTGTTCTTATCAAGTCACATATTCTTACGGGTGATGGCACTATGAGCAACATTGAAACAAAGCTTGGAACTTTAGCTGCTGAACTTTATAAGTTTCTAAAAGGATTTGACTTTGAAGACTTAGAAAAAGACCTTGTGTGTGTGTGGAAAATGAGTTCTGACTGTCACACATTTGATGATCTTCGGTACAGAGAGTTCAAGAGATCAGTCCCACTAAGTGACCTTCCACCAACATCATATTCTGTGTGTGGACACATTAAAAGAGTGTTCTATTTGATCAGAAGATGTTGAAATGTTTTAGATCATGCATATGTAGAGAAAGATCTCTGTGAATTTGGTTGGGAAGATTTTGATGGGGTGCTAAAACCTATGAAATTTCTAAAGCCTGTGCCCACAGAACTTACTCGTACATGTACTTGTAAAATCTGATCTACAAAAAGATGTCCCTATCGATATGCTCTTCTCAAATGTTAAACATTCTGCAAATGTACCACAATTACCAAAACAAATAATAAAGTGAACTATGAAAATGTGTCTAAAACAGGCGTGATAAACATTATTTCTTCTCATATTCAGATCATAAACATTGTTTGGTGTTACATAGAAAGATTTAAAACCATTATTATTTGTTTCATTTCTATATATGTCTCTTCTTCCTCTATTATAGCCGCATTTTCGAAAATGGCGGAAGGGTTGCTCTGAGGAGTGTTTTTCTGTCTCTCTCTCTCTAAGACTACTTGATTACCAAAACCTATGTTTTGACACCAACACAATGTAATGTTTCATGGTTCCTGAAATATTACATTCTCATTGCAACACATCCGCCATTTTAAAAAATGTCATCCAGAAAATTTCGGCCCAGATCAGCAATGTCTACCCAAGCTAAATGACTTCTCTGATGATCCAAAAACACAAATCAAACATAAAAATCTCTGCTCAACAATTTTTTTATGGAGTTATATGTGAGGGCCTTTTTATATGTGTATTTCAGGTTTGAATGACATTTAATGTTGTTATTGTGTACTCAAGCTGTACAATGAATAGTTGTTGGATAACTGAGGTACAAATTTGCTGATCATAACATGCTGGCTCAACATGTGGAAGACGTATATTATGTTCTTGGACCACAGTTTCAATGTGTTTGACTTGTACCATGGCACGTAAAACGGCATCCAAAATGACTACATGGTGTTTAACATGTCACTTTATCAGTCATCTGAAGAAATGTTACACGTAATTTACATCCAACAAGTGTATTGTACACGTATGGTTCATAAATGGTATCAACAGTGGCATATTTATGTACCTATAGACCATCACTTCTCAATCCCCCCACACAGTACAATGTTGCAGAACAGCACCATGAGCCCTGTTGCATGTACTATGCACAGATGTACCCTTATCCCTTTCTTTCTGGATCGATTATGGTGATGTAGTAAATTCACATGGTACTATATGTATGGTAACAAAAATGTTTAATGATGAGAATATTTTCAATTGCATGTCCCTTTAAACATTTGTTCTGTATGTAGTGGTGCATTGCTTTAATAATTCACTATCAGTCATCAAATGTGTAAATGTTTTATGAGAAAATTATTATCTTCTTTTACAGAACACTGGCCCCCTTAAGGTGAGGATAAAGAAGAGGATTGTGGGTCAACATTAACAGGTTCACTATCTTCAGCCCCAATACATCTGGCACTAAACGTGAGATAGTTTCACCAAGGAAGACAACTGCCAGTTCAGCCCTCACCTCCCAAATCACAAGTAGCAAATCATCTAGTGCAATTGGTAAGAAAATAAACAAACAGTGCCCAGGAAGATGATGTCATGTCAAATAAAAATGTGTAATCTGCTGAAAAATATGAGAGTCAGTTGACATCAAATACCAAACATTTGAAAAGAAATATGACTGTCTCCCACCACCACTTCAACATCAATGGAGATTGCAGCAGAGGGTAGTGTTCTGGGTACATGTGAGAATGTCAACAAATGACAAAAGACAGTTTGTTCCAGTGCCGACACAATGGTGACTGTTGGCATATCACTACTAGCAATCAGTACAGGAGTGGAGGGACTAATTGCACCTGAGGAAATGATCCCAGTACAATTCATTGACAGTGACCAACAACAAGAATACACCATTGGCATGCAAACAAATGATGACTATTTCAGCCCACCAAGCATTTAAAAATGTGAACATACAAATGAAAGAAGATCAGCATCATGATACAACATATTAATGAAAGAACAAACAGCTGACCAAGGCAAAGCACATCCAGTCCATGTGTACTATTAATTCATAAGGTGGTGCAGTCTCTTCCCACACCCGCCATCCAGGGGTGTCAAATGAAAGCCAAATTCGAAAAGAAAGATGGAAGGTGCACTCGTTCTGGAGTCAATAAGGCAGCGTGAATCGTTATTCCACAGTTAAGTCCTTTTATTCAATAGATCTTTTAAAACTGGCACACAGCCAATGCGTTTCGTTCCCGATTCTTTCCCAGAGGGAACTTCGTCAGAGCTGTAACATTATAGACAAGACACAACATCAATATGACATTACCCAACATTAACAGAATAGACATATACATATATACATATATAAAAACCTAAATAATGTTTAGATGACCCAAAACATTTAGATGTAAAGAAAGATTTCAGTGACAAAGAATTATTTTTGACACACAAGTGGTATTAACCACGTATTTCTCAGAGACAAACATTTAAAAGACATATAAAAAAACATTTAAAAGCAATGAGAAGTATACCCAAACAAATATACGGTACACCATTGAAAAGTATATATTTACAACCAAATTGGATCATCTGATAAATTGCATAATCTCAAAAGCGCATCAATATCCAAATCTATACCGTCAAGGACAAAGCCATATTCATACAGTTATGCTTTTGCGAAGGGTGAAATACTACTAACATCTCATGTGTATCAAAAAATGTATAGATCTCTCACCTCCTATGTTACAAGATTCCGAGCACATAGGGCATGGATTAAACCTCAATCTATGGTGTAAACAGTAAATTATCTGAAAAAAAGGGGAAAGGAAGAGAAGACAGGGGAAAAAGAAACATATTCACCAGAAGAAACTTAATCTGAAAACCCCCATAAAGGTTGAATTCACAAAAAGGAACTTAATCAAAAAAGGACACTCCTGTAAGGGTCATACAAGGCACAGGACTCACCTCATAAATTCAAATATTACTCATATGCTCTATATAGAAGTATATTACACCTCCCTCTCTGGTCGATGCACAAGGTTTCTAGGAGGAAAAATAAAAAACTAAATAAGAATGAGAATTAAGCCTCACGGTAAAGAGTCCTAGATGAGGACTCAAAATAATAATCTAGCCAGTCATAGTACTTTATATGCTCACCTCACAAATCCAGAATTTAGAGGACGGGAGGGCTTCCTATCTATTGAATGGCATCAACATTGAATCTTTATTCACCTCTCAACAATATAGTGGCGAATGGCTGTATGAAGTGTATTGAAAAAGGGATCAATGTCAATGCGGGAAAGCATAATGTATTATACACATGCACAATGAAGAACTGGCACCGGTATTAATCCTACAGTCAAAGGGTCGCTAAGTATAGCTCAATGCAAACTAATATAAGGTCCATTGTTCGCCATTATATTGATAAATTGTCAAATAGGTAGATCGTATAAAAGCAGTGGTAAGCATTCAAATGAAAGAATACTGTGTAATCACATAGTGCCCAAAGTGAGTCACAAATGTATATCAACTGACATCAATCTTCAAAACAAAATCTAATTAGATTTCCAAGGGAATCAAATATGTATAAAATGACCGTTTAGTATCACTTTTGAATGAGGCCCAAGGCATATGGAAATCGCAAGCAGTACATGAAGTTCAGACATAACGATTAAAAACAATTAAAAGATTGAACCGTAATATGGTATCGCAGTTCATACAACAATAAGCAAAATGAAAACGAGACACATTCTAGAGTCCTATAATGTAACAAGCCATTCCGGAATGAGCTAAACCAGAGCGAAGCATGAAATGTATAGCAAGTAAATCAGAATACCGTGATGTATCAATTATCTTAACACCCGAGCGTTCAACATAACACCAGGACAGTCATGTAGCCGGAGCGTGGCTATGGGTAAGTTATCTTAATACGAGTATCAAGTCATAGCCGCAATAGAGGTAATGAACCCATCCGATATAGAAGAAAGGATATCAAATAACCAGGAGCGAAACCCGGGACTATCTTTGATTGCGAACCTGCTCATAGTCACGAATATCGGAAAATACCTCAAGTAGTTTGACATGTCTCTTACCTAACAAATGGGAAGGTCTTCTTTGCATGGCGTGATAAACGGCAGCAAACAGTCAAATTGACCCGCGCCATTATTTAAAGACCACGGGCAACCTTGTTGAAGGCGGAACACTCCGGTCATGTGACCTATAATACGGTGGGTTAGTTGAAGCACTGCGATAAGGATTAGAACCTGGTGGCCATCTTATAATGGTTAAAGGAAGATGAACTAAGCTTGATTCTGACAAATATTTGCTTAGAAAAACCCCAGAGGGACTGAGTAACACCAGTGCCCTCCGTTAAACAAATTCATAAGTCACTCACGGAACTGAGCTAATAGTAATCATTAAATATAAAAGTGACCATTATTACGAGCAATCGTTTATAAGCAGTGGCCATTTTTAAACAGTGGCAGGAAAGATACGAAAACTCTAATTCAGCCAATAATATGGCAATAATCGTTATGTAAAGACGGTCAGTTCAAGAATAAGCTCTGATCGTCATGATGTATGTAATAGAACAAGGGAAAACTGGTCATATAGTAAATAAGTCGCACAAGGGTCTTAATTAATGGCAGTAATTGGAAAACAGTGGCCATCTTGGAGTAGTAAAGAAGTAAGTACAAAAACTCAAACTTGTCCTGAAATATGGAAATCAAAATGTTTGTTGAAAAAATGTTTGTTGAAAAAATCAATATGACGCTCTGCTCTGGTCTTCATATTGTATAGTAGTGGGAATAATCTAAGGGATGCATTTGCAATAAAAGAGAAAATGTCATTAATAAATGACAAATAAAGAAAGGACTATTGATGTAATGGGATGACAAAAAAAAATAGTAGTGAGAATAAACTAAGTGCTACATTTGCAATACAATAGAGCAAGTCATTAATAAATGACAGATAAGGAAAGAGCTATCAATGTAATGGGATGACACAAAAAGATATGTCTAGTAATAAGATTAATTGGAGGTTCCCAACCCGCAAAGCGTGATAAGAACTTAATAGAAATTCACCAATTGGAGACTTGACTGATAGATGTTCCTAGTTGATGCAATTCCCCAAATGGAGACTTAAATTAGAAGATGATCGTGGGCGGTGCACTGGCAGAAATATAAATCAAGTCCCGACAGATCCATACCATACGACTGCAGGAAACCAAAAGACCATTTTAACATAGGGTTTTTTTAAACCTAGAATATAAATCAATTGTAGGGTAATAATGAGTTTCAGAGCCAACAATTTTAAATGTACAATGTGAGCAAATCCAATTAAGATTGATTAGAAACAGCCATGTAGATTGACAAAGAAAGAAACCAATCTAAAATCAGAAAGAGATCACAGTCAAACAGACAGATAACATCAACAATCCTTCAAAGGGGATAACGGCTTTCATTGCTAAGTAGCGCCCTTTGATGTTCTTAGATACGTACTTTCAAAGGGCGCACTGTACTGCCTACATAAATGATACCACAGTTGCATCCCAATACATAAATCACGTGAGTGGTATTACAGTTTATGAAATGTTTAATGTTGTAGGACCCTGAATTGTTATAGTCGAAGCTGGTAATCTTGTTTCGTCCAAAAGGACAAACATTGCAGGAGGAGCATGTATAGAAACCTAGTGGTTTGGGTGGTTGCCAAGTTTCATGTCTTTGTCTTTTGATTACATAGCTTGGACATTGAATACTGTGTAATGTTTTACCTCTGCGGTATGTTAATATAGGCACATTGGAGATACAATTCTTCAGACCAGGCACATCCAATAGTAACCCCCAATCCTTTTTAACAATGTTCCGAACCTTATTGCTATTGGTGTTAAATTGCGTGACAAGGCTAACTGTTCTATTGTTGGCCATATGTTTCTGTCTTTTGGGAGTATCTCGGAGTGTGTGCTCCCTTTTAATGTGCTTAGCTTTATCGATTGCCTTATTTATAATGTCCTTTTTATACCCCCTTTTGAGGAATCTTTGTACATTTTTCCAATAGGTTTCCTCCTCACTACAATTTCTGTGGATGCGCGTTATCTCTCCAAAGGGGATATTGTTAATAACAGATTGTGAATGAGCACTCCCAGCATGGAGTACTCCATTACAAGCCGTATCCTTCCTGTATAACGTGCTTACAATCACCTGATCTTTAATGTAGAAATGTATATATAAAAAATCGATCTTCGCTTTATCACTATTCATAGTGAACCTCACATTATATTAATTTGCATTCAAATAGCGAAAATATTCATGCAATTGTTCATTTGAGCCTGCCCAAAGACAGATAATATCGTCTATGTACCTCCCCCAAAAGACAATATGTTTAGTCCAGGGGGAGGCACATCGGCTCCAGGCATACTCCCTCTCAAACCAGCCCATGAAAAGGCAAGCATAGTTTACTGTTTACACCATATATTGAGGTTTAATCCATGCCCTATGTGCTCAGAATCTTGTAATATAGGAGGTGAGAGATCTATACATTTTTTGATACACATGAGATGTTAGTAGTATTTCACCCTTGGCAAAAGCATAACTGTATTAATATGGATTTGTCCTTGACGGTATAGTTTTGGATATTGATGCTCTTTTGAGATTATGCAATTTATCAGATACTCCAATTTGGTTGTAAATATATACTTTTCAATGGTGTACCGTATATTTGTTTGGGTATACTTCTCAAATGCTTTTAAATGTTTTTTAAATGTTTGTCTCTGAGAAATACGTGGTTAATACCACTTATGTGTCAAAAAAAACTCTTTGTCACTGAAATCTTTCTTGACATCTAAATGTTTTGGGTCATCTAAACATTATTTATGTTTTTATATAAGTATATGTCTATTCTGTTAATGTTGGGTTATGTCATATTGATGTTGTGTCTTGTCTATAATGTTACAGCCCTGACGAAGTTCCCTCTTTCTTTTCGATCATGATACAACATCATGTAAAATATATGAATTGCTATTCCAACGCATAACAAAACTTGAAGAATGGCAAGAGCTATTCCTCAAATCAGTGATATCCTAAAGGAACAGCTACAGCACATGAAGGATTCTGATGCACACATAGACGTCTTCCGCATTCAAATACCAGTGCCATGAACTGCATGACTACACCTCTGCTCACTATCAGTCATCAGTTGGTGGCTGTCAGCCCTAAATACCCTGGGTCAACTGCTGGAAAGAGAAGAAATTATATTGTCACAAATAACACAATTTTCGGCTCTTGAAATGACTACTTCATCTATCCCATCTACTACGTCCACCTCTCCATCCTCTCAAACATCACCAAAAACAAAACTGAGGTGTACAACACATGATGCAGTACCTTTTAACCAACTCAATGAGCCTGCTTTATAAAAACTGAATAATCAACATGTTGTTTATATCGTTTCAAATAAGCTGCATTTTATGTATGCCATTGATTATTTACCTAAAAGTGTTTCAATCATGAATCTCAGGTATGATGACAATACCTGTTGTGAATTGAGTACAGTGATTCACAATGATGACAGTTGTGTCAATGTTATAGTGCAGTGTAATGGCACTCATTTAACATGTTAATGCACATTTAGATAAATGTTCTGCTGAGTTATTTAAAAAAACAAATATGAGAATAATATGAGCATTTCTATTGTGACTATCATTATGAGGATATGTGTTACACCACAATAGTGTCATATGTTTTAGGTGCATTCACAAAACTCACAAAAATAATTCTACAAACATTCACCCATCAATGTACAAATGTGTTGTATTTAGTGTACAAATGGATTAAGAAGTATTGTTGGGATACACAACTCACATTTCTACAACAGATGTAGGTTTTTTAAGATTTACTACCTGGCCATGGCTGGTGTTATTTTTTTGTACTAATTTCTGCCTGATTATCCCATTCTGCCTCATTTGTGATTAGGTGTATTTTACAGCATTCATTAACATGACATAATTTTTTTTACCACTTACGGTAAATATTGCATGCGGTATTCTACACATGCAATCATTTTATGTATGATTTTTAATGCAACGTGTACTCAATGCATGCGATAAACAACGCATAATTCTGCGTAGTGTTTAACGTATGCTTATTTTAACAAGACATGCAGGAATGTTGCTATCGCACAACCCAGAATCAGGATGTCAGGAGTGGTCAGACGAGAATTCTAATTTCCCCACAAGATCGCCAGGCAAGTTGCAAGAGTCATTGTCCCCTCTATTCAAGACTCCACAGAGCTATTTCCTTGACGCTAGTATCGCTTTGGCTGTAATTCTTGTTACACTCGCGATCGCGGAATTCCAAGAAGGCCGCCCGCGATCGATATGTAAATTGCAGGTCTAGCGTTTCTGCACGAGAGCGGCCACAGCTGTGGTAGCGCTCGCTCTCGGTATTTGCTGCGCACTTCAACTGACAGAATTTGAGGACAGGCAGCGTTTTTTTTAGTGCTCTGTCCTATTCCCCTTGATAGATCCAGAGGTTTGAAGAAGGAGTTCCTGAATACTTGAGCTAAGTGAAGTTTGCAGATTTGTACGAATATTTGTTGAGAGAGAGTTTCATTCCTACGCATAATATTCCTTGAAGGATTAAGTTAGACACATTTCCCGCTCCTGTTTTAGTTTTTGAATCAAAGAGAGAGAGTCAACAGAAGATGTAGTTTGACTTTTGTAGACCAGTTTCTTTCAGCCCAGATAGTGAGAACTGGTAGAGACTTTACTAAAGATATTTAGAAGAGAACGAAGAGTTGAGACACTAAGTAGCCAGCATCGCAGTACAGCTGAAGGACATCACAGTACAAGTAATTTCACCGGAATAAGACAAATTCAAATTGAACGGAGTACAAGGCCTGTATCTGCCAGTATAGGTCATGTAGATATAATTATATATATATAATTGTACTTACCAACTTGGCGTCTTCTTTTATTTGCTGAAAGATAAGAAGAAGAGAAAACATTACAGAACTATTTCATCTTACGCAGTCAGCCTTAGTACTTATAGAAACGCATATTAAAAGGACAAAAGAAAGAACATTGCTCAGGTGTTAAAAGGTAATTAGAGTATAGTTGAATGTTTGGGGATTAGAGAAGTCTCAGAAGTTACATATGATTTTTGTTACAGAATTCTACAAGAAACACACACACCTAACCAGAGCAGAATAGTGACAGATCGTGACTCATAGATCGACACTAAAATAAGAGAGCAGCAACCCACTGTGGAAAGACAGGTAACTTATAGGAGGTAGTGTATGGAGGGTGGTAAGGAGCTGTTTACACTGTTTACATGTTGTAATTTATTACAGGAGTCAACAACAAGAATTGTTTGAGTCCAGTCAGAAGAAGCGAAGCAGTGGCAGTCTCTCTTTCTCTTCCCAATCCCCTTTCCCCCTCGCTGCTGCTAGTGAGCATTGAAGTTCACTGTAGTGGTGTTGGGGAGTGAGGAAATTCACATCTGCTCCTGTGGAATCTGCAGTTCAGGTGTTGGTACTTGACACAGGGCCCTTGGGCCTGCTTACAAGTTGAAGAGCTATTTATTCCCCCCTGACAAATAATGATACCATGGGGTTCGTTACCTATGGACTGCGATAATTAACACCCATTATGAGTACATGGGGGAAGAATATGCAGATTTTAGTGTTTAATGCACTAAAATCTGCATGATATGGTAATTACCATGCACATTTACCCTGTTAAATTCCGGCAGGTCAAACATGCAGCACTTTAACAAAGCTTGAGGTATTTAACTCATCCATTAATCATTGGATGCCTTAAATACCTTATAAGTCATAATTCCGACCCATGCGTAAACAGGGGTTTAAGTACAGGTTTAGAATATAATGAGCTACTCATAATCAGGCCTGCAGTGGGACCATTCTGAAAGCTTACCTAGGAATGTATTCCACCCATTGCTTACCATTGGCTTTTGTTTTGTAACTCACAGTTGCTTTCTTTCTATTTTGCTGGCTCTATTTGTTTTAACCCATCCAGTATGTCTTTGTCCCTCCTATGGAGCATAGCCTCTTCACTGCCTTCTGATTGGCTTCTTTGTGCCTTCTATGAGTGCTTGCTTTTTGGGAACTCTATTTTTCTTTTTCCTTTTTTGCTTCTCCCCCAACTCATGTCTCTCCCAAGCAAAGTGGGCTTCTGTGCAGCCCTCACACTCCACTTTAGTGTCTCTGCCTGTGTTTCTGAACCCTCATGCCTACCCATATTGCTCTCTCTCTTTTGTGCTTCTGTTTTTTAATATATAGTAGGACCCAGCTCCAGAGACCTTGGAGCTAATTCCATTGAGCACTAGAGGGCACAGGGATTATAAGTGATATGAACCAATGCTGGGATTTGAACCTGGTTCCCAAGTTCCAAAGTTGGCAGGCCTGACCACATCCTCTGCTCCCCAACCCCCTTATCTCATATGTGTGCTTCTACATGCCCTCCACTTGCTTCACCCCCTTCCCAGACATGCTTTCCTGTTTGTTTTCATTATCAAAGTAAATTCAATCCTAAGGCAAGACGTGTTGCCAATGATTATTTTACATTGTTAATGAAGTGGCTGTCATTAAGAATATCCTCAATGGTTTATGCTGAGTACTATAATAGACTGGATGCAAACATGTCGGAGTAGAAATGCTTCTTCATTAGGCACTATTAAAGAATTCAATAGATAATCATTTTTGCCAGGATGCATTCTTTCGAGGCTTCCCAGGTGAAATGCTGGGGCAGACTGTGTATTATTACAACTTTGGCAGTCCTCCAATGATGCAGCCACCGTGCCGTCTGCTGGAGGACCACCAAAGCTGTGGTGTGCCCGCCTGCTGGATTACAAGTGTAAACCAGGTTGGGTTGGCAGTGCTGCAGTGGTCTCATGGCAGTGGGCTGTTAGGCTCATAGGAGAGCCTAACATGCAGCCCGCCACCGTGACAGCACATGCACCATGTTCCTGCACAGTGTGGCATGCCGTGCTGGAACTGGGGTGGGCTCACAACCATGAAAAGTGAAAAGGCAACTCAGCATATTCGTGCCAGTTGCAGACCGCTGGCCCAGCCGGATCCTTCATCCAGGTGGGGTGGTCAGCTGGTGGTCCAACCACCACACTCATAATACTGCAGGTGGGTCCGCAGTGTGCCATTGATCGGACCACCCCAGTGAGTACGGTGGTTCTATGGGCTGCCGTACATGTAATCAGCCCTTATTCTGCTCCCTATGCGGGACCCGGACCCAGAGAGTGATAGATATCAGAGGAATACACTTTTGAAATTACAGAACCAGAAAACCAGGTAGAAGCACCATATTTGTTGACTTCCTTGGAGTCTCAACTAAAACCACAACAGAAAAAATTAACCGTTACCAATTTAATATGAATGCTATTTATATTTAGACATCAGACCTATAGTGCATGCCAGCGGCAATCATTCTAGGGTCCTAGGGTGACCAGGCAGTCCAAATTTTCTGGTACAGTCCAGGGTTTTGATTCAGCACTTATTCTGGTTTTTAGGTAAATGCAACTGAACAAGCTTTTATGTGCTGTAATGTAGAATTAGGTTGTAGCATTTTCAGTAACCAATTAAAATGCACTTACAACAGTCTGTGTAAAAGTTGTATTCAATGTATTTCCTTTGGTACCTCAGTGTCTGTGTTTACTACGATGGTGAGTGTTGTCTTTTAGGTCATTCTGTGCCCCTTGGTTGATGTGAAATTGAAGTCTTACTTCTATTTTTGTGAAATGTCCTGGTTTTGGGTTTTAAAAATATGGTCACCCAAAGTTTGAGCGGCTAAACAGGACAATGATTAGATGCACTCCGCACTCCACCGAGCAATCCAGGTATCATAGTTTAAGGTGAGGTCACATTTATGTACATAGCAGACGTACTCCACAGGCATCGTACTAGAGTATGAACGAGCCAGAAAGCCTATAGGTTCTGTTCACTGTTTGTTTACATCACAAAACATAAACTTGCAGAACTGCACTCACAAAAATAGGAACACGATGACTAGAATAAAAAAGGTGGCCCAAAATGCAGAACTAATTTTGAGGTGCATTTTAATTTAGAAATTTCACTGTGAACAAAAACCTAATTCCTCTGTATGCATAATCAATTTCATGATTTGTAGTTAGTCCATTTTGCGTGATGGCTACATGTTACTTTATTTTTATTTTGAGAGTTTGTGTATACGGTTGGAGCTTGTTGTGAGTAACAGTGGAGTGCTCTGCAAGGAAGTTCTGGCGGTTTAGTGGGATATAGCATTCATTGCAGAGATTTGTGTTTGACATCATGGTCACAGGTCCCAATCCCTTGAGACAACCTGTTATCTGTCAGCAGGTCCAGATTTCTGCCAGGGCCAACGTGAATTCTACCAATGGCCTGTTATTTTTCATTGTCATAGATTAATGAAAAGAGCCTGGAGATATGAGAATGTAATTGATGAAATACTCTGCAGGCAATGCAAGCTACGCTGTGCCCTGGTTGAAGATGGTGGTGCTAGTAGATAATGAACTCTGGTCTGATGTAACCAGATAACATTTTATGGTATTAAGACTTTTTTGGACATGAATATAAAGAAAAATATATTGTGAAAAAAGTTTAGATGCAGGAATATTGTGATGTTGATAATATATCGTTTACTTAAATACTGTTGTACAAAGTTGCCATTTTTTACAGTGTTTTTGTTAAATATGTGTGGTACTTTTGAAATATATTTTCTGTATTTAAATGTATAATTAATGGATGTTAGGTATATTTATTTAAAGCTGTCATCATAATGTAATTGTATTTAATTTTTAAATGGGTTTATTGTTACATTTTCAAATAATAATATATGTCTGAACAAACTTTTTAGTAGCAGAATTGTTTATATACATTTAATTTTTAAAGTTATTTATTATTTTTAGGTTTCTGAAATTCGAAATTAGAAATATCTATATGTAAAGGACAAAATAGTTATTTGTACAATATTTTAATTTCATTTTAAACAATTTATTTCATTTAATTTGTGAATTTATGTTAAGGTTAAATTATGTTTTATATATTCTGCTCTTATGATCAAAGATTTGTAATAATTATAATTTCATTCTTTTTTAATAGAAACATTATTATACATAATTTATATTTAAAGAAAAATAATTGTTCCATGTATGTTTTGATTATGAAAAATGATGTGTTTAATCAATTTATTTGAATTTTTAAGTAAAATTATTAATATTTTTATTATCAGGGTTTATATGGGAATACATGGGAAATGTTGTTTTTATATTTGTTATTAGATTTATATTCTATTTAATGTTTTTTTTATTTCTGAATTTCATTTGGAATTTTTTATTTTAAAATGTTATATTTTGAGAAGTAAGGTTTGCTATTGTAAATTTCTATTTAAATTAGCTGGTTTGTTAATTATTGATTTTTTTTAAATGATTTAATAATGTTTAAGTTTTTATATATGTTTTAATCTGTTATATATGTATTTAAATTATATTAAACATTTCTGTGTTTATGTGTATTTATTTATGTGTATAAGTTGTTATTTATTTAATTAAAATATGTAAATATGTTAATCCGTATTTGTAAAGCGCAAACTACTCACCCTTACGGGTCTCAAGGCGCTGGGGGCCATTGTGGAAATTTAGTGAGCTATTGCCGAGTCACATGGTGCTGAGCTGCCGCTGGAGCCAGGGATCGAACCGTGAGCCCTGTCCCCCGAAGTCAGCTGTCCTGGCTGCTGCACCACACCTCTCCAATGTGTAATGTATGTATTACAAATATTGTATCTGTTTTCTAATACAAAATTAAAATAATACATCTATAAGTTATTTTCTAAGTTTTATGGTTTTTATATTGTTAAGAAAGTTTTATATTTGATTTACATAATTATAAATAAAATCTTGAATATTAATGTTTTATGTTATATTGTTTTTATTTTTGAGTACTTATGTTCATTGTAAATATGTACTTTAAGCTAGATGCATGTGATTTTTATTACTATTTATAATTTTTACAAATAATGTATTGTCTTCTACAAGTACTAAATGTTACTTCTTTAGTGCCCAATATGTTCCCCAAAATGGTTGGGATAGGAGTGGAAATAGTATGTTGAACACCTTTAGTGTCTGCCACTTTCCCCAAAATTGTTTACATTGAAGTGGGAAAAGTAAGTTGAACCCCTGTGCAGTTAAACACCTCCCCATTCCTCAAAATGTTTTATGTTGGAGGTTGAATAGTACATTTAACCCCTTTAGCATCCAATGTCTTTACAAAATACCTAACATAGGACTGGGAATAGTAAATCTATACCCTTTAGGGGTCGATTCCTATCCGGGTCGGACAGCTCTCCGAGAGCTGTTCGTAGCCTTACCTTGTGACCGACTCGTACCCGGAGCCGGTCCGTCTGGGAGATGAAGTACGATGCGTATAACTGACACAAATCCGACCGACACGTAGGCTGTGATTCAAGCTTCATTTTCCGTACGAGCCGTACCTCCAAACGCCGAACCGAGTCGCCCGGAAGCAGTACCCAGAGCAGTGTCCGGCGGGACAGGTACGATGCGCAAATCATATGCGCCGGATGGGTCGCTATGTACAGCACGTTTCAGCATCCGGAAAAGAAGCATCTCAGGTACGATTCGGGCCAGAACACAATCCATGGCTATGAGAAGGACCAGCTAGCAGCGGGTACGAGACGGAGCAACAAGCAGCGTGTACGAGACGAACACAGCATGAATCCCATCGCGCAGGTCATACCAGTACTGTACATCTATGACAGGATCAGGAACAGACACGGACGGCGCAGACGGTAAGTCAGATACCCACCACACAAACTAACGACACAAAATGTCACACACACCCAGGGGATCCATATCCTGGCCACTAGCAACAGACCACCATAGGGGTTAAATGGCAATCACCACTACCACCAACGCTCATTGGGGGTATGTTGCCCATCACTACTGCCACCCCCACCCATAGGGATTATGTTGCCCATCACTCCTGCCACCCCCACCCATAGGGACTATGTTGCCCATCACTCCTGCCACCCCCACCCATAGGGACTATGTTGCCCATCACTCCTGCCACCCCCACCCATAGGGACTATGTTGCCCAGCACTCCTGCCACCCCCACCCATAGGGACTATGTTGCCCATCACTCCTGCCACCTCCACCCATAGGGGACCTGTTGCCCATCACTACTGCCACCCCCAACCATAGGTCTTATGTTGCCCATCACTAATGCCACCCCCACCCATAGGGCTTATGTTGCCCAGCACTCCTGCCACCCCCACTCATAGGGGACCTGTTGCCTATCACTAGTGCCACCTCCATTCATAGGGGACCTGTTGCCCATCACTCCTGCCACCCCCACCCATAGGGGACCTGTTGCCCATCACTACTGCCACCACCACCCATAGGGACTATGTTGCCCATCACTACTGCCACCCCTACCCATAGGGACTATGTTGCTCAGCACTCCTGCCACCCCCACTCATAGGGGACCAGTTGCCCATCACTCCTGCCACCCCCACCCATAGGGGACCTGTTGCCCATCACTACTGCCACCCCCACCCATAGGGCTTATGTTGCCCATCCCTACTGCCACCGCCACCCATAGGGCTTATGTTGCCCAGCACTCCTGCCACCCCCACTCATAGGGGACATGTTGTCCATCACTACTGCCATCCCCACTCATAGGGGACCTGTTGCCCATCACTACTGCCACCCCCACTCATAGCGCTTATGTTGCCCATCACTCCTGCCACCACCACCCATAGGGACTATGTTGCCCAGCAGTCCTGCCACCCCCACCCATAAGATGGGTGATGCGCCACACATCCATCATACACCAACATTAGGTATGTCAGCAAAATACATCCCCCCTAACATCATGACAACAGTGTGTAGTCTGTGACAAATGCCCACAGCAGTGATTATGACTTCGAACATACAATGTAACTACCATCACATGTGTGACCAAAAACTGAGTGTGGCCTACACAAGGCAAGCATCACAATAGCACTGTGTCAATGTAAAACTAACACCCCCTCACTGTGTAGAACAAACGTTAAGTGTGTGGTTCCAAACTGCAGCAAATGTTGAGCATTGTGGTGATGGGGTCTAAAACCCCCCTCATCACAGTGACCAAAAGGTAAGTGTCATCATGGTCAAAGCTGCAAATGCCAAACAGCATGTATGATTCCTGGTCCCAACACATGAAACACTTTTGTGGCAAAGTAGTGGTTGTGTCCCATACCCACAGAGATGTGGTGAGGCTAACAGTGCTGTGTAAATCTAACATACTCTCAGCCATGTGCAGACAAGCACCACCCATGGGGGCTGACATTGCATACAGTGTACAATGACACAAAAGCTGAAGTGACCATCACAAAGCATACACACATCTCGAAAATAGACACACAAATCAAAACATCCTGTGTAGACTGTAGGTGTCAGGTCACAAACTCCCATTCCATGGCAGCAATGGGACCTAATAACCAGGATGAATGTGCAGAATGATGTGATATGACTCACAGGGACAGCAGGGAAAATCACAAAAACAACATCCAGACAATGGCCCACAACACCAGTACCAATGCACTGGTGCAGATGCACAAACACAAACAGGCAACCTCACACTGCACACCTGACACAACATGTGTGTGTGTGTCTCAGTATCCACAGGCAACTACACAACACATGAGGGGGGCTGAAACACAGTGACACAGATGTGGACACAGTGCCATACAAAAGTAACCCATCCTTGGGTCCCCCTTAGTGGGCAATCAGGCATTGTGAGTTGAGACGGAGCACAACAGACACATGTGACACAAGCTGGAATGAACAGCAACTAACACAGCAAGAGACTGACACACAACAGCACTACCCCCAGGGACCAGACATTGGGGTGACACAAGCATGCATGATACGTCCACTGTGATGACAAAGGTAGATGTCGTACAAACTGTGAAACCCAGACGTGTCCTGTGCCACAAACGTACACCACACCTACACAAACACAAATCACTCAGCATGGCCAATCATCCATGTTCAAACGGGAGCTAGGGGCCCTTCCATGCAAACATTCACACCTGTCCACACTCAACACCACACACCCTGAACTGCACCAATGTGCATCTGTGAAGCCCACATGGACAGGTGACATTGCACATGCACCCCTGACAAACACAGTAATGTTGGGAGGAACTAAGGTGCACAGACTCATCACATAAGGACAGTCTACAACCCTGGTGAATGAAAGACATATTGCACAGTATGCGGTATATGGCCATGACGTCAAAGCTCCCGTAACCTTCGGAATCCCTGCCACAGTCCCAGGACAATGCAGAAGCCAAGGAGAACCACAAGGTACACAAGCTGACACCTGCCAACATTGCAGCCTTGAACCGGACGAGTGGGAGCAGTCACACACACATACACATGTCTCAATCACTGAAAGGTACCACCTAGGGACAACTACATGATATTGCGAACAAAGAAGTGCCTTGACGACCCCTGAATGTGTCCCATCTGTGTCTGACCACATCATCACCACTCAGAACTGAATCCCAATGATGAAACACCAATTAACAGCAGTGTGTCATGCACCCACACATCTGGTAGCCCAGGGCAAAGATGTGGGATGAACACAGTACAACTCAGCAAGCATCAACAACAGGAACATATCAAGGGGACACTGCCTGTGTATGAAAAGGGATGTGGACACACACACACATGCTCACACAACACACACCATGGGCCCAGGCAATGTCACGGAACAACACACTTACTTGAGGGGACTCAACTCCTGTGAAAGCTCAGCTGTGCCAAACATAGTCCCAGCAGGTCTCAGTCGTGTCAGCAGAACACTTGGTCAGTCAGCCAGCAGTTACCACCCAATGAAGGCTCTGGTCACAACAGCCTGGGTACGGGAGTGTCCCTTAAGTCATCTGCACATACTCAATACATATGTCCAGCAAGTTGCACAGAGGACCCAGTTGCTCCTACACCAATGATGCCCACACCTGCAGGTCCAGTGGAGATGCGCCCCCAGTCAGGAAAATAGACATATTGGACAATGGGAAGCACATCATATGTGCATGTGTGCAAGCCACAGATGTGACCATGCAAATGAAATGTTTACAGACATGTTCACAAATTGTTAATCATGACACACCCAGTTAGCAGCAGTATTCAACATTGGAAATCCAGCATTAGAACTGCAAGGTCATGGTAAACATCATCAACATAATGTACAGCTAAATCAAATACACAAGGATAAATACAATTGCTTTATTCAGCCAAATTTCAATGCAAATGTCCTTTCAAAACAAAGGCCAATGGTCAGTCCATATCCAAATGTCAACGATGTGATTTGAGTGACAACTGTCACACGATGCTTGCCTGCACTGTTGAGGACAGGGGACATCCACTCGGAGGGGCATACATGGGGGCAGGCCAGGTACCGCAGGGACAGGATCAGGGCTCAGCAGAAGGAGGCAGTGAAGGGGTGGTAGATGCAGGAGAATCACTGGCAACTGCAGTGGAGGTGTCTGACATAGTGGGTGCAGTCACAACTGTGGGGCACAAGTCAGATGGGGTGGGTGCCGGCACAACTGCAGTGGGCAGGTCAGATGGAGTGGACAGGGTCCCCACTGCAGTGCCCAAGTCAGACGGGGTGGTCGTGAACTCCACTGCAGTGCCCAACTCCATGGGAGCGGAATGGGGTTCAGGTGAGGTCGGCAGGACAGAGGGGGGCCACGGTCCCCACATGAGTGGTAGGGGGGAGGGCCAGAGCATTTTGGGGATGGTGTATCTGTGGGTGGGGGAACCTGGGGCAGGAAGTAGCGGGGGAACCTCTGGAGTGGTGATCTGGGTGATGGAGAACGGAGACTTTGTCATGGAGCTGCGGGGTGGGGGTGGGGTCTTGCTCTTCCGGCTCCGGAGGGACTTGCAGGAGGGGCCTCAGTCTGACTGCACCTGGGGGAGGGTGTCTGGGTGTGAGGGGCACTCCCCTCTGTGTGTGGGGACTTCCTCTTCCCCTTGTAAGCTGGATCTGCTGGGTCGGTGGGGAAGAGGCCAAGGTCACAGAGGAAGAGCTTCTTGGGAGATGGGGTTGCAGGTGAGGCAAGGGAAGGGGTCTTGGAGAGAGAGGTGTCGGAGGACTGCGGAGTGGTTGTGGATGACTGTGTGTGTGTTTGCAAACCATCCCCTGTGAGTGTGGTATCAGTCCCCTGAGGTTGCTTGTATGAACGTCTAGACCTTGGTTTGGGTGTTTGTGTGCTGCCCATGTCTGTGGGTTTGGTTGAATGTGCTGGTGTGTGTGTGCTTGGGACAGGTATGAATCGTGGGTGTGGCAGGGTTAGGAGGGCTGCAGGACTGTTGGAGGAGGGACACTGCTGCCGTCAGGGAGGAGGACACGGACTGATTGGTCCTTTGTAGGGCAGACATGTCCGATGAAATGCCCTCCATGAACGACACCAGTTGTGTCAACAGACTGGTGTGTGCATGGTAGACACTCAGCATTGATGTCAGCTTGATGTCGAAGCAAGTCCATAGACTCCACACTCAGGGCAGCAGGGGACACAGGGGCAGGGGGTGCGGTGCCTGGCACAAAGGAGACATGCCCCCGAACACGTGAGCCTCCACGGACCTCTGGGATGGGAGCCGATGGGAGGGTGGTGATGTGGTGGTGGTGGTGGTGGTGGCGGTGGCGGGGACAGCCTCACTAGCTGGGGTTTGATGGCTGCTGACACCCGCCTCCACAAGGGAGTCATCCTCCGAGCTGCTGTGGCCCTCAGCTTGGGTGGATGGTGCTGAGGACTCCTCAGTGTGGCTCCACTCACCCTCCGTGCCACTGGGTCCCTTCAACTCCTTGCCTTCTGTCCCAGTCAGGCTCTGTGGCTCCTCCTGGTCCATGGAGCTGTCCCCTCCTGTGGCCGTGGATGTATCTGGATAGAATTAGGAAAAAAAGAACATCAGTCACCTGCACTGACCGCAAACACCATAGTGAGTACAGCACATCACAGGGCAAGCCCTGGCATCATCAGCTGAGCACTGCTCAAAGTGCTCACACTGTTTAGAATAAGCCAATTTTCAGTCTCACCATCAACCATGGCACCCATATCCCTCCTGGACTTGCACCCATATGTCTGTTGCATGTTGGATTCTAATACCCCAATGTGCAGACATGCACCACCTACACATTTGTGGGACATGCAAGTAAACATGTAGGAGTATGTCACTATACACACATCACATCTCTTGCCACTGTCTCAGTACAGGTGTCAGGATGAAGGGATGGCCAGAGTCTCATTTCACATGCTTGTGATGCATACCAGCAACACACACTATGATGTTCTCATGTCCTGATAGTTAATGCCACAATGGGGTGCATGGAGCACATTTGACCCCAATGCAGGATCACTCATAGCAAGTTAAATGCCATGGCACTGGCATGCCTGGAAAGTCAGTCATCACTGTCTCCTGTCACAGGGGCAGGGCATCCAGACAACAACAGTATGCACTGTGTCACAATCATAGGTCAACGGTAACGCAAACTGCAGCTGACAAGTGCACTTGTCCATCCCCTGCAAACAACAAATCTCGGACCCAGATGACCCCACATCATACAAAACAGACATATGAGTCTCTGCGAACACAACTCCCTGTACATGAGCACATCACAGTCTGCTGTGCATGAAACGCAGCTGCCAGAAGTTCACAATTGCATACACCATTGTGCACTGTCAAGTGATCACACACCTATATGTCACACAGGTCTTGTCTCTTATAGTCACATCTCAGATGTCCTGCTGACCCTCAAACTCATGAACACCCCAGTTGTCCAGAAAAGGAAGCCACACCACAATGACACAGAGGCAGACACCTGAAGGCACATGTCACTAAGCACAACCTATAAGTTGATACACAGGAGTGGGATCTAAATGCCCTTGAGAAGGCATGACTGCCCAGGTCTACGGGAAACAGTGTATAGCCCTGGACAGTAGTCAGGTGGCTAAGCAAGTGTGACACACTTGATATACATACTCCTGAGGCCCACAATTTGGAGTCCCCTACTGCATGGGTGTGTTTGAAATACCCCAGGTACATGTGGCGAGTCAGACCAGCAATTGGAACACATATCAAGGGCACACACAGATCACATGTCAGATCTCAGGCATTGTGTAAACAATTGACCCACCCATGAAACACACAACAGAGTCACAGTAACAGATGCTGTCCGGAACCTGAAGCATAGCTGACTGCAGGGACACAGTGCCCTAGTGACACAAGCCACAGACTGTAGGGTCCACACCTGTGGATCAGATGAGGAGGGTGCATCACACAATTGAGGGACATGAGTTCTGGACTACAAGACCTACGTAATGTGGAAGTGTGATCAGGCAAATAGCATGTCAGACATAGTACACAGATTAGGCATGGACTTACGCCCTCCTTGCTGTTGTCTGGCCTTCAGCTGCCCAGGAAGACCACCACCAGAATCCTGAGCATGTGGGGGGTCAGGGTCCGGTGTCCACCCCTCCTGCGAGGAGGAGACAGCTTCAGCTGGACCCTTGCGATCCTCCAGGTCCAGCCCCAAAGGTCCTGCCACCTCTTCTGGCAGTTGCAGATCCGGCGCTTGTAGACCCCCACTGATCGAACTGCCCGGGCTATGGTCAGCCATATCTCCTGCTTCTGGTGGGAATCAACCTGTGAGGATGACAAAGTTAAAAGTCCATTAACACACATGCTCCATATTTGTGCTGCACACAGTTGGATATACATGTCGTCATCACAAAGGAAAATTAGTTACACAGGTAGTGCACCCATGGAAATGGACAAATGCCCTGCATGTCTGACATGTTAACATTGCCTGGGAAGTTTAAGCTTGCACAAATGCACTCTAGCTGCAGAACACCTGTTTATTACATGTACCTACACACTTTGGGGGATGAAAGTACTCAGTGAGTACGCTTGCCACTGGTGTACACACTGCTAGTACTGCTAGTCAGACAACATGCACAATTAGGAAGGCAGTGGACTGCACACTCACCTGCTCCCCTGGTTTCCCATACAGCTTGCTGTACTGTGGAAGGAGCCCGTCCAGCAGGGCCTGGTTCTCCTCCTCAGTGAAGGCTGGGGCCCTCTCCAGAGTACGTGCCATAGCAGTAGCCAGAGGATGCAGAGACAGCAGCAATGGTAGCAGAGATGTGGTCCAGTAACATGTAGTGCAGGCAAGTGAGCTCCCTGGGGGCCAGCGAGCCTTATATCTGTGCTGCAGAGGCAGAATCTGTGCCATGTGTCCCAAGTGATAGGTCCAACACTGTTGCATTCTATGAATCTGGCCAATCCTTGGAATTGTACGACTCGAACACGTCTTACGCATCGTTCAAATCTTCACCTTCATAAAACCCTAGTAATTGCAACATTGTTGTAGACATCCAACTGAATTTCCAGCGCACAACTCGTACATAGGTACTGTGACACAGCCCAATGATTGGCCATTGCACTACATGGAACTTATGTAGACATGTGGACTTGAGATGTGAGGTGATGTGCATGTGGGTGACATATGTGTCCATACCCAACAGCACACACCTCAGTACATTGTGTATTGTCATGATGTATCATGTGATATTTTGCTTGGTCATAGCCACATGGGTGGATGAATCGACAATCTTCCTTTGTTCATCTCTGTACTGCAGGGCACCAGCTGTCCATAGACTATTCCCAGACCTTGAAACCATGCAGGAACGCGACTGCATCCGACGGTACCGCTTCACCAGGCCACTGATTGAGGAGTTGGCGGAGCACTTGGTGCCACATCTGCTACCTGGCCGGACATACCCTACAGCACTGACCCCAGAGGTGAAGGTGATGTCAGTCCTGCACTTCTTTGCTACTGGTACCTTCCAGTACACTGTGGCTACTGCTGGTGGTATGTCGCAAACTATGTTCAGTTGTGTGCTACGCAATTTCTTGGAGGGGATGTTGCATTTCCTTGACCTGTACATCAAGTTTCCTAGCCCAGGTCAACTCACTGAAATAAAGGATGCTTTTTATACACTGGGGAGGATGTCGAACGTCATTGGATCTATTGATGGTACACATGTGGCCCTGGTACCACCACGGGCACATGAGCAGGCATACCGGAACAGGAAACATTTCCACTCCATCAATGCTCTGGTGGTTTCTCTTGCAGACATGTGTATCACACATGTGTGTGCACATTTCCCCGGTTCTGCGCACGATGCCTACATCATGAGGAGTAATCGCATTGCAACGCTGATGTCACAGATGCCAGAACAGCGTGCCTGGCTTGTCGGTGTGTACTGACTGTTTACCATTGTGTGTGTTTGGCAATGTTGTATTCCACCCTCTTTCAAAACTCAGCTAGTTGTTCAATTGTTTGTATGTAGGTGACTCCGGATACCCCAACATACTGTGGTTACTGACACCCCTTAGGAACCCTGTGACACCAGCCGAGACGCGATAATTGAGGCACATGGTTGGACCAGGAGGGTGATTGAGCAGACATTTGGTCTCCTGAAAAGCCGCTTCCGCTGTCTGGACAAGACCGGAGGGGCCCTCCCATATGACCCTGCAAAGGTGTGCAAAATTATCCTTGTATGCTGCATGCTACACATGGCAGTGCGGAAGAAGTTACCTCTCATCCAGGATGACGATGACCTACCTCCGCCACCTGTGGAGGATCCATGCCTGTGCCACGATGCCAGTGATGATGATGATGAGGGTGACGTTCGCACTCAGCTCACCAACAACTTCTTCACCTGAATGTGAGTTTACAGGGTTGTTATGTCAATGTATTGAGTTAGCCAGAAATGTGTTGGGGCTGCTCTGTTGCTGTTTGAGTGTGTCTGTTTGCCACTTGACTGGATGCGTGCAGTGATGTGTCCGTTCAGGTGGTCTGTATTCCACAATAGTGTCGAACTGCTTACTTGTGTAGGTTTATTTTGACATGTTTTGTGCATATGTATTGCATTTCTCTCCTGTTCTGCTGTGCTTTTGACTGTGTCTTGTGTCTGTCCTTCCCAGGGTAGTTTGCCTGTTGTTTGGTCAACACTGACCCCCAACACCCAGAATCCAACACCAGTGTGGAAGTTGTCAATTCCCATCAAGTGATGTACCACACACCACTGGACTTCAATTTTCCGACACTTTGTGACCGTCTGTCCACTGTAACGTAGAATTACCTTGCAACTATTGTGGAATAAACATGTTGCTGATGTGTAATGAACCTGTGCTACGCTTTGTTATGTGCGTTGTCTGTCTTCCCACATCTGACTGACATTTGCTTACCTCACCTGTGGGGTTGTTACCACTGACTGTGGATAGGTGTGGTGTCTGTGCATTCCAATGTATTTCAGGTCAACATCATTGTGTGGGATGAGTTACATGGACATGGTGAGTATGTGTTGTGGTGCCATAGTGGTGTGTCTCCCTCACATGTGTCACATCACCATAACTCACATAACGGTGATCACATTGTTGTAGTATTTGGCATGCACTGTGTTGTTTAGCAGATCAACATCTCCATGACACATGACAAGTTGCAATCACAACAGAGGTAAGCATAGTGTACTGGTGAGTTTATTTACAAACATGTGTGAGGATAGTGCACATGGTGGGTGCTGTACATTGGGTTTTGAATCCAAAGTTCACAGTAGAGTTGGAAGTGTTGGTAGCTGAAATGTCCAGAGTAAAGTCCACAGTCATCTGCTACATTGGACCAACATGAACCCTCTATGTCATGTAGGCGAGTTGTGTTAGATACGACAAGGTGAACGGTTTGCGCACAAAGAACATTGTCCAGAACAGGTTTAGAGGCCCTGGGGATGTGCATGGACCTCTGCATCTCACTTATCCTTCTTCGGACGAACCCTCTTCTTCTACGGGCAGCCTGCTCCTGTTGAATGTCCTTGAGGATCCCCACTACCTGGCCGAATCCTCCGGTGCTATCCTGGTACACATCTTTGATGCGTGCCAGTTGGGGGTCATCATGCAGTCCACACCCCTCTGCAAGTCGAGCCCTCTGCCTACCACCCCTCCCAGCACCCCTATCCACACGGGCAGGACCTGCGGTGGCACGCATAGGTGACACTGGGCCCCCTTGGGTGTTGTTGCTGGGGGTGTTGTCCGTAGCTTCCTGGGGGTCTTGTGTCCCTGTGCTGTCGGTATTCTGTGGCCTTGGTCTGTCAGTGTTGGCGGGGGTGCCCTGTCTGTTGCCAGATGCTGGAGGCGTGGGTACAGGGAGTGCAGACGTTGGTACTGCTGGTGCTGCATGATGACTCACACCAGAGGTGTCAGGTTGTTCGTCGTCATCCGAAGAGGACAGAGACGGATCCACACCAGAGAGCTGAGGGTTCACCAGAGTCTGGGACAGGGACTCCTCTTCATTTGCTGCTGTGTCCCCAGCACCACCTGTGTTTGGAAGAGACACACAATGTAAGTTATGTTTCTACAGGCATCAATGGTTCACATACATGACATTTTCTACTGTACGTCAGGATGCCTGCCTGTACACTGCTTTGTCCAAAGTTATCACGGATAGAGATTGATATTGTTGTGGCACATTGCCCAGCCAAAATGAAACATTTCAATGTGCATGTCGAAGTGTGTGCATGCCCAGCTCATGTATAGATTTGGCTGTACATGGCCATTACTACTCAAGGGCCATCACGTTGCTGACACAGGTGTGTCATCCATGTACACATTTGACCTTTAACAAGGACATACGTGCAATTCCACTGAGGATATGTTGTAAGATTGGGGCATGTGTGGTAGCAGATTTCGCTAGTCTTTGTGTGTCACATTGGTGTATTGGTACAACATGGTCATAGTCCGGTATGCCTGTGATCTCTTGGGAGAAAGTGCTTTTTTACAGTGTTCCTAGTTCCCATCTCATTTCATACAAGTGACGATGTCACCATCGTTAATGAGTCTGGTGCTGAGTTTTGTACGTGCATATGTGATTTGCCTAGTCAATGTTCTCCATGGTGACATGGATTGGGCAAGAAAGCACTCTGGCTTTTCAATGCACATGACAGTGAGAGCTGGTGGTATGTGTGTTGCGGTTTGACTGCTGTGAGTAGCATGTCTCCTCCAAAGCAGTCCAGGTTAGACCTTGTGTCTACAGTGTCTATGTCAGTGAGTGGTGTGTTGTGTGAAGGATGCATATGTTGTGGGACGATGTAGGAGTAGAATGCAGCTCACAACAGCACCAAGTGTGAATGAGACCATGCTATGGTGTCGGTTATATTGGTGTGTCCATTCCATTCACTGTCAGATGTCCCCTGTCAATGATGTATATATGAGTTCCTGTGTGTTTTGCGCAATGTACTATATATGGATCTTCACACTTGTCATCTGCAAGACACACCTCCACAGCCAGGCCAGGGGGCACCCCTGGACACTGCATCCTCAGACAGTGAGTTTGAACATATGGTTGCAATGGCTGTGTGTGCGACCATGTTTGGGTTGGCCAGTGCATATGTGTGATTTTCAGCCACATCATTTATCAGGTCCTTGTGTCAGACATCTCGCCCAGGCATTATCTTTGTGAGTGACTGGTACCACGTGTGCAATGTGTTTTAGCATAGAAGGTGTGTGTATGGCCAGCATCGGTGTTATTTGTTTTCAAGTCAGGACCTCCTTCGCCCCCAGGCCAGTTATCCCATCATGAAGCGTGCCACCATTGCAGTGGGTGCAGGTTAACTTTCAGGATGTCAGTCAGTGCAGTCCTGGTGTTTGTTGTTGCCCAGTTCCCAGCATGGCCTTGTGCTCCCCACAACAGAGCCCAGTGTCAGACATCTTGTCAGTCCATTCCCACTCCCTGTGAGGCGAACATGGTTCAGTGCGAGCTTGCTGGGCCATGTGGGTGGGTGGGGAATGTCTGAGACTGCAACTCCCATCATGCTTTTGGCTACACCCTCCTTCCCAGCATGCCCATACTTCCTTCCTTTTGACTCTGCTTCCCTGTGAGGGGGTATGACAGCAATGGCAGGATGGCTGACTGTGCAGTCCTGGTGTTTGTTGGTGCCCAGTCCCCAGCATGGCCTTGTGCTCCCCACAACAGAGCCCAGTGTCAGACATCTTGTTAGTCCATTCTCACTCCCTGTGAGACTAACATGGTTCAGTGTGAGCTTGCTGGGCCATGTGGGTGTGTGGGGAATGTCTGTGACTGCAACTCCCATCATGCTTTTGGCTACACTCCCCTTCCCAGCATGCCCATACTTCCTTCCTTTTGACTCTGCTTCCCTGTGAGGGGGTGTGACAGCAATGGCAAGATGGCTGACTGTGCAGTCCTGGTGTTTGTTGTTGCCTAGTTCCCAGCATGGCCTTGTGCTCCCCACAAAAGAGCCCAGTGTCAGACATCTTGTCAGTCCATTCCCACTCCCTGTGAGGCAAACATGGTTCAGTGTGAGCTTGCTGGGCCATGTGGGTGGGTGGGGAATGTCTGTGACTGCAACTCCCATCATGCTTTTGGCTACACCCCCTTCCCAGCATGCCCATACTTCATTCCTTTTGACTCTGCTTCCTTGTGAGGGAGTGTGACAGCAATGGCAAGATGGCTGACTGTGAAGTCCTGGTGTTTGTTTGGCTACAAGTCCAAAGAGAGCCCCTGTGCTTCACACAGCATCACCCAGTGCGGTGTATCTTTGGGTGATATTTCACTACAGTGTGAGTCAATGCATTTTACCCGGTGAGTTGTGTGGAGTTTGTGTTGAGGGGTGTGTGTGTCTCCACATGCTGGTAAGTATGGTCAGAGCTGTCAGTCCTCCTTCCCACCCGGCCAGACATCCCACCATGAAACGCACTTCCAGTGGAGGGCTTGCAAGTTGTCTTTCAGAATGTCAGTCAGTGGTGAACTGCTTCTGATTTGCGCACAACCCCTACCAGGGCCTTGTGCTCCCCACAGCAGGACCCAGTGTCAGCCATCTTGTCAGTCATTTTCCACTCCCTGTGATGTGAGCATGGTTCAGAGAGGTCTTGATGGGCCAATTGGGAGGGAGAGCATTATCTGTGGCTACAAACCCCATCATGCTTTTGGATACACTCACTTCACCTGCATACCCACTATTCCTTCCTGTCAGTCAGCTGCACTGTGAGGCAGTGTGTTTGTGGTGGCAAACTATCTGACAGTGTTTATTTAGCTTTGTGCCACTGCCTTGCTCTATTTGGTGGTAGGTTTGCACATGTCATGACGGTGTTTAGCCAAAATATCGAGTTTTAAATTTCGACCTACAATAATATCGTGTTTTTAATATCGTAGGTACAGAATATCGAAGTCAAGAATATCGATGGACAGAATATCGATCCCAAGGTAAGTAATATCGAAGTTAATAATATTGAAGTACTTAATATCGATGTAAGTAATATCGTAAGTAAAAATTTCGATGTCAATAATATCGATGTTTATTTAGTGTAATGTCATTTAATATGTATTTTATTTGTATGTTAAAGATTATTGTAATGTATTTTAATACATTTAAAAATAAATGTTTAGAGATTTATAATTATTTTACATTTAATTTAGCGTTTTAGTATCAGAGCGGGTTGTGGGTTTATAGGGGAATAGGGTGGGAAGTAATTTAATTATAATTAATGAATTAATATGTATTGTTTAATTGGTATTTATGATTAATTAATTGGTAATTAATTAATAATTGGTAATTAATTGATTAATTAATTGTTAATTAATTATTAATTGTAAAGTTATTTTATTAATTGGTTAATTATATACATTATAATTACTTTATTATTAATATTTATTTATTGTTATTGTTAATTAATTAATTGTTAATTAGTAATTAATTGGTGATTTAAGTTTATTAAGTGATTAATTGATAATTAAATTAATTATGTGAATTTTTATGTGTAGTGGGTTGTGGGTTTATAGGGGAATAGGGTGGGAAGTAATGTAATTATAATTAATGAATTAATATGTATTGTTTAATTGGTATTTATGATTAATTAATTGGTAATCAATTAATAATTGGTAATTAATTTGATTAATAGATTAAATAATTTTTAATTAATTATTAATTGTAAAAAAAAAATATTATTTGGTTAATTATATAAATTATAATTAGTTTATTAATAATATTTATTTATTGTTATAGTTAATTAATTAATTGTTAATTAGTAATTAATTGGTGATTTAATTTTATTAAGTGATTAATTGATAATTAAAATTAATTATGTGAATTTTTATGTGTAGTGGGTTGTGGGTTTATAGGGGAATAGGGTTGGATGTAATTAAAATAAAATAAATAATGATATATTTTATTTATTTGTAATTATTATTAATTAATTGTTATTAGTTAGTTAAATATAGTAAATATAAATAATTGATTATTGTATTTTATTTGTTGTTATTGCTAATTAATGTATTGTTAATTAATAATTAATAGGTGAATATTTGTAATTTCGTAGTTAATATGTATTAATTAGTGAATTAATAACTATATTAATTATAAAGAATGTATTATTAATTGTAAATAAGAGATAAATTGATATTTAAATCTATTGTGTATTTTGTATGTGTAGTGTGTTGTGTGTTAAAGGGGGAATAGTGTGGGATGTAATTTAAATTTATTTATTTAAATATTTATTTTACATAATTGGTATTTAATAATAATAATTTTTTTAAAACATTGTTAACATGCAATTTTTTTATAACAAATTATTGAATTGGTTATAATGTTCATAGAATCACTATGCTATCTAGTGCTTTCCCAACTGTTTTACTATCTGGAGTGGGAATAGTAATTTTTACCCCTACGCTATCCAGCGCTTTCCCTACTGTTGCACTCTCTGGAGTTGGAATAGTAATTTTTACCCCTACGCTATCCAGCGCTTTCCCTACTGTTGCACTCTTTGGAGTTGGAATAGTAATTTTTACCCCTACGCTATCCAACCTTTTCTCTACTGTTGCACTGTCTGGAGTGGGAATAGTGAATTTTACCCTTACGCTATCCAACACTTTCCCTACTATTGCACTCTCTGGAGTTGGAATAGTAATTTTTACCCTTACGCTATCCAACACTTTCCCTACTATTGCATTCTCTGGAGTGGGAATAGTAAATTTTACCCTTACGCTATCCAACACTTTCCCTACTATTGCACTCTCTGGAGTTGGAATAGTAATTTTTACCCCTACGCTATCCAACGTTTTCCCTACTGTTGCACTCTTTGGAGTTGGAATCGTTATTTTTACCACTACGCTATCCAACGTTTTCTATACTGTTGCACTCTCTGGAGTGGGAATAGTAAATTTTACCCTTACGCTATCCAACACTTTCCCTACTATTGCACTCTCTGGAGTGGGAATAGTAGATTTTACCCTTACGCTATCCAACACTTTCCCTACTATTGCACTCTCTGGAGTTGGAATAGTAATTTTTACCCCTACGCTATCCAACGTTTTCCCTACTGTTGCACTCTTTGGAGTTGGAATAGTTATTTGTACCCCTACGCTATCCAACGTTTTCCCTACTGTTGCTCTGTGTGGAGTGGGAATAGTAATTTTTACCCTTACGCTATCCAACACTTTCCCTACTATTGCACTCTCTGGAGTGGGAATAGTAATTTTTACCATTACGCTATCCAACACTTTCCCTACTATTGCACTCTCTGGAGTTGGAATAGTAATTTTTACCCTTACGCTATCCAACACTTTCCCTACTATTGCATTCTCTGGAGTGGGAATAGTAAATTTTACCCTTACGCTATCCAACACTTTCCCTACTATTGCACTCTCTGGAGTTGGAATAGTAATTTTTACCCCTACGCTATCCAACGTTTTCCCTACTGTTGCACTCTTTGGAGTTGGAATCGTTATTTTTACCACTACGCTATCCAACGTTTTCTATACTGTTGCACTCTCTGGAGTGGGAATAGTAAATTTTACCCTTACGCTATCCAACACTTTCCCTACTATTGCACTCTCTGGAGTGGGAATAGTAGATTTTACCCTTACGCTATCCAACGTTTTCCCTACTGTTGCACTCTTTGGAGTTGGAATAGTTATTTGTACCCCTACGCTATCCAACGTTTTCCCTACTGTTGCTCTGTGTGGAGTGGGAATAGTAATTTTTACCCTTACGCTATCCAACACTTTCCCTACTATTGCACTCTCTGGAGTGGGAATAGTAATTTTTACCATTACGCTATCCAACACTTTCCCTACTATTGCACTCTCTGGAGTTGGAATAGTAATTTTTACCCCTACGCTATCCAACGCTTTCCCTACTGTTGCACTCTTTGGAGTTGGAATAGTAATTTTTACCCCTACGCTATCCAATGTTTTCCCTACTGTTGCACTCTCGGGAGTTGGAATAGTTATTTTTACCCCTACGCTATCCAACATTTTCCTTACTGTTGTTTTTGTTGAAGTTGGACTAGTAGTTTTATTGTGTCTGATATTAAATATGGTTTGTAATATTTTAGCTATTGTAATATATAATTAATAATAAAAAATTATTCAAATTAAAATTATTGATTATTATTTGCTATATGTAATTATTTAATATTTATTAATGTTATTGTTTTATGTGTATAGATGTATTGGTAATTTAAATAAATATTTAATAATTTATATGTTACAGAAATTATTATTAAAAGTAATTATTAAGTAAATGTATATATTATATATTATATATATATGTTTCATTAAAGTTTCATTTAATTATATATATTTATTATACATTTTACATATTATACAATATATTTAATTATGTTTCTTTGATTTATAAGTATTATTTGGTTTATTTTACATATATTTTTAAACTAAAAAAAAACCGATATTTTTGAATTACGATATTTTTGACATCGATATTAAATTATCGATATTTTTGTACTTACCATGTTGTAGATAGGATGTCGATATTCTTGACCACGATATTTTTGTTGCGATATTTTTGTAGGTCGAATTTTTGTCTTTCGAAATTATGTCATACAATCGTCATGACACATTCACAAGTCACTATGAGATGGCAGGTATTGTGTTTGTCTGACTAGCATACACATCTTGGGATGATTATCTATTGGTTACTGTGGCTTTGCTAACAGTGCATGGTTTCACTGTCCACTTGCCACACAATATTGAGTATGTTGGTTGTGTACTCACCAGGCTCTGGTATGTCTGCTAGACCATGGACGCTCTCTGGTGGTAGGTTGTCCCGCACCTTCTCCTCCCAGGACCTGAAGTTTTCACTATTATCAAAACCTGCCCAGAATTTTATGGGTAAAATGAAATCTGCACATCGTGTTGCTGGCTCTTCCTTACCATTTTTATCTTTGGCAGATCACAATCCTTATTCTGCACTTTCGGCGAAGATGGAAGGCTCTGAATGCAATATAACGCTCTCCCAGATGGGAACGTCAGCAGCGTCATCCAATATTCCACTTTCCACCAACAAACTTACTCCAAAATTGACCACTTCTTCTACACTATCTGCTTGTAAATGTGTTAAAAAAGATCCTCCTTCACCCGCTACGTCTCCTTCACCAAATGCTATGGATGTGCTTTTTGAAGAAATACGTGCTCTTCGACCCTACATGGAGGAAACGAATAAACAACTTCAAGCCTTAGATGACAAGTGGTCTACTATGGAAATTAGGGTTCTGCAGATTGAGCAGCAAGTAGACTCTGTTCAGGTTGTGGTGAACCAAGTCCCTTCAATGAAGTCTGAAATTTCATTACCCAAAAAACAATTGGAAAATCTTGAGAATCACAATAGATGTAATAACTTGCGCATATATGGTTTGGCGGAAGGCTTAGAAGGCTCAGATGCCATTTCATTCTTTAAATTATTCCTTCCACAAGTTCTTGATATTTCCGGCTCCCGTGTATTGAACATTCAAAGAGCACATTGTTTGGGTCGCAATGCAACTATGGCGACCTCTTCAGTTAAACCCAGAGGAATCATCATATACTTCTTGGAGTATACAGATTTATTGAAGATATTGCAAACAGCCAAACTCAAGGGACATATCTCATGGCAAGGCTCTAATCTCTTATTTGCTCAAGATTACACCAAAGAAACAGCAGATCAAAGAAATACATTTCTGGATATGAGACCAGCACTTCATACTCTCAATGCCAGATTTGGTCTTTTCTATCCTTGTCTTTTCAAAGCCACATATAAAAATAGAACTACGAATTACGAAGATCCTGCTTTGGTATAACATTTCTCAGATCAGTGCAGAGAAAACGATATGGATGTGTCCAGACTTGCAAATGTTTAATTTTGTGTTGTCAATGGTTTAATATATTCTGTATCCCACACATTGTTGTTTGTTTCTCGTTTAGTTCTAGGTTTTTCTGACTTCCCTATGTGATACTCACCTTTCATGTTTTTTCTCCTCTCTCAGGTGCGGATTGTTTCATACATGATTTCTGTTACTCCGGTCTGCTTTGGATGATGTCCTCCCTCCTCGGTCCGCACCGAGTTGCCTGGTTAGTTATGCCATCTTCCTTATGTGGCTTCACCACCCTCATCTTGTTCATGTTTTTTGTAGTCTATTATTATGCTTTTCAAATTCATGGTTTATGTTTCTTTCTTGTTGTACTTGTTTTGTTTCAACCTTTTTTGTTCTTTTTCAGATACTCTTTCCCCTTCACTAATGATGTTTCCTTTTTCTTGCTCTCCCTTTATTCTCTCCCCTTTATTTCTACTTCTATTCTTCTTTGTTATCTTTTCCCTTTTCATAACTACTAATTTCTTTTTCTATGCTTCTCAATTTTGCTGGTACAGTTCTGCAAATGTTTTGTTAAATATTACTACTTGCATAGTGCTATCAATCTTTAACTGTTATACTTATTGTTATAATATGTTTATATCATCTCAACTACTATAAATGTCTCTAAAAGTTGTTTCATGGAATGTTAAGGTTCTCTTATTAAACATCAAAGGGTATTAACTCATTTATCTAATTTAAAGTGTAATATAGCCTTATTACAAGAAACCCATGTTTTAGATAAGGAAATTCCTAAACTTAAAAGACAATGGGTTGGTCATGCTTTTGCCTCTCCAGGTACGGGAAATTGTAACGGTGTAGTCATTTTATGCGATAAACGTCTTGACTTACAGATTCTCATGCAGGATGCTGATGATGTGGGTAGAAGGGTTTCTGTCTCATTGTTACTTAACAATATCCCCATGACTTTTTTGAATATTTATACACTTACTGCCCCAGACGTTACCTTTTGGCCTGCAATACTATCTAAATTATTCTCATTTCAAGATGAATACTTATTAGTCGGTGGGGATTGTAATTTAGTTATGGACCCTATTATTGACAGTAATTTTAAGTCTAGATTAGGCCTGGGCACAGTTCACGGAGTTTTGCTATGCGGAAATACGGGAAGTTACAAAAAAACGTTGCGAGGTTCCACGAGTGGCAGAGTGCAGTGCGAACTGCAATTTGTGCTGGTTTTCCTGCAGCTCGGGTAGAAATTCTACCCGAGCAGCAGCTCGCGCTCGCAAACTTACCGTTCGCGATCGCGAACTTACCATTCGCGATCGTGAGCAGGGAAAAAACTCTGCTGTACATCGCGAAGCGGAGTTTTCTGCACTCCGCGAACACCGCAGAGTGCGTAGTGCAGAAAACTCCTCAAACTCCACGAATGGAGCGAAGTTCACCGCCCAGGCTTAGTCTAGATTAATTTCCTTTCCCATGCACTCTCAATTTACATCCACTATTCAAGAACGGTCACTAGTGGATGCTTGGCGATTATGCAGCCCTACAACTCTAGAATACACTTTCTTTTCCCCTGTACACTCTTCCCAATCTTGTATGGACTATCTGTTTATTTCAAAAACGCTCACCCAACATAATATTCATTCTGATATTGGTTCCATAATAATTTCCGATCATGCCCTTGTTACTTTAGACTTGGAACTTTTTCCACCTACTCAGGGTACAAAAAGATGGAGATTCAATAACACTTTCCTTTTAGACTCCAACTTTACCCAGCAGTTTGAAATTTTCGCCACCACATTCTTTCTTGAAAATGAAACTCCATCTATGTCTCCACAGATCATCTGTGACACCTTTAAAGCAGCCTCTAGGGATTTTATTATTTCTTTTGTATCTCATTGATTGCTTAATCTACAATCACTTACGACATGCGTTAAACAATTAGAGCACTCCTTTTTTCACACAAATTCTAAATCCCGTTTAGATGAACTTGCCAGATCCAAATTCGAATTCAAAATATCTACAGAAAATACTAATTCATTTTTACTTAAGTCTTCAGCCAAATATTATGGAGGTAAAATAAGGCGGGGAAACTTTTAGTTAATTATCTTAAAGTTAAAAAAGAACGCACCAAGATCAGCTCCATTCTTACTACTACAAATCACATGGTTTTTAAAAATGAAGATAATCTGTTGTAATTTCTTTATATTCCTGAATCCTCTGTACTTCAGGAAGATATACTTCAATCCTTATCATCTACTAACCCACCCTCTTGCCCTAATCGAGATTTTTTGGTATTAGATGAGGATATTCTAGATCTAGATATTCTTAATGCTATTCGTACTATTAAACGTGGTAAAGCCCCAGGACCTGATGGTTTCTGGATTAAATTTTACTCTTATTTCTCTTGAATTCTAATTCTTAAATTATATCAATAATTTCACTTCTTTATTTCTTCTGGAAAATCCAGTGGCTCTTTTCAAGAGGCTTTGACATGCCTTCTTCCCAAAGATGGTAAAGTCCATACTTTGTATAAAAATGACAAACCCATTTCTTAAATTAACTTAGACTACAAGATTTTTGCAAAAATGTTAGCTCTTCATTTAGAATCTTTTTTACCTCTACTGATTGGGCGAGAGCAATGTGGGTTTATTAAAAGTAGACATCTTTCGGATAACACTAGACTCTTCTTTAATGTCCTTACCAAGGCCAAATCATTTAAAGACCCTTTACCAGCCATCTCTTTAGATGCTGAAAAAGTTTTCGATAGGGTTGGATGGTCATTTATTTTCTCTACTTTATCCTGGTTTGGTTTTGGTCATAAATTTATAAATGATATCTCCTTACTATACTCTTGTCCCGTTTCCTCCATCTTAAGTTATGGTCTTATCTCACCATCTTTTTTTATATCATGGGGTAAGACAAGGATGTCCTCTTTCTCCCCTTCTCTTTATACTTGCTCTAGAACCCTTCCTGATTAAATCAGTTTGAAATCTCAAATTACAAGCTTTAAATATGGCACCAACCATTTAAAATCTGTTTATGCTGATGATATTTTTCTCTTTTTATCACAACCACAGACTTCTTTAACATCTTTTTTTATCTGAAATACATGTATTTGCATCTGTGTCTGGTTACAAATTAAATGTTGACAAATGTGAGATCCTCCCACTGTACAAATTATGTTTTTCCGTAGATCATATTTCTTCTGGTTTTTGTTGGAACTCAGATAAAATCAAATATCTAAGCTTGTAGTTTAAATCTTCTATTAACCCCTTCAGCGCGGCGCGGATTTCCGCACCACGCTGAAGGTTCCGTGCGCGGGCGGGGCCATGACGGAACGGTTCCGTCATGCGCACAGCGCAACCGACGTGCATGACGGAACCGTTCCGTCATGCGCGTCGAAGGGGTTAAAGATTCCATGTTAGTAAATTTTAAGAGAATTACAGACACTCTTGAGAACTACCACATCCAGATGGAATCCCATGTTTTTGTCATGGTGGGACTGTCTTGATACAATAAAAATGATGCTTGTGCCTATAATACTTTTTTTTTAATGTTTCTAATATCCCTTTAAATATCACTAATTCTCATTTTAAGATAATTTATTCTATACTTTCAAAAAGTTTGTGGAATAATAAAAAGCCTTGTATGTCTTTACATAAGCTCAAACGACTTAAACATTTGGAGGTGTTAATATGCCGGATTTTCATGCCTACCACACCGCATTTTCTCTTAAACAAATAAGACGATTCATTATTACCGTTATGGAAAATCTTTTCTTCAACCTTTCTCCTTCTAAGAATATTTAGCTTTTAGGCATCGACCTTTGTCACTGTCTCTTCCTATTTTTAATAACACTTGCAAAATCCTCCAACCTCTACTTATAAATCATCTCTCTCCTAAAGATCAATTTTTACAATCTTCAGTATGGTACAATAAACATCTTAAAATTATTAATAAAATTATTTTTGGGAAAGATTGGTATATTGTTATATGTATTTTTATATAGCGCAAAATCACCTTCAGGTCTCTAAGCGCTCATAGAGAAAGTGACCAAAGTCACTAATGGCAGCTGGAAACACAAGCAGCAAACCAGAAATTACACTGTGGCTAGCGCCTCTCTAAATAGGAGCGTTTTAAGTTGTTTCCTAAAAGTGAGAAGAACCGGTTCCCTGCGGAGGTACTCAGGTAGGTTATTCCAAATTTGTGGAAGCAGGACAGAGAATGCTCCACCCCCTTTGGATTTAGTGATATATCAGGGGAGAGCTAAACGGCAGGCCTCAGATGATCGCAGTGTCCGGCCAGACGTTCTTTTATATTCACTGGTACTTGGCCATAAATTGCCTTGTGGGCAATACGTACGCCTTTGAATTGAGCTCTCTGTTTGATCGGGAGCCAGTGCAATTTGTTTAGCAGAGGGGTAGCGTGGGTCTTTCTTGGAAGTCTGAGAATGAGCCTGGCCGCATCATTCTGCACCACCTGCAGTCTCTTGATAAGTTTCTGGGGAAGGCCGATGTAAAGGGCATACCTAGAGATGACAGTGGTGGAGACAATTGTCTGTAATGGGGATGTTGACAGAAGAGGGGCAAGTTTCCGTAGCTGCCTCAGCAGTCCTATACAGGTTCCTACCACCGCGGTGACCTGGCTGGACATGGATAGCTCGGAGTCGATTTTTATACCCAGGCTTTCTACAGCCGGGACTGGTACAGGGACAACACCCAGTTCCGGTGGCCAAAAAAGGTCAAACAAGGGCTATTAATTGTTGGAATTACGAGCACTTCGGTCTTATCAGGGTATATTTTCAGCGAATTGGCTGTCATCTAGTTCACTGTAAATCTGAGCAACTTTTTGGCCGACTCCTGGGCCTGACAGGAGTTGCTGATCCAGATGAGGAGTTGGGTATCATCAGCGTAATTGAAGACACGGCAATCCATGTGAGCAAGGGTCTCCACTAAGGGTTGCAAGTAAATATTTAAAAGGAGTGGGGATAGTGCAGAACCCTGGGGTACACCGCAGGCAAGAGTGCCCTTATCCAATGTATGCTCACCCAGCTGAACCCTCTGAGTCCGGTCAGATAAAAATGATTTTAGCCATTGATGCGCTAGCCTGCTGATGCCCAGGTCGGAGAGACGAGTCAGCAGCTTTTTATGGCTCACCATATCGAATGCCACTGATAGATCTAATAAAATCAGGGCACTCAGCTGTTTGTTGTCAGCCATAACTCTGAGCTCGTCAAGAACAGACAGCATCACTAGCTCAGTACTATGGTGGGCTCTGAAGCCCGCCTGTCTAGCTTGGAATAGCTGGCGGTCCTCCAAGTAGTTCGAGAGTGTCTTTAGTACATGTTGTTCTAACACTTTTGAGAGGAAGGGGAGTTGAGAGATGGGTCTATAATTCTTGAGAGTAGAGGCATTCGCACCAGGCTTCTTCAGCAGGGGGGTGACCCTGCCTTCTTGTAGTTTGGTCGGTAGGTAGACAGTTTCCAGGGAATTGTTTAGTAGCGCAAGAATCTGTTTTTCCAGCCCTGGAAGGGCCATTTGAAAAATCCTCCGAGGGCAGGGGTCTGCCCGGGAGCCTGATTTGGTGTGATTCATTAGTAAAGATAACGAGGCTGAATCAATTTTAGTGAAGTTTGTGAGTTGGTTACCAGAGGAGGGCGGGGGCTGGGTCTGGAAGGAGGAACCGAGGTTAGTCGGGGTATTAGCAATTTCTGAAATTATATCTCTGACTTTCTGAAGAAAGAATGCCTGGAAGACATTACAGTCGAGGGATGCGACTGTGGATTTTGAGGTGAGAAGAGCTTTGTAGGCATTCAATCCCGCTGAGTCATAGCTTTTGCGCCACCGCCTCTCAGCTTGGCGGAGGTTTTTTTTTCCCTCAGTGGTTCATTAAACAATGGGGCCCACTTTCCTTTATCTCTGACTTTCTCCTTCCGTTCTGGAGCTACTATGTCTATGGCTTTGCATAAATTAGCCAACAAGGCTTCACTCTCCTGGTCAATATTCACTATCTTAGTCCTTGGGGGCGGGAGTGAGCGCAGAGTAGGTACTAGATGATCTGCCTCGATTTTTCTCCAGTTTCTCACCTTTCTCCACACCGGTGGAGATTGCAGCAGCTGACTGTCACTCGGTACCCAACATCTAAGTAGCGAATGATCGGACCAAGCACAGGGGCTAATATCTTTTATGGCTGCCCAAGGCTGTGATGTCCAAATGAGGTCAAGGGTATGGCCCTTTTCATGGGTGGGGCTGTTGACCAGTTGGTGGAGGTCCATTGAGAGCATAGTGGTCTCAAATTGGCAAGCCAATGGCTCTGTGCTTTGTCCCAGTGATAGTTAAAATCGCAGACTACCAGGAGACGTTTATATCTAGAGCATAGATCAGTAATAAGCTCCAGGAAGAGTTCATTAAAGCTGGGGGTGGTCCGCGGGGGCTGATAAAGATGCAGGATGGTTTAAAGGAGATTTTAACCCCTAAAATTTCTGCATTATCACAATTTTCTGCCGTTATTTTAGTAACCATTAAGCTTTTTTTTTAAAGAAAATGGCCACCCCCCCACACCTCCCCCCCTAGTGTCCCCAGATCTATTTTGCCAGAGGGCATCAAAGTCCACTGGAAGGGCTGCAATGATGTCTGGGGCTGACAAATCCCCTAACCAAGCTTCCGTGAGGGCCAGAATATCTATATCACCATCTTTCAATAATGAGAAGACCTTAAGGTAGTGCCTCTGCAGGGAACGTGTGTTAAGAACCGCTACCTTCAGACCTGGTGCTACGGTAAAAGGAGTATTTTCCTGGGCAAGTGTGCGTGGAGACCTAGGTATAACCTCAGCCCTATTTCTCCTCAATAGGTCTTCTGCCTGCAGCTTGGCTATAGAGTTGACATATAGGACGTGGCCATTTGTGGCAAGGGTCCACAAATCTGTTGCCGAGTAGATCAGTGGAGGGCCAGGGGTTCTGGCTCCTGGACCCGGCCAGGCGCGGACAGGTGCAGACGGGCTTGCCTTTGGCTTGCGGGCGCCCACTGTGCACGTGCGCTGCCCGCTTGCTCCAGCGTGGCAGAGAATAGGTCAGCTCCTCCCCCCACCAATCAGCCCTGCTGTGCAGCAGCTGAGTGTCCCGGAGCACTAGACCGCTTAGCAGCAGCAGAAGTGCTGTTAGGGTAAAAGGAAGTGAGGGTGTGTAGGTGCCGGTGAAGTTTGCAATTTTAAAAGGACAATTTAAAAAGAAAAGCGTTCCACAAGAGCAGCGCGGCTGTCAGCACAAAGCGCTATCTGAGAGCAACACAGCAGGAGTTCACAATGCAAATAAGTATTTTTTTAAAGTGTTAAAAGTCTAGAACAGCATAATTAGGTTACCGCGCCTCTGGCAAATAACCATAAGGAGGTTAGTGCGTCTTTCTCTGCCTACCCGCTTGCTCCAGCGTGGCAGATAATAGGTCAGCTTCTCCCCCCCACCAATCAGCCCTGCTGTGCAGCAGCCGAGTGTCCAGTAGCACTAGACTGCTTAGCAGCAGCGGAAGTGCCGTTAGGGTAAAAGGAAGTGAGGCCTCCATTGGGTTCATCAACTTTATCAAGATAATACATGTATAACTTTTTCTGTTACTCAAACACATATTTCTGTACCTGCCTCTTATGCATCTAAATGCGCGTCCTTAATTTCACTGATCCAGTCAGCTTACAATCGTTTGGCGCTCATATCTATTTCTTCATCTTCTCCTCCTACTTTTCTTTCAGTCTTGTCTCTCTCTCTCCATCCTCATCCCAAATATAAAAACATTTAACCTCTTTTCCAGTCACTCAAAATAAAATGGAGGTGGAACTTTCCTGGGACTCTGACCTTCAAATTTCCCTTTCTATTCCTACCTGGAATAGGGTTTGGATTAAAATTAGGAAATCTTCTAGAGCTGCCAATACTACTCCGACTTTATTTTATGTTTATAACAGACTTTTACTTACCCCTGTTTCATTACATAAAATGACCCTACAATTTCAACTTCTTGTTGGTCTTGTAATACGACCCCAGTTGTTTGTATGCCCTCATATTCATAATTTCTGGAAACAGGTCTGGAGACAAATCAATAACATTTTTCATACACAAATCCCCTTTTCTTTTGTTAATATATTTCTAGGTAGTGTATCTGATGAATGGGTTTCATACTCAAACAAGTTTCATATTATAGATTTACTCCTTACAGATGCTTTCCAACAGATTACCAGGGCATGGAAAGATGCTACCATTATTTCTTATCGAGCTTGGTGGTATGGGGTTTGTTATAATCACAGACTAGATAGAGCATATGTCCATCCCATTTCCCTTGCGATGAAAATAAATTTCCTGTGGTCACCCATTACTCATTTTCTAGATTTATCTGCAAATGCAACGCAAGTTCATAATCCCCGAGTCGAAGAAGTACCTAAACCCCCATGATTTAATTTTATTTGTTTATGACTGTATTCATATCAATGCTATTTATTTGTCAGTTTTATCTTCATTTCTTTATGCTATTGGTTAAAACTTAATTAATATATAAGTGGTTATGTTAAAGATAGATTTAAAGGAATGCTTTTTACTCCCCTCCCTCCTTTTTCCCTCCCCTTCCTTCCCCGCAGTACTTTAACTGATTATATAATTACCTTTATTTTGTATTTCTGTATTTCATTGAGATGTTTTATATTATATCAACAACATTTCCTATTCAACTAAAAAAAACATAAAGAGTGGAAATAATAAATCTAAAATCTTTAATGTCCAACATATTTACCTAAATGGTTTACACTGCAATTGGAATAGTAAATGTAGCCACTTTGTGCCCATCTCCTTCCTCAGAATGATTTGGATTGGAGTGGGAACAGTAATTTTAACCCCTCCCTTTAGTGGTTAGTGTCCAAAACTTTCTCCACATTGGTGTAGCTTGCAGTGGAAATAATAAATCTAACTACTTTAGTGCCCAACACTTTACTCAAAATGGTTTAAACTGGATTGGGAATATTAAATCTAACCCCTCATTAGTGTCCACCACCTTCTCCAAAATGATTTAGATTGGAGTGGGAATAGTAAATTAGTAGCAAAATAGTAAATAGTAGATTAGTGTTCAACACATTCTAAACAATGGTTTAGATTGGAGTGGGGATAATAAATCTTAGCCAGTTAGTGTTCAACTCCTTCTCAAAAAAGGTTTACATTGGAGTGGAAATAGTACATGTTACATTTTTAGTGTTACACACCTTCCCCTAAATGGTGTGTAGTTTCTACTTTTGTGTAGTGTGTACTTTTTTCTACGACAATAAACAATCCATGTCAAGGTTTTGTTGTATGTAATGTAGATTTATAGCTTTTATTTTTCCTATATATTTTTATAAAGAAAAAAAAACATTATTTTTACATGTTTTAGTAGTACAACATATATGTACTTTTTGTACTTTAGTCTAGTGTCACCCCTAGTGTATGTTTTAACACAGTTTTAACATGTATATATTTTTTAAATGTTTACAGAAATGGTGCATAATTTTCGTAACATATATTTAACAGTAGTATTTTCTATTTTTTAATTTTTATGATACATCGTTCGTTATATATTAATTAGTACTCTTTAATATAATGGGGCCTATTACGATGTTGGTCGGACGAGCATTTGACCGAGACTGTAGCAGGATGGAATCCACCCGACTTAAGGCCCGATTCCGATGTCGTTCGGAAGGCCTCCGATTCGGATTTGGCTTCACCGGGTCCGATTCTTAGCCCTTGTTTACGAACGAATCATACACAGGTCCCAACGTCCAAGTGCGATGCGAAGTTCGAGTATGTGCAGACCGAATCGTTTCCCAATGTGATCCTGTCCATATGACTTGTTCGTAGATGAGTCGTGCCACGCAATTGAGCCAGTTTCTGAGCGAGCAAGTACGATGCACGATTCGGACAGCCGCATCGACTCCTTCTCAGCGAGACGAAATGGCAACCGGGGCCCTACGAATCTATCACAGGGGGTGCCCATGGGTCCCCCGATCCAAGCATGCACAGTGTAGCGGTTACCAAGGGGTGTCCGCCGCAGGGTGTACGCTTTTCCCCACCCACCCCTTTTTTGCTGCGGGAGCCTGTGTACGCATCTGTACGCAGGCTCCCATAGAGTTCAATGGAAGTCAGAGCAAATCGAGTCCGTATGCTTACGGACGCATCGTACTCTCTCGGACTCCCGGTGCATGTTTCGTCCGGATAGCCCTCAGGATCCGAGCCGTAAGGATAGCTTTCAGACGGGATTGGAATCGGGCCCTAAGTCGGCGTTCCACTCTCCAAATTAAGATGCGACCACCCTATTGGCAGTCTGAAACATCCATTTTTCCATTGCAGCTTGTGTGGAGGCCGGAAAAGTGACGCAGCACAAGCTGCAATAGAAAAACTGATGTTTTCAAGTATCCATGCACCGTGTGCCAGGCACATGCATGGATGTTTGGAGAGGCACCACAGGTGCCCCCCAGGCCTCAATGCAGAGGCCCAGGGCAAGCCAAGTACCCATTTTTCCCACAGCCTTTCTATGGTGGTCAGACCGCCATAGAAAGGAGGTAGGAAACGAGAATCATTTCAAAAGTGGAGCGGTATTCGCAAGCAGGTTTCTCTCCGATTGCCAGTATTGTAATAAGGTGGTCGGACGGAAACCTCTGATGTCAGGCAGAAAGCCTCCTATAAGCTTTCAAATTGTTTTCCGCCGACATCATAATGAGGCCCAAAGATAAAGCTTTGTGGTACTATTTAATGTATACTTTGCATAAACATGTATATTTGTACAGTACATTGTTTAACATTTTTTCAACATTTTAATACATTTATTGCAAATATTTTTAACACTTTTTAGTAACTTTTTGTAACATTTCGATTGATTGCTAGAGAAAGATAGTCTTTTTTTAGTTCTTATTTAGCAGTCATTTCTTTTTTACCACTACCTGTATCTTGTACTCTATTAGTGCTATTGTGAGGTGGATTTTGTTCTTGTTGGTTGCTGTTGCATGTTGCTGTTCAGCTGACAAGGTATGACTTTTTTCTATTTTTTCTTTAGGGTTTTACGGATAGGTGGATCTGGGTCACTATAGTCAGTGTGGGTTATGATGTTCATTTTGTTTGTTATGGCTGTTTACTGGTAGTTTTTGTTACACTGTTATTTCGTGTAATGTGGTAGGCAGAATATAGTTTCGTAGTAGTAGTGTGATGATGTATATATAATAACGTATTGTGCTATATTTGTAGAGATGTAAAGTTGTTTTTTGTATAGGTTTGGAGGTTAGAGTGCATTGTTCTGGAGCTACTTTTATTTTCATTTACTTTAAACCAACATTATTCTTTAATTTCCTTACATTGTTTTGCCTTTCCTCAAGTGTTTGGGTATGACTGTGGATGACTTTTGTGGATTTAATTTGGAAATGTAATTTTTTCTTTTTTTCAGTTACTTTATTTTTCACTGTTTTGTGGACTTAATATTTTGGGAGAGGGAGGTAAAACAACTTCAACTACACAACTCTAAGTACAGTATTTTAATTTTTTTAGGGTTGGGATTTGTTATATTTTTATAAGTATATGCATTTTTTATTATTAGTGCAATTGAAAAGTTTTATTTTGTAGGTGTGTTTTAATTTGTGAGCTGTTTTGTATAATTTGTGGTTTTCCTATGGATACATTTAAGTCTTGATATATGTTTTTTTATCACACTTGGTTTGTAATTTATGAATATTTTTTTCTCTAGACTGATTTATAAACAGAATTATTTGAATAATTATTTTAAAATGTTGACGTTATAGTGGTGTTAGTTTTTGTTGTATTCTACTTGTGAGTTAATTGGTAGTAGTTGGTTTATAAAAGTGATGTATCTATAATTTCTAGCTAGTGTACTCCTTTCTTACTTACAAAGAGTCTGAATTTAAATTGCAGCATTTTGTACATGTTCCTAGTTTTTTTATCAGACTTGTTTTCTAATTTATGAATATTCGTTTCTCTAGACTGATTTATAAACAGAATTATTTGAATATTTATTTTAAAATATTGATGTTATAGTGGTGTTAGTTTTTGTTGTATTCTACTTGTGAGTTAATTGGTAGTAGTTGGTTTATAAAAGTGATTTATCTATCATTTCTAGCTAGTGTACTCCTTTCTTATTTACAAAGAGTCTGACTTTAAATTGTGGCATTTTGTACCTGTTCCTGGTTTGCTTGGTTATTTTAGGTTTGATTTGGTTTACTAAGTGTTCTATCATTATTTGTTTGTAGCTTTGATCTTTTGGGAGGGCATTTATGAATATGTAGAGTGTTGGTTGTGTTCTTCCTAGTGTGGCTTGGAAAGCATTGTACCATTCTTCTAGGACGTTGTTGGTTTTATCTGGTTGAGCCATGGAGCTGGCATAGACATTACACCATGGTATTTGGAATTTGGGTTGGTGTCTGTGTTCAGATTGGTACAGTCTACCAACCCAGGTGTTTTTGAAGTAGTCCATTAGTGGACTTAGGTAACATGGAGATTCTATTAGTTTGTTGTGATGGTAAACTATGTCTGTTGTAGGTATATACGCCAGAGCTGTTAAAGTTTTCATTTTAACCCCTTCCATGCGGCGCCGATTCCCGCCCAGTGCTGACCGTTTCTTGCGCGGGCGTGGTCATGACGGAACGGTTCCGTCATGAGCACAGCTCAACCGACGCTCATGACGGAACCGTTCCGTCAGGGGTTAAAGGCAAACTGACTGTTTGTTGCATATTCTAAACTTAGTACAGCTTTCTGGAGATATCTCCAAATGCTCTGGCTATAGCATCCTTGTATGGCTGTGTGTGGGTATAATTTAAATATTGTTTCTATAATGGCCTGCTCAAAGTCCATTATAATTTTGTGTGGTGAGTAGTTCTGAGTTTTTACTTTGATGTGGTTTAAAAAGTTCATAGTAAGTTGCACTTTATTTGTTAGTCAACAGGGCAAATGAGGGGTATGTTAGTGTTATTATATTTACCATGTATGGTGTATGAGTGTGTGAATGATGGAGTACCATCCATCATCCTCATTTAACATTGGCTTAGTCTTAGGAGGTTATTTTCAGTTGCAAATATGAATATTCTTTTGTTATTATTGTTGTTGGCACTTAGAAGGATTGGTTAATCGTTATGCATAACGGTTAGATCTTTTGAAATCTGTATGTCTTGATATCTTCTAGGGGCAGCATCGGTTTAACCTTAAGTTTTTTTAGTATGTGATATTAAGTGCTTTAAAGTAGGTATAGCTGGTAGCTAACCTGTAATGTGCTCAGGTACTTTAAGGAGTATGTCCCTTAAAAGTTTAGTAGCGGACTTTTGGTAACTGGTGCTTGCCCCTTTTAAATCTTGAAGTACATGCCTTACCTCTATCTCTGTTACTTTTTGTGGGTGACTATGTTCTCTGAAGTCACTTACTATATTGTTTTTGGTTGTGCCACTCCCATTACAAGTATTGAATAATATTTAGCACATTTCCAATTCATGTTCTCAGTACTTTTGCTTTCCTGGCTGACCTGCATCCTGTGTGAAAATTCTTAAATACAAACTAGAAACTGAGCTTTAGAGCAGTGATTATTTGTAAATCTCTGAATCTATGGGTACCCATACTAGCACGTGATTTAAAGGGCATTTTTGAAAATGTCTTCTTTCTTACACACTGGCCTATTTTTTGGAAAGTATAAAAGGGTGGAGTGGGACACAGCTATCGTAAATAACTTGTGGATTGAATTTGGATGGTACTAAGTAATTGGCGATCTTGTTAACCCTTAAGCCACATTAAATTCTTCGTGGTCTTGAGCAAATTGTAAGATATTTTGGAACAGAGCATGCACATGGCGTGCGTCTATTGACGTTTAGGATGGAATTGTCTCTGCCCAAACATTGGGCAGAGACAATTTAATTGTCTTTGTCCTAATGATGACCTGTCAAATTAATAAGGTTGAAACGTCGTTGACGCCTTTCTGGCAAAAATATAAAAGTAGGCATTAAGTGCATTGTGTCTTTGTGATCCCAAAAAACTTGTTGTTGTATATAATATTCATTTTGTGCCATTTTCGTTTACACTATAGTTCGTCCCTTGTTAATTTTATGTGTTTGTGTAACCCTCTGAGCACCATGTGCAATTATGTATATTTAAACTAAAGAAAAACTATGTATTTGTTGACAATTGTTTGAGCGTATTTTGTTCTTTTGTCATTTGATTGTTCAAAATGTTTCTCTTGAAGTCATAAATGTCTATTTTCTCAAATCTAGAAACCTGAACCATTGTAGCTTTTATACTGTTCATTAGCCCCAGGTTTGGGTTACAGGGCTGTCCTTGTTTGCTGCAATCACTATTTTTGGAAGGCACAAATGCAGAGAAGTCCAATTGGTAATAACAAATGTTCTACTATTGTGTATTTTCAAATGTCTCTCAATAAAAAGGGCTCTTCACTTATGTGGGTAGGCTTAGTGCCTGCAAAAGTAAAGGGTCCTAAACTGACCTTTCTTTTACAATGTTAGTAGGTATGTGTTTTGGGCCCTAGCTCAGCCAGCACCAAGGGAAACTGAGTAAACCTCCTAATGTTTTAAAACTAGACACCTCGGGGAGTCCAGAGTGCAGTGACTTGCATGACTCTCATCTGTTGTTTTTTACTCAGAGACCCCTGCAAACCTCAAACCTTGAGTAACAACACATATTTTCTTCACATTTCTGTGAGAAAAACATCTAGAGTCTGCGTGGAGCAACTCATTTTCTGCCAGCCAGTGCTCTCCCATGTCTCCTGTGATTTAAGACACAGTTTACGGTTTGCAGGGCATTGTGGGCAAGACAAGATCATAGGATTCACATGAGGCACACCACCCTGGATTTCCCTGGGTGCCTAGTTTCCAGAAATATCTGGGTTTGGTAGGTTTTCTTGGGTGGCTGCTGAGCCGAGGCACAAAAACCACAGCTACCCCTTTAGTTGATGTCACCACATTGCATTTTGGACTCTTGCCCGTCACAGGTGTTAGGCCCACCCACACAGGTGAAGTACCATTTTTATCTGGAGGCATGTGGAAATGATGGGTGGTAGGAATCAAATTTGTGGATCCACACAGATTCCTGTACGCTAGCTCACAGAAATGTGGACAATGTGTGTGTGTTTAGCAAATGTTTGAGGTTTGCAGTGGCTTCTGGGTAAGAAGACCTTGTGGGGTCCACGCAAGGCACTCCACTCTCGAATCACCTGGTGTCTAGTTTACAAAAATATCTGGGGTTGGTATCTTTACCCTAGAGACAATGTACACTCTGGCCGTGAAAGTCAGAAAAGACAAATATTTAGGCACACCCATCCACTACTCGAGTACACACACATTCTGGTTGGATTTGGCATAACGATGATTGAAAAGTTCAAAATGTAAATTGTACTAACAAATGTTTTTATGAAACGAGAATGCAGAAATCACTGTTAATGAGATAGTTGACATTTCAGAAAGTGGAACCTCTGTGTAATGCGACACCCACCTGTACTCCAGTTGTTCCTTCTCTGACGCTGATAGGTTCCGAATCCCTCCAGAAACTACCAAAGCGACAAGGATTAGAAACTCTTGTCGTTCTGACAGGTCTCGGGGGGAGGGGAAAAAGGGAGTGAGAGATAAGAGAAACAAGATATTTTGTCTGTGTTGCCGGGCGTGTCTTCACCTAGGAATCTCTCTGGAGAAGCTCTTCTGGATTCTCTCTTGTGTGTGGTTAAATGCTTCACCTATAAGAGATAAGCATAGACTCAGACTTGTATTTATCTCTGCTTCTTGTCAATACTATATATTAAATACATAAAGTTCCCTACCACGTTTTACATTTATCACATGTAACAGGTTTTTCTTAGAAGGTTCTCTTTACGCCCTTATGTCTATGGCAAGCTTCTTGAGATACATCTAAATACAATGAGGGACACAATTTGCTGGAATAAACAGTTACATGAATATTTATTGTATTAGGTTAAACTGTGTTTATCAACAAATCATACCTTTGGTTCTCTTGTTTATTTCTTATAAGAAAACTGGAGCTGAAATAAAGTGAGAAGAAACAAACAAAATATACTTTTCTGGATCAAGCTTTTCTATTTCCTTTTGACTTCTGCATGCTAATTATAACTTCTGCATGCTAATTGTTCTAAGCGTCTTATGTATTTCCTAAACTCTGAAAATAACATACAAGTGTTCCTTGAGTCTTTTGCTCTATTTTCCTTTTTGCGATACCAAAGGGGATGATGGACGGAGCGTTTAAGCAAATCAAACACTCACCCCCAGTCAACTGATCTGGGTTTAATCCATCATCATTCTTTAGCTCACTCCACCACCCCACGTCAGACATGGCCATATGCAAATCAGTCTGACCCTGTGCCTCATGGGAACAGTCCAGCCCGAACTGCCAAGCCATGTTCGTGAGGAAAATATTCCTGGAATGCAAGTCTTTCAAAAGAAATCGGTAATAAACTCTTACCGCGTTAATGCAGTGCTCAAAGAGAGCATTTCAAATGTTACCAAGCTTGGCCTTGAACTGTTGGTCTTTTCTTTTCTTGCAGGATGCTGAGGATCAGGAAGGTGAGGATCGGGGGTTGCAGCTCCAGAATGAAGAGGGCGCTGGACCGGAACACACGCAGGGGAATACAGATCTGAAGCACCGGAACAGGAATCTTCGTAATGGGAATCTGGAATCTTCTCTGGAGCGCGACGCTGAAGACAGGTGAGTGTTAAGCTTTCACAGAAAGCGAAGCGTGTGTTGAAGAGCGAGTGCGATTTAAATAGTTTTAGCACTCAGCTTCGAATCTTAATTACACGTGTTCTGTAGGAGACGGTTTGCACGTGTCACGTTGCTGCCCTCATTAGTTGCACGTTTCAAGGGCATGTTTGGCTTGGCAGTTTAGTTATTTACATATTATTAGCATGGAAACGTTCCAGCCTGAGGAAAGGCATGTTTGATTCTGAATATACTAACTCTCAGAAATGAAAGGCAGTGTTTCCTTGGAGTAATATTCTTATTATAGAGCAACTTCAAGGAATAAACCATTATGCATCATACTGTCACTAAAGAACATTTCTCATAATGAACCAGGACACAGGAGTAGTGATAACCATTTGAATACACGATACATTGCACATTCAGCCAGAAACCAAGGAAAATAATTTCTATAATGCTTTAACATTAGGACACAGCTGCAGAGTTTTGTCTCCTTGTTACACTCTGGCTCACAGCTCATGAGCTATAAAGCCACAACAAGTCAACAACCACTTTAAAGACCATTCACATTCCTTTCATGCACCTCTAGCCACAGGCCAAACACATTACAATACTCACATTAACAAATGGGACCTTTCAAGGATTCTTCACTTTCATGTTCCCTCAGGACTGACACACCAATCACACCAACATTTGCGCAGACATCAAGCAACTTACAAACACACCACACTACACTACACTACACACTCCATATACAGTCAGTCACCACTACACAGCATTAGCCTATCGCCACTACACACACACTTACCAGTGAACCCCACCATGCGTCACCAGCCAAATGACAATCCACACACACCAGCAAAACACTAATCAACACACACAATACAAGCCAAACTTCAGCCCACACACACCACCAGCCAATGCCAGGTCCACATACACCGCTGCCAAATGCCTTCTTCCACACACTGCCTGCCAGATGTTAGTCCATACATGTCGCCAGCCAATCGCAGGTCCACACACACTACCAGCCAAGTACCAGCCCACACACACTGCTAGCCAAACGCCAGCCAACACACTGCCAGCTAAACGCCAGCCAACCCACCACCATCCAAACTCCAGTCCACACACATCTCCTGTGAAACGCCACTCAGACATCACCATGAAGCATCACACAACTACAAATACTCCCAGAATTAACAGATTACACAATATGCAGATACAGAAAAAAATAAAACATCCAACTAAAAACAGCACATAATTTTCAGTTGTTTTTGTTTTCCAAATTTAAAATAACTAGGCCTGGGCCAAAATTCCGTTCCGTTCGCGGAAATTGCGATATTTTGGCATTCTCGCGTTCCGCGGAAAGCGCGAAAATGTCAAAATTTCCGCATTCCGCAGCTTAGCGATAATTTTTTTCTTGCTCGCGCTGTAAAACAATACATTCTCGCGCGCGCGCGATCGCCTTACCTGAATCCCTGCGTTCTCCGACAAGTTTTCTTGACCCGGTCGCGTTCTCCACGAGATGTTGGATTTTGGTAGCCATTTTGCGCTGTCTCGCGAGAGTTCGCGGCCGCATTCAAGTCATTTTTCACGCGATCACGTCATTTGTCGCGCGATCACGTCTTTCTTCTCGCGATCATGCACCGCGCGAGTATGAGAAGATTGAGATCTCGAACATGTCATTCTACATCGCAAGCCAGAGAATGAGGACGCGGGCACATGAAATCGAACGCGAACAGGAGAAAGAGACCGCGAACACGTCATATCCAACGCGACAGGGACAAAGAAGAGAACGCGATCATATCGTTTTCGACACGCCGGCGGAAGTAATGTGAAGCTGGAGAACTCAACAACGTAAAATTTACAATTTGGAGAGGAATATCGGCTCTAGCAGCATGAAACCATCTGCAAATACTGATTTTGGATGAAAAGAACTCCTTACATTCACATTTGGCTTTCCTTTTTTGTGCAAGGAGTCATTTTTTTTTTACAAGGTGGAGAGAGGGAGGAAGTGACACAGATTCTCCAACTTCCTGTTCATGTCCAGCAGGCTCCTCCCAGTGCTTTGTCCATCTCCTGCTCATTCTGCCTTTGGATTTGGAGCTGGAAAGATCACTCTTTTTGTCTGCTGCATCATTGCAATTGGATTTCAGGATTTTTGGAATAGGATATTTTACAAGTAAGTGGTTGTTGTGTTTGATTGTGGGCATTGCAGTTGTTGTGTAACTACAATTTATTTTTGATAATTAATTATCATCATTCCTTTTTTTTTTTTAATTTATTTTAATTTTGTGGGTTGTAGTAGTAGGCCCGAGCTAGCCATGGGCATGGCCTCATGGGTGTGTGTGTGCATGATGAAGCAACTGTTCCTTTTGTTTTTTGAATATATTTCATTTTCAATCACATTTAGGGCATGGATGGCATTGGATTGAGTTGGGGAAGTGTGTTTTTTGGGGTGGCCTTGCTGATGTTGTTGGGCCTGGACATGTGGCTGGTGGCCATTTTGAGGCCTAGGCCTGCAAGCTTGCCTGGCCTTGTCTGCCAGCAGGCCTGCTTTCATCCACTGCTACCAGAGCAGGTAGCCACAGCTTTAGTAATCTACTGTTTCTGTGTGCTCTGTTGAATTTAGACATCATTTTGGGCATGGATGGCATTGGATTGAGTTGGGGAAGTGTGTTTTTTGGGGTGGCCTTGCTGATGTTGTTGGGGCTCGCCATGTGGCTGGTGGCCATTTTGAGGCCTAGGCCTGCAAGCTTGCCTGGCCTTGTCTGCCAACAGGCCTGCTTTCATCCACTGCTACCAGAGCAGGTAGCCACAGCTTTAGTAATCTACTGTTTTCTGTGTGCTCTGTTGAATTTAGACATCATTTTGGGCATGGATGGCATTGGATTGAGTTGGGGAAGTGTGTTTTTTGGGGTGGCCTTGCTGATGTTGTTGGGGCTCGCCATGTGGCTGGTGGCCATTTTGAGGCCTAGGCCTGCAAGCTTGCCTGGCCTTGTCTGCCAGCAGGCCTGCTTTCATCCACTGCTACCAGAGCAGGTAGCCACAGCTTTAGTAATCTACTGTTTTCTGTGTGCTCTGTTGAATTTAGACATCATTTAGGGCATGGATGGCATTGGATTGAGTTGGGGAAGTGTGTTTTTTGGGGTGGCCTTGCTGATGTTGTTGGGGCTCGCCATGTGGCTGGTGGCCATTTTGAGGCCTAGGCCTGCAAGCTTGCCTGGCCTTGTCTGCCAACAGGCCTGCTTTCATCCACTGCTACCAGAGCAGGTAGCCACAGCTTTAGTAATCTACTGTTTTCTGTGTGCTCTGTTGAATTTAGACATCATTTAGGGCATGGATGGCATTGGATTGAGTTGGGGAAGTGTGTTTTTTGGGGTGGCCTTGCTGATGTTGGGGCTCGCCATGTGGCTGGTGGCCATTTTGAGGCCTAGGCCTGCAAGCTTGCCTGGCCTTGTCTGCCAGCAGGCCTGCTTTCATCCACTGCTACCAGAGCAGGTAGCCACAGCTTTAGTAATCTACTGTTTTCTGTGTGCTCTGTTGAATTTAGACATCATTTAGGGCATGGATGGCATTGGATTGAGTTGGGGAAGTGTGTTTTTTGGGGTGGCCTTGCTGATGTTGTTGGGGCTCGCCATGTGGCTGATGGCCATTTTGAGGCCTAGGCCTGCAAGCTTGCCTGGCCTTGTCTGCCAGCAGGCCTGCTTTCATCCACTGCTACCAGAGCAGGTAGCCACAGCTTTAGTAATCTACTGTTTTCTGTGTGCTCTGTTGAATTTAGACATCATTTAGGGCATGGATGGCATTGGATTGAGTTGGGGAAGTGTGTTTTTTGGGGTGGCCTTGCTGATGTTGTTGGGGCTCGCCATGTGGCTGGTGGCCATTTTGAGGCCTAGGCCTGCAAGCTTGCCTGGCCTTGTCTGCCAGCAGGCCTGCTTTCATCCACTGCTACCAGAGCAGGTAGCCACAGCTTTAGTAATCTACTGTTTTCTGTGTGCTCTCTTGAATTTAGACATCATTTAGGGCATGGATGGCATTGGATTGAGTTGGGGAAGTGTGTTTTTTGGGGTGGCCTTGCTGATGTTTTTGGGGCTCGCCATGTGGCTGGTGGCCATTTTGAGGCCTAGGCCTGCAAGCTTGCCTGGCCTTGTCTGCCAGCAGGCCTGCTTTCATCCACTGCTACCAGAGCAGGTAGCCACAGCTTTAGTAATCTACTGTTTTCTGTGTGCTCTGTTGAATTTAGACATCATTTAGGGCATGGATGGCATTGGATTGAGTTGGGGAAGTGTGTTTTTTGGGGTGGCCTTGCTGATGTTGTTGGGGCTCGCCATGTGGCTGGTGGCCATTTTGAGGCCTAGGCCTGCAAGCTTGCCTGGCCTTGTCTGCCAGCAGGCCTGCTTTCATCCACTGCTACCAGAGCAGGTAGCCACAGCTTTAGTAATCTACTGTTTTCTGTGTGCTCTCTTGAATTTAGACATCATTTAGGGCATGGATGGCATTGGATTGAGTTGGGGAAGTGTGTTTTTTGGGGTGGCCTTGCTGATGTTTTTGGGGCTCGCCATGTGGCTGGTGGCCATTTTGAGGCCTAGGCCTGCAAGCTTGCCTGGCCTTGTCTGCCAGCAGGCCTGCTTTCATCCACTGCTACCAGAGCAGGTAGCCACAGCTTTATTGATCAAGTGTTTTCTATGTGATCTGTTGAATTTTTAGACATCACCTTCCTGAGAGTGTAGTGTGGCTGTACACAGTACTAGTAGTATAACATAGCTCTAGTTAAAAAAAATTCATAAATGGCTAGACTATCTTTTGTTTGCACTAGTACAGTACTAAGTAACTGAACCACAAAAACAAATGCAACATTTCACTGATGTTCTTCTCCTGTCTTCTTTGCTTTTAGGTGCACAAAAGACAGAGTAGGAGGTGTCATCGGCATCACCTGGCTACCCGTTGTACTGCCAGCCAGACAGAAGTCCTGCTGCGCATCATGCCCACGTGTGACCAGAACTTGTTGTGCATCTGCCTCCTGCCTGACGTCGGAATAAGATGGCCCCAAAGAAAGGTACCAGGTCCAGTACCAAGAAAGTTGCTGGTGAGAAGAAGGAACAGAAAAAGGAAGTGCCATTAACCACGACTGGTGGTGTGCCGGCCAAGGTTTTTTTTGGCACCAAAGCGTTGTCCGGGAACCAAGCTGGGAGCAGCACAGCGGTCCAGCAACCCCACCAACCTAGGCCCAAGGACTTTACTGTCGCAGAGGTAGCCAGTCTACTAACGGGCAGCGATGTTGAAGAAATGTCATTACCGCAAAGTAGTACACAATCAAGTTCAACGCAGGCGCAAACTCAGCAGATCAGTGTGCAGCCGCCGCAACAAGAACAGCAGCAGCAGCCGCCGCAACAAGAACAGCAGCAGCAGCCGCCGCAACAAGAACAGCAGCAGCAGCCGCCGCAACAAGAACAGCAGCAGCAGCCGCCGCAACAAGAACAGCAGCAGCAGCCGCCGCAACAAGAACAGCAGCAGCAGCCGCCGCAACCAGAACAGCAGCAGCAGCCGGTGCAACCAGAACAGCAGCAGCAGCCGGCGCAACCAGAACAGCAGCAGCAGCCGCCGCAACCAGAACAGCAGCAGCAGCCGCCGCAACCAGAACAGCAGCAGCAGCCGTCGCAACCAGAACAGCAGCAGCAGCCGCCGCAACCAGAACAGCAGCAGCCGCCACAACAGCCCACCATAGTAGTTGTTGCTCCTGACGTAGGGGCATTTCAGGAAATCGAGCTTCCTGCAGACAAAGCGGAGCGAAGTCAAACCACTGTTTCAGAACATCTATTGTCTTCCAGACCACCAGCAAGGAAAAGGAGGCTTAGTCCATCATCTTCTTCTTCAAGCCCCGCTTCTGATGATCGTGATGACACTTGGGTCCCACCAGCTCGGTCTGAGAGTGAAGTACGCCACAAGACATTGCTTCTGAAAAGGAAGGTCCCAGAAAAACTTAGAGTTATGGAGGTAGATGTAGAAGAGGGGGGTGATGATGTTGATGAAGACGAGCCAGTCATCACGCACATTACTCCCGCCCCAAAGGGATTGGAGACCGACATTCTAACCCTATCCAGAAAGGCTGCTACTGAGCGGGATGTAGCACGGATCTCACCAACACAGGTTACACCACCACTACCTCCAGCTGCCATATTTTCCAAGGCCCGCCAGGGACCTACATCCAGCTCAACCACCTCAGTAGGAAGTGGTAGTAAAAGTCACAGTGTAGGTGGACAGGGTCACATATTTTCAAGCACCCCCTCAAGTTCATCTGGTGTTGAAAGTGGCACATCCAGCAGTGCCAGAAAGTTCTCCTCCCCAGTTTGGGACTTCTTTTCTGTTAGCGCCAAGGAGGAGAACGTTGCTATATGCGCAATTTGTCGGCAAGGTGTTCGGCGTGGTAAGCTTGGTACAAACTATGGTACCGGAGGACAAGCAAGTCATCTCAGAATACACCACACTATTGTGTGGGAGGATCACCTACTTAAGTTAAAAGAAAGTAGGAAAACTAAACCCTTTGAAGTTGGTCAGGAATCAGGGAGCGATATTATTGTGGTGGCAGGTGAAGAACAGGGAGGCATTTCTAGCCTTGTCTCCAGTAGTGCAGTCACTGCAGTGGTAACGCCCACATCCTCCTCAGTAACATCAGAGTGGCACCGCAGTAAGAGCCATACTCAGAGTGTGGGTGAGACACCAAGGCGACCGGCGAGTACCTCAATGAGACAATCTGTGTCGTTGAGCCTTAGTGGGTTAATGGCACCACTAAGGAAAGTAAGCCAGCCTACCATTGACAGCATGTTTAGGTTGGAGGGGCAGTTCCAACGCAACCACCCAACGGCACGATTGTACAATGCGAAGCTGGCTAAAATGTTAGCGCTGGACCTTCTTCCTTTTTCATTTGTGGAAGGGGTGGGTTTCCTTGAATTTGTGTCTGCCATCTGCCCGAAATGGAAAGTTCCAAGCCGGTCCTATTTCGCAAGAATTGCTGTTCCGGCACTACATCATGATGTGCTGGAATTGGTTGGACAAGCTTTGCAGAAGAGTGCTGTGCACAATATCCACCTGACAACAGACATGTGGACCAGTTGCCAAGCCACAGATTACATGTGTATCACTGCACACTGGATCTCTTTTGTGGGGGTTAAAGATCAACTATCTGCACGAGGTGTTGTTGACACAGCTGCGATTTTTGAAGGTACTCGGAAACATGCAACTGTAGCCATGTTCGCCATGGAGAAATCTCATACGGCTGAAAACATTTTAGAAGAGTTTCGCACCAAGGTTTTGGAATGGCTGCAGCCCAGAGGGCTTGGTATTGGTTTTGTTGCCACAGACAATGGCAGTAATGTACTTAAGGCCATGGAACTTGGTTCCTATTTCAGGGTTCCGTGTTTGGCACACTGCATAAACATTATTTCTGAAAAAAGAACCCATAGTAAGCAATTTACTGTCCATCTGCCGAAGAATATGCACTCATTTCAGCCATTCTTTTAAAGCTCGGAAGCAGCTGAGGATCATCCAACGTGACCGTAGGATGCCAGTCAAGGCACTCATCCAGGAGGTGGCAACACGTTGGAACTCAACGTATTACATGCTTGATCGTCTGTACGAACAGCACAGGTCACTCAATGATTATGTCTGGTACAGAAGCAGTGATGCTAGTGTTAAAGGCATGACCCTTCAGAGGGAGCAATTCACCCTAATTCAATGCCTCACTGAGATGCTGTCTCCTTTTGAGGTCTTCACACGTGAAGTCAGCAAGGAGGACTGTACAATGGGCCAAGCTATCCCATTGTTGCAAATGCTAGAGCATGAGCTGAATAATGTGTCTGAATCCTACAAAGGTGTAGAGGACAGAAGGCAAGCCCATGACTTGGTGGAGAGCTTATCCAGGCGCTTATCAGAAAATGTAAGGATACAAAATAAAATTTTGTCACAAGAACATTACATTTGTGCCACAATTCTGGATCCACGTGCAAAATTAGGACTATTCTGTTCTTTTTCCGACACTGATGTTGCCCGCTACAAAAGTTGTATAGCTGAAGCAGCCATCAAGTTTGAAAACGAAGGGCTGCTAATTAAAAGCCCGCCACATCAACCCACAACAAGTACTGATACTGAAGCAGGCCATGCAGAATCAAGTGCAACTTCGTCGGCTGAGGGCAGTGCGGTTGGCTCACAATCGCAACACTCACCATCACCATCGACTACAAAAACAATAACTGGATCATTCGGCCGAGTACAATCATTATCAGATTGGTATGTAAAGATGGGCCTTAAGCACAGTGCTGATGCACAGAAAAAACAGCACAAAAGCTTACCAGCAGCAACCCTGAACATTGAGCGGATGGTCCAGGCCTATCTGGACGACCCAACAGAGGTGTACGTTGATCAAAACCCAGTGCAGTATTGGCATAGGAAAAGGTCTGAATGGCCACAGCTCAGCAGGCTGGCGATAAGCTATCTGGCTTGCCCTGTCGCAAGTGTCTCTTCCGAACGTGTTTTCAGTGCTGCAGGTTCCATTGTAACCTTGAGAAGGACCAGTCTATCTCCCAAAAACGTGGAGAGGTTAACAATGATCAAAATGAATCAGCACTTCATACCACCGAATTACACAATGCATGAATCAACAGAGGAAGATGAGGACAGCGGCTCAGGTGACGGAAGTATTGTGTCAGATGATTACCTACTACTGGAAGATCCCCCAGAGTTTGAGGACGAGCTATACTTCCCTGACAATTAGGCTCGCACTTACTGTCTTCCTCCCTTTTTTCCCCCTTTGTTTGTGTCTGTTGTTCCGGTTATAAACTTGTGAATCGCAACCAATGCATTATCACCGTCTTCTAATCTTCTAATTTAAGATACAAGTTTCAGGTGTCTGCCATTTGACACTACAGTCCTCAGAATCCAGCTCCTCCGCTCGATCATACTGCATCTCCTGGTCAATTCCATTTCCCTCATGAATGATTGGATGATGGTAACAACAAATTCAAACTTTCCTCGTCCTTCCAAAACAAGTGGACCATGAATCTGATGACTTCTATAGCTATCCTCCTTCAGAGCCGAGAGAGACTGGCCATTAACTGAAAATAAGATGCAACAGGTAATGATTGATGCCATGCATTGTCCGCAGAAAAGCAGACTGAGTGATGTAGATTTTGTTGTGTGTGTTGCGCATGAATGAATTGATGTAATTGTGCACTGCCACTAATCAACATTCTACAGAACACACTAATTTTCCTCTTCTGGCAAACAAGAAATGTGTACTTCTCCTGCATCTTGGTGATACATTGCTTTTAATTCAATACAGGAAGGGGACTCACTCAATCTGCGCAATGCAAATGACTGTGACTTAACAGCACCGTCCATCATGATGATGGCGAAAGAGACGGCCTGCAGCGTTAACGAGATGAGATGCAACAGGTAATGATTGATGCCATGCATTGGCCGCAGAATAGCAGACTGAATGATGTAGATTTTGTGGTGTGTTGCGCATGAATTGATGTAATTGTGCACTGCCACTAATCAACTTTCTACAGAACACACTAGTAATTACTAATTTTCCTCTTCTGGCAAACAAGAAATGTGTACTTCTCCTGCATCTTGGTGATACATTGCTTTTAATTCAATACAGGAAGGGGACTCACTCAATCTGCGCAATGCAAATGACTGTGACTTAACAGCACCGTCCATCATGATGATGGCGAAAGAGACGGCCTGCAGCGTTAACGAGATGAGATGCAACAGGTAATGATTGATGCCATGCATTGGCCGCAGAATAGCAGACTGAATGATGTAGATTTTGTGGTGTGTTGCGCATGAATTGATGTAATTGTGCACTGCCACTAATCAACTTTCTACAGAACACACTAGTAATTACTAATTTTCCTCTTCTGGCAAACAAGAAATGTGTACTTCTCCTGCATCTTGGTGATACATTGCTTTTAATTCAATACAGGAAGGGGACTCACTCAATCGGCGCAATGCAAATGACTGTGACTTAACAGCACCGTCCGTCATGATGATGGCGAAAGAGACGGCCCGTTAACTTAAGATTAACCCCGGGCGTAGCACTACGCTTCGCCCACGTAGTGTACGTAGCGCTGCCTGCTTCGCACTTTCCGAAGTAGGCGAAGCAGGGCAGCGCTACGCACACGCCGAGGGCGAAGCGTAGCTGCTCGCCACCCGCCACCCACCTCCCGCCCGCCCTTCTTTTAAATATATGAGCAATGAAAAATAAAGTAAAGTAAGTCGACTTACCCGTAAGCGCGGCGTCTCCGGGGCTCCCTCTTTCAGTTTCTAATTTCTTCTGGCAAATGCGCATGCGCGGACACCCGCGCATGCGCATTTCTCGCGAGAAATGCGCATGCGCGGGCGTCCGCGCATGCGCATTTGCCAGAAGAAATTAGAAACTGAAAGAGGGAGCCCCGGAGACGCCGCGCTTACGGGTAAGTCGACTTACTTTTACTTTATTTTTCATTGCTTATAATATTTAAAAGAATGGCGGGTGGGAGGTGGGTGGCACGTAGTGGGGCTACGCGAAGCGCGTAGTGTGCGTAGATTTGGGCACACTACGTGCTGCTTCACGTAGCCCCACTACGCCCACTACGCCCACCCTTACTTAAGATGAGAAGTAACAGGTAATAAATGATGATAATTAATGGCATGCATTGGACACCTGACTCTGAGCTATTGGTCTTTGTGTTTGCGTTGTTTGTTGTGCACAAAGTGATGTCAAAGTGTACTAGTGTTAATCTATCTTTCTGTACACAATAAAGAATGACTCAAGTCAGTAATATTTATATTTCTACTCTTGTTGTGTTATAAAAATTACACTTGTACTGCAGGCCGATCTTCAGTCAGTAGAAGTATCAGAGCTGATGATGAAGTCAGGAGGATGTTTCATGAGTGGCATAAAACGGAAAAGCCTAAAGGTAAACACGTGAACCACAACCACAGCACACCCAAATGTCTGTGTAGAAGTTGAATAGAGTGTAGCGGTGGGATGACTGCAGTGCATTGATTTTACTAACTTTAACTGTAAAATGCTATGTCTGGAATGGATAATGTGCTTTGCGTTTGTCCAACTCTTTGAGAGAAAAAAAAAAAGGACTCTAAAGTGTTAACGTAGGATGTGCTAATGGTAAGCACTGTGGGCCTGATCTCTCCTGTTACTGTTGAAGGTCTATGCTGGAAACAGACTACAGTAGAGATGATGCATATGCATACATGCCACCTCGGAAAGTGTTCTTGTTGCACTACACCATCACTTGTGCATTTGTTTTCACTTTCTTTCTGAATATCCCCTTTGGTTTTCAATCTAAAATTACAGGCCGGGCCTTGTCCAAAACTTTGTAAAACATTACAATGCATATTAATTACCTTACCAATCAATCACCTTTTTGTTCCAGCCGGGCAGTGGCGAGTGGTGAGGCGACACACCCAAGATTGATGGACGAGAGGAGCAAGAGGAATGCCGAGATGCAAAAAACCAGTCCACATTTTTGACCAGGATAAGACAGTAACAGTATCCACTTTTCACTTCTTTTAAATAATTTGATTAATATCTTGTATACATTCTTTACAACAGTGTGTTCTTGGAGTTGTTATTATCAATCATCATTACGTTTGCTCTGTGTTTACGATTCTTCACTACCAATATTTAAAATTTCTATTTGCTATCTGTTAAAGTATTAAGGCCGGAACAGAACAAGAAATAGAAGTGTATGTAATCCGGGTCTCATCATGCATGCATTTCCTTTTTTATACCTTAACATATGGAATGGATATGGTATGGTAGTCTTCAATGATTGTCGTTTGTTTGTCTATGTATGCATACTGTTTTTCTATGTCAAACCTTTCCCAAAATCCCCCTTCCCATCCAATCAACGGACCCTAACCCTCTTCCCCCGGGCTGTGTGACTTATTGTCGAGGTGTAACTAAATTAAATGTACACCAATACTTAATCACACACTTGCTGGGGCGGATGTGGTGAAAGCAACACTACTTCAATTTCAATGCAGAGCGATGATCTTCTTCTGCTTGCCCACCCATGAGTAGGATATTTCACAGGTTATTTTATTTAACAAAGGAACATATACCTCAGCATGAATTGCCGGCATTGATTGGATTTGTTTGTTGTCATTCCTCATATACAGCACTAACTGTTAGACTGTAGGCATAGCCAAGTCGACAAAACTATAGTTTGTAACTCTGTCTAGTAGGCTATCCTCATAATAACCAGCATTCAGTTTTTTTGTCAAATATTTGAGCATATAATTGTTGCTCGGTAAATTCTGTGATGTACTTCATTCAACTACTCCTCTAACAGTCTCTCAAAGGCGATTGACTATCTCCTTTTCTTTTTTTGGAAATGCTGCCACCCTGCCAGTGTATACTACTACTACTATACTACCACCACCACCCCAATCATGGCATGTATGAAAAAGGAAACCATCTTCACCATGCAGCCAGTGCTGTGCCACAGTTGGACATAAACATCAAGCACCGGTAAGAGAGAAGTTTGGGGGAGGCAGAATCAATAATGGACATGTTGTCAATGATGTCAGTTTCAAACACCACTCCAAAGAATGCATAGTAGGACCAGTCAATGAGTGAGGTGTGTCGCATCTGTTTGTGTCTTATACAGTCAGCTAATTATTGAAATCAAACACACGCTATGGGCGGCCATGCACCAGCAAAGAAACAGTGTGATGTAAAACAGTTACCCCACCTACAAAACATTAACAACATTGCATGTAACATAGAAAAATATATTTAATTGACCCTAACAAATAAACTAAACCCACAAAAGCTAACCCACCCACCTCCCTAACCCCAACGACTGTCCATAGAAATAGAGAACGCCCAAACGAGTGAAGAACGAACAGGAATTAAAAAAGGGGCAGTGACAGGGACTAACTGGTGGGGCGGGACTGGAGGAGGACACGAATCTGGTCCTCTAAATGGGCGACGCGGCGTCTAAGGCCGCGGCAGTTGCAGCCACAGTGGGGGGGGGGCACCGGAGATGGCACGGTGGCGGCGGGCAGCCGCCAGACGGTGGCGCCGTACCGCTGGAGGGCGGTGGCTGGGGCCCGGGGCACTGGAGGAGGCTTGAATTGCTGCTGCACTCTCCTCCTCCTCCTCGGCTAGGACCACCAGCCGCCGGTATTCCTGCTGGATTGCCTCCAGCTTCCGGCGCCGTGCCTTGGCGGCCAACTCCTTCCGGTTGATTTTCGGAGTAGCTGTGTATCAAAAAGAAAAAAACAAGACAATTGTAAAATATAGTCTTAATAAAACAGTAGGACAAGGTAATTATTTATACACATAGTGGCATGGTAGAGTAGCACTATAAAATAAAGCACAGTAGTACATAACATTTTAAATGTCGCCCGTCCTTCTTCCTTCCACCTGTCTTACACTTTTTAGTTGAACAGTGCACCAGGTGCTCTTCTCCATAAAACTTTCAAAGCGGAGTTGAAATCAGATAGATGAGGCCATTGGTTACTCAATACTCTGGCTCCTAGTCCTATACCAATTAAAGGGAATTCTAGTCTTCTAGTTCACTCTTCAAACGTCCCCAAGAACTCATACTTACTTACGACATCGGATAGCGGGCGGACTTTGTCCGTCCGCCATCCGACTGCTAAAAAGGGTGGGGGTCCCGTGGGGACAATTAATTAGGATGATGCGCCCGGCACAGTGGCGGGCGCACCCTGTTATTTTAAATTTAAATTCTGGTTGGCTTTGCTGAAAGCAATGCTAAAATGTTGTGCTGCTTTCACAACATGACGGGCCTCGCACGGAGCCTGTCACGTTTTGCTTTGAAAGTCGGGGGGGTACCATAGCATCGGTAGGTACCCTCCATGGGGGCCCCCAAGCATACTCTGCAATGTGTGCATGCCTTTCCGTGGCGGACGGTAATGCCGCCACGCAAAGGCATTCCAAAATGCAGATTATATGGCTGCCGGTGTGGTGAGAGAGACACCACCGCCATATTGAACCCTTTTCCGCCTAGACATGTCTGAATATTTTCTACAGGGATGGCGGGAGGTTTGCCCCTGCTGTGACGGCAATGAATTCCAGCCAGCCCGGCGGGGGCAATACGCCCACCATCCTAATGGGGCCCTAATTCACAACTTTACAGTATACATATACATACAGTACACCTTTGCAGTGAGTGTGCTGTCAAGTTCAACAATAGTTAAAGATTATGAATCTAACTTACCACCGCCTGCCACTGGTGCTGCCACTCCCCCTCCGTTGCTATCTGCAACTGCCGCATCCTCGCCCTCTGCGTCGCCTTCGCTGGCCCCAGCAATGGTGGTCGGTAGTGCGCCTAGAAAACATTACACATTTATTAGGCAACATATACACCTCCCCCCTATTGATCAGTAGCAAGGTTGAAAAATGAGTTAATACTAACATAAATCACTAGTACAAATCAGGTAGTAGTAGAGTAGACACTAAGTTATATGATCATTGTAGCATTTGCTTGATTAGCCCTAGCCATGCACATGTGACGTTACCTTTACCTTGCAGCTTCTTAAGACACCTTTGAGCCCACATGACCTGCCTCACACTGCTACTGTCTAGTCTACGCGCTGCGTACAGGCGGTCAACAAACATTAACAAGCCACTTTTTTAGGAAGAACTGGTGTACTACTGTTACTGTTAGTCCATATTGCTTATCCATAGATGCTACACTTTTTGGCACGGCTGAGAAATGCTTGCAAGTTGCAATATACTAACGCACACCATTTCCTTTTTTCGCATTACAGATGCAAGATTCGCTTCTACGAACCAGAGCTTCTGAACGATGCACCAACTACCAGTACTAGGTTCTTCTGAGGTGAGGGGTCCCTTCACTCACATCTTCATTTATAAATGTATATAAACTAAATTGCTATGGGATGGTGGTGCTGCCTTCCACCACTTCAGTTATCATGATTTAATTCCCAACTGTATAAGTGTAACAATGTATATTGTTTTAATGTTATTGATTTGCCGGTTGGTGCTGCTAAGAAAACAGTGTACAGACCTTCTCAAATTGAAATAAAAATTTTAAACTTACATAGACTTTGTGGTATTTGGTGTGGAGTGGACTAACTTACACGATTGAGCAAATTAAAGTAAGGGTGTGCATGTGAATTGCTTCCACGACAGAGGTTGGGTGTGTTAATGTTCTGGGTTGTCTACTTGTTGGTTATCTTGGGGGGAGGGTTCCGAGACCTAATAGGTATGACAAGACAGTACTATAGTCAAGCAGTGGAATTGTGGTGGGTGCGGAATTTCTGATTGAGGTGTGCAAGGAAGGTCCAACCTACCATCACCAACATCCTATTTTCTGGTGCAAATGTATGTGCAAGATCCCTACAACAGTTGTATGTCCTATAGGGTATCATATCAAAATATTAAGAAATCTGGTAGGGCTGTTGCTGTGAATTTTCAAAGCCTAAACATCAACAAGAGTAAAAAGTAGTACAAGACAACGACCCAACGGATTGTACGAGCTACTGGTGAATATGAGTTTTATATTACAACCTTTCACAAAGAGTGGCACTGGGCAAGACTAGCTACTACAGTACAGACAGACAGACTGATAGTATGTAGTAGTACTCAGTCATCATAGCGGAGGCAGGGATAAGCTTTTTGAAACCGTACAGATCGAAGGATAATTGGTGGTAAAAAAATAGCATTTGGAAACACACTATAGTTCGGGAGAAATGGGGCAGTAAAAGTTATGGAATAAGAAATATTATTAAAAACAAGAAGACTTCCTGGGGCCAGCAGAGGAGCCCTCAGCGGTGTCCTCCTCGTGGTGTTCCTGTGCCGCCGACTGCCCAGTCCCTGCCCGTCTGCCCCTGGGTGCTGATGAACAGGAAAGATATAAGAAAGAGACAAACATTGATGGATGGTGTCAACTTAAGCAAATACAATATTTTTCAACAACGGTCAAAAAACACTTATGTAAACAATTGCAATAACTACATTGACCGATCTCATCTGGTCAACATGTAATATCGGGGGATTCGCAGTTCGACTACTTAAGTTACTATTTATCAACAGTAATCCATTCTTCCATTCTGATTCCAGAAAACTAAGTTACAAGTAAGCCTAAGTATTAGTACAACGTACCACCCAACCTAGCCCACCTATTCCAGGCATGCCAATTGTACATTAAGTATGCATTTCGACTGTATTCCTCAACAATGTGTATGATCCAATCATGGAGGACACATGAACATGACTACATTTTTTGTATATACACAATTTTGGTTTGATTGATGCTGATCTGCTACTGCTAAGTAACTGCAAAGCCTACCTCCACTCATTGAACAAACTAGAAAGGTTCTAAAGACTGGCGTACTAGCAGCACGTCACGTAACTGAGTGAGGGGGGCATCACGCATACCACTAACCAATTAGAAGCTCATACAAAGTACCTAAACCTATGTATCAATCCGCCCCTATCTATTAGTGACAGGACAAAGTAAGGAGTGGACGTGAGTCACTGTAGCATTACGTAACTTAATTTCTCTAAAATAAACTCGTAAAGAATCACGCTAAGCAAGCGCAAACGCAAAGCTGCAAACAAGTAAGATTAGTAGTAGCGCAGAAGAGCACCTGTGTCATAATCACAGAAGACTTTTAAACGTTATTAACCTGGAATGTATTGCAAGCAGCAACATTCTATCTGGTTGGAAGGAAAAAAAGATATTCGCAATATATAACATAGAGCAGAAGAACAGACACAAAGTTGTAATAATTAAATAGGTACTCACCAAGCCCCGGGACCTCCACTCCTAGCAGGTCCAGCAGGTCCTGCTCACGGTCCAGGATGTCGGACCACCGGTGCGTCAGCTGTGCCTGGGTGCGCCGGACCCCAGAGATGCGCGACACTGCCCGGCGCACCTTCCCCCACCGCTGCCGATGCTCCCGGAGGCCGTACCCGGACCCAGGCCTGCCACCTGCTGCCAGGGTTGAGGGGAGGTGGCGCTGCACAAAGAAAATTAGTGCAGCCAACTCCGCCTCCCCAAATAAGGCCCGTGCATGCACTCCTTGTGGGCGCCGCCTTCCGCAAGGAAGGCGGTCGCGGCTCTGGCTGCGCCGGCGAACAGCCCTGCCCTTGGACATGGTTCTGGGGACGGGGCGGGAAAGAAAAGGTAAAATAAATAAAGGAGTAAAGGAAATAAATAGCAGGCAATACAAAGAGAAAAAGTAGCTAAAAAACAAAAAAAAAGTACACAAAAACCAAAAATATAGAGGCAGGAAAATAGTTAGAGAAATAATAAGTAATAAAGATCCAAAAAAAGTGGCTATAAACAAAGGATTGAAAAGATTTAGGGAGGATTGAAAATCAGGCCCCAGAACCATGCAATAGAGTGGAAAACAAGATGGCCGCGCCCGTTGCGACCACGTGCGCAAGTTCGCGCGATATTTTCTCCCTGAGCAAGCAAAAAGCAACGCGATCAAGTAAAAGCGATCGCGAACAGGAAATATCGACCGCGAACATGCATTGCGCGACCCGGAACAGGAAGTAAACAACACCAGAGGGCGGGACAAGTGAAAACAAGATGGCCGCGCCCGTGAGCGACCGCATGGGTAAGTTGGCGACCCACGAACACGCAAAAAATACCGCGAACAGGCGGCAAAAAAACTTCCGCATCTTCGCGATATTTCCGGCGTGTTTGCGGAGATTTTCTGCATTCTCGCGATAATTTGCGGAGGTTAATTCCGCAAATTCCGCCCACCCCTAAAAATATGCCACTTATTGGTGGAAGATGAAAAATCATCTATGATTGGATGCAAAACATGTGTAACTAAACAAATCAAATGATTGGCAACCTGGTGTCTGAAAAGAAGAAATATAGCAATGCAAACCATGGCCAGTTGCCTTGTACTCCCTTGGTTGCTCTCAATACAGGAGTGACATATGGTACAGTTTGAAACATGTTGGCTCAAATAGGCCAGGATTAGAAGGACACTTGGGACAATACGATTTTCATTTCATACTCTTCTTCAGGCACAGACTACATCTTTGTCAAGAAAAGCCTTTTTGGATGTTGGAGGAATGTATTCAGGATAGTGGCAATCTTTCAATGTAGCCACATCCTCAACTTTTCAGATTCTAGGAACACTTGATTGCTCTAGTGCAAAAAAGCTGCCTATTTCAGACTCTTGTTTAATTTGGCATTTTAAACGATGCCAAATTAAACAAATTAACAACCAGCTTCTTGTACCAGATGTATGACTTTTGAGCTACATTGTAAGGCTCGAACGTTTGATCTACTGTATCTACAACTCCCATGTGTTTGTTGTAGCCTAGCATTAACCCTGCTTTGTGGACTTCATCTACCTGACTCCAAACAGTCACAAGTGAAGTGCTTATTCTGAACTGTTGTGAGCATATAGACATCTATTCAGTCCAAAACTTTCAAAGCAAGTAGCATATTGCTATGCAATGTACTCCTCTGCTCCCTGTCATGTTTCTTACATACAAGCTTATTAGGGAAACCTTTACGGTTAAAGCGGATTGTGCCACATGCCACAGTGCCCACTTTGAACAATTCCTTAAATAATTATACATCTGTTTAGTAATTGGCCACGTATAAAAGGTGGCCATTGTGAAAAAGTGCCCTGCTAAGTTATCACTAAATGTTTTCATTTACTCTAAAAGTGGATGGGCAACCAGGGGGGTAAATGGAAGATTCTGTACCAGTGTACACCCTGAAGTTATTCCCTTATCCAGTAGCACTTTCACACAGCATATACAGCATAATCCATAGTGTGCTCTCTTGTTGGGTATGTACTGTCTGAAAACCAAATGGCCCTTGAACGAGAACCAGAGACTTGTCCACTGCTATATCTTGACCTGGAACATAGATCTGCAGGACTGGTTAAATCTTGAAGAGACAGTCACAAGTAGGGTGATCACATAGCAACCCTGCAGTATTATCTATCAAATGCAGCATCAACTACAGAACCAAATATCGATCTCTACTCACTATTGGTGGAAAAACATCAGGTACTAGACCAATATAAAGAAAATGATGGCTTCCTTAGCTGTCCATCACCACCCCCTTTTGTACCATTCCTTAGCTGTCTCAATAAAAAAGGTAAAACCCAGAACTGCTTCATCTCACGGAGAATCATGAGAGTCTAATGCTTAGCTCTATAGTGGGCCTTTAAGTGTGGCACTTTTAACCCTCAAAAACTGTTCTGCATAGAAAAAGATCTGCTTAACAATGTCAGCCAAAAACACATCATCAATGAACTGTTTAAAGAAAATGAAAGGCAAAATGTTCTCTGCATCAACTCTATACCCTACAACACCACTAAAGTTAGGAAAACCTGTCTGCACCATGCTAGGGGCAACACGCAACACAGAGTTCAACACTTCCAATTGGAAGCCTTCCAGTCCCTGGCTCCAATCCAGCTTGCTCATGCTGCAGTACTGGAATGTCAATTTCCTTTTCTAAAGGAGGCAATTCATCAGTGCTAAAGTGTATTTATCTTCAGATGATTCTTCTAAAACAGAATATTCACTGCCAGAATCTTGCACTTGCTCCTTTACTTCAGATGCAGTCAGTCTCAGAGCCATGTTCAGAGGCAGATTCAATCTGCTGGGTGGTCAGCCAGCGGGCAGACATAATTCCTAATAATGAAACTATCACAACAAACAAGACAACAATAAAGATCACTGTGCCAAATTAGATCTCAACAAACTGTGGCTGGATCAAAAGCTTCATGAAAGGGTTTCAATGCTTTTGCATTTGACTCGTGAGGGACATCTAGTAACGACTAGTGGAACTGCAGCTTGATGTAATAATAATTTCAATGCTTTTGCATTTGACTCGTGAGGGACATAAAGTAATGACTAGTTGAACTGCAGTTCTTTGTAGAATTATTTTGATATTGGACACTATAATATTCACTGCCCACTGCTAATCTTGTCCCATAATGCTTTGCAGGGCCTTTGGTTGGGATTGTATTTTTGCCCATAACTGTGCTTGGGGTGGTCCTAGGAGTAAGGGACCACCACTGAATCGTTCACCAGCATGATATGCTCTTTGTGTTCAAGGCATCTGCTTGGTCCTCCCCCTCGTTTAGGGGGGACCCCAAAATTATCACCTCTCTCATTGCCTAATATTTCATTCTCAAAGTTCACTTTTGTGACTGGTTATATGCTTTTTGCATGTAAAATTGCTTTATCAAAGCATTTGTGGGTGTTGTTGATTTTGCTGCTACGCTACGTGTATTAGCACAGTTTTGCACTGTGCTATGTGCATTTTGCGTAGTAGTGCAAACTAGTTCAAACTATACCCAGGGTTGTACGTGAGACTGACCAAAGCAAATCAACAGAGCTCATTGTTTTTCGACCTCGAACGCGCTGTACAGGCGAGCAGAATGTTCAACTAAATATGTGAAATACAGACAGTTCTCATGTAAAAGCGAGCAAGCAAAGTGTTTACGAGAAATGTGGCATGAAGTAAAGTGAGCAAAAGTGGCAAAATGGCGGCCAAGCATATACTAACTTATGCTAACTTAGCAATGTCCGCAGGTGTGTTCATATCCTCACTACACCCTGCCCTTGGTCAGTCCATCGGACAGTGCTCTTAAAGAGAACACAGCTTTCAAACAAAGTCTGAGCAAGAATCAAGAGCATATGTATCAACGATACCTCTGATTTGCGGGGAATGTGAGGTGAGAAAGAATAAAAAAATAGTTTGTGTCAAAAAAGGGCACACAAAAAAAATAAAAAATCCAGCAAGGATAAGGTGGCTGAGTCAATCCAGCAAGGTGTACGAACAGTAGGTTGCGATAGCCTCCAAGAGGAAGTCATTGTTATTATTAGAAAAAAGTGTTGCCACCCAATCAAGCAGAGTGAATAAACATATATGTTCCTCAACAATGGGTGCTCCCAGCACCATCAAAGGACAACTTGTGTGATACTCGATATTACTCCGTTGTAGGAAATCCTGTGCCGCTGCACAGATATCCCATTCAGCCAGAAATCCCAGCGCTGCTGCGCAGGCCATTAGCAGTTCAAAATCTGGTAGAGGAAATGCCGTATTGGAGAGGCAAAGATCCAATTCCCATTGAAATGAACAATCCAAGCAGTTGAAGACAGGTTGCACGCAAGTGTAATTGGCAAAGCGAAAAGATAATCCATAAGCCACACTGAGTGTGGCCATGGGCAGAGTACCGTAGCATTCAAGCATACAGCTACGGAGCATCTGCAGCCGGTCTTGACTGTGCAGGAAAAGCATCCATTTTGTAGCAGGCAAAGTAACAGCAAAATCCCCGCGGCTAAGGCAAGTAATAGTGGCAAGCCACCGAAGACGCTGGAAAAAATAGAATGGATAAATGCTGCTTTCACACCAAATATAGTTTGAAAAGAGGTCACAGGGCCAGAGCCCACAGCTTTAAAAAAATGGGCAATGCCTGTAGTGTTAGAAGCATTGAAGATATTGTGAATCAATGCACCAAAATGTAGTGGGTGGTCAGAATTAAGAAGCGCTTGTACCTCTGTACGGGTGTTAGCCACGTGAAGGATGAATCTCTCACGGGGAGATGTGAGTGAAACTTCTTTTCGGGATAACAATGCTCTTATTCTGCTCAACTTGTTGAAGTCTGCCTCCAAGGTCGGAATGAAAGGCCAAATCGAGTTATCGAGCCTCTCGTGTGGGGGTGGGAAAAGCACATTTTTACAGCAAACCACACGCTGTGAAACCATTACAAAGTAAGGGATGCCGGCGAGCATGCAGCAGCATTCTTCATTATTTAAAAACAAATAACTACCGTTTGCAAGCAGAGTGAAAGTGGGTGTAATAGCTGGCACAGGTATACCTTCTAAAACACATGCAAGATTCGGGCCATAAGGTTACAGGCGCCATGCAACTGGATGTTCTTACAAACAAGAGAATGACCTATTGTGGTATCAAAATTCCCCAGTTAGGTATACCTCTTTTTCATCCCGTAGGCATCTGTATGTGAATGGTAATGACCAAACTTTGTGTAGAAAAGCACTGCCTGAGGGTTCGAAGTGGCCTATTGGATAGTGTTTCATGCATGAGGTCAATTAAAACAAGGAAAATGGGAGAGTTATCACACCATGGATGAGCCAGACAGCTGAGTCTGTTTCTGCCACAGAGAATGGTAACAGATCTACTTTTTCAATATGCAAAAGAGAATGCGTAGCATCTTTCATGGACATAAACTGCTGTTTTGTTGTCAAGTTAAAGGGCAAAAATAATGATGAGGCGTTCAAGTAATCCCATGGAACATTCCCCATCTTAAAAGTCTGTAGAGTCCACGTAAATTGCATAACTGAATGCAATTGATTTTGACCATGATGCAAAACAGAAACAACCTCCTGCACAATGTCAACAACAGATGAAACAATATTGTCCAATGTGTAAATGCGGGAAGAAAGTGTGTTAATACTTTTATCAACAACAGCAAGCACTTTTTCAAGATTAGCCTGATCAATAGCCCTTAAACGTGAAGCTGTTTCAATTTGGGATAGCTTCCAGATTTCATTGTAAGCTGCATAAAGAAATCTTTTTGACCTTGGACCAGCAGGTCCTTTTATAAAATCTGTCAAATCAATGTCACCTGATAATAACGACAAATTTTGTTTCACTGAAGTTAGAGTCGAGTGTTGCAACCAATTTTGACACAACTTTCCAACTATGTAGTAACTGAATGGGAGTTAGCAAAACGAGGATCAGGCCTATCCTGTGTGGAACCAGGAGCCTTGTCATGGAAACGAAGTTGGCAAGTATCCAAACTAGTTTGCCAAACCAACCAACCTAGGGGGTCCAAACTAGAAAAATTAAAGATGTCATTGTTAAAAAATGATTGTAATTCAGTCATGGAATAATTAGTACAATGGCTCCAGTTCTGATATTCAGCTAGAGCAGGAATAGCAGGGGCATTCATTTGCTTAGAAGTTGCCAATCCAAAACAATTAGTTTGATAAATCGATTCATTTAAAAATAGAATCTGTGATGGGATGAGTCACGTGTGGTGTAATGCTTTTGTGCCTCGCACTTGCCAGGATCTAGATTCCCAAACTGATTTAAGATCAATAGTGGACTTCCACAGATCATAGCCACCTACTGACAATTTATCAATAAAGGACTCAGAATATAATAATTTAGTGTGGGTGAGCATTACTTTAGAATTCGACAAAGCATTTAATTTAACATAGAACGACCCGGGGTTTGATTTATCAAAATTGGTAAAATATGTGAATTTTTTCCAAAAACGTTTTAGAAATGCCGTCCAAAGGAGCCGGGCAATGTTCCCATTGTGTATAATTAAAAACATTTCTAAACGTGTTAGCTTTATGCAGATAAGGATGACCATAGTGCAAAACAAATCTGCATAATTTGCAGTATTCAAATACAAATCTTCAGCATCATAGTATTTCTAATATGAAAACAAGGATTGTACGGCCTCTACGTCCCAATCATCAGACCGTATGTTATGCTTCACTACATCACCCATTGAAACACGAAGCACATTTGGCACATTAATTATCTCTGTAGGGCCATGGATTTCAAAATCTACAGCATCCAAACTATGCCGTCTATAACTGGCCAGGTAGTGATGTTGACAAAAGCCTGGTCTCTTTTCATTATGTGAGAAGAAGAGAGTGGAGCCAAAGTTCCAACTACCAGTTTAACAGCAAAGCGTTTAGGAAGGTAGTGACCATTGATTAGAAGGGGAAAAAAAAGTCACAAAGCCAATGGACATTAACAAAAAAATTGCGATGACGATAGGAGGGGCCAAACTCATTCTTGTTCTCCACCTTCTCTCGGACCAGGTCTCCGATTTTGGGTAGCCAGCCGACTACCGGAATCTACAGCGCAGCATCAGTGGGTGAGGGTAAATGTTCCTTTGCAAGTCTGTCACAGGTCTCTTGTAGTTTCTGTAATACAGCAGAATGATTATCTGCATCAAAGGATGCGGCTGATGCCGCCATGTCTAGACCATCAAGGTCTGCAAAACATTTTCATGCCGAAGAGCATTTCGTATGGGGTCCGCCCACCCAGAGATCTTCTAGGGAGATTATTTAGTGCACGATGTATGCTATACAAAGGGACGAACCAGTTCCTGCCAGTCCCTATGACCCTAGCTTTCAAGGATTGCTTTAAGTCACGGTTCATTTGCTTCACAACCAAATTGCCCTCAGGCCTGTATGAAGACGAAAATTTGACCTGCACCCCCAAAGACCTCATGGTCTCCTTGTGCGCCTTAGAGGCAGATGCTGGACCCTGGTCCGAATGGAAGGTGCCACATGCAAAAATTCCCACAAAGACAAGCAAATCTCTGATGACAGTTCGGGCGTCAGCACTGCATTGTGGCCAAACCCATAGAAAGTGTGTGCACAAGTCAACTGCAACTAAGATAAACTTATAGGCAGTATCTGAAGAAAAAGGACCGCAGTGATCTAAATAAACACAACCGAAAGGTTCATTAGAAATGCATAGCTGTGTTTGGGGTGGGTGCTTTGCCGTAGACGACTTAATCTGCTGACAAATGTCACATGAAAGTACGTAATTACGGGTTTGTTTATATAAGCCGCGCCACCAGTAACACTGCTGCAAGATAGAAACAGTTGCAGACACCCCAGCATGCGCCAAAGCCATGCCTTCATGTGCAGCTGTTATCAGTGAAGGTCTGCCGTCCGCGTTGGGAATCAAATTGTCACCAACGTCGTTAATTCTCACGTATGGAACATTATCAGGACTTAAATGTTAAGAGTATTTGGAAGGGAAACCCTGTGGGTAATTATCACCCCTCTCTGAAGCAGCTATTGCTGCCAAAATGTCATTATCACTCTTATTCATGGATCTTGTAACTGCTGCAACTGAAAACGTGGCTACTGCTGATTTGGCAGCTTTATCTGCCAAACTGTTGCCAACTGCATGTACTCCTACACGCTGATGACCAAGAGTATGTATTACCTGTGTGAGAGGCAGACGGTCTTTAAGATCTGCAACTTGAACCCAAAGCATTTTATGTTTAATTGCGCTGCCTTTAGAATCACAATAGTCATTTTGAGACCAAAAGAATACGTTGTCATTGAAAGACTGAACACAGTAGTATGAATCGCTTACAATTAAAGTAGTCACATTTGGATCCGCAAACTCCAAAGCTAGTAACAAAGCGCGAAGCTCCGCTTATTGGGCTGTACAGTCTCCTAGTGCCTGTGTATGGACAACATTAGACTTGAACTCCCCGTTCACTATGGTACCTGCCACTATAGCACAGGCCGCCGAGTAAGAATGCTTTGACCCGGTTGCCGGCTGCGCTGAACCGTCAGTGTAAATGATACATTGGTACTGCTCAAGGGGGGGCATTGACAGAGGAGGAGGATGAACAAATTCATACTGCAAGAACTCCTGTGTACGTAATGACGAGTCAAAAATAAACGTGACATCTGGAGAGGTCAAAGATGTGGCCCTTGTATCCAACGGGGATGCAAAGCCTTAGAGTTGGGTACACTTGCCTTTGTCACCACTTCAAGAGCGGGACATGGTGTTACAACCAAAATCCGTTTCCCTTGTGCCAGTGCGCGTTCCTTTAGGATCGCCATCTGGACAGCTGTCAACACTTTTTCAATAGAGGAAAACCACAATTCTGCTGAAGTGTAAAAATGTGATTTGTAAGCAATGGGGACTGTGTCACCTTCATTAAACATCAAGTAAGTGAAACCCACATGGCCTGGGACGATTCGTATCACCAAGTTTTTATGGTTATCACGAGTCAACAAGAATTTTGATTCACTAAGATCAGACTGCAAAGATTGCAGTATAGTAGAATGTTCCGGAAGCCAGCAGGCTTTTGAAAAAGTAGGTTGTATCAAAGCATACAAAGGCTTCATACTCTGGGCATAATCGGGAATGTAAGTTCGACCGAAATTTAAAAAACCCAGCAAAGACTGCACTTTTTTTAGAGTAGTCGGAGGACGCAAACGTGCACATTTTTCCAAGAAGTGAGGCGCCCGGCCTCTTCCTTCATTGTTGAGCTCGTAGCCCAAAAACAACACTGTGTACTCTGCAATGTGTGATTTTGCAAAGTTAAATTTGTAACCGTGGTCTGCAAACAAAACTATGATGTGACCCACGCAACAAAGATGCGGACAAAACTCGTTGTCTGTTAGATAGATATCATCAACGTACGAGTATGCGTCTTCGTCAATGCTGTCTAAGAAAGAGACAATAACAGCAGCGAAAACACCAGGACTATTTTTGTAGCCCATTACCAAACGCATACATTTTTTCTGTTTTCTGCTGTTAAGGCGGGCCATTGACTGCTTTCAGGTGATAGATTGTGTGTAAGGCTGTTGGAAATGTCTAGTGTAGTTTTATATGTTTTATGAACAAGACTGTCGACTAACGCAGAACTATGGGTATTCTGCAGCGCACAAGTCCGACAATGTGAGTTCAAATGTCGGTAATCCAAAACTAAGCGGTACAACCCATCGGGTTTTGCTACTGTAAATAGAGGATTATTCATCAGTGACACACATGACTCAATTACTCCTTGATACTCTAGTTTATCCGGAATATTCGCGAGGGGAGCTTTTGCCACCCGTCGGAGGGGATATTGGGGTTGTGGCTGTGGCATAGACTGTAATGGTATCTCATGCAGGGGGGAATCTTTATCCCAGCCCACCTACAGAGCCGGTGCCAGCACCAAAGCCCACTCTTCTGCAAAAGCCTTTGCTTGCTCCTTGGAGACGTTATGTGAAAAACTGGGGAGTATAACCTCCTCAACCCTGGGAGCAGCTAGACCAAAAGGCGGCGGCCAATCGTTTTCTGCCAAAAGTATGTCATACAAAGAAGTCAGATTTTCCCAAAAAATCCCTTTTATTACACGTTGTTTGTCACCTTCAATTAGAAGAACCATATCATATAAACTGTCGGGAGAAGCCACTCGGGTGTCAGTCGTTTCAACTGTGATGAATGTTTCAGTTGCTGTCGCCTCCAGAAATGGACGCTGTGCTTGCCGCACTATTGTAACCTCCGCTGCGCTGTCTAGCAGCGTTACTGCCCATGTTAGGTTCCGGAGCCGGGTTCTTACCATCTGTGGCATATCTCGCTGTTAAAGCAGCAACTTTCTTTTTCTGAAAAGGCGGTCGCGGAAAATCGTCTTGTTTCCCTATGCTTTCAGTTTGTCGAGGCTGCTCACGACCTTGCGGGGCACCTCGACCTCTGCCGTGATCCTGGCATTCCCCTCCACCGGCTTGTGTGCCTGATGTTGCAAGTGAAGAGCGAGCAGAACGCTGATTAGGAACCTGAAACCTGTCAGGAGACCTAACTCTCGTGCGGTCGCGCAAATCATAAGTGCACTCAGAAGGTTCAGGAACCGGTGATGCTGCACGTGACCCTTGTGTTTGTTGTTGCTTCCCCTGTTTCTTATTTTTCCAATTCCTTTTTGGAATGTTTGCACGGTCGTCTTTAGCAGACTGTTTCGTCTGTGTTTGCTGTTGCGATGGAATTCTAGCGAAAGGCTTAACACCCAAACTATTGCGCTCAATTGTCCTATAAGCTTCTGCAATCATTTTTGGTAATTCGCGGGGCTTCTCCTCATCCCGGACAAGGCGCCAAGCATTAGACACTTGAAAGTTAACCGCATCTCCCTTGACATTAGCAAGGATCAGATCAGCAACTACGTCAAACACTCCAACCAACCTCATCCCCAACTCCACAGCCTCTTCCGGCCCGTGTTCATCCTGAACACGCTTAATCCCGGAGGGGAGCATAGTCATAGATGGTGTGCCAAAAGATTTTGCATACACCGCAGCGAACACTTTACCCCAATTTTCAAAATCAGTTACTTCGGGCATTAAGTCTTTCTGCAAACTAATAGTAAGAATCCTGTGTTTCTCTACAGGAGTTGTATTCTGAAATACTGCTTATAGCTGGTCAAATTTCTCTGAAAGCCAGTATGGTAAATCTTCCTTATTCTGGGGGCGCTTGCACATAACCAAATTAACCATAACCGGACTAATAGTTAGTCCCACAGGTCCAGCTGGTTGCGCACCAACCCCAGGTGCTCCCACCTGCAGATTGCGTGAGATGTATTGTACTAGTGCCCTGTGCACCTCGATCAAGGAGGTGTGTAAGACGCGTAACTCGTCTACAGCGACTACTAGATAACGTGGATGTGGTGAATGCCCAGTCAAAACTGGCCAAGTGGCCCCTGGAATCGATAAAGGGCCTAACCGGACCGGGATCACGGTGTGGGGTAGGGCGCCATTAAACCAAATACGGTGTTGCCATGCTGAAATCGGAACCTCAAGATTCATATATGGCCGATACGCTACAGGTGTTGCAGTGGGAGTGTATGTAAAGAACAAGTTATCATCTCCATCCACTGCCGGAAAGGTCACCCAGGAAAAAAAAACTCAAAGTGGTGAGCTGGATTCGCCCCTAACACAAAAATGAGTGAGATACCCGCGACGGGCACTCCAAAAGTAGTCAAATGACGACAGAGCGCCCCGCGGCTATGTGCCACAGCCATATCGAGTAGAAAAAAAGAACAACTTATAGCGTGGCAGCGCAATAGGGTAGTAATTCAAAAGAACTATAAAACCACTTAATGTATCAAGCTTGAAAAGAAACCTATAAAAACATCAATATAGGTAGGTTATGCCGTCACAGCTGTTTACCGGAACACAGAAGCGAGGGTATCATGGACAAGCACAAGAACTACTAAAGTGCTTCACAAATAAGAACCAGACCAAATGTTAGGTGTGCCATGTTGCAGGGATTCTGCACATTCACAGAACTATGCGCAGGAAACCAAGATCTCAGTGTGTAGTGGGGTACCAAAATACCCACCTCGGTGCCCAGAACCCCAATCCGACTAGCTATAGTGTCTCATTCGTTCTCCGTGCTACAGCGAAGCTACCAATGATTAGATATCCTACAACATGCTACTACGTCCCTCTCAGGATACGTGGAAACAATAACACTCTTTCGTTCAAACTCTCGTACTTGTCCATTACATGAGTAAATAGAGCCAAGGAATAGTTTAAAATGTTTATTTTAACTAACGTGCTCTATAATGCGGTACACGCGCCAATACTAGCAACAATATGCATAAGATGAAACAAATCAGCATTGTTACAATTCTATTTAGAACAAAAGGGGAAATCATATTATAATGATGGTGGAAACAGGACTATAGCGCCTTGTCACCCTCCCCGTGCTAGACGCTCGTTTATTATAATTATAGAAGACCTCCAGGCTTTGTCAGGGGGACCCCATATCTCCGAGTTCAGATGCAGGAATTTACATCACCGGACGAGCACAGCTCTTCTCTCCTGGAAAGCGTTTCTCCAAGTGTGTTAACATGCATGCAAGGCAATATTAAAAGCACCAGATTTCCAGGCTTGCAGCTGTGTTTTGTGTTATGGCTAGGGACGTGAGACTGACTAGTTGGAACATTAAGTCAAGAAGGTCTCGGCCATTGTCCTTTTGTATTTGGGTGTCCAGGGAGCCTAGGATAATATATGAGAATTCTCTCGCTGAAGTAATATGTAAGTTGTGTGTTATGTATTTGAAGATCTTATCCCATTAAGGTTGCAAGAGAGGACAGTAAAATAACATATGTGGTAGGTCCCCAACTTGAGAGTTGCAGTTTCAGCACTGGGGATATTGAGTGAGGTTAAGTTTGTGCAGCTTGGCTGGTGTCCAATAGGCTCTGTTAATAATCATGTATTTCGTCTGTGAGAGTGGTGGTGAGATTGTATTCCTAAATGGTGTCTTATGTATGTGTTTCCAAACAAACTTTATAGATTTAGTGTTAATTTCTGTTTCCTATTTCCTTTCGTTAGCAATCTGTCGTTTACCTGGATTAGACTTGGGTATGTTATATATCCTAGACACCATATGACCCGCTTTGGTTAGTTGATACAATTTGAGGGGGAGAGAAGGATATACCGGTTGTATGGGTTGTTCAGAGATCTGAGCTTTAAACTTCAAACATTTATACATGTCTATGGGACAGATATAGGTGGCCAAATAGCGAGCGGTAACGCTGAAATTCACAGAATTTCAGCATTTGCGATCGCTATTTGGCTGCGAGCAATGTAGGTGAGTTTAAACCTACTAGCAAAATAAGGAATCGCAAAATTGCGATTCCTTATTTTGCTCTTGCATTTAAGGAATTGGAGATTGAGATTCCTTAATGCAATGTAAGTAGCACAAAAGAAAGTGCACTTTAGCCTTAAGGAATCGCTAATTACCACCAACTTCAAGTTGGTGGTAATTAGCAATTTCCTTTAAAAAACACTTTTTTGCTTTTTTTAAAGTGCCATGGAGCACACATTCATGCCCTTAGGGCATGTATGTGCGCCACATGCGCACACATGCACATTTCAGGGGCGCAACACGGTGTCCTTTTGATACCCTGGCACTCTTGAAATAGTGCCTGCTATTTGCCATTTTTTAATACCAAATCGCAAATAGTGAATATCTTCCCATTCACTCCTATGGGCCTCCTAGCCCATAGGAATGAATGGGTAGGTATTCCTTATTAGCTAATCTCAATTTGCGATTCGTTATTAAGGAATGTTAAGGAATTGCTAATATTTTAACGATTCCTACCTACATTCAATTTTGTGAGTCCTTAATAGCGAATCGGTAAAATTTGCTATTAAGGATTCGCAAATTTGATTTTACCTACATCTGGCCCTATGTTATTTAAGTTCTATTCTAGATGTAGGTTAGCAAAAGATTTAGGGAGGGTATCGCTATACAAATCTTTTATCAAGTTAATACCTTTCTGTGACCAGTCCTGCCAAAAAAATAGGTTACCATTTATTCTCAGTTTAGGGTTATACCAGACTGCAGCCATGTTGGATTTATCTAGTTTAATGTCAGAGTGAACTTCTAAGCGTGAAAGGGCCTGTTCAGTGTTTTGGATAATATATTTTGAGGGTGGACTATGCATAGTCATAATGGCGGGCATGCCTTTAATTAGGTTTGCTTCAACTTCCAACCACGGGGGGATACAGTGAGTTTTCTACAAACCAGGCTGCCCTTGTTTGCAAAGGAAAGCAGTTTAGTAGTAGTAGGTGGGCAATCCAACTCCTCCTTTGGTTTTGCATTGTTTGAGTTTTACCAATGATATTCTGGGCTTCTTCCCTTGCCATAAACACATTGTTGAAGGCCTTGTCTATTTTCTTTATAAAGTCTTCTGATAGTATCATAGGAAGCATACTGATGAGGTAGTTAATGACAGGGTAAATCATCATCTTGATCGTTTCCAACCTTCCCCACCACAATAGAAATGTTGGGGACCATCCGTTCAGTAGTTCAGAGATTTAGTGTAGCGATGAGGTCATTAGTAAATAGTAGACCTAGGTATTTAATTGGCTCTGGTTGCCATGACAGACCCGTGTCTCCCAGTATGTCTTTACCCCCCAGGGAGTTAAGGAGCTTGATCTCAGTCTTGTCTTTTTTAAGTGTGTAGTCAGAGACTTCTGCAAATTCATACATTGCCTCCAACAGAGCAGGGATAGCCGTCTCAGCGTCTCTTGACACTGTTAGGACATCATCCGTGTAAGCAGCAACTTTGAAGATTGTACTGCCAAACTCCATACCAGGTATGTCTGAATTTTCTCTTCAGTGTTGGTGAAACAGCTCTATGGCTAATAAGGAAAGTGATGGGAAAAGAGGGCATCCTTGCCTGGTCCCTTGTCGAAGTGTGAGTGATGAGGAAATGGCTCCCCTCTCTCTCTAACCTTTGCTTTGGATACATGGTATAGTGCCATAATCATACGTATTAGTGAATCTCCAATGTTGAATATTTCTAAGATCATACAGAGGTATGCACAGACAACCTTGTCAAATGCCTTTTCTGCATCTGAGGTGATGGCGACAGTCGGGGAATTGACCAGTTTGGCTTTTTCAATTGCATGGCAGAAAATCCTAGTATTGTCACTGGAGAACCTTAGTCTTCGGAAGCCCACCTGCGAAGGGTGGATACGTTTAGCAATATATTTTTGTACCTGAACAGACAGGATCATCGCATATATTTTAAAGTCGAGGTCAATTAGTGCGGTTGGTCTGTAACTTTGTGTGCCAGAGTCTGCTCAGTGATGAAAGCCATATGGCCACTACAATCACCTGCAGGTAATGGTGTTTTGATCGATGCTAGAGAGTTTTTTTGAATGCCATTACTGTTTTCTTTCCTACCAAAACAGAATGGACTATGACTAATAATTGTAAGCAAACCAAGGGTGAAAACCTAGCAGAATTTCTTGATTATTTGAAAGATGTATTTGATTGAAACTCTGGTATTGTAAATACTGCCCAAACAGCTCAACTGGCAGTTTGAGCTGTTTTTGTTCAACGGTTGTTGCCAAAGGTACAAGACCAATTAACAATCATATGCAATGGTTAGCAAAACAAACATTTGTCTCCGCTGGTTTCCATAACAAATTACTGTATGGCTCTTATGTCAGTACAAATGCAATTCTTATAGTAAATCTTTAGAGGGGAGCAGATGAGAAATGGGAAGGTAGGGTGTACCAACAGTGCAGGGTGGACATTGCTGCAGAAGTGTAATCAGGGGAAGGGGAGAATTTGCCCCACCTGTTAATTGCTGATTGTTCATTGTGTTCACTTAGGAAACTGGAAACAAGGCTAACCTAATCTATCAAAGAGTTCTCTTCAATCACCCTGTACAACCTGATTTTCTTCCACCTCCTCCAAAGAGGTACCCATCATTCATTTTAGGAGAGACATGAGGCGCCAACTGCTCTGTGCACGCTTTAATCCCTGTAGGCCATAAAGCGCTGTCTGTAAAATGTCTCATTATTGTGAAGCCCACCTCATGCCTCAATGATACTGATGATACTTGATCTGCTGAAACAACCTCTGTGTCTATTTCTCTGGGTCCGATCACTGACCAACATGTTTTCATTTTAGGCCCTACCTCCCTGCAGTGCTGCTGGTGAGGAATCTTTTATGTGTTGTATTTATTGCACTAACGATGCTTGGTTGAAAATGAAATTCAGTTTGAAGGATGTAGAATTCAGTAGTGAAACAAGTAGGGTTTTTATTGTAGGCTAGAACCTATAGGTGCTATCCTTTTGGACAGCCCAACAGAGCCTCCACAGCAGTTCTATGTGACATCAAGTCGAACAGCAGTGGGGTTCTACTACACATTAAATCTAGAACACTTCTTCTTCCCTTATACTCTTCACTCATACTCTTCAAAAGAAAAAACAGGAAAAACGAATAATAGTACGATAACTTCTCAGAGCAATAAGCTCCATAGTGAGTTAGTCTAAGCTGACTCACTCACCATACATTTTTTTAAAATCTTTATTTGTCATTTTAGAACATCCAAAACGACAAATAATTGAAATAAAAGAGCAGTGAGTAATACAGAGGCAGTGAAATTACAAATATAAAGAGAAAAGGAAAGATCCATAAAATGATAAGGCCACACAGCATAGCTATGTAGCACAGGGACCGCTCAAATATAAATAAAGGGCACAGCAGGGAGAAAATAATAATGATAATGACCACCAGGACATTCAGGGGAAATACAAGTAGAGTACATTATCCCAGGAGATTATAAAGATATTCACCATCCACACATGAGCCCTGAGGAGCAGGAGATGCTGCTATATCCTCGCCTATGTCCGAGGTTAAGGACAATAAATAGTCTCTGAGCATTTGCCATATGTTCTTTGGTTGCGACGTGGAGGGTTGGAGCGAGGCATACACTCCACTTGTAACATCACAGAAAGTTAAATAACGCATCCAGGCTCAGTAGGGCAGGAAACATCACACTAATGCAAAGCGACCTGCCTGTTGGCCAACAACAATTCAGCAGCAGTAAAACAATGAACAACTGTAGGTATGGGCTTAACGTACCCCAATAAGGCCAATAACGGAGTTGGAGTGAGTGTCTGCTCCATCAAGCGAGATAATGTGGAAAGAACTGTCTCCCAGAATTGAAGTACAGGACCGCAGTTCTAAGCCATGTGGGCAAAGTCAGCATCTTCTGCCGAGCATCTAGGGCAGTGATGTGATCTGGTCGGGTCAAGGTTAGCCAAAAATCTAGGTCCAATGCAAGTTTTTAAAATGCAATAACTTATGGCGATGATTATTGGAGATCAACTCAGTTTGTTCAAAACCATAATACCATGTCTTGTCTGCTAGAGGAAACCCAGAATCTCTCTCCCATGCAGCCCTTGCTCTCTTCACCCCAAGAGGCTTCAACCGCACCACATGGAAGCATGATATGGGCGGGACACTAGATGGACATTCTCGTGGGCTGTGATAATCATAGTGGGGGGGAGTCACTTGGCTTCTCAGGGTACGAAGGTGGGGCACTACGTAGAGTGTAAATGAGCTGATATAAAACAAACCTATCCATGTAGGGCCCATCACGTGCCACAGTCAGCAAGGAGATAGAACGCAAGGTAGAGCTACTGAATAAATCGCCGTACAGTAGGCAGACAAGACATGTTTAAGGTGTGCTGCGTGAGCTTCTCTCTCGTCAGCGGGAGCCAGGCATTATCAACCCAAGGACTCTCTCACCCAGGGCCTGGCAAAAATTGAAAATGGGGAGGGGGCCATACATCCCCACTCCCAGCCCTGGGGACCCCTACCCCCAGGGCCCCACTGTGCACAGAAAAGGAAGAGGAGCTGTGCATCCACTTTCATGGAGCCAATTATGGATATATATATAGAACTTTGTTTTATTATGACATTTTAGAGCAAACCGAGCACATCTGAATTTTATGCACTTTTGTGCAATTATTTATTAATGTGTTTTTAATGCTTTTAAACTGAATGATATTAGGCATTTATGTTTTTAGAATATCCAAAACTGGAACTAGATCAATATGCACTATGTCCAGCGAAAAACAAAGTATATATACAAATTTACATTTTAAGTATTTTTTCACTTTTCATGATAATGTGGATTTTGTTGCTCTCTATTTCGTTTTTGCACTAAGCACTTGCACTTTCAATACTATAAAATGAAGGGTGAAGCTAAGAAGTGTTGTCATGTGATCAAGGTCCAGGAGGGACCGAAACGCGTCATGGCCGACTAGCGAAAATAAATGAATCTGCGCAAAATCGTGGTCCGTGCCTGCTTTGTATCTCGGAGATTGGGGAGCGAAGTAAGCAGCAAAACTGTATATATATATATATATATATATATCACCAATCCTCTCTTACACAGAAAAGAGTTGAGCCGCACACATTACAGTGGAATTTAGCAATTTATTCCAATGACAATGCGTTCCCTTTCCTGATGCATTTCGGCCACCTTGGCCTTTCTCAAAGGGAGGAACGCTAACACCGTACAAACCAGTCATTTGCTTCTTTATCCAGTATTCGCCCCCTAGTGGGCGCCTTGATAGGCTCAAATTCGCAAGCATGCTGGTATTTGTAGTCCGCTGTCAAGTCCTTCTCTTATTTCCCTCTGGTGGGCGATATTTTTTTTCCTCATTTTTAATGCTCGCTGAGTTCCACTGTAATCCCCTACAGATCTTCTTGTTAAGGTCTGCTGGGGTCCATACCAAGGTCCAGTCCCTGGCGGCTACCGCTGCCCTTAAGGTTTTCACCGTCACACAAAGATGGTCCGAGTCGGGCAGTTATGGAGCTCTTTATCTGGAGGTGCGTTGCTCATGGCAGGACCACGCCGTATAATATCTCACCAATCCTCTCTTACACAGAAAAGAGTTGAGCCGCACACATTACGGTGGAATTTAGCAATTTATTCCAATGACAACGCGTTCCCTTTCCTGATGCATTTCGGCCACCTTCGCCTTTCTCAAAGGGAGGAACGCTAACACCGTACAAACCAGTCATTTGCTTCTTTATCCAGTATTCGCCCCCTGGTGGGCGCCACGATAGGCTCAAATTCGCAAGCATGCTGGTATTTGTAGTCCGCTGTCAAGTCCTTCTCTTATTTCCCTCTGGTGGGCGATATTTTTTTTCCTCATTTTTAATGCTCGCTCAGTTCCACTGTAATCCCCTACAGATCTTCTTGTTAAGGTCTGCTGGGGTCCATACCAAGGTCCAGTCCCTGGCGGCTACCGCTGCCCTTAAGGTTTTCACCGTCACACAAAGATGGTCCGAGTCGGGCAGTTATGGAGCTCTTTCTCTGGAGGTGCGTCGCTCATGGCAGGACCACGCCGTATAATATCTCACCAATCCTCTCTTACACAGAAAAGAGTTGAGCCGCACACATTACGGTGGAATTTAGCAATTTATTCCAATGACAACGCGTTCCCTTTCCTGATGCATTTCGGCCACCTTGGCCTTTCTCAAAGGGAGGAACGCTAACACCGTACAAACCAGTCATTTGCTTCTTTATCTAGTATTCGCCCCCTGGTGGGCGCCACGATAGGCTCAAATTCGCAAGCATGCTGGTATTTGTAGTCCGCTGTCAAGTCCTTCTCTTATTTCCCTCTGGTGGGCGATATTTTTTTCCTCATTTTTAATGCTCGCTGAGTTCCACTGTAATCCCCTACAGATCTTCTTGTTAAGGTCTGCTGGGGTCCATACCAAGGTCCAGTCCCTGGCGGCTACCGCTGCCCTTAAGGTTTTCACCGTCACACAAAGATGGTCCGAGTCGGGCAGTTATGAAGCTCTTTCTCTGGAGGTGCGTCGCTCACGGCAGGACCACGCCGTATAATATCTCACCAATCCTCTCTTACACAGAAAAGAGTTGAGCCGCACACATTACGGTGGAATTTATCAATTTAGTCCAATGACAACGCGTTCCCTTTCTTGATTCATTTCGGCCACCTTGGCCTTTCTCAAAGGGAGGAACGCTAACACCGTACAAACCAGTCATTTGCTTCTTTATCCAGTATTCGCCCCCTGGTGGGTGCCACGATAGGCTCAAATTCGCAAGCATGCTGGTATTCGTAGTCCGCTGTCAAAGTCGGGGTCACCACTGGGTAGTTATTGATAGGCCTGCTTTTCGATGGTTGACCGATCTTCACAAAACCTTCCAAAGAAATAGAAATGTTCATCCACTTCAGCTCCTTCCTGGGAAGATTTGGGGTGATCCGTCCAGCGGCGGCCAAGAAAAAAGTGGGGTCAAACCACAAAATCCCCATGCATTTTTCATAGACTCTTATAGACAAGGATACTGCAAAAACTGCTGAACAGAATTGCACCAAATTCATCAGGAAGCTAGATCTGTGGTGTAAATCTGTTCTGTGGTGTTTTAGAGATATCAAGGGTCAAAAATATTTTATTAAATTTAAACCAGATTGGTCGCACACTGCTACACCTACCAGGCGTGTTCCCCCAATGAAAATGGTCCCTGAAGGTCAGCGTCGGCGTATACACCTATGCTCGAGTGTGAATGCAAGTATGCGTGGCGTGTGCCATCCCTGGACACGTGTTTCGAGGTAGTTGCCTATCGTCAGCAGGGAGTAGGAAAATGTGTGGGGTTGCTGTGTAAGCTGCTAAAATCGTTATCAGGTCTAGTACCTCTCGTAGCGCGCAGGTGCGTAACCATGAGTCCGTCGACTCCACCGGCTCAAGGGAGCCTGAATATAAAGTTAAACCAGATTGGTCGCACACTGCTACACCTACCAGGCGTGTTCCCCCAATGAAAATGGTCCCTGAAGGTCAGCGTCGGCGGATACACCTATGCTCGAGTGTGAATGCAAGTATGCGTGGCGTGTGCCATCCCTGGACACGTGTTTCGAGGTAGTTGCCTCTCGTCAGCAGGGAGTAGGAAAATGTGTGGGGTTGCTGTGTAAGCTGCTAAAATCGTTATCAGGTCTAGTACCTCTCGTAGCGCGCAGGTGCGTAACCATGAGTCCGTCGACTCCACCGGCTCAAGGGAGCCTGAATATAAAGTTAAACCAGATTGGTCGCACACTGCTACGCCTACCAGGCGTGTTCCCCCAATGAAAATGGTCCCTGAAGGTCAGCGTCGGCGTATACACCTATGCTCGAGTGTGAATGCAAGTATGCGTGGCGTGTGCCATCCCTGGACACGTGTTTCGAGGTAGTTGCCTCTCGTCAGCAGGGAGTAGGAAAATGTGTGGGGTTGCTGTGTAAGCTGCTAAAATCGTTATCAGGTCTAGTACCTCTCGTAGCGCGCAGGTGCGTAACCATGAGTCCGTCGACTCCACCGGCTCAAGGGAGCCTGAATATAAAGTTAAACCAGATTGGTCGCACACTGCTACACCTACCAGGCGTGTTCCCCCAATGAAAATGGTCCCTGAAGGTCAGCGTCGGCGGATACACCTATGAAAAAAGTGGGGTCAAACCACAAAATCCCCATGCATTTTTCATAGACTCTTATAGACAAGGATACTGCAAAAACTGCTGAACAGAATTGCACCAAATTCATCAGGAAGCTAGATCTGTGGTGTAAATCTGTTCTGTGGTGTTTTAGAGATATCAAGGGTCAACAATATTTTATATTATGGCAGCTGGGCTTACAAGAGTCTTGAGGGCGTCCCACGAAAAAGCAAATTTAAAATGGAGGCCTGTGATTGGTCTAGAGACCTATTTTTCCCGTGGGCCTTTATGCTCTTGCGAGAGGCTCCCACGAGTCCCGTAAAAGTGAGTGCTTGGATTGGGTGGCTGATCAAATTTTAGAAATGGAATGTCTGCCATTAGAGTTTACTGTGAAAAATTGGAGGTGTTGTGTAAATGAAGTAAAAAAACTATATAAGGAGAGGAGGTGTCTAAGGGATAACTACTATAAGGAAAATAAATGCATATTGTTTTTAACTAATTGCGGGATTCTCACGGGATCATGAATAGTAAAAAAGGAGCAGATGAGTTCTCAATAAATTCTACTAGTTGGAATGCTTATTGTGGCCCTTGTTGTTGTGAAGAAGTGTGTTACAGATAAGTATTGTGATAGTTAGAAGGTTCGTTCTTTTAAAAAAACTATTATGATCTCGAGAGACTCTCACGGGATCATGAAAAGTAGGAAGGAATAGATTATGTTGATGTTTAAGTTTGTTTTTGTTGTTGCAGCAGTAAGCGTATGAGGCATACTAGACATCGGCCAGCGTGGCGTCAACATTCAGCCATTGCCAGCTATTTTAGCAACTAATATGAAAAGTAGCTTTGCACATTTCCCCTCTTTTAACCCCCCCTACCACCAGGTGCAAACCACTATTTCCACATTGTTCGTGCAGTGTGTATCCCCCCCCAGAGGTGGACCAGGGTTGAATTACACTGTTGGCTAGGTCAGGTGAAACAATTTTAGGTACCTAGGGCAGGTAAGTTCTGTGAATTCCTGAAAGTGTGAAAGTGTTATGAATGGCTGCCAGATCTCCCGTAATGTGTTCCCCTGTTGCGTGACTGTCGATGAAAGCCTCTCCAAGCCCAAAAAATCCCAGATTTGGTGTAACCAGTCCTGTCTAGACAGTACCCTGTCTGTGCCCAGAAGGCCGGTATGGATTGGTGTGCTGCCCCTAGTGCCAAAGCAAAACGTCTGCCCCTTTTCGATTTGAGTGGGTAAGGCAGCGGGTTAGGAAGGCCCAGCACCATGTATGAGGAAAATCAGGGTAGTTGGGTATTAAAATGCGTATATATATCTGACAAAATCTCTTCGCAGAATTGTGTTACTTTGGGGCATTCCCACAGAATATGTACCAGTGTCCCAGGGGAGTCATAGCACCTCCAGCACCTATCTCCTCGTTCTGGGTTACCTCCGTGTAGGTGGACTGGGTTTAAATACCAATATGTAGCAATTTTTGTCGCCGTTTCTAAACTGGAAGCATTAGGTGCTGTACGTCGCGCCCTGTAATAAATGTCCCGCCATTCCCTGAGGGACAATTGCCGCCCCAACTCCCGTTCCCATCGTAGTTGAGCAGGGGTTTTTGAGTCATGCTCCCTACCTGCCAGCATCCCATACAGTTTGGAAACAAGCTGCCTGTCAGAATCCTTGCTAAGGAGCCGCCTCTCAAACTTAGTCAGGTGTCGCTGCACTGTCAGCTGCATCAACAAATGCCGAATCTGGGTATAAGGGACTCGTTCTCTCTCTGGGATTGCATACTCGGCCCTCAATGTGTCGAATGAGATGGGGCACTCCTCGACGAAGAAATAGTCAATCGATCTACATCCCGACTTTTGTGTCGCACTAAACGCGATGCAATCCAGTTCTGGGTGAAGTCATGGCTCTCCACCTCCGGGATGAGTGTGGAGGGGAATGATGAGAGACCCCCAGAGTTGCCACTGCATCCCACGCCCCCAGGGTAGGTGCAGTGATTACAGATAAGTAAAGTTTGGCGGGTGGTGAGACCGGCCCAAGAAAGGGATCTTCCACAGGGCTGTTCCGGCTAACACCCTATCCATGAACAGCCACCTCTTTTCCGATTCTGGACGTGACCATTCCATGAAGAACCTAAGCTGCACAGCCTGGAAGTAGCGTAGGATGCAGGGGATACCCAGGCCGCCCTCCGCCGTGGCCCGCCAACTACATTTGTGCCTCATCCGGGAACGCCAACCTGCCCAGACAAAGTTTTGGAATGCGCTCTGCAGAGTCTGGAGCGTCCCCAGCGGGTGCCACAGAGGCAGTGTGTGAAACATATATAAGACTGTCATCTTCAGTGCAGCGATACGTCACAACCATGAGAGAGAATACAGTTGCCATCGAGCTAAGTCGGACCTCATCCTCCCGACCAAATCACGGTAATTGAGAGACACCACCCCTTGAATTGTCGGGGCAAGTTGGATACCTAGTTATGTGATAGAGCCCTGTTCCCATTGGCTCGAAAGGGTCTGGGTTAGTGTAGTATCCTAGTTTCTTGTTCATGTTTATGTATACCATTTTCTACCACATGCTCTGCCAGTGGAATGTTACTGTGATGATGTATTACGGAATGTTGGGAGTCTGTGAAGAAAAGCCACAGTTGAGAATGGGCTGAGCAGCATGCTGGCTGTTCCTGGTGGGGCTAGTTCAGGACCTGTACTGGACTTATCTATCTGATCTACATATCCTGTAACCAACATCAATAAATCATCCTGAACTACATCAACCTGTCTGGACTTCATTACTACAATTTTATGGCGACAAGGATGGGATGCGAACCCACGCGTGCAACCTGTTTAGACTTCATTAGTACAGTTAGATATTCTTTTGTTTACTGTGAGACTCAATGCCTGTGATTTGGACTCAATGCCTGTGATTTGGCAAGGTTGATCTGAAAACCTGATACTGCCCCAAAAAGCCTCATCTCCTCTAAAAATCCCTGTATGGCCTCTCTTGGATTTTCAAAAGAAGAAATGACATTGTCTGTGTACAGAGTTATGAGATGTACCTCTCCCTGGAATCCTATCCCGGTAGCCCTCCGGTCATCCCAGACCCTCTGTGCAAACGGCTCCATGTAGAGCATGAATAGGAGAGGGGATAGGGGGCACCCCTTCTGCGTGCCTCGTGTGATGGGGAAGACATCCGAACTTCTTCCGTTGATCCTGACGGGAGCCCTTGGTACCTCATACCTGCTCAGTACCCATGAGCAGAACCGCTCCCCTAGGCCGAAGTGTTTTAGTACCACTGCTAGGTAAGACGCGGTTGAATGCTTTCTCTGCATAGTCTCGCGCTGAGAGCGAGTGGCCTTGTCTATGAGGTGTAGGATCTGCTTGGTATTATCCGAGCACTGCCTATTGGAAATAAAATCTGCCTGGTCTTGCTCAATCAGCCCAGGCAAAAGGGGAGCGAGGCGGGCCACTAGAATCCCCGTGAACAACTTTCCCTAGATGTTTAAGAGCGAGATGGGTCGAAAGGACCCGCATAGTCTCTTGTCTTTGCCTGGTTTCACTATGATGCCTCCGTCATTGAGGAGGGAAGCGTCGCTGAGCCCGTGATCGAGTTGAAAACCCTAGTGAGGAGAGGGGCCATGGAGTTGCAATAGAAAGTAGCCGGGAAGCCGTCTGGACCTTGTGAGTTATGTGGCTTCAACTTGGCGATCGTGGATATGACCTCTTCTATTCCGATTGGGTTATCTAGGCTTGCTGCCTGGTCCACTGTTAAATGCGTTACCTTGGATTGTTGCAGGTACTTCAAAAGCGGAATGATCGGATAGGGTTCGGGGCTTAATCTCCACTGAGCATGTCACCGCCTGAACCTCTCGGGATCCCAGGAAGTAGTTGAGTCTTGCATATGATTTATGTGCGTGAGAGTAGAACGTGTAACCCCTTGACTCTGGGTGAGTGGCCCGTCATAGATCTTTCAGTCCCATTTCCTGTAGCCATAGGGCCCTCCCTGGACTAACCGCCCCCGTTGATCCCTGCCTCTGTGTCTACATCCTAGCTCATTGTCGAACACCAGCTTTAAATCCCCACCTAAGACCACCCATTGATCCTGTGTAGACATGATGTCTGCCGCTGCTCCATGTAAAAACTGTTCCTGACCCTCATTGGGAGCTTAGATAGGCCCTAAGGTTATGGAGTGAGAGCCAAAGTAGATGCAATGTCCCAGGAGGCGGCCTTCATTCTCTGCCATCTTCATCCTCACCTTCCCATGAAAAGAGCGGGAGAACAGCAACCCCACCCCAGCCATCTTGTGTGGCAGTGAGGAGAAGAACTGCTTAGGAACGCTCAGCATTTGAGCCTGTGCCAATCATTATATAGTAGATGTGTCTCCTGTAGTAGACAGACATCCACTTGAGAGTGTTCTAGATATAAGAGGATTGTTCAAGCCTTTAACATTGAGGGTCAACACCCTCAAATGTTTCGCTAATGACGCCATAAAGGCCGCCAGTCTAGCTGCTCATATGCTTTCAGGACCCCTTCCCCTACCACTCCCTCTTGGACATTTTATTGCTCCATCAGACCCAATTGTGGAGAAAAACATGAACATTGACTTTGTGACGGGCACCCATTAACAAACCCCCAAACAAAAACAGTGAACACCCAAAGTCCCTGGAGGAGGGAAGGAGACAAATAGTCTATCCCCCCACATGTGGTTGAGTCTCTGTATGAGTCCTCCACATCCCACTCAGTAACCCGACCCCCCCCGCCAGCAACCCCAAAGCAACCTACACTAACTCAGTCGGGATAGTTAGATGCTGCATCTTCCGCTAGCTTGTCCAGCAGGTCCCTCCTTTCTGATGCCATAGTCGTCTGATCCGCCCCCCCCCCCCCACGACCGATAGGGGCCCGGCACCATCTCTAGCGGACCTCCGGTCCATGTCCACCTGACTATGTCTTCTGCCATATCTCCTCCTGAAGCTCAATCTTCAGCAGTTCACACGCCGCTGTCAATGAGAGGAATTGATTGAGCTGGTCCTGCCATCAAAAGATCAGTCGGAAGGGATGCACCCAGGAGTAGGACACTTTTTTGTCTTGCAGGAAGGTCGTGACCAGGCGAAACTCTCACCTCTCCTGGAGAGTAGAGGCTGCAAGTTCCTGATACAAGTGTAGGGTCTGACCCCGAAAGGTGATGGATGGCTTCATCTGGGCCACCTTAAGAATCCGTTCCTTCAGGGAGAAATTGTGGACACAGGTCAGGATGTCCAGCGAGCAAGTTGGATCAGGGACCCAGCGGCCCACTCTGTGGGTTCTGTCCAAGCGTATCTTTAATGCTGGTGCCCCCCCCCCCCAAGATCTGGGAGAACAGGGCTGCCACATAGGCCTCTATGTCTTTCGCTTCCACCTCATGAGGGCCCCCCGTATTCGAATATTGTTTCGCCTGGACCGATTTTTCACATCCTCCGCATGTACTTGTAGGTCTAATTGTTGGTCCAATAAGCGGATGACTTCTTGCTGCCATTTCCTCATTCCATGAGGTCTCATGTCCCTCCAGGGCATCCACCATGTCACCAATGTCCGTCACCTCCTTCCTGACCGCTTGTTGTTCACATGTAAGGTCTCTTTTGACCACTAAGATGCATTCTCTCAGGGCCAAAAATATGGCCTCCAGGTATGGGCGTGTGACCGGAGCCTCCAGGTCCTCCCCAGATGGCGAGGCCACCCTACCCATGCCTCCCCAGGGCTTTTCTTCCTGGGAGCCCTTTGGCTGAGAAAGGTCTGAAAGGAGAGTCAAGTCCCTTCCTCCACCCTATTACGCACACCCATCATTACAGAGAGAGGTCTTAGAAGAGAGGAAAGTCCCCCCACACATTCTATTATGCACATCTGTCATCTGAGAGAGAGGTCTGAAAGGGGAGGACAGTCACTCCCCACACCCTACTGCACACAAGCCTTATCAGAGAGACAGGACTAAAAGGAGAGGCCAGTCCCTACTATGCACACTTATCTTCACAGAGAGAGGTCTCACCAGAGAGGCCAGCCCCTCCACATACCTTAGTACATACACCTGTTATCTGAGAGAGAGGTCTGAAATTAGAGGCTAGTCCCTCCCCACACCCTACTAAGCACACCCGTCATCTGAGAGAGAGGTCTGGAAGGAGAGCCCAGTCCCTCCCCACACCCTACTAAGCACACCCGTCATCTGAGAGAGAGGTCTGGAAGGAGAGCCCAGTCACTCGCCAAGCCCTACTATGCACATCCATTATCACAGAGAGAGGACTCAGCAGAGAGGCCAGTCCCCCGATACACCCTACTACGCACACCTGTCATGTGAGAGAGAGGTCTCAAAGGAGAGGGTATTCCCTTCCAACACCTTACTAAGCACAGTCATCATCTAAGACAGAGTTCTGCATGGAGAGCCCAGTCCCTCCCCAAACTCAACTACGCACACCCATCATTATAGAGAGAAGTCTCACCAGAGAGGCCAGTCCTTCTGCATACCCTACTATGCATACCCTACTATGCATACCTGTCACCTGAGAAATGGGTTTGAATGGAGAAGCTAGCACCTCCCTGCATCCTACTATGTGCACGGTCCTCCAAGAGAGAGGGGTCTGAAAGGAGAGGCCAGTCCCTCCCACACCCTACAATAACGCACACCCATCTACTGAGAGAAGGGTCTGAAAGGAGAGGCCACTCCCTCCCCACACCCTATTATGCACACCCATCAATGCAGAGAGAGGTCTCAGCAGTCCCTCCAAACATCTTACTACGCACACCTGTCATCTGAGAAAGAGGCCTGAAAGGAGAGGGCAATCCCTCCCCACAACCTACTACACATATCCATAATCTAAGAGAGGTGTGAAAGGAGAGACCACTCTCTCCCTGCACCTTACTATACACACATATCATCTGAGAGAGAGATCTCAAAGGAGAGCCCAGTCCCTCCACACACCCTACTACGCACACCTGTCATCGGAGAGAGAGAGTGGTCTGAAAGGAGAAGCTAGTCCCTCCCCACACTCTACTATGCACACCCGTCATCTGAGCTAGAGGTCTGAAAGGAGAGACCAGTCTCTCCCTGCACCTTACTATACACACACATCATCTGAGAGAGAGGTCTCAAAGGAGAAGCCAGTCCACCCACACACCCTCCTATGTACACCCGTGATTTGAGAGAGTGGTGTAAAAGGAGAGACCACTCCCTCCCCACTCACTACTGCACCCACATGTCATCCGAGAGAGAGGTTTCAAGGGAGAGGCAGGCCTATCCACTCACCCTAATATGCACACTCATCCTCTGGTAGAGAGGTCTGAAAGGGACGCCAGTCGCTTCCCATTGACTCTACTACATGCATCCATCATCTGAGAGAGAGGTCTCAAAGGAGAGACCAGTCCATCCACATACCCTACTATGCACACCCATCATGTGAGAGAGAGGTCTCAAAGGAGAAGCCAGCCCCTCCCCACTAACTACTACTCACACATGTCATCCGAGAGAGATGTCTGAGTGGAGAGGCCAGTCCTCCCCCACACCCTACTATGCATCGCTGTCATGCAATAGAATGGTCTCAGCAGACAGGTCAATCCCTCCACACACCCTACTATGCATACCTGTCATCCAAGAGAGAGGTTTTTAAGGAGAGGGCAGTCTCTCCTCATACCCTAGGGTGCACAGCCATTATGCAAGAGAGTCTAGTCCTTTCCATATACTACTATTTCGCTACAATACTGCTGTATCTCGAGAGAGTCCTGCAAGAGTAGAACACAAGTTTCAGGGAGTGAAGCTTGCTGCATGAGGCTTGTTCGGTCCTGCAAGACGTTTGCAAGACCTGCATGGAAAATTACTGGGCCTGCCACAAGATGTTTTACGTTCCCGCAAGAGTCTTGTGAGATCATGTGGAGAGAGGTGGAAAGAAAAGGGCAGAGGTGAACCAATAGTCAACATTCTTATTAGATGGTTGATGAAATGCTGTGATATAATTGGTTGCAGAGCCAGAGAGAGCTCAGATTTATCTTAATGCTTTGGAACGGAAGGAAGTCCCTTTGAGTTGTGTTCAGCATATGTAACTTAATTTGGAACTGAAAGAGACATATGATTTCAGCTGCATTTAAGAAACAGCTCCAAGTTCAGATATTTAATAATTTATTTTATGAACTTTGTTGAGAAGTGTCAGTAAGTGCACTACTGCTGGTAAATTTATTCTACACAAGGTTTAGTCAAAAGCCATTATCAGAGGTGTAGATTTCTAAGTATAGCTTTTGGGAAGTAGAAAATAAAATGTAGAGAGATATTAGCATGTATTGCATTTTGTGTTAAAAAAAATATTTGTTCCATCTCTATGTAGTTATAAGTAAAAGAGGCAATGTTTCTCAAATTATATAAAACAAAAAATCTGCAATCTGTTCATACAAGCTTGAGTGCTTTTATGAACCTTACTGTACACATACTTTAGACCTATGAGATGTGTGAGTGGAGATATTGCTATTTATAGATTAAAACACTGTGCTCACTGTTAGGTAAGGTGTATCAGGAAGTGTTGCTTTATAAATTGTGATGGAACCAGTGTTTATGGCAGGTGATCGTTTAACAGTGAAAAAATGCACTGTTTGAGGGTGTGGAATTTTTCAGGAGAAAGTAATAACAAGTTAGAGGTACAGTAGAAATAAATGCATGATTGTGGGTGACATTTTTAGAAAAGTTTACCGAATATAGTGATGTATCGCTACTAACAATTATTGATCAATATGTAACTTTGAATTTTTGGATTATTGCATGCAGCAATACGTTTTTCTATCGATTTAAGATATTTTCTTCTCACTAAATATAAGTGAGTGGTGAAGTTCTCATTAATCAGTCGACTGGGACTGCTCGCTCTGAGAGAGCTCGATATTTGCTCTACTACCTTGAAGATAATTTGTGGATTAACTATTTAGGAGCCCTGACGAAGTTCCCACTGGCAAAGAATTGGGAACGAAACGCGTTGGCTGTGTGCCAGTTTTGGACAATTTGATTGAATAAAATAACTTTTGTACGGAATAAGTGATTTACCTCATTATTATTGACTTTAAAACGAGTGCACCTTCCAATTTCTCTCTTGTTGATCTTGATACAACACCCTCGGACGGCGGGTGTGGGAAGAGTCTGCACCATCACATGAATCACAACAATACATGGACTGGAAGTGCTTGACCTTGGTTTGCTGTTTGCTTCTTTTGGTTTAGTGTGTTCCACGTCTTGGCTGCAAGATATCTAAAAGAACATGCACACATTCTCGCTTTCTGTATTCTCGGTACCGTCACCAATACCCAGCCTTTGGATCTTAGGTTCCAGCTCGATGTGTAGGGTGTTACCAAGAGTTGCAGATTCCTTGGACCTTTTTTTAACAGGATTCGACAACAGTAGCACATTGCCTTAAACATGGTTCTCTTTTCCACCGGCAGCCAGTGCAATCCTACCAGCGCCATCGTTGTGGATGTTCTTTTTGGGAGGTTCAGCACTAAGCAGGCTGCCGCTTTTTGTACCGAATGAAGATTTGTTAGACCTTTTTGAGACTCATCCAGATATAGAACATTGCCATAGTCCATTTGGGAGGTAATTAAGGCATGTATTATTGCTTTCCTTACGCTAGATAGAAATAGGTCAAGGAGTTTTCTCAAGACTGTAAGGGTCCCAAAGCATTTCCCTGCCAATTTCCGGATTTGGCTGTCAAATGTCAAATTGGAGTCGAATCACACTTCAAGATTTGTTACTTCAGCTTTCGGGGTTGACAGTTGGCCCAGCATCTCCGGCCACCAAGTAGATGACCAAATGGTTGGGGCATTACCCACGATCAGCACCTCTGTTTTGTTTCCATTGAGCTTCAAGCAATGGTTGGCCTTCCAGCGCCAAGACACCTCTGGGTAATCGTGCCCTATAGAAGTTATAATAACATAACATAACATGCTGCTGCATCCTCCAGACACCTGGAGAATTGGTGTGCTGTCTGTTCAGGAGTTTTAGATGTCACAATCAGCTGAGTATCATCAGCATATGACACAATGGTCACGTTATGGCCTTTCGCTACCTCTGCAAGCGGTCCCACGTAAAGGTTGAATAGCGTTGGGCTCAGAATTGAACCCTGTGGGACACCTTGAGACAGGGGAAAACTCTTAGATGTGTGTGTCTGTTGTGTGACTTGAAAACTCAGCGAGGAGAGACAGAATGTCATCCAGTGTAGCGCACTGCCCCTAACGCCACTTGTCTCTAATCTTTGGAGGAGAAGGCCATGTGAGACCGTGTCAAAGGCCGCACTGAGATAGGGTAAAATCAGTGCAGCGGTCTATTGTCTCATTGTTTCAGTGGCTAAGAGCAGTGCAGACTCCGTGGAGTGTGCAGCTCTGATACCTGATTGTAAGTGGTGCAGTAGATCATTCTTGTTAATATGGTTAGTTAGCTGCTTATTTGCTACTTTCTCTGCAATTTTTGAAAGGTAGTAGCGAGATGGGGCGTAAATTTACTAACACCGCATGATCAATTGACAGCTTTTTTTAGTGGACATACTATCGCTTGCTTCCATTTTAGGGGAACTTCTCCCAGCTGAAAGGAGCGTGCTATTATTTAGTTTTGTAAACACCTTTTATTCAATAATATCCAAGCATGTAGGAGCAATACAATGGGATTCTAGAGCTTACATTGTATTTTGACAGCAATTATCGATAGCCATATCTGATGCTCGCACACCACCAGTTTCAGAGTCTCATCGATAGCCATATCTGATGGTCGCACACCACCAGTTTCAGAGTCTCACCATGTATGGTCCTTTCCCAAGATATTGACAGTGTTTGTTGGTCAAATCAGAGTTCCCAGGTGAGCCATGCTCTACATTCCTGCGGTGAGTGACTGACATCTCAACAGTCCGGTCCAGTAAAAACTCGCAAAAATCACAACAAACAATAAAATAACAGAACCCACTACACCCCCCTCCACTCAACTCCTACTCACCCCCAACCCCCCAGGCATGTCGCTCACTCATCTATGTCTCTGTGGAGAATAATATCCAGTCATGTAAGGCATCTGGCACAATAATTCCAGTAGGAAGGGATTTAAAAAGGGTACGCCTCTATACAAGATATGCTTTCAATCCCCCAGGCTACGTGCACAGATAGGACAACTTTTCAACCCCCACACACAGTTCTACTCACTTGAGCAACTCTACTAGCACCACCCATGCTCTCAGCGGGTCCAGCATTTTTTCATTTCCTGTTCTTTGGGCCATTTGCAGTCTAAGAATCCCTTCACAATCTGCCCATTTTATAAATTCCCACAGCCACCTCGAGCCAGTAGGGGCACTGGTTGCCTTCCAGTGGCTGGTAATTTCTCGTTTAGCTAGGACCAACCACAGGTCTATGAAATTACTGGTAATTTTATTCTGGGCAGTATGAGGAAACCAGTGTAGTAGGCAATATCCCGGGGACAGTGTTATGTCTCTTTCTGTTATGTCGCCTAACTTAGTCGATACCTCCCTCCAGAACCCCTCTAGTAATGGACACTCCCAGAATATATTTAGAAATTCAGCATTTTCTAAGTTACACTGCGGACAGGCTGATCGGGCCCAAAATACTCATTGAACTTGTGCGGGGTGAGATATGCTCTGTGGAGGACAAAAAAATGGATTAGCTTGAACCGCGCATTTCTAGAACTTTTCCATGCTCTTTCTTCCAGTGCCTCCCACGGCTTTTCATCGATGGGCATCCCAAGGTCTATCTCCCATTTAAGACGCAGGCTCTCCAAGGGACGTCTTATCTCCTGGGTGAGCCGCCTATACAGGCAAGTGACTGCCTTGATCGTTCCGGCTGCCGATACTACATACTGGCAGGGTAAGAGATCAGCAGTTCCACCATTACCTTCTTCCAATGCTTACGGATGGCTGCCGTCAGAGCGGCATGTAAGAGAAAGTCCTTCCGGGGGAGCTCATAGCGCTCTAATAAATCATTAAAGGGTAGCAGGGTATTGTCCTCATAGAGGTCTCTGATAGTGGAGATCCCCGCCTTCTCACAGTTCCGTAGTCCCTGCCAGTCCCCTCCATGCGGTAGGGCCTCGCAAACCAGCAGCGGAATCTCAGGCGCATATGGGGTCCCTGCTGGGCTCTTTTACTAGCCCGGTTCCAGCACTGGCGCATCGCCCATAGGTCCCTGAAGCTTTCTTTTGCTCAAGGGGAGCCGCAGCAGCACACAGGAGAGCTGTCTCAAATAGGGATCTGTACCCCCATGGCCCTCCTCATTGCGAAGCCTTCCCGCCATCCATTTCATGAACCACTGTAGTTGAGCTGCGTGATAATAGGCCTCAAAATCAGGCACTGCAAAGACCCTCTCCCGTCTAGGTCTCATCATGGTGGTGAATACTACCCAGCGTCCCCCAGAGCACCATAGAAATCCCGTGATCATGGTGTTAAGTTGGGTAAAGAATTTTCGCTGGATCCATAGTGGTAACGAGCCAAAGTAATAGAGCAAGCGCGATAGTGTGACCATCTTTAGCAGTGCCACCTGTCCTGCCACTGAGAGCGGGAGAGTCCCCCAGAATTCAAAGTTACTCTTGGTGGCCCGTATCGCTCATCCAACGTTACCTTCTAATTAATCAGCGGCCTCGTGATAGCTACGCACTCCCAGATAAGTCAGGCATCTGCTTTCCCATACTACATCTAATGCATCCGGTGGGTCATTCCTTCCACCTAAAACAGGGAAAAGGCACGTCTTTTTCTAGTTGACCTTGAGGCCCGCTACTCTTCTCAGCCTGTTTACTAGTTCCTTGGCACCTCGCAGATCGTCCGCAGAGTTGGCGAGGAACATTAGAAGGTCATTTGCATATAATGCAATAAAGTGGGATTGGCCCATCCCGTCCAGTCCCCGGTAATACCGCCCCAATCGTGCATGAACAGCCAGAGGTTCCACTGCCAACGCAAACAAGAGGAGAGACAGCGGACATCCTTGTCTCGTTCCTCTGCCCACGGCACAAGCCTCGGAGATCACACCGCCCATGCGAACTCTGGCATTGGAGCTTTTATCCAGTATTGCTGTCCAGGCTACAAATCCCTCTCCCAGCCCAAAGGCCCTCAAAACTCTAAAAAGATATGGCCATTCGAGACTGTCAAAGGCTTTCTCGATGTCAATCGATATGATGCATGCCTCATCCCTGTCACAAGTGGGGGCGTCCAGCAGCCGAAGCAGTCGTTGTATATTCATGGCCGTGTTCCGGGATGGAATAAAACCCGCCTGATCTATGTGCACAAGTGTCGTCATGTGGATCATCAGGCAGCTAACCAAAATGCGGCTTAATATCTCATAATCGAGGTTGAGCATGGCGAGGGGACGGTATGTAGTGCGATCCCACGCTGGTTTATCTGGTTTTAGGAGCGGTATAATTACCACTTCCCTTGTTGTTACAAGCAAACATCCATCCCGCTTCGATCTATTGTAAAGGGCCATCAAGCGGGGAGCCAAAGCATCTACATATGTAGAGTAGAACTCAACTGGAAGTCCATCCGTACCGGGGTTTTGTTTCTGGCCATGTGTTTTATGGCCCCCCCTGATCTCACCTAGTTCTATGTCCTGGCCTAGGGTCTCTGCTGCGTCTGCATCAATTTGAGCAAGTTCAATATCATCTAAAAATCCCTCCCCTTCCAACACCATTGGTTCTAGTTGACTCTGATACAGGGTAGTATAGTAGTCCAAAAACTGAGCATTGATATCCTGTTGTCCATAATGAATCACGCCATCCCTCCCCCGTCACTCTAGGATCATCATCCCTCTACGTGCCGGATTGGCGAGGCAAACCAGCATTGCCCCAAACTTGTCCCTCTCAGCGTGGGCCCGAGACACATACGCCCTGTGGTCAAAGCATCTCAACCGTTCCACCTGTACCGCTAGCGTTTCCCTGGCCTCCAGTAAATCTGTTTGCCTGTCTGCTCTACCCGGTCTATTCCTTTCCACATCTCGGAGACGTTGTTCCGCTTTCTGTACATCCCTTAGGAGGACCCTCCGTACGCCCACTGCTTCGCCAATACATCAACCCCTTATGACAACTTTGAAAGCATCCCATTCAATAAGGGGGCTGGTAGCCGTGTTAGTATTATTCGGGAAATAATATTCTATAGCAGTGCCTATCGTGGTTCGAAATACCTGATCCTCTACTACCTCCGGTCGGAGTCGCCAGCTAGGAATTGTAGGCCTAGCCTGCACTCAGTCCAAGGATATCTGTAGGGTAGCTAAGTACTCACTCAAAGTGATCCCTACATGTACGTCCGGGGAGCAGAGGATGGAGTCTAAACGAACATGCAGCTCGTGTAGAGCCGAGAAATAAGAGTAGTCCCTCTCCATCGGATGATGGGCTCTCCAAGTGTCTGTCAACCCCCAATGTCGCTGCCAATCCTGCCGGACTTCTGCAACCCTGTGTGTAAGAGTGTCAGGGAGTGGTTAGTGTGAACGGTCCAGATTGACATCAACAATGCTATTGAAATCCCCGATCCAGTTATAACTGCGCTAGTGTCTGTGAAAGCTGAGCTAAGAATGCGGGTTGATCAACGTTGGGGGTCTATATACTCCCTATGGTTATATCTCGGCCATCTGGTGCCCCAACACCACCACAAACCTGCCCTCTGGGTCTATTATTTGCCTGACACATTGAAAGGGGACTCCCTCCCTCACCCATATTAGGGTCCCTCTAGCAAAAGCTGAATACGTAGTGTGGAACACCTGCCCTCTCCAGCGACGCTGTAGTGCTGTCCCTTCCTTCTGCGTTACATGGGTTTCTTGTAATAATACAATCTGCACCCCTCTTCTTACTAGATAAGCATGGATTTTATGCCGTCGGTTCATGGTGTGCATCCCCATAACATTCTAGGTTATGCATTTGATATCTACGGTGGAACCCATAGTACAATCCTCAGTCGCTCTCGGTGTATTTCTCCCATAGCGACTTGCCTGGCCCCAAACCAATTTCCCCCAACAATAAAAACAACCCAACTCCCGTTCTCCAGGACAGGCTTACATACACAGTTCTCCATCCAAACTAAGGCACTCAGACCCATGAATCGTAGAAGTGGCAAAACGTGTTTCGATACCATTGGACCCAGAACTTCCCCCCAAAAAACCCCCACAGATATAACACCCTCGGTAAGCCCTAATAGTACAAGTGTGCCCTTTGGCAGTCCTCAAGCTGAACCTCTAGTACCATGGGCCAACATACATCAACAGGCAATCCCCTGCGCATATGACCTGTTGTCCGATCAGCCGAACACGCCATCTGCTGTTTGTGGTGTAACGTCCGGGAGTTCAGTGTCTGAGAGCCCATGTACGCTGCTTGATTTCGAGCTCTCAGATCTGTCCAGTTCAGGGTTCGTGGTATTGCTGGTCGGGCTTGCATCTCCATGACTAATTTCCGCCACTGCTTGCATCGCCCTATCTCGTTCTTGGCGCCTTCCAGCAGGCGAAGGGGCCCTCCGAGGAGGCGAAGAAGTGGTTAATTGCCATTGGGGCGAATCTTATGGTGGAGAGCGTGATCCATTGCTGCGTCGAGTTTCTAGCCAGTCCCAAGCTTCATGCGGGGTAAGAAAGAAATGTGTCTCTGCATCCGCAGTCACACTAAGGTGAGCTGGGAACAACATGGCATAGGGGAGACGAAGCTGGCAAAACTTTCGCTTAACAGCCAGGAAGGAAGATCTCTGCCGTTGCACCTCCCTAGTGTAATCCGGGAAAATCATCACCGTGCTGTTTCCGATCTGTTGGGACTGTTTCTCGTGGGCTCGCTGTAGGAGGAAATCTCGATCTCGATAGTGTAGCAACTGCACCACCAGCGGGCGGGGTGGAGCACCAGACTTAGGTGGCCTGGCCGGGACTCTATGGGCACGCTCTAGGGCATAGAAGGGGGAGAGACCCTCTGGGCCCACCTCAGCTTTTAGCCAAGACTCCAATAACTGGACAGCATCTGCTCCTTCTCACGTTCCGGAACCCCTACTATGCGCAGATTATTTCTTTGTGAGTGCCCCTCACTGTCCTCAGCCCTCACTTCCAACACTTTGATCCTGGTTTTCACCGCTTTCAGGGCATGTTGTAGGGTGACGACCGTTTCCGGAATGTCCTTCATGGTGTTCTCTTTGGCAGTCACTCTCTCCTGAAGTTTGTGGTGACTGTCCTTTAACAGGGTGAGATCCGTCCCTATGGGTCAATGTTTGTCTCCAGCGCTTCTCTCGAGGAGGTGATGGCCTGCATGATATCGGCCAGGGTAGGGTCCCCGGGTGTTCTCTTTGCTCGCCCTCCAGACGCACTCTCATCGTCATCTGTGTGTTGTTCCGGTGCGTCCACCCGTAGGACCTCAAACCCCTTTTCTCGCGACACTCTTCCCATCATGCGACCTGCTGAAAGCAGTAGTGGAAAGGCGCAGGAGTTTCACAGGCCCCAAACCCCTGAGCCAGGGTGTAGTTGGGCGAATGACAATTGGTGCAATACCTTCTGTGCTCCAGCTCCCGTTGACGCCCCACAGTGTGCGTAATCGCACCTCCGCACAGAGTGCGGTGGAGAAGCCCCCCTCACACGAACTTGAGGAATATCTTTGGTGCGTAAGGTCCATAGGCAGTTGCCTCAGGACCCGCAGGGGAACGCGGAAGTCATCCAGTGGTTCCGTGGTATTAGTCAAGGCAGCAACGTAGGCCCAGCACCATTCAGGGGTTCAGTAACCAGTCAGCAGCTCAGTGTTACCCCTCGATCGCCTCCCTTCAACAGATTCTGGTTCTGGCGCCACTGGTCTGTGTATGGGGTCTGAGCGAGGACCGGAGCACCCAGATGAACAGTCCACAACCTCCAGGGTAATTCTCAACTTGTGCCCTCTGGTAGTCCAGTGCGCCCCGCGGCCTACTCTAATTTCAGGGTGTCTCTACGCCGCATGCAGCCTCCCGCCCTAGTGGGGAGCGCTGTTGTTCTCCCAGGGCCTCTCACCGGCACTGGCAAGTTCTGGGCTCCCCGTGTTGCACCCCCCTCGCCTCGCCGCAGGCCCGCGCTCTCACTGGTCTCTCACAATCGCTGTTGTTGGGGCTCCCAGCTGGCTCTCATCCCCCGCCGTCTGTGAGGCATCCCTGATTCAAGCTTTCAGGTGCAGTCAACAAAGTGCTCTTCCGGGGGGAGCAAGCTCTTCCCAAATGTCTCGCTCGAACGGCGGTTGGCAGCGCTACCGCCTCCCACCAGGAGCTCACCTTGCTGCTATCTTAGGGTCAGGCTTCTTTTGCTGGGTGCGCTGTAAACCTCCTTTCTCCCCTGAACGCACCGCTCAGCTGCCTCGCTGGTGAGGTCCCGCCGTTGGCCAAACCCCGCACACCACTCCGCCGGTCAGTAGGCACAGACAACATACCAGCCTCCTCCGCCAGCGAGAATTTCTGCTTCAAGTCGCGGCCGCCATATTGTCATCAATCCAGCTGGAGTTCGAGCAGGGAGGAAATTCGCAGTTTACTCCTCACCACGTCTCCCCAGCGCCTCGGGAGTGCACCCAGAGGGGCACCAGGTATTCCGCCACAGGTTATGTTGACAGGGGCCACCCCAGCTTATCAGGATTAATTGCGGTGGAGGGAGGCCATGGAGGAGCTCCGAGGTCCCTACATCAGCGTCAAGCCACGCCCCCCAGGAGCGTGCTATTATCTCAGAGATATATGGCATAATGATGCTTCCTACCTGCATTAGAATCTCTGGACGAGCTGAATCTAGTGGGGATCCGGATTTGATTCCACTTGCTGTGATCTTCAGCTATTCTAGTTCCTGCACCTTAAATTCGACAAGGGTCTCTTCCTTGAATATTGTATCTTGCCTACAATCTGGGTTCTCATCCTGACGTGCTGCTGCTGGAAAAGTGTCATGTATTTAAAAAACATTTTCTGCAAAGTAATCAACCACTTTATTGCAATTCTCCATTGAGAAAGTAGTTGTCATTTAAATTATCGCGTGATTTGAGGAATTTCAGTGTGGCGAACATTTCTTCAGAGGAGTTACTGGCCCTTTCAATCCTTTCAATATAGAAATCACATTGTGTTTTCTTAATAAGTGCGTGATATTTTTTCAGTTCTATTTTATATCTCTCGTTTATCTAGCTACAATAGTCCTTCCGTCACCTACGCTCAAGCTGTTTACACTCCTTTTTGGCTTTTAGTAGTGCTTCATTAAACCATGGTGCCGATACTTTAGATCTCCTGGGGCTCATTGGGGTCCGGGCGCTATCTCATCTAGTGCGTCAGTTATCTATGTTTTGAGTTGTATATTAGCTGTGTTCATATCCTTCTACAGTTTGAGATTATTTCCCAACAATGCCTGTGCAAACGAGTTTGGGTTAAATCTAGTCCATTTTGTGCATTTGATTTTCTGTGCAGGCCTCTCAGCCGTGGGTCTATGAGAGGGTATGGTAAAAGGGAATATGTGGTGGTCTGACCAAGAAACTGGCTGTGGTGTCCCAACCTCGATCTCTGTTGAGTTGGTGAAAATTGGATCTAGAATATGCCCCGCTTGATGAGTTAGCATATTCACGTTTTGCACTTGGTTGAGTGTCATAAGGTCCTTACATACCGATTGTGCTTCCAGGTTCTCCATATTGTCAAAATGTAGATTAAGATCACCTAGAATGAGTAAATTGCTATACTGTAGAGATGGTTGTACCGCTTTCTTCCCCAGACTCGCTGCAAATTGAGCTGCTGGGCCTGGTGGGCAGTAAATTAGAAAGCCTGCTATGGTTTTATCTTCTGCGTCAGAAAGAGTAAAGAGGAGCGCCTCGCATTTCTTTTTATTTGCATCCTTTATGCTACACTTCATTGAGGATTTATAGATTATCGCAATTCCATCTCCTCTTTGCCCTGCTCGATCTTGTCTTAGTATCTCGTAGCCTTCTGGGAGCGCATCCAGAATATCTGGGGTGCAGCTCTTGTTAAGCCACGTCTCTGTGAGAAACAGGGTGTCGGGCATTTTTCCCCTCAATATCTCACAGACTTAGTATTTATGTTTAGTTAATGACCGACAGTTTAGTAGGAGCAAAAGCAAGTTTCCCCCCTGATTCCTTGTGTGGTTTGTCATTGTAAAGTCCTTGTTACAATTCCCACATTTTAGCAGCATCCTATCTACGTCTATGTTGTGCCTGCAACATTTTGTGATAGGCTGTGATGATTTATGTAACTCGTCTGCCGAGTACTTGATACAGGGTTCTGGCCCCTGGGCCCGGCCTCGTGCGGATGGGTGCAGACGTGCTTGCCTTTGGCGTGCCAGCTGCGCGCGTCCGCGTCAGGGCTCTCATTTATTGTAATTGCTGCCCCCTGACAACTAGCCCACCAACCTCCCAAGACGTCGGTCGTCAGGCATCCAGGTGTGAAACAAAGCTTTACCCGCACCCGCACCCTGCAACACGCAGCAGCGCAGGGGGCCGACCAGATACACCAGGGACACCAGCCATGTGCAAAAAGCAGAATACAGTCAAGGTAACACCAATCCAAATTTAAAAACGCTGTCTTTAAAAACTTTGTGTTAAAAAGCTCACTCGAGTAGAGAAGATTCCCCCCTTCCTCACGAGATACCGCTGCGCATCCGCATCTGGGATCCAATTTATTGTAATTGCTGCCCTCTGACAACTAGCCCACCAACCTCCCAAGATGGCGGTCGTGAGGCGTCCAGTCGTAAAACAAAGCTTCACCTGCACCCTGCAACACTCAGCAGTGCAGGGGGCCGACCGGATACCCCAGGTACACCAGCAGTGTGCAGAAAACAGAATACAATCAAGGTAACACCAATTCAAATTTAAAAACGCTGTGTGTAAAAAAGTTGTTTTAAAAAGCTCACTCAATTAGAGAAGATTCCCCCTTTCCTCACGAGAGACCACTGCGCATCCGAATCAGGGCTCTCATTTAATGTAATTGCTGCCCGCTGACAACTAGCCCTCCAACCTCCCAAGATGGTGGTTGTGAGGCATCCCGTTGTAAAACAAAGCCTCACCCACACCCAGCAACATGCAGCAGCACAGGGGACCGACCGGATACCCCAGGGACACCAGCAATGTGCAAAAAGCAGAATACAATCAAGGTAACACCAATTCAAATTTAAAAACGCGTCTTTAAAAACTTTGTGTTAAAAAGGTCACTCGAGTAGAGAAGATTCCCCCTTTCCTCACGAGAGACCGCTGCTACCGTGTAGCTTGTGACCAATAAACTCTACAAGAAAAATTGAAGAGCCTGTTTTCACTTACTACATATTTGTAGCGACGATTGGCAACAAGGTGGAACCTACATGCCTTGTCCGCCCTGCTGTGCTGCTGTTGATTTTCCCCACAGTGAGTTGCAAGGTCTGCTGTGGATCTTCTCTTCACCAGCTGTGCCTTTCTGGCAATAATCCTCTCCGCATATTCCTCGTTGCAGACTGAGTTGTGCTGCCCAGTTATGAAGACGCCCAACGTGGGTCATTTAGTGCAGCGATATTGTTTCCCTCTCTCTAGTTGTTCACTGAGCAGCGTTCACTGCCAAATTGGAAGTATACGCTGAGTTCAGCTGTACAGCCGACATCACAGCAGGTTGCCTGGACGTTCACCAGAGAGTCTACCCTTGTTTAAGGCACACTCATGTTCAACTGCATGCCCGATGTCACAGCAGGTTGCCTGGACGTTTCATGAGAGACTTTACACTCTTCTCTCCTGTATCACATCAGAGCGTCGTTTTTTCCTTCTTGTGGCTGATTCTCAACAATTTGTGTCATGCCAACCCATTTGAATCCGCTTTGGTAGCGGCATCTGACTGTATCCGCATGCAGGACGACCAAGGTGGATCTGCAGTGCTGATGCTGCTAGACCTTTCGGCAGCATTCGATACCATCTCTCCAGTACGCATGACCCACAGACTGCAGCAAGCTGGAGTCATGGGAGGGCCCTGCAGCTTATCCACTCTTTTATTACCCGTAGATCCCACACCGTCAGTTGTGGAGGCTTTAAGGCAAAGGCCTTTGGCCTTCCTTGCGGGGCCTCGCAGGGATCCTTGCTCAGCCCCACTCTTTACAACCTTTATGTTACCCCCCTGACAAAACTAGTGAGATCATTTGAGTTCCAGGTGCTCTCCTACGCGGATGACACACAAATCATTGCCTCCATATCTAATGATTTTCCTTTCGGTTGCCCAAAAGTTCAGTCTTTGTATGACTAGCATCATACACTGGATGAAGGACAATTCATTAAATGCGGACAAATCTGAGGTGCTAGTCTTTAGACCACAGAACTCCATCTGGTCCACTGCCTGGAGGCCCGCAGATTGTCGTCTCCTTCCGGTTTCGGTCGATACCGATAAAAATCTGGGGTCTTCTTTGACGTAGGCCTGTCCTTTGATGTCCAGGTGAATCGTACAGTCAGCACCTGCTTCTACATCCTTAAAATCCTGAGGAAAGTACTGCCATATATCCCAATGGAACTACACCGGCCCATTATCATTACACTAGTCACCCCCGGTTGGACTACTGCAATGCTCTGTACCTTAACATCAGCACAGGCTCCCTGAACAAGTTTCAGGTGGTACAGAACGTTGGGGCATGGATGATACTTAACATCCCAAAGTATCAGTCAGCCAGGGAAGGAATCCGAGCCCTGCACTGGCTTCTTATCAGGAAGCGCATCTCCTTCAAGGTTCTGAATGTTTCAGTGGTACACTCTAGGGAGGACCTTGAGATCCTCTTCTCTTAAAAACTGGTCTCTCCCAGATTTTGCAGGTCCAAGTGGGGTGGCTGCTACTTCTCGGTCAGAGCCGCTAAACTCTGGAACTCTTTGCCCTTTTCCATTTCCAAGGCGGACTCGCTTCCGGTCTTCACTTCCCTGTTCACTTAGCACCTTGACACCATCTGATATTAGTGCGCTTTATAAATACTATCCTATGCTATTTATTTCAGGTATTTCGTGCAAGCAATGATTAGCACATCATCTCTAACTGTGTTTGTGAACTTCTTGGAATCTACTGGATGTTATGCTTGTGCACTCACGGTGATGTGCACACCTTGTTCAAACTAATCAATCATTCATTCGAGGATGCTCATTTTGTTGTGTTTTGGGATATTTTCTGATCACATATGGTGGGCATACACTGTATTGTAGTTGTGTCAAAATTTCATGACTAACTGCACAGTTTAATTCTCTTCATTGTGCACCGTTGGTATTATCCTTTTCCTTATTACTTTTCAGCAACAGATATTTATTTTGCCTTTTCAGGTTTTTGGTACAGGTCTGTTGTGATACTGAGTTAGTTAACACCCTTCATAAATTGATGGTGTTTCTCATCATCCATTATCTGGCCTTTGCTGACTGTTGTTTATCACTACATCTTTATTTGTGTTACATTTTGGTGTGTGCAAGGTGTACTATGCAAGGGGTAAATCCTCCACCTGTTTTTTAGAGCATCCAGGTGAACCTCCTGGTAGGTGGGAGAGTTGGCACGATGAATTTGAGATCTATTTAGGAGCAATTGGAGCTCTCAGATTGGGGGCTGAAAGAAAAAATTGCTTACTTCTTCATTCTCTTGGATTCAAAGGTTGCTCCATCTTCAAACAAATATCTGACCTACCACAACAGGTAGTTGGTGACATGGATGAAAACCATGAGACTGTCCTCAAACTGAAAAATTGATTTGACAAGCAACCCAGCCTGATGTTCATTAGACATAAGTTTTTCAATAGGAAACAAACTGAGGGTGAAGATGTAGATACTTACATTTCAGTGCTATGTAGATTGGCAGCTGATTGTCGTTTTGAGGCATTCACAGAATAATTGATCAGAGATCAGTTTTTCTGTCACTGCAAGGACAAACAGATCAGGCAGAAGTTATTGAGTATGGGCAACCCTACTTCAGACAAGACCATCAAGGTTGCAAAAAGCATCAAGACTTCATTAGTTTCCTTCGAAGAGTTAGATGATAAACCCATAGAAAGTGTAAATATTGTTAGTGGGAGTAAACCTAAACAAAGGTCTGTTCGCATCTCTAATGCTAACAGTTCTAAACCTTGCAGATTTGATAATACTGGACATGTTAGTGGTAGTATGTGTTTGAACTGTGGTAATCCACCTCACATCAAAGGTGGTAGATGTCCTGCTGTTAATGTTACGTGCAACTACTGTAGAAAAATAGGACACTTTGCCAAGGTGTGCCTAAAAGGAAATCTGACAAAAAATATTTGCAGTTGTGCATGAGTCTGTTGAAGAGTCTGAGTCAGAAGTAATCTCCATGGTGTTGGATGAGAGTGGATGTTCTGACAACACACCTGTTGAGGGTGATCTATCCTGCTGTGTGGATCTGATCTTGTAAGTCAGTGTGGGGGCCAAACTTTGAACCTGTTGGTAAATTCCGGAGCCAGGATCAGCACGATAACTCAAGATCTTTTTGAGGAAACATGAAGTGGATGACATTTATTTCCCCCTGATTGCTCCCCTGTGTCATATGAAGGGCGCAGGATAGAATTGTTGGGATACCTTGAGGATAAGTTCGAATTCAAGGAGAGGAAAATCAGAGGGAAGGTCTACGTTGCCGTAAAGGACCTTAACATTCTTGGGTGGTTTCACCAAGGTCTTTTTGGGATGATCCTTTGACCAGGGGCTAGGGAACAGGTCCTCATTGTTGAATGTGATGTTGATGATGGTCAGAGATGGAGGAGTCTATTTCCTATGGTTTTTTTTTACAAAGATTTTGGCAAAATTCAGGGTTTCAAGCACAAAATCATCACAAAAGAGGGTGCGGTTCTCATCAAACACAAACTCAGAGGTGTGCCTTTTAGTGTGAGAAGGGATTTAGATAGTAAGTTGAAGAGTTTGTGTACCAGAGGTATCATTGAGCCTACTGAGTCGTCATTGTGACTTTCTCCGCTGGTAGTTGCATGCAAGAGGAGTGGGGAATTACATGTTTGTGTGGAGCTAAGATCCCTCAACAAAGAGATCTTGGTGGACTCACATCCGTTGCCAAAAATAGCTAATTTATTTGCTGGTATCAAAGGGGCAAAGTTTTTCAGTAAGTTTGACTTAGCCAGTGCCTATCACTAGGTTGAATTTCATCCAGAGTCACGGCATGTTACTGCATTCACTTCTCCCCTGGGTACATTTCAGTACTGACACATGCCATTCGGGTTAGCTTCGGCAGCATCGGTTTTCCAAAGGGTAATGTCGAATCTGCTCAAGGATGTGGATGGTGTCCTAGTTTTCCAGGACAACGTCTTGATCTTTGCAAAAGACAGGACGTCACATGATACTGTCCCACAAAGTGTACTCACCATCTTTGAGAAAAAGGGAGTTGTTCTCAAACCTGAAAAGTGCAAGTTTTGCTGTCATAAGGTAGAATATTTGGGTCACTTCTTGTCCCAAGGGGGCATAAGTCCCACGCTGGGGTTGTTAGATGCCATTGTCAACCCTCCACCTCCTACAGACAAAACTGGTGTGAAGTCTCTTTTAGGGTTGTTTGAGTACTACTCTAGTACAACTCTAGGTTTATCCCTGCTTTTGTCCAATCAGTAATTTGCTCAAGAAGGGGGTCACATTTGAATGGTGCAATTAGTGTAAAGATGCATTTGACTTAGTTAAGTCTATGCTGTCAAGCAGCCAACCATATGATCCCAACTTTCCATGTCGTATTATAGTTGATGCCAGCCAAGTGGGGTTGGGAGAAACTTTGACACAGAAGATTGACAACGTGGAACATACTATTGTTTTTTGCGGCAAGGGTCTTGAGAGATGCAAAACTACAACATTCTGTGATCGAAAAAGAGTTGTTGGTGGGCCATTGAAAAATTCCGCCCATATGTTTGGGGTAGGCGTTTTTTATTACAGACTGATCACAAGCCTCTTGTTAGTATTTTGGGTGGTGGTGTGAGTAAGTGGTGAACTGCCAGAATATTAAGAATGGTTACGATGCTCCTACAGTACCAATTTGACGTGACTTACTGAATTTCATGGGGAAGGAACGGAAGAGCGGAGTTTATATCTCAGTTCCCTCTTGGAATCGATGATCATGATGATGTTCTCCTGTGTGATTTTCTGGAAGAGGATTGCGTAGATAGTTTGGTTGCAACCTTATAGATACCAGAACTCAAACTGAGTTCAGAGGAAGATTGAACAACTGCTTTTGAAAATGGCCAGGTTCTATAGGATGTGTATATGCTGGTCAAGTCTGGATGGCCTCGAGTAAAGGTTTAATTCAGCCGTATTGTAAGGATAACAGCGAAATCTCTTTGGAAGGAGTGTTGCTATTACGTTCCAATAAACTTATACCACCTCATTGTTTCAGGCATGTCATAGCAGAAAAGGCTCATGAATGTCACCTAGGTGCCACTTTAGCCAAATTTTGGATCCATGAGGCTTTCTGGTGACCAGGCATGGATTCTGAGATTGATGAGGTGGTGACTAATTGTGGTGTATGTTGTTCTGCTGATAACTTTTCAAGGTTGTGACTCCACCCCTTATGCCAATTGCATGTCTTGAGAAACTGTGGGTCAAACTAGGGTTGGATGTCATGGGAACCATATGACTTTCTCTGCCTGGTGGGTGCAAGTATATTCTTGTCCTCATGGATTACACCTCCAGATCGCCAGAGGTCATGATGGTGAAGGGCCCAATGCTAGTGTTGTAATAAAGTTCCTCAATGAGGTCTTCATGGGAGAAGGGTTTCCTGAGGAGATCATTACTGATAATGGGACACAGTTTGTGAGCAGTGCGGCCAAAGTCACTGAGAGACTCGTAAACACCCAACTGACCACCTGCATAGAAGAAAACTTAATCCTGGACGCCTCCCAGTCGGGATTCCACAGCAACCTAAGCACTGAGACGGCTCTCCTCGCCGCCACCAACGACATCCGCATGCTACTCGACCAGGGGCACACCACGGCCCTCTCCGCAGCCTTCAACACCATTTCACATCGCACCCTAGCAGCCAGACTACACGATGCAGGAATTCAAGGAGCTGCCCTCGACTGGATCCAATCCTTCCTCTCTGGCTGAACCCAGAGGATCCGACTCCTTCCCTTCCTCTCCGAACCCACGGAAATCAACTGCGGAGTACCCCAGGGATCTTCGCGCAGCCCCACACTCTTCAACATCTACATGGCTCCCCTCGCCGCCATCGTCCGACAGCATGGGCTCAGCATCGTATCCTATGCCGACGACACCCAGCTCATCCTCTCGCTCACGAAGAATCCTGAAGACACCAGACTCTGTTTCCAGGAAGGCATGAAGAACATGGCAGCCTGGATGAAGGACAGCTGCCTGAAACTAAACTCAGAAAAGACTGAGGTCCTCATCCTCGGTCCCTGCACCTCCGCCTGGGACAACACCTGGTGGCCCTCCCACCCCTACAGACCACGCTTGGAACCTGGGTATCATCCTTGACTCCTCCCTCTCCATGAACCACCAGATCAATGCCGTCGCCTCCACCAGTTTCAACTGCCTTCGACTCCTCCGTAAGACCTTCAAGTGGATCCCCTCCAACTGCAGTAGGACCGTCACCAACGCACTCATCACCAGCAGACTAGACTACGGCAACGCCCTCTACGCCGGAATCAACAAAACCCTCCTGCATAGACTCCAGACCATCCAGAACGCTGCAGCCAGACTCGTCCTCGGGACACCGCGCCATGAGCACATGAGCCAACACTACGAAGCCTCCACTGGCTCCCTGTCGAGAAGAGGGTCACCTCCAAACTCCTCACCCACACCTACAAATCCCTACACAACATCAGACCCAAATACCTCAACGAAAGAATATCCTTCCACGTACCCAAGAGGAACCTCCGCTCCACCGACCTCGCCCTGGCAGAGGTCCCCCGCATTCGCAGACACAGAACTGGAAGGAGAACTTTCTCCTACATCACAGCCAAGACCTGGAACGAGCTCCCACAGAACATCAGACGCTCCCTAATCCTGCACACATTAAGGACCTCAAGACCTAGCTCTACGACTGATCCCGGATCCGCCCCCGCATCTTGAGACCCTCACGGGTGAGTAGCGTGCTATATAAACCCCTGATTGATTGATTGAGATGTGGAGGATTTTGAAGTCGTGTAGAATCACTCATCTCAAGAGCTCTCTTTATCGTCCCCAAACAAATGGCCTAGGCGAGAGGATGAACAGAATGGTGGGTGAGTGTGTTAAGTGGGCTAAAGCGTGTAATCTGGATGTGGGTAGTGCGTTGGTTTGGTTCTACAGAATTACACCTCACTTGTCTACCAAGGTAAGAATTGATGAGAGGTCGTGTTATGAACACCGTGTTTAGTCCTGGATGGATGTCACAGTGGCTCAAAACAGAGTCTGAGGTAAAACAGTTAATGTCCTTTGTGAAGGAGAATATGACTCTGTTGCAGGAGAAGCAAAAAATATGGTATGACAAGAGAGTGGGTGCCAAAGTTGGTTCCTGGAGACTTGGTCAGAATTAAGACCTCTGTCCATGTCAAGAAGGGCAAATCCAATTTTGCTAAACCTTTCAGAGCTCTGCATATCAGCGGTAATGCTGTACAGGTGGAGGGAGGCCATTGGTACAACCTTTCTAAGATTGTCAACCTTAGATCCAGGTCTGACCATGTGCTAGTCAGAGACAATGAAATTTCATGTCAGAATGAGTACATGAAAAGTCAGAGTTCAGCAGCACATGGTTGTGAGTCTCCTAGAAGGAGTTCCGGGTTTAAGGCTGTTCCAAGCAGTTTCTGAGATTAGAGATATTCCTCCTTTTGTTTGGTTGTTTGTTTTTGTGCTAGTTTTTGTTGTTGAACGTGAGATATGTAGTAGTTTAGTAGTTTGTAGTGCCTGCTTATGTGTTCTTGTAATGCTTGTCTCTATAATGATGTATTGTATTCAAGAACCTTTAGAGTGTAACCTAGCAGCGTGGAATGGTGAGGTTCAAACAAAAGCGTTGATCCGGGCCGTGTAGCTTGTGACGAATAAACTCTAAATGAAAAATTGAAGAGCCTGTGTTCATTTATTACAATTAGCCCCACAGCCAAAGGCATTTCCGCTATAGGGAATGGGAGTTGTTCTAATTTTTCCAAATGCAACATCGTGTAGGTTGCCTCTTTCATGGCCATCAGTTGTTGTTTGCATGTTAAATTAAAAGGCACAAATAAACAGCTGCAATTCAAGTATGCCATGGAACGGGCCCATTTTTGAGTGTTTTAAGCATCCAGCTAAACTACATAATAGACCTAGGCTGACTTTGCCTATGATACAGCATTGACATGTCACTCTGCGCAATATCAATAACAGACGACACAATCAGCCTCATGCATCAAGCCAAAATCCAGTCGGTAAAATACCGAATCACAAAAACCGCCCGTTACCGATTAAAAAATACCCACTTCAAATGCATGAACCCAAAACGTGAGCAAATAACGAATCGCTAAAATAAATCCGCCAAAATACCGAATCGCTAATAACCAAAATGCAAAATTACCGAATCGCTAAATACCGCTTTAGCAGTTACCGAAATCACTATTAGCTCCCGGAAAGTGCCAATAGCAAATAACGAATCGCACCCCAATGCAACAACAGTCGCTAATAACGAAAATCCCCAAAATCACTATTTTGCAAGAGCTAAATAAGGGGAATCAAAACCTGGAGGTAAAGTTAAAAAAAAACAATTTCAACATGTGCAAATGATTGAGGCAATCACAAAACCCTTAAATGTGGCCCAGGAGACCCTGTTGGCTCCCACAAAATGGCTGCCCTCTACGTGCTTGCAAGGAGGATGCGTATCAATGCTGAAGGACAGCGCAGGAGAAGGGTCCAGGAGCGAGTTTTCAGACTGCGCATAACCTTGCTCGGGCAGAATGAGGACGAGGTGTACGAGAAGTATCGCCTCAATCGTGCAATGATCATGCGCCTGATTGCAGACCTGGAACCATTACTGCAGCACCAGACACACCGGACCAATGCAATCCCTGCGCACGTTCAGGTCCTATGCAGCCTGCACCTACTGGCCTCAGGGAGTTTCCAGGGGGTAATTGCGGTGGCCGGAGGCGTATCGCAAAGCGCACTGTCACGCTTCTTCAAGAAATTCCTCGATGCCATGCTGACAATGCTACACACCCACATCAGCTTCCCCACAACCCCACAGCAGTTGGACCGCACCAAGCAGGCATTCCTCCAGGTGGCACGATTCCCACATGTGATTGGATGCATCGACTGCACGCATATCCCCATATGTCCACCCGCAGCAAATGAGTACATTTTCCGGAACCGCAAGTCATACCACTCAATCAACGTGCAGGTTGTGTGCGATGCCAATAACATCATAACGGACCTAGTGGCACAATTCCCAGGGAGCACACACGACTCCTACATCTTCCGCCACAGTGGAATGCACAGGCGACTAATCCACGGAGAATTTGGAGAGGGACTCCTGCTAGGTACGTAAATATACGCTTCCCCACACCAACACCACACATGTATGTACATCACCAATGCTAAGTCTATGCTTCTATCTTCTAGGTGACAGTGCTTACGCCCTGCGTGAATACATACTCACACCATACATCAATCCAGCAACCCCGCAGGAACATCGGTACAACGCTGCACACATCAGCACTAGGAATGTCATAGAGAGGACATTTGGGATTCTGAAGAGTCGCTTCAGAATCCTACACAAGACTGGCGGCGCCTTGCTATACAAACCTGAAACATGCTGCCGGATAATTACTGTATGTGCAATGCTGCACAACATTGCGACCAGAAGGGGGATACCCATAGAGGTGGACAGGGATGTCGCCCACCGGGATGACCAACCACCCGCCCAACAACGACAGGCACACGTCCCTAACACAGCAGAGGGCCATAGGAGGCAGACATACATCATGCAAAATCATTTTTGAAACATGTGAGAATGAGACATTACAAGTTAGTTTGGGGTGCAACTGTTTAATGCACAGTAGCACTGATGTTTGTGCAACAAAACTAGCTATGTAAATCATGCTCCAATTGCATGAAATAAAATAAAAGGTGCCTTAAAGTCACGCCTGTGCACACTCAGTAAGTGGATGTCCATGGTTGCCCCACCATGGTCCTGTATGCATGTCCAACTGTCTAGTGGCGCTTCCCACGTACCCCAAGCCTCCACTCAGGTGTCTCCAAAGCCTCACCACGGCCTGTCCCCGTGGATGCCCGCGAACTGCGGCGCCTGGTGCTGCCCTCTGCCACAGACACACTGCTCACACTCGAGGCAGCCTCACTAGCGTCATCCCCCCCCAAAGCTGCAGCACTGCATGTGCTGCTCTGGATGTGTTCCACAGCAGTGGTCAACTGCCCCAGTGCCTTTGCCACATCCCCGCAGAAGTGCCCAAGGTCGACCTGCAAGGACACAGTGCGGCGTGCCAACACTGCGGTACTGTTGCTGTGGCGCGTGATAGCCTTAGTAGCGGCAGCGGAACGCAACAATTGCTGTCGGTGCCTCCTCTTCTGGCACTCATGGCCCTCCCTCATGGCACTGGTGAGCTCCTGTACATCTTCCCTGAGGTGAGCATTGCCCTCTGCCACCACAGTGCTCATGTCCCTGACCGCCGTGCCCATGGCCGTTACTGCGGCAGTCATGGCTCGCATTTCACGAACAAGGTGCACGATGTTGGTGCTGATGGTTGCCATGTGGCGGCCCTGCACGCGCTGGACAGACAGCATCCTCTCCTCAATGCAGGAGTGTGTTGGAGATCAAGGTTGCCTGAGGAGACCGAACGTTGGCGAGACCTGCGCCGCTGTGTTAGCCTGGCGCGGACAGGTGGTGCATCAGGTGGTGTGATGGCGCGCTGGCCGTGTCCTGTTTGTGTGGTGGGTGTTTCCATCACCGCCAAGGGCGCAACCTGGGACCTGCGCCGCGGCGCTTTGGTGGCTGTAGTGGCAGCAGCTTGTGTGGCTGGTGCTGGTGCTGGTGGTGCTGGTGTTGCTGGTGCTGTTGTTGCTGGTGCTGGTGTTGCTGGTGGTGCTGGTGGGGTGGCAGGTGTAGGTGATGTGAGGGCATCCTGCGCTGTCTCAAGGTCTGAATCAACCGGTGTTTCGGAGATTACCAGCTGGCCGCTGTCATCTGAATCCCCAGGTGATGCATCTGTGTGTGAAACAGTGCATGGTTAGTGGGATAGTTAGACCTACGTAGTGTTGCACACATACATCTCCCTCTGTGATCCACTAAAAATACTGTCTATACCCAGCTTCTACTGATCTGGTGAATGGTTATTGCATTTACCCCTGTACATGCACACTTGCCTGAGTAGACTACAACTCCCATCATGCACTAGTGTTAGGAGTAAAGCTGTGTGTTGCAAAGCTGCATGCACACTCAGATCCTGCTGGGGGCCTGGAATGGGATTTACGCTATGCTGGGTATGGCAACAGGCATGCATCTTACCTTGGGCACTTGTGGCTGCGCCAGACGTGTCCATCTGGGTCACTCTCACGACGGCTTCCCGCTCAATTGTACCTTCCACCAGCTCCTCCAGGGCAGTGTTAGCCTGGACCGTGGAAGGGCCGCCTCCCGTTCTGCTAGCGTCCCGGAGCCTCTCTGCTATCCTCTCCTTCGCACGCTTCCGCAGGTCGTACCACCTTTTTTTAGGTCGTCGATGCTGCGGGGCGTCACACCAACTGCATTCACCCTCTCGCGGATGCGCAGCCATATGCGGCGCTTCGCCGCCTCAGGCACCTTGAGGGACAGCTTGCCGAAGAGGCGATCGTGCTTGCTCGACACTCCCTCGATTAGGTGCTCCAGCTCCCTGTCGGAGAACTTGCGCTTGCACTTGCGCGCTGCCTCAGCGCTGGATGGGGCTTCCTTCTCCATGGATGGTGTTTGTTTGCAGATGGAACAGTCTGTGTGGCTTCAGTCTGCACAGGCAGTCTGCAGTCAGTGCTCCTGTTTGCTCCTCTGTCGATGCACTGAGGGTGGGGCTGCTGTATTTCCTGGTTGGTGATGTCATCTGCACGTTCCCGGTGCGACGCGGTCATTTGCGATTTCGCTAATACCGAATTCGCTATTTGCTAATTCGGTATTACCGAACTCGCTAATAGCTAATCGGAGTTTGCATGCCCCGCTATTGTATAATCGGTAAAAATAGCGATTTTTAAGGAATCGCTAATAATTACCGAATCTGTTGATGCATACCCAAAAGCGATTCCTTAATAACGATTCCTTATTTCTCACTATTAAGGAATCGCTTTTGGTTAGCTTGATGCATATGCCCCAATGTTGTTTAAATTGTAAATATGAGATGACAATTTATCAATACTGTTATCAACAACAGCAAGCACTTTATCCAAAGGTTCTTGGTCAATATGTCTTAAATGTGCAGCAGCTTCCCTCCTGGAGAATTTGCAGATTTCATTATATGTAGCATATATAAATCTTTTTGAATGTGGAAATTAGGGACCTGAAAGAAAATCTGATAAATTCATGTCTTCAGACAGGAGAGAAAAATGTTGTTTCACTGCAGACAATGTGGAATGTTCCAAACATTATTGACATAACTTTCCCACCGAATAGGTGGTAATAATACCAGAATATGTTGACTGAGAATATCGGAGATCGGAACTGTTTGATTTAAACCCAAATGTGGAATTAAAAAAACGAGCAGGACAACCATTAGGGTCTACTGGCTACAACAAACATCCGCCAGGATTTGAAAATGAGAAATTAAATTTACCATTCTGCACCATGCTATTTAATTGTTCTTCAATGTAATTTGTCAAACTTTGACCATTATCAAAGCAGGTAATAGAGGGAATTGCAGGGGTGTTAATTTCTTACATTTTTGCCATTCCCAAACAGGTAGTCTGCTGGATCGTTTCATTCAAGAAAATTATTTGAGTGAGAATTAAACAAGTTCAAAATAAGGTTTCCATTCCCTGAACCTGCCAAGATTTTGTTCCCAAAATCGACTTCAAAGCAATGGTGTCCTTCCAGCAATCATGGCGTTTAAGGGCTAACTGGTTGGCAAATGAATCTGTATATGGGACCTTAGTTTGAGTAAGCATATTTATTTTTGGTGGGGTAGGAACTAATTTGAAATAATAGGATGTGGAATCTGAAGTGTCATATCCTTAAAAATATGTGACCTTGTCTTTTTGCTTTATGGAACTCCCTTGTAGGGGAGTTGGACAATGTTCTCAATTGTGTATAATTAAAATGTGGACACTGACCACTGGCTCTGTGCAGAAAAAGATGTCCATAATGATGATAACAAAACATATCGGCATAGTTAGCAAAATTGAGATATAGGCCCTCTGATTCAAAAACAGTATAACACTCTTATTCTGAAAGCATAGCATTTACAGCATCAATATCTCAATTATCTGAACATAACCCAGGTACTATTACATCACCTATAGAAACTTTGAATACATATGGTATCTGCAGGATCTCCATATTGTCGCATATATGTTGAAAGAAACGTTATTCCAAACAATTCCATCAGTCACTGGGACAGCTGAAATGTTGATGAGGGATAAGTCTCTTTTCAGTTTATGCGATGAAGAATGGGAGGCCAAACCTCAGTCAACCAGTTCTGTAGTAGAATGTTCTGGGAGGTAATGCCCATTGATTAACAGGAAACAAACAGTCACAAATCCAATCCACATGAACAGAAAAACCAAGGTAAGTATGATCCAGACACATATCTAAGGCGGGATTAGATAAGTGCGTTTGAACCATAAATTAAAACACAAATCCGTGCTGGATGCAAAACAGAAGAACTGTCTGAAGAAAAATCATCTTGATCCATATAGTACCCGGAGGTATTCAGCTGGAAATCTGGAGGCTATGACTCAGCAGTAGGACTCGAAAAATCCAAGTCGGAAGGATTCACCAATGGTGGAGCCGTATAAAGGACATCCATTGTAGAAGGCATAATAGTTGAAACAGGCACTATGTCTGTCAGTTTGTCGACGATGGACTCAGCCTCCCACCCCAGCTGGCGAAAATCAGCATCTGTGGTGCTCACAGCTGTAAAGGAAAGTCTTGCGGAAGTGAATGAACATTCTGTGGCATACTATGGAGAATCGGCCACATTGTGTAGTTTGACGTGTTCATTGGAGACAAAGCGTTTGTCTTTAGATCCTGGAAGTGGTGGCAGGATCACAGTTTGTGTATCTTGTATTCCAAGCAACGGAGGAGCACAGTACGTTGGGCCAAATTCATTTTTGATCGCCACCTTCTACCGAACCAGATACCCAATTTTTGGAAGCCAGCTGGAAACTGGAGTTTGGTCCTCAGAATTCAAAGAGAGAGATGCAGGCAAGTGATTGCTAGACTGAGTGTCACAGAACCTTTGTAGGTCCTGTAAGACAGCACAATGGTAATCTACAGCAAAGGTTGTGGGAGCTGCCATAATGTCTGGACCGTCAAGGTCTGGAACATACATCTTGATGCCCAAAAGTACTTAGTAAGGGGAACACCCACCCAAAGATCATTTGGGGAGGTTATTAACTGCTCATTGAACCCCATAGAGGTGGTTCAACCAATCACGCCCTTTACCTAATACTCTTGCCGTTAAGGACTAGTTTAAGTCACGGTTCATTCTTCCCACAACAAAATTGCCCTCTGGCCTCTAAGGAAAAGAATAATGCACTTGCACACCCATGGATGTCTTCAAATAATGATACACTTTAGAAGCGAAATTGGAATGCAGAGCAGGCAAAATTCCTGATGAAGACTTGTAAGTCTCTTGCAAGTCTTTAATCTGAGCGTCAGCCAAGCGTTGTAGCCAAACCCAGACAAATCTAGAGCAAGAATCAACTGCAACCAAGATAAATTTAAACACAGTATTCGAAATCAGTGAACCACAGTGATTGCGGTAAATACTGCCAAAAGACTTATTGGAAATCAAGGGATGTTTCTGTGGTGGACAAGACATGGTGGAGCTTTTAATATGCTTACAGATGTCGCAACACTGAACATATTTTTGGGTCTGCTGGTATAAGCCTTGTCACCAATAACGTCGCTGTAAGAGCAAAATAGTGGTGGCCACTCCTGCATGGGCAAAAGCTACACCTTAATGAGCTTGTCCCCGGTCTTCGCTGGGAATCACAAAATAGCCAACTCAGGAATAGTTACAAAAGGAACATTCTGTTTATTTAAGTGATAAGAGTATTCAGAAGGAAAGCCCTTAGGTAAAGGGGTGCCGTTTCAAAAAGCATTCACGGCAGCCAAGATAACATTATCAGTTCTTGAGCGTGTAACTGCTGCTATATTAGATATGGCCACTGTGCTGCAGATTTGGCTGCTTCATCAGTCCGAGAATTCCCTTTAAAGTGCACTCCCACACAATGAAGACTTAAATGTAAATGTTGTAGACTTGTAAAGCGCACAGCTGCCCCAGCAACGGGGCGTCCCGGCGCTGTAGACCACTGGGGAACCCGTCCTGGCTATCCCTGTGAGATGGTCCCTTTCTGGGTATCTCCAAGGTGAAACCAGGAATCCCCGGCGTCTGTGGGGGGCCGTTGTAGAGATGAGGCTTAATGCCCAGAGTTGCCGAGTGTGTTCCTGGTTAGAGTAGGTACCGAGGCGAGAATTATCGAGTCCGTTTTGACCCTGGTCCACGACCCTGCCGCGTCGGGAATTGAACCCTGGTCCCTGGCCGATTCTCTGCTTACGGGTCTGCCGCCTCTAACCAGTGAGCCACACCTCTCCACTTAATGTATATATCACATGAGTTTGTCGCAATCTATCTTCAAGATCTCCCACCTTAACTCAAAGCAGTTTGTGCTTGTTTGTGCTGCCCTTTGAATCTCTGAAGTCAACTTAAATTGTCATTAAATGACTACACACAGTAATATGAATCACACACAATAAGTGTGGAGAATTCAGGATCCATATTCTCAAGTGCAAGAAGTAAAGCCTTCAGTTCATCCAACTGCACAGTGCAGTCTCCAAGAGACTGTGTGCAAGTTGTCTCGGGATAAAAAATGGCATCCAGCATAATACCAAAAATGAAGGTGCATGCAGCAGGGTATTGCAGCTTAGAACCTATAGCAGGTTGAGCTGAACCATCACTGTAAATGATATATTTATATTGATTTTGAGAGGGCAAAGGATAAACTTGCTCATATTACAGAAATTCTTGTGTTTGCAAAGATGGGTTGAAGACAAAGTCTACATCTACGGCTGTCAAGCACATAGCCCATTGTATCCATCGAGAACGGAGGGCTTTAGCGTTAGCAATGCTGGCTTTTGTCATACCCTCTAAGGATGGCACGTGAGTAATGACAATAATACATTACATTTGAGCAAGTGACCATTCTTTATGGATGGCCATCTGCATGACAGTCATTGGAAGAAAACCTCATTTGTGCAGTGGAATATAAATGCGATTTATATGCTATGGGCACAATTTCACCTTCGTTAAAGGTGACATATGTAAATCCATTTTCACTCAGTAACACACAGATGACCAGGTTTGTGGTATAGATATATGTATGTAAGTGGCGTGTTTCAAGCAAGTCAGATTGAAAGGATCTGAGGGTTTCTGTGTGTTCTGATGTCCAGCATGAAGTGGAAAAATCAGGACGTTTTAAGGTATAAAGAGGCTGTATGCGTGGTGCATAGTCAGGGATGTATGTTCTGCCAAAATTCAAAAATCCTTTAGGTATTGCAATTTTTCAGTGTGTTTGGAGATTGTAATTGTGCATATTTCTCCAGAAAGTAAGGTGCAAGACTCTTACCCTCATTTGTAAGGTCATATCCTAAGAAAAGGACAGTCAGAAACGCTATATTAGATTTTTTGAAGTGGTATTTGTGACCAAGTTCTGCAAATCACAATAAAATGTGATCTCTTCTCTCCAATTTGGGGTTTCATTCATCGCCTGTCAGTTAATGTCATTTATATAGGGCAGAGCATCAGGGTCGACTTCACAATAAATCGACACAATATGTGCTGCAAAGACTCCCGGGCTGTTCTTATAGCCCATAGGAAGTCATACATAGAGCATTTGAACACCCAGGGCGCTAAAGGCGGACCAGTCTCGGCTCTCAGAAGCCAAATTATGACTGATAAAACCATTGGAAATGTCTAAAGTGATTTTATATTTTTTACAGGCCTCATTATTAATAACTGTGTGTATTTTGCACTGCAAATGTGTGTGTATGACTAAACAAATGTCTATAGTCTAAGACCCTGCGGTAGGAATGATCAGGTTTCAAAAACAAGAAAAAAGAGGACTATTCATTTGAGAGACCCAGAATTACTCCCTCGTACTGTAGTTGGGGAAGAATTTCTTTAATGGGTGCTTTAGCATCCCATTTAATAGGATACTGTTGTTGTTCCTTAGGTGTTGTCCGTATAGGAATAACAAAAGAGGAATCCTTTTCCCAACCAGTGTAAATTCGATAAAGTGCAGGGGCCAAAGTGAGGGCCCATTCAGATGTATAGGCTTCTTTGATTTCTTCAGGGAAAAGATGTGTAAAAGAAATGACGATAACATCCTCACCTTGAGCAATGCAAGTACAAATGGTGGTGGCCAATCGACCTCCACCAGAAGAATGTCATCAGATTAGGTTATACCAGAATATTGCTTTAACGGTGTGTTTAACGTCACTTCAAATTTTAATTTCTAAGTGATATAGTCAGTCTGAAGAGGCTACATGGGTGTCCGCGGTTTCAACCGTAATAAATGTATCAGTTGCTTTCGCTACCAGAAACTGGTGGAGAGTTCACGTACTATGGTGACGTCTGCCGCGCTGTTGAGGAGATTCACTGCCCACCTCTTGTTCAGGAGGAGTGTTCTTACCATCTGTGACATATTTAGCAGTTAAGGCTGCACCTTTTTTTCTGTAAAGGGGGGTTCATACGGAGGAGGCCTGCCTTTCCTCCTTCTTTATCTTCAAGTCAGACGAGCGTTGTGTCTGCCTTTTTGGTTTCAATTGTGCTTCTTGTCTGCGTTCAGGTCATCCTCCTCTGTCCTACTCCTGATCAGATGACTCCTGAAAGGCACTAGGAGAATGTGTGTCAGGAACCTGATACCTGTCTGGAATCTTTATTTTAGTGAAGTCACAAAAATCATATTTTCTTTCAGAGGACTCGGAAGTGTGCCATTAAACCAAGTCTGGTGTTCCCAGACTGTAAGAGGAGTTTTGGTAAGTGCATAAAGGCATATATGCAGCAGGAGCTGGTGAGGTTGTGTATGCATGAAACATATTAGTATTTGCTTCCACATCAGAAATGTGTCCCAAGAGTAAAAGACTGCAAAGCAGACTGCTGTGTCCGCTTCAACTACAAAAATTACTGGAGCGCCCACATTAGGGACCCTGTGTTGTATTAAGTGTTCATAGACGGTCAGCAGTTGGCGACAATTGCCATTGGTTGTGCCATCATTAATTTATAACAGATTCAAAGTGTAGCACAAACAGGGTGTACATCGTTAAATATACAAGCTTGAAAAACCAACAGAACTAGGTGTTCCCTAAAAACTGTGGAGAGTAAAAATCCCTAACACCACGGATGTCTCTGGTAAAAGGTGTGAGGGTATTGTGGACAAACACAAACACTACTCTGGGGTCCCATAGATCAGACCAAAATGTTGGCGGCACCATGTTGCAGGGATTCTGCTCAACAACAGAACTGTGCTTGAGACCATAGAACATCAGCCTGTAAAGATCGAGTCACCATACCACCTCTTTATCTATGAGACCGAGTCTGACTAGCTATAGTGCCTCACATGCCCTTCTAACCTTTCCAGAGAAACAAGTGAATTGGCACCCCAGAACACAACACTTTCGGCCCTCTCAGGGATTGCAGTAACCACCTTCCGAACTCTTACTCATACTTGTACACAATAAAATAAACTAGAGACACGAAGCAAGTTGAGAATACTTATTTAAACTATCATGCCCTAAGATGCAGTATTTGCACCACAATTAGAAAACAAATTGTTAGAAATGGGTGTCTCTAGTTGGCAATGGTTTGCACCTTTGTCCATATAGGGACCCTTCCTTCTAGTCAGGATAAGGGGAATAGCCTTCTAAAATAACCCCTGCTTGGTAGCTTGTCATGAGCAGTCAGGCTTATTTCAGAGGCATTGTGTAAAGCATGTGCACATAACACACAGTAATACAGTGAAAACACTACAAAAGGGCACAACACCAGTTTTCGAAACATAACCAATATTTATCTGTGCAAAGAGGACCAAAACAATAAAAGATGAACATACAGTAATCAAAAATATGCACTTTGTAAGAATGACTTTAAAATGCAGTTCTTTAAAGCCACTAACTCTGTCCGGAGCTACCGCGGTGCTGAAAACAACAAACTCCAACAGTTCCGGCCCACCGTGTTGGCGCAGACCAGCATCAGTGTCAGCAGACTTGTAAACGGTACCTTTGGTTCTGGCCGACCGTGTCGGTGCGGGCCAGTCATGGCAACCGTTGCAGTTGCGATGTGAAGCGTAGTGGTGCGGAGTGCGGTGCCCTCAATTCAGGGTGCAGGCAGCGCCTTGGTGACGATTGTCCGGCAGCATCGGTGAGACCAAGGCTGCGCTGCGGAGTGGAGCAGTGCTCGTGGCAGTGCTGACAGGTTATGGTGCAAGTGGCAGTGCAGGTTGATGGGACCTGGCGTCGATTGGCCCAGACTGTGGTGTGGGATGGGGCGGTGCATCGTGTGACTTACGAGTAGTGCCCTGATCCACGGTGCTGACACGGGTGTCGAGGTCAGCGGGGAGCAACATTGTTGGTGAGACCAGGAGGGTGGAGTGAAGCGAGACGGTTTGGAGTGTGGTGCCCACAGGTCGTGGTGCAAGCAGAGGCTTGGTGGTGGTGAACAATTGTGAAAAAACGGTTAAAACAATCAAATACTGCTTAGGGACCATTCGTAGTCATCGAGAAGCTTATCCTGAGCACCTACTAGTCTAGGCACAGTGTCTCTAGATGCAAATGATGTGGAAGTCACTGATTAGTTGTCTACCTCCGCAGTAAATGCTAACTCTGCGCAAGCAAGCCTTTGTGAATTCAGACATTTAAGGTGCCTTTTCACGCATGTGGTACTAATGCAATAATGTTTGTTTGTGCTAGCCCAGCTGAACTCCTTCGTGCACAGATTACAGTTGACATACTTTGCAGAAACGTTTTTGCCACCTATCCTCATCTCTAAAAACTGTCACACCAAGGATTCCTTGGCAGGCTGAGGTGGCTGAGCTGTTATAACTGCCCCTGGCTGCTCATCAGAATCTGATGAAGGTGTGTTTGTATTGGAACAAAAACAACAAAAGAGATCAAGCCAGATATCTTTACCCTTACCAAACTCCAATAGAACAAGCATTGGCAAAGCCAATAGGTCTCGCCTTTGGGATCTTATCATTTTTTTGCAATGTAACAGTTGTTGTTTTTGCACTAAGGATTTTGTTTTGGATAAATAAACATTTTTTTGCTTTTATTGTATATGGAAATAAGTTTTCTAGCAGTTTGGCTTATCCCTGAGTTAATGTGTAAAGCGTTTGCGCAATACGTACATAGCAACACCATACTCTCCTTTAACTACATACTATATCTCAAGCTTAACTAAAACTTAATGTAAAGAATGTTTAAAAAAATGTCATGCAGAGAAGTTAAGGAGAATGTAGCATTTTGTCAAGCTGTGAAGTGGAATCTTTTAGCAATGCATGGACACCTTGTTTGAAAAAGACTCCCAAGTGTAGCCGCCATACAGTCTGGACTGAAGTGAAACATCCGAACAGTTACAACCTGTGGTTAAATGGGAGTCTGCCAAAGCTGAATAAAGACAATGGTTTCCTCCTCGTAAAGATCAGTATCAGTGTTAGGAGAGGCAAATGTGGCATGACTGCAGTTGCACATATGGGTGAAGTTTTAAAAGCAATATAGGATGTTTGTAGCAGTCAAACGCAGACACCGAAACAGAGATGTTCAATAATGAAGTCAAAACAAAAACAGTTATTTGTACAACAAAAAGAGAAGGAGGGTTTTCTGGCGTTTGGTAAATGCTTAATCTAATAATAACCGGGACAAAGGGAAATGCGAAAATGAGCTTCAATTAGATAAAGTATATTACTTCTGGACGATGCTGGCTTTGGGGAAATAGCACGTGAGTTCAAAATGCAAAAGCCCCGCGCTATATTTATTTTTTAATAATAAGCCGGAAATGTTCGTAAAGATCAGTATCAGCGTTAGGAGAGGCAAATGTGGCATGACTGCAGTTGCACATATGGGTGAAGTTTTAAAAGCAATATAGGATGTTTGTAGCAGTCAAACGCAGACACCGAAACAGAGATGTTCAATAATGAAGTCAAAACAAAAACAGTTATTTGTACAACAAAAAGAGAAGGAGGGTTTTCTGGCGTTTGGTAAATGCTTAATCTAATAATAACCGGGACAAAGGGAAATGCGAAAATGAGCTTCAATTAGATAAAGTATATTACTTCTGGACGATGCTGGCTTTGGGGAAATAGCACGTGAGTTCAAAATGCAAAAGCCCCGCGCTATATTTATTTTTTAATAATAAGCCGGAAATGTTTGTTTAAGAACAAAAACGTTTCTAAATCATGTACGAGTTTGGCTTTGGTGACAGAGCACGTAAGTTGAAAATGTAAAAGGGCCGCGCTCTACTTATTTCACAATTATTCGCCGGAGATGTTTGTTTAATGACTAAAAAGTGTATCAATTGTGGACAAGGCGGGCTTTGAGAGAGAGCACGTGAGCTCTATTTATTTAATAATAACGCACCCGAAATGTTTGTTTAATAACGCAAAAGTGTACAAATTGTGTACGAGGCTGGCTTTGGTGAGAGAGCACGTCAGTTGAAAATGCCAAAGGGCCGCACTCACATGCCACACGCATGCTTGTAAAAGTAAAACAAAATTACACTGCTGGCCCTGCAATGATGTGTTTGCTGGGGCCGCGCTCTATTTATTTAACAATTATGCGCTGTAGATGTTTGTTTAATGACTAAAAAGTGTATCAATTGTGGATGACGCTGGCTTGAAAATGTGTATAAATCGTGTACAAGGCTGGCTTTGGTGAGAGAGCACGTAAGTTGACAATGCAAAAGGGCCGCGCTTTATTTATTTCACAATTATGCGCCGGAGATATTTGTTTAATGACTAAAATGTGTACCAATTGTGGATAGGCTTGAGAGAGAGCACGTGAGTTTAAAATGCTAAAGGGCCGCGCTCTATTTATTTAATAAAAACGCGCCCAAAATGTTTGTTTAATAACGCAAAAGTGTACAAATTGTATACGAGGCTGGCTTTGGTGAGAGAGCACGTCAGTTGAAAATGCCAAAGGGTCGCGCTCACACGCGTGCTTGTAAAAGTAAAACAAAATCACACTGCTGGCACTGCAATGATGTGTTTGCTGGGGCCGCGCTCTATTTATTTAACAATTATGCACTGTAGATGTTTGTTTAATGACTCAAAAGTGTATCAATTGTGGACGACGCTGGCTTGAAAAAGTGTATAAATCGTGTACGAGGCTGGCTTTGGTGAGAGAGCACGTAAATTGAACATGCAAAAGGGCCGCGCTCTATTTATTTCACAATTATGCGCCGGAGATGTTTGTTTAGTTACTAAAAAGTGTATCATTTGTGGACAAGGCTGGCTTTGAGAGAGAGCACGTGAGTTCAAAATGCTAAAGGGCCGCGCTCTATTTATTTAATAATAACGCTTTCGAAATGTTTGTTTAATAAAGCAAAAGTGTACAAATTGTGTACGAGGCTGTCTTTGGTGAGAGAGCACGTCAGTTGAAAATGCCACACGCATGCTTGTAAACGTAAAACAAAATCAGACTGCTGGCCCTGCAGTGATGTGTTTGCTGGGGCCGCGCTCTATTTATTTAACAATTATGCACTGTAGATGTTTGTTTAATGACTGAAAAGTGTATCAATTGTGGATGACGCTGGCTTGAAAAAGTGTATAAATCGTGTACAAGGCTGGCTTTGGTGAGAGAGCACGTAAGTTGACAATGCAAAAGGGCCACGCTTTATTTATTTTACAATTATGCGCTGGAGATGTTTGTTTAATGACTATAATGTGTATCAATTGTGGACAGGCTTGAGAGAGAGCATGTGAGTTCAAAATGCTAAAGGGCTGCGCTCTATTTATTTAATAAAAACATGCCTGAAATGTTTGTTTAATAACGCAAAAGTGTACAAATTGTGTACGTGGCTGGCTTTGGTGAGAGAGCACGTCAGTTGAAAATGCCAAACGGCCATGCTCACACGCCACACGCGTGCTTGTAAAAGTAATACAAAATCACACTGCTGGCACTGCAATGATGTGTTTGCTGGGGCTGCGCTCTATTTATTTCACAATTATGCGCCAGAGATGTTTGTTTAGTGACTAAAAAGTGTATCAATTGTGGACTACGCTGGCTTTGAGAGAGAGCACGTGAGTTCAAAATGCTAAAGGGCCGCTAATAATAACGCGACGGAGGTGTGTGTTTAATAATGAAATAGTGTATAAATCGCAAAACAAGGAGGCACGTCTGGCGAGTGGTGTGCGATGTGTGCGGGCTGTAAGGGTGCCCGCGAGCAATGCGCTTAATGAGCCATGACAACAGAGGAAAGCCAGATGGCGCCTGTGCGCGTAACTGTGCGCTCAAACGCAAGCTTTAGGCCACAAGCAAAGCGTGTGGTCAGCTTTTTGAAGCCCCCTTACTAAAAGTCTCGCCAGTGCCGCCCATGCGCTGCCTCAGGCGAGACCTAAAAATAAAGCAAAAAGGATGGAATCTTCTTTTTGTAAAGGAGCACATTCAAATGAACCAATCACAATCCTTCCTTGGGGTGTGTTTCATCTAGGACCTCTTCCGAGTGTCTTGCGGGCGTCTTGAGAGACAGAATAATAAATAATCATTTTTTCTAACTTAATCAACAACTCTAATGTCATACTTTCTTCAAAATTACAAGAGAACACTGTTATTAACGTCTCTCTCTATGCACCATCTCGGAAGTGCTTCACAAGAGCTGAAACAGGAAGCACAGCCACCTCCGTTTACATGCAGGGAATTGAACACCTGGCTCTTGCGAGTGGCTTATGAGAGCAATCACATAAAAAAGATATCCAACCATATTCATGAGAGTTCTGTTATATATTAGCATTAAATAGTAACTGAACACGTTGTACAGAACTGTATACTATAGATTACAATTAAATTTAGAAATCTACAATCCCGCAAGGTCCCCGCGAGCATCTCGCGAGAGTCATGATACCTCAAAAATAGATTGCTGGTAACATCTCTTTATATGACAGTTAGAAGAACTGAGGAAATACACAATCTCTACTGAAATATTGCTATATTATTCTATTTAATACTCACACATGTTTTAGACACATTTTCAAACTGTGACCCATATCTTGTTATGTTACAATAAAAAAAGCATTCCTTTTCAAAATAAAGTGTGCATACAGAATATATTATGCAATCATTCCACAATACACACACTCTCTAAATACATTGATTTACCTTAGAAAAAAACAAAAAGTGACTGAAAAAACAAAGGGTATAGTAACGTTATAGTTAGGTAAAATAAAAAGATCTTTTTTCATTTAAAAAAAATATATATATATCCTAGAAATTCGTGTTTAAAATCCAAAAGTTAAAGTAACATTATAGTTAGGTGCATCCGTTTGGGAAAAAAAAATCTTGCAATTTCACTGACGGTTAAAATAACAGTATAGTTAGGTGAATTTCTCAAGGACAATAATAATGTTTTGACCCAAAAAACCCACAGAAAATAGCCAGTTATAGTTAGGAGCGCTCACTATAACTTGCACCCACGCTATGCTCTGCTAATGACTTCACATATGATATCACCCATGACATCTCACATGACATCATTGATGACATTACTGATGACGTCATCCAAACTTCACTTCCCCACATATTGGTATAAATTAATATAATATTAGAGGCCTGACACTAAGTACAAAATAACAATGGAGAATATCAGCCATCATTGGTAGCATCACAAATACAACTCCTTTAGCTGAAGAAAGCATGCATTTTGTGCAGCATTGACCCTATACTACATCCTCTGAAGCAAAACCAGCACACGTATATAGGTGCGTAATTGCTGCATACACACTTCTATGTTAAGTATAAATTATCAAGCTGACACGATTCTCGCTAATAATCCAAGGCTGCTTAGAAAAGTTGGCATCTACTTCATAGAATTTTTTTCTGTTGGGCAGGGAGTTCGATGTCGGTTCAAGGAAGTGCCTTTTGCTTAATTGGTGGAAATCCGTTCAGTAGTTGTTGAGAAATTTAAGTTTAAAATTATTTAGTGATATCTCTGGCCACAGTTATTTCATGGAGGTTTTGTGATGAATCCTGAATGCACACGCCAACGGGAATGCTCTGATTAGCTGGAAGCAACCTGAACAGAAAGTTGCAGCCGCCATTTTATCTACCAGCAACGGTTCCCGGGGCTAACAATTTATGTGAAAGCCCCATAAGGGGTCAGGGTTTAGATACTCTGACACCATGGCGGAGAATTAATTGTGCGCGATATTCGCGACAACGCCGCAACTGCCAGTGCAGCCCCACATTTATCGTTGCAAAAATTGGTGGAAATATAGAAAAATATATCAGTGAATCATTAATATGCGTTGTTATAGAGATATTGAGATTCTGATAGATGTTTTTATAGAGTTATTTAGATAGTGAGTTATCTACTGTGATGGTTAGAATTAGTCGTGTAATTATCATTTTTTAATGTGTTGGTGGCTATTAAATTCCTTCTTCTGTTTTCCGTTTTTGCAACTTTTAGGGTGATCACAATTACCGATGACATTGCGATCTCCGGAGTCACCGCAAAAATATAACAATATAAAATAGTTTTTAGAGATGGTTTTTATAGAAATTCTCTAGAAAACCATGAGTTTAGAGAATACTGTAAGAAGCCCCTAATGTGTAAAATACTGTAGCATGGTTGTATATATGTATTTTAGACTTTATGGAAAAGGCACAATTGGCAAGGTTAACAACGTCAACGCAATGACCCGAATAACCGCGAAAACTGAAAACATGTCTGAAAGATGTTTTTAAATAAACTCAGTAGAAAAATATGAGTTTAAATTTGCTTTGAAAGAAGTATGTACATAGTAATATGTGTAGGACAATGTTCAGAATACATTTTTTTACATATTATTTTGGATGTGCTGGTGGTCATTGAATGTCTGTTTTGTTTCTGTTTTTGCCGTGTGTCCACGAGTATCGCGACGTAGCTCAGAATATAAAAAATGTAAAGAAAAAAAAGCAACGGTTAATAATCCATTGAGGAAAATACAAGCTTATAAAAATACCCCTTACCGAGCCAATTTAGATAGAAAATAACAATTTAAAAACCTTAAAAATTCATGAAAGAATTCATAGGTTACATGGACGTTGTAGTTGGGAAATAGATTTTGGAAAACCTTATAAATTCACTGAAAAAAACAAAGGTTACAGGGGCATTATAGTTAGGAGATAGAATTTAGGAAAACCTTAGAAATTCAGTGAAAAAAAACAAAGGTTACGGGAATGGTTGATATTTTACTCATACAAACCAGAGAAATTAAGCAGTTATAGTTAGCTGAGCTAACTTTAACTCGTTCCCCCTCAAGGCACTGCTTATGACCTCACATATTACATCACTCATGACATTGTCGGTAACATCACTGATGGCATCTCAAATGGCATCACTGATGGCCTCATCCACAGAATCTCTGATGCATCCACTTGCACCGCCATATAACCTTTTATACACCAACTCCAACTTCCACACTACCATTCTCAAAATCATTGACACATCCATACCAGTACTTACACACCCCCTCTCTGATTCATAGGTCTACACACACATCCACTCATTCACCCATACAGCCACTCATACACCAACTTGCTCACTAATACAGCCACTGATATGTACACTCATACACCCATACAGCCACTCACACACTGTCAGTCACTCATAGAGCTACTCAAACACCTGCTCACTCACCTAGAGAGTCACTCACACAGCCATTTACTCACCTTTACAGTTATACACACTCACTCACTTATTCATACAGATACTAACACATATCACTCACCAGACCTTAGACGCGTCCCCTCAGAACCTTGGTTCAACGACATGCTCAGAGCCTAGAAATTGCGCTGTCATAAACTTGAGAGGAAATGGAGACTTGATGACAACACACTCACTAAAAGCAAATGCAAAGAATTCCTTCAGGTGTATAAGGACCTTATCCTTATTCACCCACTGCAGGTCAAATGAGTGTGCACCTTTTTGCCTGCTAAGCGCCACGGAAACACCCGACCGCGAGGTGCCTAACGCAATGACAGTCACCCCTTTTTTTACCCGCTTAGGATACATGAGCGGTTGAGGGCCTCAGGGCTTGCGAGGCACACTCTCTCTTTCTTCAGAAAAACATGTTCACGCTCCGATCAACGGAGTATACGTATGCCAGTAAGATCACCACTTCTGGCCGTATACAAGATGATTAGGTCAGCGCTCTAGTGTGAGAGCTGCTTCCGTTCAGATTAGTCACAAGCGCACTAGCGATCCAGGGTTACTCTCCCGGTCTTTAATCTCACAACAGGTGAGGCTGCTTAGCAACTAATTAACAATCATCGTCACGGTGTGCTGCGTCCGGTCCGGTGGAGGTTTTTACCCTGCTCGGGTTTCCGTTGTTCACTGAAAGATACAGGAAGGAGGTGGCAGCCTAGAAGCGAGGAGAGTATGGCACGTGTGCGTGGGTGTCTGCGGGTGAGGTGTCGCTAGGGCAGTCTGACGAGGCCACCGGGACCGGAGCTCAGAGAGCGCACACTGCAGCAGAGGGGGGCACACTGAAGGGCACAGTACATAGGAGTATGTGCATAGAGCTGGAAGTGTGTGTGTGGGAGCAGTGGTGCTGCAAGTAGAACTATGGGTGCGGCAAGTACTTAAGCATAGCACTGGTAGTAGGGGTGCGGGAGCTGAAAGGCATTTAACACTGTGCGGGTGCACATCTGCTTGTTGCTTCACAGGTAAGATGCCATCAGCAAATAGACGCCATAGGAGGGTGTTGGGTAAACATTAGTTTAGCATCGTCCATTAGAAGTGCCAGGGCGCCGGGCACAGCTCTAAAGCCGGCAAGCAAAAGAGACGCCGTGCGAGATGCCGTGCAGGTGCACATCTGCTGTCCGGCACCGAGCACAGCTCTGAAGCCCGCGAGCAAAAGAGATGCCTTGTGAGACGCCGTGCGTGTGCTCCTCTGCTGTCCAGCGCCGGGCACAGCTCTGAAGCCCGTGAGCAAATTAAGCACTTCCTGAACGCCCCTTATTGATGCTGGCATTTATACGTGTGCTGGACACTCCAGCAAACAAAGTGTTTGAAAGGATGGCCTTTCCACACCCACTCTCACATTATTGTGCTGCTTTGTTTGCCTGATTGAAAGCGTGATATGATTCACGTACTTTCCTGCGCTGCTCACCTCGTCATAAGCAGGCTATTTATTGCCCTTGCTCAGCCTGCGTCAAATTGGTAATCTTGGAGTCGTGATTTGAATGTGTGCTGTGAGCCGCCTATCTGGAAATGTAAAAATACACGGCGTGGTTCGTGTGCATGGTGATTCAGAACATATTAGAATCTGCTTGCATCGCCTGCGCATTAGCCTGCTTGTTAATAAACACTTGCCTTGGAATAATGTTATCAAATTTAAATATACTTCCATTACCACTGCAGAGCAACTTGATCCCGGCATTGCTACCAACGCTGCGAGATGTCTCTTGAGAGAAGAATTTTCACACGCTCTGATTTTGCTATATGTACGGCATTTTGCATTGATCGGGATGGTGCATGTTAGGGCTTTTTTCTCGACTAATATGATGCTGATGAGCGCCACCTGGAGGCTCATTCACGTGCGTTAGGACGAGCTGAACGCGTGCATATTTCCTGTGCTGCGTGTGCGCAGACAGGGAGGGAGCAGAGCCGTAAGCGTGCACATTTCCTGTCTTCCATAGGTGTGCACATGGCCTGTCCCCCTTCGGAAAAGAAACTGACAACAATAGATCTCGCCAAGGCGAGCAGCGCATGCGCTGCATCGCTAGGCTAGACCTAAAACAGGGGGGGGGGGTAAAAAAATGTGCCCTTCCCATGCAATTTCCCATTGGGATTTTGAGCATGACTACTGTCCAAACTCCTGAACGGAATAACACAAAATCTGGCAGAGAGGTAGCTAGTGGTTCAGAAAGCCCTTTTTTGTGATTTGGTGTAAATCCATTCAGAAGTTGCGGAGTTTTTTAAGAAAAAACAAATTTGTATATCTAGGGACACTGACCCTCCGCAGATCCCCCGTAGGTGATCCGTGATGTCATGCACCACCAACAATGCCATGATTGGCTGACCAAGACCTGACCAAGAGATTGCGGCTGCCATATTTAAGTATCTGGGAACATTCCCAGGGTCTTAAAACGTTTCTGCTAAATAATTAAGGGGGTCAGGGTAGAGGTACCCTGTCCCCATGAGTGTGTTTTAGAGGAGTGTGAGAGGGAAAGTGCTATGGTTTTGATGCATGGCAATGAAAGACCAAAGTATGCGGAGGAGGTAAGCTTGTACGAGAAAAAAATAATATCTTTTCACATTTTTGGAATAAATAAACACTAATGTAACGGAAATCTTTTTTTCCGATTTGCAGGATTCTCCACTGTGTTCCAATGAAGCTAAAAGAATTGGATCTGCCTGGAGATCCACACCAATATTCTTTGTTACCAGACACAATCAATGTAAGGGGGAAATAACCTATAGCAAAGAGGTTGTTTCTTGAAGGTTCTCTATTTTTGGTATGCTAGATGGATTAACCAAATGTACAGAAAATAGTGATTATGACACATTTATATTAACCACTGCCCACTGGTCTTTCATGGAAGGATATTGTGTGTTACTCCTCTTTGCCCTTCAAAGAGCAAAAGACGTAATAAAGATGGGTATATTAGTATTCAAGCTTTTGCATTGGTAACATCACAAGAGATAATGCATGTAAAGTATCATTTAATGTAGCCCTAGCTGCTAAGGTACACATGTCTCGTGTGACACTTTGTGCTGATCCAGGCCATATCAACAAACTTTAACGTGAAACTGCATGTCCTAAAACACAATGGGCTATTGGCTAAATGATCATGGCTTGCCAACGAAGGAACTCACTGAATGAGACCAGTAGGCAGCTATGATTTCGTTTATTGCACTTTTCAGCTGGGACATTCAATTGACAGATTTACTTCTGTAGTAAAATGGCCTGTGCTCTGTTGTTGACATCAAAAGCATAAATAATTGGCACAGTTATGGCACTTGTCATTTCTCCAAAAATTATTGAAAGGGGAGTTGATGGGAGTAAAGTCATGTCACGGTGGAGGCTAGGTAGGTGGGCCACCACTATGAATACATTACGGTGATTGGGTCAGAGGAGAGGGGCGAGGGTAATACCCACGCGCTGATCCTTAGGTTCAAATTAAGTGCCAATAAGTTTTAGGAAAGTGCATGTTACGTTGTGGCAGGTGGTATGGGTAGATAATACACCTTTACTATTAACGTTTGCTTGCCTTGCACTTTTGCCTCTCTCCAGGTTTTAATTATTTCCATTTGTAGCCGTGGGTTCATTTAAATGAGTTAACAAATGATGCTCTTGGCTTGTTTTATAGTGTTTGTTTGAGCTCACATGGACGAGCTGCAATTAAACTTTACTGAACACCTTTACTATTATTGGTTTACCAAATTAGACCAACTTATGTCTAAAGAGGTGGGAAATTGATGTTTTGTCGGACTGCATAACATTTGTATACACAAAAGTTGCTGCTCGACGTTTGGTTACTGTCCTGTCCAAAGGAAATAGTGAAAAAAGCCCAATAAGGGATGATAGCCGCTTTCAAGATGAGAAGGTGCTGGCTGTAAAGATTTGCTCCGAAATTCACAGCCTGCGTTACCCCTTTAAGGTGGAAAAGAAGCAGGGGAACAAATTGCACAAATGAGAGGTGGCTAACGAGGTGAGGTTTGTGGTGGCGTGTTTATAGATGGTCTTCTGCGCCCGAGGAAGGGCTTTAGAAGCCTGTGTCTGCTTCAATAAACGAGGCTGCTCTGCTGCGGCGACCCCTGACATGTGTGGCGAGAAATGGGTGACAAAGTGTTTACTTCTGCATGTTATGGGATCTTAAACAAGAAAGCTAAAGTAAACCGCAACAGCCTGAATTTATGGTCTCACCCTTCAGGTAGGTAACTCGATTCAGAATTCCCACGCACTCGCACCCAGACGACTACTGTTAGGCCCCTGAGTCATCATTAAAGCATATACCCCCCAGGACAGTACCAAAAGACATCATAATGACACGCAAGCGCAAGGCTTCATAGCAAGGATTTTGGTAGATGAGCTATGGTGAAGCTGGCACAGGGACTCTGAACTCGGCTCACAATGCAGAGAGGTTGTGTTGGAAGTCACATACACATGCGAGGGAGGGAATCTAGGCAGCGTGTTAAAAGTGTGCTAGTTTGTTGTAAATGAAGCTTGAAATCTCTTGTAAAACTTGCAAAAATGTTTAGAGCATAAGAAAGAGACCTGGACGCACAGCACAATAACGCTTACAATCCACCACCAAAGATTTCCCTGTAAAATGATATAAAATTTGAATTTTGCGAATATTTCAGACTGTAGGTATCACATCCGTTTTTATAAACGATACTGCAGGAAGTTGCAGATCATTGCCCCATGATACTCAGTGAACCTTCCTCCTAATCCTGCTCCCAACCTGGCCTGAGGGAAGGGAACACAGGCTTCGGCCCTAAAATGCCCAGCCAAATCCCTGAAAAAGCTTTCGGGGAGTTTGATCTTAAAAAACTATGAGGCAGATGTATTAAACTTTCAGGAAGCACAGGGAAATAAGCTACCTTGCTGCACTGTGCTGCGTGAAAGGGCAGAAATGTGCCATATTTAACATCATACGACGCATCCCTGTCATTCCCATGCGCTGGTGCACTTTTGGCAGCCTAGAACCAAACAGACACTCTTGCACCATGGTGCAAGCGTGCCTGCATTGTAAGCAGGATTTTTATTGTACAGGAAGGAATACCTTCCTGCACAAAGCAATCCTGAGAGGTTTTTGCCTCTTTCTATGTGTGCTGCAAAAAGAGGAAAAAACTAAGAGAAATAAAGATATTTCTCCTTGTTACGCCTCACCTGGGGAGGCATAGCTATTTGACCCATTCCCAGATCTACCAGTAATGGTAAATCTAGGAATGCAGCAAAGTCAATGGGTGGATGCGTGGTAACACCCTGGCCCCACCCGTGGAACACCTCCCTGAGGCAGAGTAAAGCAACGGAGCAATTTGTTCTGCCTTGTGTTACTCCAGATTTTTCAAGCCACGCAGGGCCATGCAAGGTGGCCATACCTGGCTTAAAAAATCAGACTTATGTTTTGCGTCACCCTAGTGCCGCCTTGGTTGGAGCAAGGGTGATGCAAAACCCTTGATAAATATGCCCCTATGTTCATTGTAAACAGTACTTTCATATACTTTATAGATTCCTTGTGAGACAATGATGCTTTTTGCATTAATGTAATAAATAAGTGCTATATTTTTAGGTAAAAAGTTTGGTGAACTGCCTGATATTAGTTAAGATGCTTTCTTTGGCAAAAACATAAAAAGGATGTTGCAGTTATTGAAGAAGCACTAATCAGGTCACACCTTTGATAAATCAAACAAGCATTTACAATGCAATGGTCTCGGCATTAGTAAAGTTAGAGCTATTGGCATTGTTTATGACATTGTTTTTGGGTAAGTTTTTGTTGTTAAAACATTTAAACAAAAGGTATTGTTATTTCCAATGTTAATACCTTAATAAGTGTTAAATGCAATATTTATTGCCTTTGTACTTACAGACAGAGTTAGCTACACATATATTGAGTTAGCTATTGATACAGTAAATACTAATGTTTTTTTTGTACTGTTTTCTAAAGATAAGCAAACCATAATGTTATTAGCAATTCGAATAGCTGTAACTTTAACACTAGTAGTATTGTTGGGTGACCTACTGTTTACATAGTGTACTATTAGTTGTGAAGAGAAAGGTTTGAATAGGACGTTCTATATTCTAAATGGAGGAGTAATTATCCTTTTCCAAGTGCATTAAGTAATATTTAGAAATTATATATATTTTTTTTTTAGTAATACTAGTACCCAATTTTTGCCAAATGTATACATAAGTCATTGTGTAATTATTTATCCGAATGGCGCATATAAATACATGCAAGTACATATCAAACATTATTTCGTAGAAAAAATAAACAGTAAGTCAAATGTGATTTAAGATTTTTATTAACTAAAATATTTATTTTGTATGTATCCATTTTATTCAAAGTTACAAAAGTAGTTATATTTTTGCAGATTGCATAATTTAATCTTCGTCAAGAATTTCGACAATGTGTTCATTTTGAAATATTATATTTAGTGTTTTCGGTAGATGTGGCATAAGAGCCTCTGAAAAGTCCTCAATATCTGCTGGAATTTGTAGGTGGTCCATTAAAAGCGCATTGCTTATTTGTACCGATTTTAAATGCTCATTATCTTGAATTTGTATGGTAATGGTGCTTTTTTCCTGAGTTGTATTTTCGAGTCCATATATAGTTATCTGCAGTTGTTCTTGGGGTGGCTCAATTTTCTGCAAATAGAAAAAAACATCAGTTATAAAACCCATTTTTTTTTTTTTTTTTTTTTTTCTATATTTTAACGTGCTTTTCAGAGAAATAAAAAATTTCTTTAGATGCTGAAGGAATTTCTCCAAGATTTTTCTGTGAATTGCATTTGTTCAGCGCGGTTCATAGAATGTGAAAAATGTAGTTGAAGGCAAAGACCCAAAGTGCGTACTTATGTGTTCTTACCTATGGAATTTATGAAGGCGGTGTTGTATTGTTTTTGATGCAGAGTGTTTCTAAATGTAGTGCAAGATGATGTAAAGGTGTCAGATATTTATAGAAATGTATGTTTATATGGCACATTTTGTGAAAAATTTGCAATAGAATTCGAATATGCACAGGAAAGTAGTGAGAGAGTGCAAATAAACTCCAAGTTAAGTAATAGGTAATGTAAAATCGAAAAGTGCATTTAAGGCACTTTTTGATTAGTATGTATTCCAAAAAGGTAAATATAGACATAGATAGAGAGTTGGATGTTGTTTTGCTTGAGATGTAGTAATGTATGATTCTGGTGCTATTCTAATAGTAAGTTAGTGCTATATATAAAGTAAGATATTTTATGTTTCCATGTGTTTGTAGGTAAGGTGTAGATATGGACAAAAATAGTTTATATGGCATGGTTATGGACTAGCATTTTAAAATGTGTGCCAAATAATTATAATGAAAGGTGTAGTATGATTTGCAATGTATTGACCTACATGTTTTGAAGTTTGTCGTTAGGTGTTGAGCTGTAGGAAAGGTAAACAGAAAAGTTGTTTGTGATATTTCGAGAGTGTTTTGTATGAATGTATATGCATGTATTTAAAGGCGATATAGTATTTTGGTGTTTCATCTATGTGTATGAGATTTATGTGTAGAATTCCAAATTGTATGCTGAAAAAAGAGCAACTGATGTTACTACGTGTGATATAAAAATGGTGAATTTAATGAGTCTTCTGTTCTAGATGTGTAAGTAATTTCTTTGCAAAGAATACATTTTTTGTTTTTGCGCATTGTATTTTTACTTTGTACTTACTTGCAATTGTGTATTCCGAGTAGAATTTAATATTTTTTCGTTGTTAAATTCATGCACTGTCAGATGGGTTATTTTTATGTAGCTCCCAAGTTCGATGGGAAAGTCTGCTGCGTCCCTCCACAGTGTTATTTTCACTGAGTCTGTTGCATCGTTTACTGTTATTGATTTTAGTTTTGTTTCTTGCCCTCCAATGAATACAGTTTTTGTTTCTTCCTCCTGTCAAATTTGATAAACAATCATTGTTATTGGTTCTTGCATAGATAGTATACACTTGTGCTGTATCTTTGTTTATTGGAGAGAACATGCGAGTGAAAAGTTTGTTGATTGTTGTGGTGTATTAGTTGTGTAATAGTGTGTGCTACAGTGTGTATGTTAGAGAGTGTGCGTTAGAGACTTTTGTATGGAAGTATATATATGATATAATTTGTAGGAGAGTGCACATAAAAGAGTAGATGATGATATTTTGTATAGCTATCATTTTTACAAGTGTTTGAAATAAATAGTAAAAATACTTTACATGTTTGAAACTTGTGGGACTGTTCCATGTAATCAACACTTTACAGTGCATTTAGTGTCCGATGTGTATTTTTACAGATGTTAATGTTTTTTTTCGTAAATTATATTAGTTAAATATAATTTAGATTGTAAAATGAGCGAGTAGAGTTGCTAGAATATTGTATGTGTTGTGCAGTAAGTATAGTGCTATTAGCAGCAATGTTGTGTATTCTATTTGAGTTTCTACATCGATTAGTCCTAAATATAGCCTTTAGATGTTATTTCTCTATAAAAAATTGTTGTATGCTTGTAGTAGATTGTACTACAGAGTATTGGCAAAGTTTAAGTAGCAATGAATGAGATGGAGAGTGCCCGTTTTTAACTATTTGTAACCTTGTGGTGTGTGTAAAAGGAGTAAGCAACAGCTATTACTTGAAATGTTTGTAGAAAGTATGTGTGTTGGAGTAAGTGTTGTATATAGTTTATAGTAAAGTGTGCTGCTAATAGTGTGTGTTTTAAAGAGTTGCAGTTACTAAATGGGTTTTGAATGTATGGTATAGTGGTTTGAAGAGTGTGATTACAAAGTGTGTGTGGCAGATAGTGTTGCTGATAGTATGTAAGTTTACAGACTACTACATGCAATAGTTAAGCACCTTAATTTTTTTATGATACGTACCTCTGATATTGTCCCTAATATGCTCATCAATGTCCGTAAATTAGCTTTTCTTATAGTTTTTATTGGAGAAACTGGGGGTGCAGGCGGCTGTAGCAAATATACTGCTTCTTGGGTTATTGTTTCCGGGAGCGTTAATGGTGGCATTCTCGAAATCTTTGTTTGTTTCGTTAAGATGATGACATTGTTCTTGTTTATAAAATTCCGAATTATAATTCCATTCCCTTCTTTTGTTAGCTTGAAAAAATCGTCATTGTAGCAAGTTCCTTTAATGGACCCACTTTCATCAGCAAGAGCAATGTGGAATAAAATCTTATTTTCTTGCTTAGCGTTTTTGTAGTGCGTTTTTGCAGAGCATTTGACTATGTTTGCTCGTATTGCTTTTTGATACGGTTTGCTTTCCTCGTGTTTGGTTTCCTTAATTTCTTGTATAGAAATCATCTGCAACGAGACAAATAATGTAAGTAGACCTTCTGAATCTAGCATGTAAAGAAAGGAAATTCCTAAAGCAAAATAACATACAAATTGATAATTTCAGTCTATTAAATAGCTACCCATAATGCTTTGTGATCGCTATAGTAGGACTCTAGTATACCAAAGTGAGTTATCTCTTCATTAACATATATATGGTCTAAGGTTGAATTGTAGTCTGTTGTGTAGTTTTGTATTTTTTGGTGACATTGAAATTGGTTTCGCATGTATTCTAAAAGTAGTGTTGCATTATGTGATACTTGTGCTAAATCTATGTTGAAGTCGCCCATTATTATATATTTGTAGTTTGGGTAAAAGCTCAATACGCTAGTTAACACTTGAAAAAGTTTTTGTAGTTGTACATGTGGTGGCCTGTATATTATCACAAATAAGTAATCACAATTCTTTATAAATAAAGTAAAATGTAAAATGTCAATTTCGTGCTGTGTTTCATAAATTGGCAAAAGGCAAATATTTTTCTTGTAATAAACAGCAATCCCATGCTTGGTATTTTGATTATGGAATTTATCAAATAGCATCAGATGATAGTGGTCAATATATAATGAATGACTGTTCCCTTCCCTAGTTGTGTTTATTTCATTGAGACATATAATATCTGCCTTCATGATATTTGTGTCGGCTTGTATAGCTTTGTGATTTTTTTGTAGTGAACGTATGTTGTGTACAATAACATTAAAGTTTAGCAGATAATTACATAATTGTGGTACTGATATTTCTAATAGCATATCTGTCCTTAAGCGGGCCATTTCTTCATGAACCTTTGGGTGGACAACTATTTTGTCCTGCTTAAAGTTTTTAATATATATGTTTTCTAATGATTTTGCTCTGCTTAAAGCAACATAATGCAAATGATGTATTTTACTATTGTTAAAATGGATGTAAAGTGGTTCAATAGTTTCTCCTTGTGTTCTATGTATAGTACGTGCAGATGATTGGCGTAGTGGGAATTGCTTGCGTATTATTGTTATAAATTTTTGTGTAAATTGAAAATGTCTAGAGATAACATGAATTGGTGTCCAATGAGGTGAAATGTTACTGTGATATATGTGCCTATTTTCCTGTCTTGTTAATTTGCCAACATTTTCTTTATCAAAAAGAATCCATATCACATTTGGAATGCTATTGATAGTTTCTACTAATTCAACTATACCTGTTGCACCATTTGTTAAGCCATCATTAACATTGATATTGCATGTTAGATCGTATCGTAATTTTAATGCAATATGCAATATAAATGGCAGGCCCATGGTCTTAGTTGCATCTGCAGGTAATTGCATTAGTATTTTTTTTTTTACAATTTCGCTTAGGTCAGATGCAACTGTATCTATTGCGGTTGATGTGTATACAGGGTATTTTGTTATATGTTGTAACAAAACTTCATTATTAATATTATTAACCTCTTTGTTTGTTGCCATTATATAAGGGATGGTTTTGGTAATGTTTTGGGGTGGGTCTTGCTCGCGTGTTTGTATTTGTATAATATCGTCATTAGTTTGTTTTCCTTCTCTTAATCTATTTAGTAATTGAGCAAATGGTAAGTCGTTTAGCTGTCTCATAATTTTTGTTAATTCAAACAACTTAAAGTGTGTTTGCCATAAATTTGTACTTACTGGTCTGTATGAATGCCTAGAATTTTCAAAAATGTATGTGTCAAATACTGGTTTTAACTGATAAAAATCTCCAATAGCTAATATGGATATCCCACCAAAAGGGAGTTTGGACATTTTAATTTCTTGTAACCTGTTATGTATAAAATTGAAAAGATTTGCCCCTACCATTGATATTTCATCAATTATCAGCAATTTAAGATGCAATAATTCATTTTGAAGTGCACTCCTGTTCTCATGAGTGAGTGGTCTATGAGACAGCGATTGCGAAACTGGTATTTTGAATGTACTATGTAGCGTTTTACCATGGATGTTATGTGCTGCTTTGCCTGTTGGAGCTGTAAGCAATACATAAATGTTATCAGGATTTTCCCCTGCTTTGGTATTGTAATAGCGTAGTAATGTTTGGTAAAGGGCTGTTATAAGGAAGCTTTTCCCTACTCCTGCACCACCTGTGCAAAACGTATAGCAAGGTGTTTCTTTGGTTTTTATCCAATGCAAGTGATGGTATATAAAGTTAAGTTGCTCATCTGTAAGATTTTGCATCAAACTGTGATATTGGTCATCCGGCATTATATTATTGGTTAAAAGTTCATCATTACTTGTACTTCTAATGCCTAAATCAAATGATAAGTCATATAATAGTGGTTCATTTGTTTGAACTTCAGGACAAATGTTTTCGTCAGTTTCTATATCCATTGGAGGTATAAGTAATGCGTCCAATGTACAGTCTCCATTGGCATTAGGTGTTAAAGGGGTATTATGCCTATTATACTTAGTATGATTAGCGTCAACTATATTTTGAAGTTCTAGGTATTTTTCATAATATGTTTCCTTATTACCAATGATTTGATTTTCTACTCTCCAGGGATAATAAAGCATTAGCAATTCTCTGTAATAATTTTCAGGGTCATTTTTTTTATTAAACCTGCAATACCGAATTATTTTTTGTTTTTCCCGCTTTGTATAATCTGTTTCTGCAGTTTTATTTGGTATATTAATTTCAAGTTCTTCCTCATCCGAGCTATAAAAGTTGTTTTCGGTGAGGAAATTATCATGGTCTGTTGCATTTTTCTGCTTTCTATTTTTATGATTTCCATGATACATAGATGCATAGTCAGCTAATGTACACGTTTCCAAATCTGTAGGACGCTTGCTGTACTTTACTATTACATTATCATATTGTATTTGATTGGATGTATCAGGTAACAAATTTATAGTCTCAATGTCTTTTAATAAGTAGGTACGCTTTTCTGGAGGGCTTGTATTAATGAAAACATACGATCTAGAACTTTTGCGTAAAGGAATTTGAAGTATAAGATAGGCTGCTTCTTGCGCGCTTATTTCTGTACAGTTTAGGAATTTGTTACCTATATGCTTAAGCTGCTCTTTTATGCTTGGATTTTGATAAACTTCTTTTGCTGCTTGTGCAATCAACTTGCTCATTCCACGCTGTGATTTACTAATATATGATACTATATATACGGCACATGCATATGCATCTAAGATGTATTGTATATCAATGTTTGCTTGCCATGCTTGTAAAATTGTCGTATTGTAGTTATTAATAAAGCATTCAGCTGGTGTTCTTTTTAGGAAAATTGTATTTTTTTCTATAATGCAGCGTATACATCTAACATATTGACTTAGATCTAGTTTCATTGTATCTAAAAACTGTTCAAAGGAATAATGTGAGAACTCTTGCGTGTTCATAGTTAGGTGGATTAGTTCGATTTTCTGTAAGAGCTCTTGATCAGTTTTGTCTAGTGGTAATGGTTCCAGTATAAAAGTTTCTGGCATTGGATATTTTGGGTACTGGTATTTGCATGTTCTTTTATGTTTAATACGACAATTTTTGGTATGTCCATGCTTTTGTAGTGGCAATAAAGGCTCGATATTTGTATCTTGTTGTTTTGCACAGGTTATATATTTATCTATAAAAGCTGTAACAGTAGTAACTTCTGAAGTTTCATACTGTGGAGCTCTTTCAATCCATATTATAGCATGTATATGTGGTGATCCCCTTTGTTGAAATTCTACTCTATAAAAGTAATCTATCACCTTGCCAATTGGGTTACTTTTATGCAGTAATATACAATTAAAGAATTTTCTAACTTGAAAGTCAAAATGTCGGGCACAAGTAATGGGATTTCTCTGTATTAATTTGCATTTTTCCTCCCATGACATTTTTTTGAATTCTTCTTCTGTACATTCTTTTTTTTTCTCAGTGCGTAATAGTATGTTGATTAAATGATACCATTTAGTTTCTGCTGCTGATAATGTTAAAAAAAATGTTGGTATCCCTAATTGTCTTATCATAGCAAATAAGTCTTTTTTGCATTGCTCCCAATATGGTGGTGAGCCACGTATTGTTTTTAGTATTTTATATCCCTCATTAAATTGGAAAATGCTATCTAATTTTTGTTTGATGTCTTTTGCTGTAATAATGTTACCATTGGTAAAATATTTTCTAAGTGAGATGTATATTTTGCTCTGTATTTGCTTAATATGCAACTTTTTCAATTTGAAGAAAACATTTGTCATGGAGTTTGCTACTCTTAAATCATAACTTCTTAATTCCCATTGACATATTGTACTGTAATGTATTGGTACATGCCTTTCTTTGTTTGTTGGCCTTCGCTTCCCACAAAAAATAGTGGGGAAAGCTAAATATTCAGAATCTTTGTCTTCATATAGACCCCTTGGTGTGTTATATTCTGCAGGTGCCAAGTTAATAATGTTAATGCTTTCTGTAGTTATAGTTTCATTAGTTAGCATAGTATCTAAATTCCCAGCTGCAATGTTGTCTGATGAATCTGATGTATTGTTTGCATCAGAAGTGTCATTACAAGGTGGCATATTCTCTGGTGTATATTCCCAATCTTTATTAACAGTGACTCCATATTCTTGGAACATACTGCTAGTAGTTGCTAAATATAGAGCTGCACGCTTTACTTTGTTTGGCCTTACATTTTCGAAATGGGTATAGGATTTATAGCTTAATTTGCGTTTTAATTTTATTGGAATCGTCATGTTATCATTAATTTGTCTTGGTAAAACAGTTACAGTTGTCATAACATCGGCAGGAACGTTAACTACTGCACCTGAGAGAGATTTTTGGAAGCCTCGCGGCAGCGTTCTGATTTGTAAAAAAGGTATTCTTGGCGATACTAATCTCTCTTCTAAATTATGCAAGTGTAATTCAGGTGGGATATCAGGAAATGTCATCCCATTATAGAAAGAACATGGTGGTATTTTGTCCTTGGCAATATAGTTGTAACATGTCCGGCATATATCTTCTGTTTGATATTGACTAATGTTACATTCTATGAATTTAGCCCTTTTTTTTAACTTGTGCGTTGTTTGCAAACTTTGTTTATGCCACAACTGATTGCAAATAGTGCAAGCATACTCTGGGCCATATTTAATTTGTGCATGGAAAGAACTAATTGTGGCATTTGTCAAAGATGTTATATTTGTGGCATTAAGTGTATTTTCTGTTTCTTGTTCATGCAATCTTTTTCTGTTACAGTTATTTGGTTGTACTTCTATTGCATTTGGTTCATTGTGTATCCCAGCATTATGTGTAAATGTGTTTGTTATTGGATTGGGATTGTTAATAGCTATGATAGATTCAATATGACTTGTGGTTGTGGAATTCTCTGTATGCATTTGCCTATCGCTGTCGAGTGTTTCTGTAATTGTATTTTCTAGTTGTAACTCTATAGGTGTGATATGTATAGAGGCATGTAGAGTTAACTTAGTAGTATGGATATACATGTCTCTTATAGGTGTAACTTTTTTCTCTCTATGTTTTCTTTGTGTTGTCTCAAGTGACAATTTGCTAATTTTGCGTACTGTAACTGGAGTGAAGTATAAACTAAAACTTAACGAATGTGGTACTTTGTTCTGGAGAGCCAACGTTCTGATGTAACCAATAACCTGCTCAGGTGATTTGATTTGTAAAGCAATAGAGGTCCCCTTAGCAGGAGGTATTATCTCCTCATTTTGGCTATTTGAATTAAATACAAAGTATGCATGAATCGTTTTGAATATTGAAATAGTGTATGCATTAAAACAAATCAATATACCACTGTTCAAATGCATTGAAGTAAGGGTTCTCAAAAGCCTTGCATTTTGCATTTCTGTTTGCTTTTCCTCCAACGTTATGCTCTTTTTTTGCTTAATTGCATATATAACGTCATTGTGCTCTATGTAATTGGGTAAATATTGTGGTTGCATACAATTTTCTTTATTAATTGACTGCATTTCAATATATAGTGCATTTCCAAGTCCCATAATAGATTGCAAGTCTTGACTATCCCAACTATGTGCGGGTTTACAGTAGTTATGTAGAATAGCAAATAGACTATTTTGTATAGATTGTGTACACCTTGATGGTAGTGTAAGATTTGTTTGTGTTTGCTGTTTGTCTGTACTATATCCGACATTTATATGTTGTTGTGTTTGTGGCCAAAAAGTTTGTTCTATGTTGTTCCTGATGTTAATATGCATTTTTGACAATATAGTCTTGGTGTTATTTTTTGGGCTAAGTATTTTGTTACCCTGAGTGTTATGTTTGTTTGTAGGATGGGAGCTTTGTATATATGCGTTATTATGCAAATCACTTGTTGAGCCTGTGATGTTTTGTGTCTGTATGTTTTTTGTATCACAACTCGTGACTCTTGTGTTGTGTCTAAGTGTATTTCTAAGTATATTTGCGTATGTCGGAGTATTATGTGAGTTACTTGCATATTCTGTTGTATCTATGCTAGTGCAGGTAGGTAGCGTCAGTTGTGCAGCTGTTATAGGCACAATGCAATTTTGTGAGGGGGGAATATGCTGATCACTAGCTAATGATGCTGATGGCTGAAGAGTACCTGCCTTTGATCTTTGGAGGCAATCTCTTTCATTTTGTATGCGAGTTCTTAATGTGTGTGTGAATAAATCTGTACATGCTTTAGTAGAATGCACATAAATATGCTTGTGTAATATGGCACTTGCATTTTTCTCTGCTATGAGCATTGCCTTATGTAGTGAATCTTTTTTAATTGGAATTATATCTATTGGAGTTAATTCATATGGTAGGTAATTACTATTGGGTCGCTTTAGACTATATGCCAGATTTGTTATGTACTGTATAAGCCCTTCAAATGATATTTGTATGGTAATACATGTCCCATTTGGGTGAGGCATTCCTGTGGTGTCGCGGCTATGCGAGTCAAATACAAAGTATGAATTTTCACTGTGCATAATAGCTATAACATACATATCCATGCAAAGTAAAACACCGCAATGCAAATTGAGTGCAGCTCTCAATACTGTTTGCATATTTGGCGAAGATGGGTCAAACTGTTTCAGTATATCCCCATAAGAAGGTTGTTTAAGCTTAAGCGAATAGATAGTGTCATTGTGTTGGATATAATTTGGTAAATCATCAGGATGCATAAGCTGTTCTTGATTTATGGAATGCATATCTATATATAAAGCATCCCCTAAGTCCATAATGGCATGTAAATCTTCTACAGTCCATGTATTAGCAGGTTTGTAGCTATTGTGTATGATTGCGAATGTGCTGTTTGGCAAACATTGTTTGCCCCGCGAAGTAGGAGAAAATTTGTTATGCCCTTGATGATAAGCTGCCTGCAGTATTTCCATGATATTAATAGCGACACCAAAATATTGTTCAAATAAACTGCCAGTATTAAACTACCTATTATAGGTTTGTATTGTAGCGTTCTTTGGATGCTGTATTTTAGTGTTGTAAGTTTCTTGTATGGACTATATATCTGTATGCTTCTATACAAGTATAATGCTAACTAGCATATATTAAAATTTATATACACTTTCTAACTTTTCTGAGTAGTTACTATTTATTTGTATAGCTATACAAGGTTCATGCAACTTCCCTTGTGCTGCTAATAACAGTAAGTAATAAATAGATGCTGTTCAGCAAACTAATTTCGGTGAGATAGGTTAGATGTATACTTTATTAAATTTATGCTATATGCATAGGATTCTAAAATGAATAGAAGTGTCTTCTAAGCATGCATTTGTTGTGTGTTTCTATACGCTTGTAGTGTTTCCACGAATGTTGTGCTTTAAGCAAAGGTCAGTGTTTCTTAAATAGTCTGTGAATGATGTTTACGGATTTGTAAGCACTAGACTTTCTCAACAGCCTATAGGTATCGTTAACCGAGGTTATGCATGCTGAAAACAATGAGTATGTTTCAAAAAATATATATATATATATATATATATATATATTCTAATGATCCCAACTGATTTGATACACCACAGGCTGGTGTATCAACAATAAATTAAGATACTTTCACCTTGATGCCTTGAAAAAATGCGCAACTTCTCACAGTTATCTATGGAAGAATAAAAACAAGTATTAATGTTGATTTAGCATAGTAATATACAGTAAGTTGTCAATAGTAACGAAATTAAGTAATTTTTGCATGGCTCATAAAGTTGGTAGGTGTAATGGAGGGAAAACACAAGTAGAAATTGTATCCCAAAGAGCAATACAGATGTAATAATATGGAGATGGTTTGTAGTGTAAGGTTTCTGTCGAGTATGGTTGAAAAAGTGTTGTAAAATGTAGCATAGTGTAGACAATGTGTAGCCAAAAAGTGTACATCGAGAATGTGTAGCAGAATGTGAAGAAAAGAGTAGTAGAGTGTTTTTCTTAGAGTATAATATTTAAATAGTTTCATTAAGAAAGACAAACAGTACGGTACAAAAACAAAGGCAATAAAACTTGTCAGTGCTTCACATAATTCATCCCATGGTAGTCTGCAGCACGGAATTATGCAACATATTGGCGCATGCGCTAAGGTACAGGGGCTAAGGCAGAGGCGCAAAGTAACACGTGTTATGCCACATGTGTAAAGTCACAGAATGTGTGTGCTGTAAAGAGTAGATGGAAGAAATTGTGAATGAGAATGTATGCTAAAGAGTGTGTGGTACAGAATGTGTAATAGAGAATGCATGGTGTAAAAAGCATTGTGGCCAGTGTGTGCTATTACAGTTGAAAACAGGGACAGCAAACTGAAAAACTTTGAGAAAAAGTTGACAGAGCCTCACGTAAGTAACCCCATTGGAGTTTGCAGATTGGTTCTCACCTGCATGCTCACTTTCGCATCATCAGCTATTGTCAACTTAAAGGTTTAAAGTTTGAAAAAAGCTAGGTAAACAAAGAGGAGAGTAAAGAAGAGGCAGTGTGTTATACGTCAAGGAGTAGCGAGTGGAGTAAGAGTAATGTATGTACAGTACAATTTTAAAGGATAGTAGTGAGGATAAAGACAGTAGAGATGTAACCATTAGCTCTGGTGCATGTTGTGAAGATGTACATAAAAATGCGAGCAACAGGTTGTATGGTAAACATTATGTATAATCATAGTGCATGAGAGTGTGCAACAGAGCGCGTGCAATAGAGCGCATGCAACAGCATGCATGCAACAGAGCGCATGGAAAGGAAAGAGGGCGCGTGGAAAGAGGGCACGTGGAAAGAGGGCGCGGGGAAAGAGGGCGCGGGGAAAGAGGGCGCGGGGAAAGAGGGCGCGGGGAAAGAGGGCGCGGGGAAAGAGGGCGCGGGGAAAGAGGGCGCGGGGAAAGAGGGCACGGGGAAAGAGGGCGCGGGGAAAGAGTGTGCGGGGAAAGAGGGCGCGGGGAAAGAGGGCGCGGGGAAAGAGGGCGCGGGGAAAGAGGGTGCATAAAGAAATAGTCTATTAATGGCGCAAACAGTGAGCTATCTAAAGGATAAACCTTCTTAAAAATTTGACAGTGCCTTACATAAGTAACATCATTGCATTGTGCAGATTGGTTGTCATGTGCATTCTGACTTTCTCATCATTAGTTATTGCCAACAAATAGGCTGGAAGTGTGAAAAATTTGGCGGAAAATAAAGTGAGAATAAAGAAGAGCCAGTATGTAGTATACATGGAGTAGAAAGAGCAGTAAGAGTAGTGTGTGTAGTGTTGGCTTGATAGTAAAGGCTAGGAGGATAATAAAGGTAGTAGAGTTGTAAGCATTAGCTAGGGTGCATGTAGAGGAGATGTGTATTATAATTTGCACAGTAGCTAGTATGTTAAAGTGCATACCAAAAGACAGCGTGTAGTATTGCATAGAGCGTGTGGCAGAGAGGCTGTGGTAAAGAGCTGGTAGTACAGAGAGTGCCATAGAGGCTGTAAATATAGTGCGTGCTATAGAGTATATGCACCATGTTGTTATATGCGCTAAGTTACACGCGCTAAGTTACCTGCGCTAAGTCACAGTTGCTAAGCCACATGTGTCAAGTTACACAATGAGAGTACTGTAGAGAGTGGCTAAAAGAGTGTGAATGAGAATGTGTGCTAAAGAATGTGTGGTACAGAATGTATAATAGAGAATGCATGGTGTAAAAAGCAGTGTGTGCTATTACAATTAAAAACAGGGATAGGAAACTGAAAAACTTTGAGAAAAAGTTGACAGAGCCTCACGTAAGTAACCCCATTGGAGTTTGCAGATTGGTGCTCACCTGCATGCTCACTTTCTCATCATCAGCTATTGTCAACTTAAATGTTCAAAGTTTGAAAAAGCCAGGAAAACAAAGAGGAGAGTAAAGAAGAGGCAGTGTGTCATACGTCAAGGAGTAGCAAGAGGAGTAAGAGTAATGTATGTACAGTACAATTTTAAAGGATAGTAGTGAGGATAAAGAGAGTGGAGATGTAAGCATTAGCTGTGGTGCATGTTGAGAAGATGTACCTAAAAATGTGTGCAACAGGTAGTATGCTAAAGATTATGTAAAATCATAGTGCATGAGAGTGTGTGTGGCAGAGAGCATTTAAGAAGTGCATGCAACAGAGTGTGTGCAAAAGAGTGTGTGCAAAAGAGTGTGTGCAAAAGAGTATGTGCAAAAGAGTGTGTGCAACAGAGTGTGTGCAACAGAGTGTGTGCAACAGAGTGTGTGCAACAGAGTGTGTGCAACAGAGCGCGTGCAACAGAGCGCGTGCAACAGAGCGCGTGCAACAGAGCGCGTGCAACAGAGCGCGTGCAACAGAGCGCGTGCAACAGAGCGCATGCAACAGAGCGCATGCATGCAACAGAGTGCATGGCAAAGGAAAGAGGGCGCGTGGAAAGAGTGTGCGTGGAAAGAGTGTGCGTGGAAAGAGTGTGCGTGGAAAGAGGGCGCGTGGAAAGAGGGCGCGTGGAAAGAGGGCGCGTGGAAAGAGGGCGCGTGGAAAGAGGGCGCGTGGAAAGAGGGCGCGTGGAAAGAGGGGGCGGGGAAAGAGTGGGCGGGGAAAGAGTGGGCGGAGAAAGAGGGGGCGGGGAAAGAGGGGGCGGGGAAAGAGGGGGCGGGAAAGAGGAGGCGGGGAAAGAGGAGGCGGGGAAGAGGGGGCGGGGAAGAGATTGCGGGAAAGAGGACGCGGGAAAGAGGGCGCGTGAAAAAGGGCGCGGGGAAAGAGGGGGCGGGGAAGAGGGGGCGGGGAAGAGGGTGCATAAAGAAATAGTCTATTAATGGTGAAAACACTGAGCTACGTAAAGGAAAAACTTTCCCAAAAAGTTGACAGTGCCTTACATAAGTAACATCATTGCATTGTGCAGATTGGTTGTCATGTGCATGCTCACTTTCTCAAAATTAGTTATTGCCAACAAATAGGCTGAAAGTGTCAAAAATGTAGGGGAAAATAAAGTGAGAATAAAGAAGAGACAGTATGTAGTATACATGGAGTAGAAAGAGCAGTAAGAGTAGTGTGTGTAGTGTTTGCCTGATAGTAAAGGATAGGAGGATAATAAAGGTAGTAGAGTTATAAGCATTAGCTAGGGTGCATGTAGAGGAGATGTGTATTACAATTTGCACAATAGGTAGTATGTTAAAGTGTATGCCAAAAGACAGCGTGTAGGAAAGTGGGTTGCATAGAGCGTGTGGCAGAGAGGCTGTGGTGAACAGCTGGTAGTACAGATAGTGCCATAGAGGCTGTAAATATAGTGCGTGCTACAGAGTATATGCACCATGTTGTCATATGCGCTAAGTTACACGCGCTAAGTTACCTGCGCTAAGTCACAGTTGCTAAGCCACATGTGTCAAGTTACACAATGAGAGTACTGTAGAGAGTGGCTAAAAGAGTGTGAATGAGAATGTGTACTAAAGAGTGTGTGTTGTGGAGTGTGTTTTGGAGAATGCATGGTGTAAAATGCATGCTGTGGTGTGTGCGCAATTTCTGTTGAAAACAGGGTTAGTAAAAGGAAATAATTGTATAAAAAGTTGACAGAGCATCGCGTAAGTAACGCCATTGTAGTTTGCACATTGGTTCTCACCTGCATGCTCACTTTCTCATCATCAGCTATTGTCACCGTTTAGGTTTAAAATATGAAAAAGAAACGAAAACAAAGAGGAGAATAAAGAAGAGGCAGTGTGTCTTTTACGTTAAGGAGTAGCGAGAGGAGTAAGAGTAATGTATGTAGTGTTAAATTGTAAAGGATAGTGTTGAGGATAAAGGTCAGTAGTGATGTAAGCATTAGATGTGGTGTATGTTGAGGAGATGTACTTAAAAAGGTGTGCAACAGGTAGTATGGTAAAGAGTATGTAAAAGCATAGTGCATGATAGAGCGTATGGCAGAGAGCATTTAAGAAGTGCATGCAACAGAGTGCGTGCAACAGAGCGCGTGCAATAGAGCGCGTACAACAGTGTGCGTGCAAAAGAGTGTTTGTAGAGGATTAAAGTATATTATTGCTGGAAAAATTGACATAGGCAAAGTCCAAATCCCCTGGTAGTGTTGAGTGTTTAATGTCAGTAACACTATTGAGGTTTGCCAAATACTTTACTTGTATCTTCACTTCTTCATTGTTAAAATTCGGCAGCATATAGCTTGAAAGTTCCCCAAAGAAAGGATTAAAAAGAGGCGCGTCTAACGACCAACAGTAGTCTTAATGTAGGCATTAAGTATGATATATGTAGAGGAGGTGTCTCTAAAAAAGTGCGCTTTAAATTGTATTCTGTACAATATAGCATGTTAAAGAGTGCATGTTAAAGATTGTATGGTAAACAGTGCAAACGCAAGACTGTTTGTAGAAAACTAAACTATATTGCTATCTAATAAATTCAACTGCTCTAACGTAAAATTTGCCAGCGCCTCATGTTATTAACACCATTCGAGTTTTCCGATTGTTTGGCATGTGCATGCTTACTTCCCCATCAACAGCTAATGCCAAATGTGGTTTATATTCACATTTTCACGATGTCACACAGGCATTTACATAAACCTACACATACACACTGCTTCATTCAATCGTGAATTTAAGTACTCCATGCAAACTTCCCATGTTGCTAAATTCTTTAAAATCAATAATACATTATTTGATTGTGCACAGCCATCTATGTATTGTTTTTTTGGGCCCAACTCTTTTCTCTCCCCTTTCCCATAGCAAGCATTTGTTGAGGAAGTTTCCCTCAGCCTGCCCCACGCTCTTCAGAATCATGGGTGTCTTTTTTTGCCACTTTTCTCTTTTGCCCAGCCGGACCCATATTTGATGGTGGGCATGTTTCTTCTATTTTATCTTTGGCCTTTTCCGGCTTATGTTTATGGCTGTGAGGCAAATTCTTCATGAAGCAGTATGGCAAGCAATGTGCTATGTTTTTTGGCTGTTTTGTTGTTTGCTTGCTTTTTATCTAACTTTTTGTTTCTCGAGCTTAAGCGGTGTGGGTCATTCCGGTGCAGCGGCGTGCAGGGAGTGCTTTCCTCGGTAAGTATGGTGCTGTTTGTGGGACTTAGGTAAGGCATATTGTAAGTAACTCCTTTTTTTTTCTGTTTCGTTACAGGTCTTCAGCAGTGAGGGTCGTTCCAGTGCGGCGGCATGCAGGGAGGCTTTTCCTTTGTAAGTATGGTGTTGTTTGCGGGACTTAGGTAAGGCATATTGTATGTTTTGTAACTAACTGTGTATCTTTGTTTGTTTACAGGGCTTCATCGTTCTGGGGTGCTACGGTGGAGATGCCTACATGGAGCACTTTCCCCAAATGTATGGTGCTGTTTGGGCTATACATCTATTAAAAAAAGCTAGCATTAGCTACGATGTTTAAGAGGTGTGCTACAAATGGTGTGCAGTAAAGTATGTGTATTGAGAGTACGTGTGGAAGAGGGCGTGGGGAGGAGGGCGCGGGGAGGAGGGCGCGGGAAGGAGGGCGCGGGAAGGAGGGCGCTGGAAAGAGGGCGCGGGAAAGAGGGCGCGGGAAAGAGGGCGCGGGAAAGAGGGCGCGGGAAAGAGGGCGCGGGAAAGAGGGCGCGGGAAAGAGGGCGCGGGAAAGAGGGCGCGGGAAAGAGGGCGCGGGAAAGAGGGCGCGGGGAAGAGGGCGCGGGGAAGAGGGCGCGGGGAAGAGGGCGCGGGAAAGAGGGCGCGGGAAAGAGGGCGCGGGAAAGAGGGCGCGGGAAAGAGGGCGCGGGAAAGAGGGCGCGGGAAAGAGGGCGCGGGAAAGAGGGCGCGGGAAAGAGGGCGCGGGAAAGAGGGCGCGGGAAAGAGGGCGCGGGAAAGAGGGCGCGGGAAAGAGGGCACAGGAAAGAGGGCGCGGGAAAGAGGGCGCGGGAAAGAGGGCGCGGGAAAGAGGGCGCGGGAAAGAGGGCACGGGAAAGAGGGCGCGGGAAAGAGGGCGCGGGAAAGATGGCACGGGAAAGAGTGCGCATAAATAAATAAATAGTGTATTAATGGTGAAAACACTGAGTTAGCTAAAGAAAAATTGCCCACAAAGTTGACAGTGCGTTACATAAGTAACACCATTGCATTGTGCAGATTGGTTGTCACGTGCATGCTCACTTTCTGTTTATTTGTTTTTTTTGACAAATAGGCTGAAAGTGTCCAAAAAGAAGTGGAAAAAAAGGTGAGAATAAAGAAGAGACAGTATGTAGTATACATGAAAAAGTAGTTTTGAGCAGTAAAAGTATTGTGTGTAGTGTTTGACTGATAGTAAAGGATAGGAGGATAATAAAGGTAGTAGTTGGAAGCATTAGCTATGCAGCATGTAGAGGAGATGTGTATTGCAATGTGTACAGTAGGTAGTATGTGAAAGCGCCTGCCAAAAGATAGCATGTAGAAAAGTGTGTGGCATACAGTGTGTGGCAGAGAGCCTGTGGTAAAGAGCTGGTAGTACAGAGAGTGCCATAGAGGCTGTAACTAAACTGCGTGCTACAGAGTATATGCACCATGCTGTCATATGCACTAAGTTACATGCGCTAATTTACCTGCGCTAAGTTACCTGCGCTAAGCCACATGTGGTAAGTTACACAATGAGAGTACTGTAGAGAGTGGATAAAAGAGTGTAAATGAGAGTGTGTGCTAAAGAGTGTGTGGTGTGAAGTGTGTTTTTGAGAATGCATGGTGCAAAATGCATGGTGTGGAGTGTGAGCAATTACTGTTGAAAACAGGGATAGGAGAAAGAAAAAATTTCAGAAAAAGTTGACAGAGCCTCACGTAAGTAACACCATTGGAGTTTGCAGATTGGTTCTCACCTGCATGCTCACTTTTTCATCATCAGCTATTGTCAACTTATAGTTTGAAAGTATGAGAAAAGCAAGGGGAAACAAAGAGGAGTATAAAGAAGAGGCAGAGTGTAGTATACATAAAGGAGTAGCGACAGGAGCAAGAGTAATGTATGCAGTGCACAAATAATAAAGGATAGTAGTGAAGATAAAGGCATTAGAGATGTATGGTGCTGTTTGGGCTATGCATGTAGTAAAAAAAGCTAGTATTAGCTACGATATTTAAGAGGTGTGCTAAAAATGGTGTGCAGTAAAGTATGTGTATTGAGACTACGTGTGGAAGAGGGCGCGGGGAAGACGGCGCGGGGAGGAGGGCGCGGGAAAGAGGGCGTGGGAAAGTGCGCGGAAAAGAGGGCTTGGGAAAGAGTGTGCATCAAAAAATAGTGTATTAATGGTGAAAACACAGCTAGCTAAAGAAAATAGTTGCCCACAAAGTTGACAGTGCGTGACATAAGTAACACCATTGCATTGTGCAGATTGGTTGTCACGTGCATGCTCACTTTCTGTTTATTATTTTTTTTTGACAAATAGGCTGAAAGTGTCCAAAAAGAAGGGAATAGAAAGTGTGAATAAAGAAGAGACAGTATGTACTGTACATGAAGAAGTAGTTTTGAGCAGTAAAAGTAGTGTGTGTAGTGTTTGACTGATAGTAAAGGATAGGAGGATAATAATGGTAGTAGTTGGAAGCATTAGCTAGGCTGCATGTAGAGGAGATGTGTATTACAATGTGTACAGTAGGTAGTATGTGAAAGCGCCTGCCAAAAGATAGCATGTAGAAAAGTGTGTGGCATACAGTGTGTGGCAGAGAGCCTGTGGTAAAGAGCTGGTAGTACAGAGAGTGCCATAGAGGCTGTAACTAAACTGCGTGCTACAGAGTATATGCACCATGCTGTCATATGCGCTAAGTTACATGCGCTAAGTTACCTGCGCTAAGCCACATGTGGTAAGTTACACAATGAGTGTACTGTAGAGAGTGGATAAAAGAGTGTAAATGAGAATGTGTGCTAAAGACTGTGTGGTGTGAAGTGTGTTTTTGAGAATGCATGGTGAAAAATGCATGGTGTGGAGTGTGAGCAATTACTGTTGAAAACAGGGATAGGAAAATGAAAAAAAATCAGAAAAAGTTGTCAGAGCCTCACGTAAGTAACACCATTGGAGTTTGCAGATTGGTTCTCACCTGCATGCTCACTTTCTCATCATCAGCTATTGTCAACTTATAGTTTGAAAGTATGAGAAAAGCAAGGGAAACAAAGAGGAGTATAAAGAAGAGGCATAGTGTAGCATACATAAAGGAGTAGCGACAGGAGCAAGAATAATGTATGCAGTGTACAAATAATAAAGGATAGTAGTGAAGATAAAGGCATTAGAGATGTAAATTTGCTGTGGTGCATGTTGAGGGGATGTATATAAAAATGTGTACAAAAAGTAGTATGCTAAAGAGTATGTGAAATGATAGTGCATGAGAGCGTGTGACACAGTGCGTGCAACAAAGCGCACGCAACAGACCGCGCGCAACAGAGCGCGCGCAACAGAGCGCGCGCAACAGAGCGCGTGCAACAGAGCGCGTGCAACAGAGCGCGTGCAACAGAGCGCGTGCAACAGAGCGTCACACGCGCTAAGTTACACGCGCTAAGTTACACGCGCTAAGTTACACGCGCTAAGTTACCCGCGCTAAGTTACCCGCGCTAAGTTACCTGCGCTAAGTTACACGCACTAAGTTACACGCGCTAAGTTACACTCACTAAGTCACACAATGAGTGTGCTGTAGAGAGTGGATAGAAGAGAGTGAATTTCAATGTGCGCTAAAGAGTGTGTGGTGTAGCGTGTGTTTTGGAGAATGCATGATGTGAAATGCATGGTGGCAAGTGTGCGCTATTACTGCTGAAAATAGGAATAGCAAAAGGTAAAACTTGTACAAAACGTTTGCAAAGCCTCATGTCAGTCACACCATTTGAGTTAGCAGATTGGTTCTCACCTGCATGCTCACTTTCTCATCCTTAGCTATTGTCAACTTTTAGTTGTAAATTATGAAAAATCATGGAAAACAAAGAGAAGATTAAAGAAGATAAAGTGTGTAATAAACATAAAGGAGTAGCGAGAGGAGTAATTTATGTAGTATACAAATATTAAAGGTTAGTATTGAAGATAAAGGCAGCAGAGATGTATGCCAAACAGTGCATGGCATTTTTAAGCTATGAACCATATGTTCTGAATGAAAAAATTCATTTTTTTCCAACGCGTGATTCCCCAAAAACAATTGCACAGTAGTATCTGCATTACTGCGGGTAATACATACTTGAACGCCAATGTTTGTACAGCAAACACTAAAATTAAGTAACCTTCGAGGAGCGATGAAATAATTTAGAAAAGGATACCTCGTCCCGCTAGCGTACTTTGTGAAACCCCTCCCACCCCCTCCAAAAGTCTAACAAACATCACATGACAAAATGTCGCTGCTAGTATAAGCTTAACCCCCCTCCCCCCCTTTTCGCCCCCCTCATCACACACTTGTTTCAGTTGGTTCCATTAGCATAGAAGCCTTAGAGATTTAAGTAAGGTAAAGACGCGTTTTAGACGGTACCTATACGTAAACAATGCACCTTGAAAGCATATGCAAAGAATTCCAACCGGAAGATGGTAAATGTATTCAAATGTCAAGAAAAACGAATAGAAATAAAGCCAAAACTATAGAATGCGCGCACCATAACTGCAATCATAGGCCAAAAGTCAGATCCAAAAGGAGGCATGCACATGAAAGCATTTCACATAAATGTTTCGCATCACAAAACACATTTTTCCAACAAAAGTAAAACAGTCGTAAGACATGTAAAAAGTAGCAAGCGCATTAATATTCCACTGGTGCGAAATTTGTATAATAGCATATAATTGCAGATGACTTGCAACAGTCGCAAATTTGCAATGCAATCGATGTTAAAGTATCTTATGCATAGAGTGTTTCAGTGAGGAGGAAATAAGTGGCAAACTAAAGCCAAACGTTACCGTAATAAGGCTAGCATTAGTGCACATGACAAAATGGCACCGCTAGTATAAGGTTAACCCCCCTCCCCCCCTTTTCGCCCCCCTCATCACACACTTGTTTCAGTTGGTTACATTAGCATAGAAGCGTTAGAGATTTAAGTAAGGTAAAGACGCGTTTTAGACGGTACCTATACGTAAACAATGTACCTTAAAAGCATATGCAAAGAATCCCAACCGGAACATGGTAAATGTATTCAAATGTCAAGCCAAACGAATCGAAATAAACCCAAATCTATAGAATGCGCGCACCATAACTGCAATCATAGGCCAAAAGTCATTTCCAAAAGGAGGCATGCATATGAAAACATTTCACATAAATGTTTCGCATCACAAAACACATTTTGGCAACAAAAGTAAAACAGTCGTAAGACATGTAAAAAGTATCAAGCGCATTAATATTCCTCGGGTGCGAAAATTGTATACTAGCATATAATTGCAGATGACTGGCAACAGTCGCAAATTTGCAATGCAATCGATGTTAAAGTATCTTATGCATAGAGTGTTTCAGTGAGGATGAAATAAGTGGCAAACTAAATCAAAACGTTACCGTAATAAGGCTAGCATTAGTGGTGCAAGCAAAAAGAGCAAGTCAATGTACTGCATGTGCATTCGTTAAAGTTGGCCTAATATGTTTCGAAAGCTGTTCGGTTTTAAGCTAAAAACAAAATGATGGCATCTAAACGTTACGCTTACAAATCAAAATAAGCAGGATACCCAACGATGGCGAAGCGGTACCGTAATGTATACCGAAATACCGGCGAAAGCCAAAAGCATCCAGGTTATGTGCTGTCTATGTGTGTCCCTTCTAAATTCTGCCCAATCTACGCTCACCAAATATTTTATTGCAAACTTGACAAACAAAAAAGCGCGGGTCGGAAGTTTAAATGCATTCAGATACGAAGCGCACTGTGGTAACTACAAAGCGCCTAACATGTTGCCAAAGGTTGAGATCGCAAAACCACTGCACTTGTCATTAGCCAAACACGACAGAAAACGTTCAGTGAGTTCATTGTGTAAACGGAAATACAATAGAAGCTGCTTACCTTTTAGCAATAGAGATCGTTTTGGTCGTACTGGATGACCCACGAAATGTCTTGAATGTCTGCTCTCCCAGTTTAGGTCAAGGAAAAGAGAAATAAAAGGGAGTTAGTTCAAATGTTTTCTGAAATCTAGCCATCTATTCGAAAGGCAAATGCATTGTAAGTAGTATTTTAAGTAATAATTGTACGATTTTGGACAACAGAGCAAGTGTGCAATGCAATCCAGGGAAACGTTTGTAATGCAGTGTGCGCCTCACAAAGTATGCAAAACACGCGTACCGTAATGTGTATAGTAAGAGTGGCAAACACCCAAAAACTGCAAAATAACGTGGTGTGCGTGCGTGCTCCTTATAAATCGTGTTAAATCTTTCCTAGCAAGTGATTTCTTTTCAACGATTGTAATCGCGGCTTCGAAACTTAAAGTCAGCAAGATACCAAACGATGGCGAGCCGGTACCGTAATGTATATATAAATCGCGGCGAAAGGTAAAACATTAATGTAATGTGGTGTGTGTGCGTGTCCCTTGTAAATTCTGCCTAACATATGCTAGTAAATCTTTTCGTTGCAGCTTTTACCTAAAAGTGCGGCTTTGAAAATTTAAAGCCATAAAGACACTCAGTGAACTTTGCTAATAAATAAAGCATATAACATGTTTGCAAAGGTCAACATTGGAAATTTACTGTACTTGTCATTAGCAATCCACGATAGAAAACGTTCGTTGAGTTTATTTTAAAAAGGGCAATACAATTGAATTTGCTTACCTTTTTGCAATAGAGATAGTATACTTCGTACCGGATGAACCACGTAATGTCTAGAATGGCTGCTGTTCCAGTTCAGGTCGAGGAAAAGAGAAATGAAGCGTATTTAATATAAAGGATCTCAAAAATGTAACCATAGATTCGAAAGCAAAAGGCATTTCAAGTTGTATTTTAATTAATAAATGTACGATCCCTGACAACAATAGCAAGTCTGAAATGTAAAGCATGGAAAAGTGTATTATGCAGAGAGCGCTTCACTAAGTATGCAATACACGGGAAACGCTAGCCAATCGGTACCGTAATGTATTTATTAATAGCGGCGGACACAAAAAGCATGCAAGGTAATGTGGTGTGTGTGCGTGGTCCTCACAAATTCCGTCAAATATTTATCAGCAAGTGTTTTTCTTTTTAAAATGCAAGTAATCGCGGCATTGACAATTAAAGGGAGCAAGATACCAAACGATGGCGAAGCGGCCCCGTAATGTATATAATAATCCCGGAAAAAGCATAAACATTAAGGTTATATGGGGTGCGTGCCCCTTCTAAATGCTGCCCAATATAAGTTAGTCAATTTTCCCGTTGCCGATAGTAAATAAAAGCGCGGTTTTGAAAATTTAAAGGCATCAAGATACTGAGCGGACTTTGCTAACAATAAAAGCGCCCAACATGTTGGCTAAGGTTAACATAGTAAAACACCAGCACTTTACATTAGCAAAACACGATACAAAACGTTCAATGCGTATATTTACAAAACGGCAATACAAATAAAGTGGCTTACCTTTTCAGAATAGAGATAGTTTAGCTCGTACTGGATGACCTGGAACCAAGCAATGTTTTCGAATGGCTGCTCTTCGAGTTTAAGTACAGTCAAACCGGAGGAAAGGGGAGTTACTTGAAATGAATAACAATAGAGAAGTAACACTTGTTTACGAACAGCACGCGTGTGAAATCTTCTTGTTGTCTAGCCGTATGCTAATGTTTGGGTGGTGGTCTTCCTTGGATGAAAGGAATGTCTGCCTGAGAGTGTGTGCTATCGTTAGCGAGGAGGTGTGAATTCCTGGTGAATTGAATGTGAAAGCATGCATGAGACAGATAGCGATCCAGCAAAAGGAAACGCGGCTCCAACCTGTCTGACCGCGTTCAAAGTTTTTATCAAAGAGAATTCACCGCAAATGCGCTGTAAAGCTTAAACCTCCTTTACGAACACAAAACATTCTAAATACAGGCAAAATACGAAAATAAGTAAACAGACTTACCTTTAGATGCCTTACCTTAGACCCGCCAAAAGATTAATACCTACAGAGTAAAGGTCCTAAAGCACGATGCTGCCCGGGATAGTCAGGCCCGCGGAAGTCCCTGTAAAACCCCCCCAAAAAATGTCTTAGTGAAATACGAATCAGACAAGATGTCTTATGAAAGATCCGCAAACACCAGCATACATACCGGCTGAAGTAATCTTTGCATGACGCTTCCCAAGGACGGATCGGCCCGGTGAATCCCTGTGAAAAAAAAAGTAAAAATACAAGCGTTAGATAAGGGACAGACAAGATGCTTTACTACAGAGGCGGCAAACGCATTATACATACCCATGGAAAGCAGTGCAAGCACGTTGGTTCCCGGGAACGGGCCAGAGAGAGGCATACCTGGAAAACAAACAGAAAGTAATTTATTACAATAACAACCTGAGGTAATGCCTACAATTGGTGAACAAACTTCAAGTGACCCGTTTATAACTGCGTAGCACCTACCATGCGATCTGCAAAAGACTGTCACTCTCCCCCAATAGCAGATTATGTTAAAAAACGTGCCCTTATGATAACTCCCAAGCATTACAATCAAAGTAAACGCAATTTTACATTGAACATATTACGTTTCAAATAATTCAATTTAGCTGTCTGTAGCTGCGCCCGCCTACCGTGAGATCTAGAAAAGAGTGCCACTCCCACCACATCAGATCCAACCCAAAAACGTGCCCCACCCTCACCGTACGCAAATATTGAATTGCACACAATACACGTGACTGTACTTCCGTTACAAATCCTGTATTCCAAAGAAATAAACCGCCTAACATACAACCTTAAAAAAGTGAACACATCCCCAAAAATTACAGCATCGATAACTCTCCAACATTCTAATTATCGTCAAAGTAATTTTAGAATGAACCTAAAAAGGAATAAAAGATTCGCACTTACCTGTCTGTAGCTGCGTCACTCCTACCGTCCAATCAGAAAAAGGATGACACTCCCAATACAGCAGATTCATCACAAAAACGTGCCCCACCCTGACGTAATCACATATTGAATCAAACACAATACACGTGACAGTACTTTCGTCACAAAACCTGTATCACAATCAAATAAACGTTCTAACATCCAGCAATAATTAATTCCCAAGAGAACATAACAGGTATAAAAGAATCGCACTTACCTGTCTGTAGCTGCGTCACTCCTACCGTCCGATCTTGAAAAAGATGACACACTCCCAAAACAGCAGATTAATCGCAAAAACGTGCCCCACCCTCACGTACTCACATATTGAATAACACACAATACACGTGACAGTACTTCCGTTACAAAACCTGTATCACAAGCAACTAAACAGTGTAACACCGAGCATTAAATAAGATAACCTTTCATTACAAATACATCAACAATAACTCAAACATTATAATCCCATTAAAAATTCTTGCAAATTAAACATAACAAATATAACAGATTCGCACTTACCTGTCTGTAGCTGCGTCACGCCTACCGTCCGATCTAAAAAAGGATGAGACACTCCCAAAGCAGCAGATTAATCACAAAATCGTGCCCCACCCTGACGTACTCACATATTGAATCAAACACAATACACGTGACAGTACTTTCGTGACAAAACCTGTCTCACAATCAAATAAACGTTCTAACATTCAGCAAGAAATACGAATAAACTTAGAATAAAAATACATCAGCAATAGCGCACAAACATTCGAATCACAGTAAAAGTAATTTCCCAAAAAAACATAACAGGCATAAAAGATTCGCACTTACCTGTCTGTAGCTGCGTCACGCCTACCGTCCGATCTAAAAAAGGATGAGACAATCCCAAAACAGCAGATTCGTCACAAAAACGTGCCCCACCCTGACGTACTCACATATTGAATCAAACACAATACACGTGACAGTACTTCCGTCACAAAACCTGTTTCACAATCAACTTTACAGTCTAACACCCAGCAATAAATAAGATAACCTTGTATTAGAAATACATCACCAATAACGCAAACATTATAACCACATTAAAAATACTTTCAAATCAAACATAATAGGTATAAAAGATTCGCACTTACCTGTCTGTAGCTGCGTCACTCCTACCGTCCGATCTAAAAAAGGATGAGACACTCCCAAAGCAGCAGATTCATCACCAAAACGTGCCCCACCCTGACGTACTCACATATTGAATAACACACAATACACGTGACAGTACTTCCGTTACAAAACCTGTATCACAAGCAACTAAACAGTGTGACACCGAGCAATAAATAAGATAACCTTGTATTGCAAAGACATCATCAATAACTCAAACATTATTATCACATTAAAAATACTTTGAAATAAAACATACCAAATATAAAAGATTCGCACTTACCTGTCTGTAGCTGCGTCACGCCTACCGTCCGATCTAAAAAAGGATGAGACACTCCCAAAACAGCAGATTCATCACAAAAAACGTGCCCCACCCTGACGTACTCACATATTGAATCAAACACAATACACGCGACAGTACTTTCGTGACAAAACCTGTCTCACAATCAAATAAACGTTCTAACATTCAGCAAGAAATACAAATAAACTTAGAATAAAAATACATCAGCAATAACTCACAAACATTCTAATCACAGTAAAAGTAATTTCCAAAAGAACATAACAGGCATAAAAGATTCGCACTTACCTGTCTGTAGCTGCGTCACTCCTACCGTCCGATCGGAAAAAGGATGACACACTCCCAAAACAGCAGATTCATCACAAAAACGTGCCCCACCCTGACGTACTCACATATTGAATCAAACACAATACACGTGACAGTACTTCCGTTACAAAACCTGTTTCCCAATCAACTTTGCAGTCTAACACCCAGCAATAAATAAGATAACCTTGTATTACAAATACATCACAAATACCGCAAACATTATAATTACATTTAAAATACTTTCAAATAAAACATAACAGGTATAAAAGATTCGCACTTACCTGTCTGTAGCTGCGTCACGCCTACCGTCCGATCTAAAAAAGGATGAGACACTCCCAAAACAGCAGATTCCTCACAAAAACGTGCCCCACCCTGACGTACTCACATATTGAATCAAACACAATACACGTGACAGTACTTCCGTCACAAAACCTGTTTCACAATCAACTTTACAGTCTAACACCCAGCAATAAATAAGAGAACCTTGTATTACAACTACATCACCAATACCGCAAACATTATAATTACATTTAAAACACTTTCAAATAAAACATAACAGGTATAAAAGATTCGCACTTACCTGTCTGTAGCTGCGTCACGCCTACCGTCCGATCTAAAAAAGGATGACACACTCCCAAAACAGCAGATTAATCACAAAAACGTGCCCCACCCTCACGTACTCACATATAGAATAACACACAATACACGTGACAGTACTTCCGTTACAAAACCTGTATCACAAGCAACTAAACAGTGTAACACCCAGCAATAAATAAGATAACCTTGTATTACAAATACATCCAATAACGCAAACATTATAATCACAGTAAAAATACTTTCAAATCAAACATAATAGGTATAAAAGTTTCGCGCTTACCTGTCTGTAGCTGCGTCACGCCTACCGTCCGATCTAAAAAAGGATGACACACTCCCAAAACAGCAGATTCATCACAAAAACGTGCCCCACCCTGACGTACTCACATATTTTATAACACACAATACACATGACAGTACTGTCGTCACAAAACACCAGTATTACTATAAAATAAACAGACTAAAAATTAATCCTTGCTAATAAGACCTGTAACTTACCTTGATACGAGACTAAATAAACGTATACAAACCATTCACTTACCTGTTTGTAGCTCTCTTCCGCCCAATGTAGCATCTAAAACTCAAATTACAGCCAACAATCGCAGATTCACAAGAAACCGTGTGACGAAAAGAGACATAACAGACAAGTCGAAAACAATCCTCAACATATTATTTGTACCTCCTAATTACTCGCCAAGTTCTACTTTAAACGCATAAAATATATACACTTACCTGTTTGTCGCTTTTTTCCACCTGCCGTCGCGCCGTGAAAACAATGAACAGTCAACATCTGCAGATTCGCAACAAACCCGGGCACAACGTCCCTAAAAATACACAACCCTTTCGACACCCAAAAACCCTATTGCTATACTACAACAATCCATAACAAACAAAACTACTTAAAAACAAATCGTCTAACACTACACCCAAAATCAATTAAATAAAAAGATGTAAATTTGCGTACTGTTACCTAATAGCCGAAGTGACGCCGCTGCACCGGACCAACCGTACAAAAATGGGCACCTAACAAAGAATTAGATATTACGCATAGACATATTATATTTACCTACAAACAACTCTGAAAGTCCAACTTTAAACGTAGATACAAAATGCACTTACCTGTTTCTAGCTGCCTTCCGCCTTCCGTAGCATCTGAAAAACAATGAACAGTAAACATCCGCAGATTCACAACAAACAGCGGTCCAACCCCACCAAAAAGTTCCCCACACTTCCGACGCCAAAAACCCCTATTGCTATCCTCCGAAATCCATAGCAAAGAAAACGACATAAAGATAAAACGTCTAACACTACACCAAAAAGTTAATGCAGTGATGTAAAATGGCATACTTTAGCTATTCGTTGAAGTTACGCCGCAGCACCGGCACGACCTTACAAAAACAGACACATAACAAAGAATGAGATATAAATCATACCATATTCTATTTACCTCCCACTAACTCTCAAAGTCTATCTCTAAACGTATATTAAAAATCCACTTACCTGTTTGTAGCTCTGTTCGCCTACCGTTGCATCGGGAAAACAATGAACAGTCAACATCCGCAGATTCAGAACAAACCCTGGCCCAACCCCACGAAAAAGAGCCCACACTTGCGACGCCCAAAACCCCTATTGCTATACTACTAAATCCATAACAAAGAAAACAACATAAAGACAAATAATCTAACAGTACCCCAAAAACTATTTAAATAAAACGATGTAAAATTGCGTCCCCTTACCTAATAGCCGAAGTTACGCCGCTGCACCGGGAAGACCCTACCAAAACAGACACATAACCAAGAATTAGATATGAGACATAACCTAATCTATGTACCTCCCACTAACTCTCAAAGTGCAACTTTAAACGTAAAATACAAATGCACTAACCTGTTTCTAGCTGTCTTCCGCCGACCGTTGCCTCGTGAAAACAATGAAAATTCAACATCGGCAGATTCACAACAAACCCTGGGCCAACACCAGTCCAAATACACAACACTTCCTACGCCCCAAAAACCTCTTGCTATACAACAAATCCATTACAAACAAAACTACCTAAAGTTAAAACGTCTAACAGTACCCCCCAAAAATCGAGAAATGAAATGAAAAAAAAATGGCGTACTCTTACCTAATCGCCGAAGATACACCGCTGCGACGCCACGACCCACACCGCTGAAGCCCTGTAAATAAACAGAAAACAAAACAGAATTACTTCAAAAACATACAATATGCCTTACCTAACTCCCGCAACCCCCACCATACTTACCGACTAAAGCGCTCCCTGCAGCCGCTGCACCGGTACGAACCTCCTAAAACAGAGACATAACAAACACTTTAAAAAAATCACAAACATATTTTATTTGCCTCATAATTACTCTCCAACTGCAACTTGTAACGTATAAAATATATACACTTACCTGTTTGTCGCTTCCTTCCACCGGCCGTCGCGCACTGAAAACAATGAACAGTCAACATCTGCAGATTCGCAACAAAGCCTGCCCCAACCCCACTCAAAACACATACTTTCGAGCACCCAAAAGCCTTTTGTTCTACTACAAACCCCCTAACAACCAAAAAAACCTATAAATAAAAAGTCTAACAGTACAATCAAATATAATTGACTTAAATGCTGAAAAATGGTGTACTCTTACCTAATAGCCGAAGTGACGCCGCTGCACCGGACCGACCTTTCAAAACTGGACACATAACAAAGAATGAAATATTACGCATAGACATATAAAATTTACCTACCAACAACTCACCAAGTCTAACTTTAAACGTATAAGAAAAAATGCACTTACCTGTTTCTAGCTGTCTTCCGCCTACCGTAGCATCGGGAAAACAATGAACAGTAAACATCCGCAGATTCACAACAAACCCTGGCCCAACCCCACGAAAACGACCCCACACTTGCGACGCCAAAAATCCTATTGCTATACTACGAAATCCATAACAAAGAAAACAACAAAAAGATAAAGTGTCTAACACTACACCAATAAGTTAATGAAGTCATGTAAAATTGGCATACTTTTACCTATTCGTTGAAGTTACGCCGCTGCACCGGAACGACCCTACAAAAACAGACACATAACAAAGATTGAGATATAAATTATAACATTTCCTATTTACCTCCCACTAACTCTCAAAGGCTATCTCTAAACGTATATTAAAACTTTCTCTTACCTGTTTCTAGCTGTCTTCCGCCTACCGTAGCATCGGGAAAACAATGAACAGTAAACATCCGCAGATTCACAACAAACCCTGGGCCAACCCCAGTCAAAATACACAACTCTCCCGACGACAAAAAAAGCCTATTGCTATACAACAAATCCATAACAAACAAAACTACCTAAAGTTAAAACGTCTAATAGTACCCCCCAAAAAGCGAGAAATGCTATGTTAAAAAATGGCGTACTCTTACCTAATCGCCGAAGATACACCGCTGCGACGCCACGACCCACACCGCTGAAGCCCTGTAAATAAACAGAAAACAAAACAGAATTACTTCAAAAACTATAATATGCCTTACCTAACTCCCGCAACCCCCACCATACTTACCGACTAAAGCGCTCCCCGCTGCACCGGTACGAACCTCCTAAAACAGAGACATAGCAAACACTTTAAAAAAATCACAAACCTATTGTATTCCCCTCCGAATTAGTCTCCAAGTGCAACTTTTAACGTATAAACTATATACACTTACCTGTTTGTCGCTTCCTTCCACCGGCCGTCGCGCACTGAAAACAATGAACAGTCAACATCTGCAGATTCGCAACAAAGCCTGCCCCAACCCCACTCAAAACACATACTTTTGAGCACCCAAAAGCCTTTGGTTCTACTACAAACCCCATAACAACCGAAGCAACCTAAAAATAAAAAGTCTAACAGTACAATCAAAAATAATTGCATTAAATGCTGAAAAATGGTGTACTCTTACCTAATAGCCGAAGTGACGCCGCTGCACCGGACCGACCTTTCAAAACTGGACACATAACAAAGAATGAAATATTACGCATAAACATAAAATTTACCTACCAACAACTTACCAAGTCTAACTTTAAACTTATAAGAAAAAATGCACTTACCTGTTTCTAGCTGTCTTCCGCCTACCGTAGCATCGGGAAAACAATGAACAGTAAACATCCGCAGATTCACAACAAACCCTGGCCCAACCCCACGAAAACGACCCCACACTTGCGACGCCAAAAACCCTATTGCTATACTACGAAATCCATAACAAAGAAAACAACAAAAAGATAAAGTGTCTAACACTACACCATTAAGTTAATGAAGTCATGTAAAATTGGCATACTTTTACCTATTCGTTGAAGTTACGCCGCAGCACCGGCACGACCCTACAAAAACAGACACATAACAAAGAATTAGATATCAAACATAACATAATCTATGTACCTCCCACTAACTCTCAAAGTCCAACTTTAAACGTAAAATACAAATGCACTTACCTGTTTCTAGCTCTCTTCCGCCGACCGTTGCATCGTGAAAACAATAAAAATTCAACATCCGCAGATTCACAACAAACCCTGGGCCAACCCCAGTCAAAATACACAACACTTCCTACGCCCAAAAACCCTCTTGCTATACAACAAATCCATTACAAACAAAACTACCTAAAGTTAAAACGTCTAACAGTACCCCCCAAAAATCGAGAAATGAAATGAAAAAAAATGGCGTACTCTTACCTAATCGCCAAAGATACACTGCTGCGACGCCACGACCCACACCGCTGAAGCCCTGTAAATAAACAGAAAACAAAACAGAATTACTTCAAAAACTATAATATGCCTTACCTAACTCCCGCAACCCCCACCATACTTACCGACTAAAGCGCTCCCTGCAGCCGCTGCACCGGTACAACACACACTGCTGAAGACCTGTAAGAAAACAGAAAAAAAAAAAGTTACTTACCACACATACAATATACATCACCTAAGTCCCGCTAACCCCACCATACTTACCGAGGAAAGCGCTCCCTGCAGCCGCTGCACCGGAACGACCCACACATTTACCTCCCACTAATTCTCCAAGTCCAACTTTAAACGTAAAATACAAATTCACTTACCTGTTTCTAGCTGTCTTCCGCCGAGCGTTGCATCGTGAAAACAAGAAAAATTCAACATACGCAGATTCACAACAAACCCTGGCACAACCCCAGTAAAAATACACAACACTTCCAACGACAAAAAAGCCTATTCCTATACAACAAATCCATAACAAACAAAGCTAACTAAACTTAAAACGTCTAACAGTACCCCTCTAAAATTTAGAAATAAAATAAATAAATAAAAAATGGCGTACTCTTACCTAATCGCCCAAGATACACCACTGCAACGCCACGACCCACACCGCTGAAGCCCTGTAAATACACACATGAAAAAATTATTACTTAAAATACATACAATATGCCTTAGCTAACTCCCGCAACCCCCACTATACTTACCACTTAAAGCGCTCGCTGCAGCCGCTGCACCGGTACGCCCCACACTGCTGAAGACCTGTAAGGAAACAGAAAAAAAAACACAGTTACTTCCTCACATACAATATACATTAACGAAGCCCCGCAAACCCCACCATACTTACCGAGGAAAGCGCTCCCTGCAGCCGCTGCACCGGAACGACCCACACATTTACCTCCCACTAATTCTCCAAGTCCAACTTTAAACGTAAAATACAAATTCACTTACCTGTTTCTAGCTGTCTTCCGCCGAGCGTTGCATCGTGAAAACAAGAAAAATTCAACATACGCAGATTCACAACAAACCCTGGCACAACCCCAGTAAAAATACACAACACTTCCAACGACAAAAAAGCCTATTCCTATACAACAAATCCATAACAAACAAAGCTAACTAAACTTAAAACGTCTAACAGTACCCCTCTAAAATTTAGAAATAAAATAAATAAATAAAAAATGGCGTACTCTTACCTAATCGCCCAAGATACACCACTGCAACGCCACGACCCACACCGCTGAAGCCCTGTAAATACACACATGAAAAAATTATTACTTAAAATACATACAATATGCCTTAGCTAACTCCCGCAACCCCCACTATACTTACCACTTAAAGCGCTCGCTGCAGCCGCTGCACCGGTACGCCCCACACTGCTGAAGACCTGTAAGGAAACAGAAAAAAAAACACAGTTACTTCCTCACATACAATATACATTAACGAAGCCCCGCAAACCCCACCATACTTACCGAGGAAAGCGCTCCCTGCAGCCGCTGCACCGGTACGCCCCACACTGCTGAAGACCTGTAAGGAAACATAAAAAACAACACAATTACTTCCTCACATACAATATACATTAACGAAGCCCCGCAAACCCCACCATACATGAAAAAATTATTACTTAAAATACATACAATATGCCTTAGCTAACTCCCGCAACCCCCACTATACTTACCACTTAAAGCGCTCCCTGCAGCCGCTGCACCGGTACGCCCCACACTGCTGAAGACCTGTAAAGAAACAGAAAAAAAAACACAGTTACTTCCTCACATACAATATACATTAACGAAGCCCCGCAAACCCCACCATACTTACCGAGGAAAGCGCTCCCTGCAGCCGCTGAAGCCCTGTAAATACACACATAAAAAAATTATTACTTAAAATACATACAATATGCCTTAGCTAACTCCCGCAACCCCCACTATACTTACCACTTAAAGCGCTCCCTGCAGCCGCTGCACCGGTACGCCCCACACTGCTGAAGACCTGTAAGGAAACATAAAAAAAAACAGTTACTTCCTCACATACAATATACATTAACGAAGCCCCGCAAACCCCACCATACTTACCGAGGAAAGCGCTCCCTGCAGCCGCTGCACCGGTACGCCCCACACTGCTGAAGACCTGTAAGGAAACATAAAAAACAACACAGTTACTTCCTCACATACAATATACATTAACGGAGCCCCGCAAACCCCACCATACTTACCGAGGAAAGCGCTCCCTGCAGCCGCTGCACCGAAACGACCCACACTGCTGAAGACCTGTAAGGAAACATAAAAAAAAAACAGTTACTTCCTCACATACAATATACATTACCGAAGCCCCGCAAACCCGACCATACTTACCCAGGAAAGCGCTCCCTGCAGCCGCTGCACCGGAACGACCCACACTGCTGAAGACCTGTAAGGAAACATAAAAAAAAAAAAATTACTTCCTCACATACAATATACATTACCGAAGCCCCGCAAACCCCACCATACTTACCGAGGAAAGCGCTCCCTGCAGCCGCTGCACCGGAACGACCCACACTGCTGAAGACCTGTAAGGAAACATAAACAATACACAGTTACTAACAAAAGCTACAATATACATTCTCGAAGCCCCGCAAACCCCGCCATACTTACCGACTAAAGCGCTCCCTGCAGCCGCTGCACCGGAACGAGGCACACTGCTGAAGACCTGTAAGGAAACCTAAAACAAAAAAAGTTACTTACAACACATACGCAAACACCACCATACTTACCGAGGAAAGCGCTCCCTGCAGCCGCTGCACCGGAACGACCCACACTGCTGAAGACCTGTAAGGAAACATAAAAAAAAAAAAAATACTTCCTCACATACAATAGACATTACCGAAGCCCCGCAAACACCACCATACTTACCGAGGAAAGCGCTCCCTGCAGCCGCTGCACCGGAACGACCCACACTGCTGAAGACCTATAAGGAAACATAAACAATACACAGTTACTAACAAAAGCTACAATAGACATTCTCGAAGCCCCGCAAACCCCGCCATACTTACCGACTAAAGCGCTCCCTGCAGCCGCTGCACCGGAACGAGGCACACTGCTGAAGACCTGTAAGGAAACCTAAAACAAAAAAAGTTACTTACAACACATACGCAAACACCACCATACTTACCGAGGAAAGCGCTCCCTGCAGCCGCTGCACCGGAACGACCCACACTGCTGAAGACCTGTAAGGAAACATAAAAAATACACAGTTACTACCAAAAGCTACAATATACATTATCGAAGGACCGCAAACCCCGCCATACTTACCGACTAAAGCGCTCCCTGCAGCCGCTGCACCGGAACGACCCACACTGCTGAAGACCTGTAAGGAAACTTAAAAAAGACACAGTTACTAACAAAAGCTACAATATACATTATCGAAGGCCCGCAAACCCCGCCATACTTACCGACTAAAGCGCTCCCTGCAGCCGCTGCACCGGAACAACCCACACTGCTGGAAACCTGTAACAAAACAAAGGTCAAACAGTTAGTTCCCAAACATAAAGGATGCCTTTACCAACCAACCCACCCAAAAAAAGATCGCTTACCACACAGCTCCAGGAATGCTACGCCTCACAGCAACCAACACAAAATGACCTTCCAAACAGGGAAAACCAAAAAAAAAAATACACGCCCATCAGCTGCAAAAGGGGTGAAAAAGGGGACGGCCGGCACGCTTGAGACTTCTCGGTAAAACCACGCCCCCCGATCCGAAAAGGACGGGGCTACAACGGAGTGACTGGACCTCTTCTCCAGTGGCTGGCCTGCATTTAAGAGGCCAGCCAATGGAGAACAGGAGAGAAGAGGGGCGGGAGCAAGCCCCTCTTCTAAAAGTCACTCAAAGTCATTAAATCTCGCGAGCGAGACTGCGCAAGCGCAGCCTTCGCTAGCCGAGACCTAAAAAAGAGTAAAGTATTCTAGCCAATTGTAGCAAGTAGTGGTGCCTATGAATGACCTGGATGCTATATCACAAGCATACATCACATGCCAATCCAAGATCCTTTACCAGGGCCAGTGGTGTAGCTGATGTGCCCCGGAGGTCAAACATGAACTGATGTATGCCCAATATGAAGTTTTAAATATTTTGCTCCCAAACTTTCAGACCAGAAATGTTGATGACCAAAATATAGACAAGATTTTTCTTTAAAACGTTATTTACCAGTTTCACAAGTATAACAATGGATCCAATAATGCACGTTAGGTAGTACATAACAATGTCTAGGGTGCGAAAATAAGGAAAGTAAATCACCAGTACCCTACAGACTTGACAACAATTGCATATTGGAATAAAAAAGATAGGGGCATATTATCAAGCACGGCGGTAAAATTATCGCCGCTTTAGCGGCAGAAAACTGTCGCTAAAGCGGCGATAATGGGCTTGATAATATGCCCTGGAGAATTCCCATAGAAGCCCATGTTGACACCAGAACATGGGCTTTTATGGGAATTCTCAAGAGCATATTATCAAGGCCATTATCGCCGCTTTAACGGCAGTTTTCTGCCGCCAAAGCGGCGATAATTTTAACGCCGTTTCTTGATAATATGCCCCTTTGTTCTTCTCCGACCATCTAATCCGCCCAATTGAACACACCTTACACATTATATTAGTTCATACAGAGCATCCATCTATCTCAGGTTTGACATTTATTGTTGTGTCTATCAGCAATAGGTTAGACCTCCTGATTAATCCACTCCCGTTTGGATAATCCCATGTTCCTGTTGTGAAGCAGCGCGTGAGCGTGATGCTGCGACGTAACCTTTTATGGGGCCCCAAATGCCTTTTGGACAGGACGACCTTGGCAAGGTGCTGATATAAAGATCGCTATTTGTGTTACAGCATGCTAAGCTGTTTAACAAGCTCTTTAATGTTGGTGCAGTTTTTTCCCTCATTTAATTGAAATTTCTCTCTTAGCCAAAAATAACCCCATGGCAATACATTTCCGAATCCCCTTGGGAAATTAACCACATAACCCATCAATGCAACCTCAGGAGTTGGTGTAATGTCCATCTCGACCATTTCCCCTAATCTTCGATAAATTTCTGCCCAGTATGTTCTAATTTTACCACAATTCCAAGTGAGGTGAGCAAAGTCAGCATGCAGAGCTACGCATTTTAAGCAAAAGAGGGGTCTGTCCGGGTCTATCTTGTGAGTTTTTTCAGGTGTTATGTAGAGGCTCCGAAAAAATTTGAAGTGTATCAGTTTATGACGGCTGTTCAGGGAGATTTCTTTTGTCTGCATTGTGAGAAGGTGGACTGATATATGCTGTCCACTAGTTCTACTGGGCACCTTGTAGCAGTCCAAACAACCCCTTATGGTGAATTGGTTAAAGACAACCTTTATTGAAAGCTATCCTAGTGGTAGCTATGGAGAGCAGTCTTCAGACTAAGGCTTGAAGGAATGTAAAGCAGCTTATTTTACCAGTCTATAATCTCTTGAATGATCAAATGAAAGGACAACCACACCAGGTATATATTTAAAATATATGTATTTAGGATAAAACACACCCCTCTAGTCTCTTTATGAGACTGGAGTTTGAAGTGCTTAATTTACAAGTTAGCAATCAACAGTAATAGCACAAATACACGTTTGGGCCCTAGGGGCGTACCAAACCATATACCAATAAAGTGGTATAAGAACCACGACTGAACTAGACACAAGGCCTAGAGCCTGTAGAATCGCTGGGACCCCAAGGAGCCACTCAAAGTAGTGACACAGGGGACCCACGGGGACTGTGTGCAGAGTGTAAACACAACCGCGGGTTTCCGTTAGCTTCTATGGGCAATGTCGCGGTTGGAAATTTAAAGATTAGGGACACTTAGAATTGAGTCAGGACCAAACCCTTTTGGACTTAAGAAGTTCTAGGGCTAGTACCCACGGGAGCACTGGAGTACTCGAGTTACCTCACCCAGGGAAGCCGGGTGCATAGGTGTGTTTTGGTGTCGGGTCACGTCGTCGATTGCAATGGAAGCTTGCAAAGAACTGCTGCTGCCGTGAAGAGGAGAAGTGTCCGAAGAGATCCAAGCCTGGATCTAGGATGGAAGGAACCTGAAAGCAAAGAAGACAGAGTCTGGGTCACTAGACAGTGACCGAGGGCAGGATGGACCAATGCCCACAGATGTCGGGTGCTTCAGGTGAGTTGATGGGTGTCTTGACTCTTCAGCCACGAGGTCCAGGAGGTGTCGACAAAGTTTACGAGCCGGATTCGAGCTGTCCCTCAAAGTCTGTCGAGTGCTGCGGTATCGGCGAACAGATTGGACCCAACAAGCCTTGGCAACGGCAAGTCTTGGGGAAAGAGAAGAAGGACGTCGGTGCAAACCAGCAAGGTCTGAGGGACTCACCCAGCAAGGGTAAGTCAGCGCACGTCTGGAGCAATCAGGAAAGCCCAAGCAGAAGAGGGGTTGCCTTTGTGGGGACCCACTAGCCAACGGGCTAGTGATCGTGTAGGAGCCTCGAGCGGTTTCACTGGAACCTGGCCCACGGGTCACTCGTGGAGTGGAGCCCAGAGATCTTCGGTGCAGTCAGTGCTCAAGATCTGGGCTACTAAGAGCCCAAAGCAGAACTTCAGGAATACACAAGAAGTTGATGTACCAGCAATAGTATGCGGTGTCCAGGGGTCACGGTTCCTCGTCACCCACGATAGCCATGGGCCTCAGCTTTGCTGTGAACTCAGGGTAACCTCGGGAAGTCAAGCAATCCACCTTTGGTGATGCAGAGACTTCGGCGTCCAGCGGGAGCTTCGGAATTGCAGACCGGACAGTTGCTTCTTTGGTGACTGCCAAGCAGGGGAGTCACTCCTTGACCCCAAGGGAGATTTCTTCAGTCTTCTAGTCAGGATAGAAAGTCGAAGGTCCAGGATATATGTTGCAGAGTTTCATCCAGGGTAATCTAAAGTCGCTAGGACTGGGTTCCCATACTTATACTAAGTTTGGGGATTGGACATACTCTAGGGACGCACCTATGGAAGGGTTTGGAAAGAGGGGTGGTTACATCCATTTCCTTTGTCCAGTTTTGCACCAGAGCAGGGGCAGGTAGCCCCTGAAACCGGTTTGAACTGGACTATGCACAGCGACACCAAGTGTGCCCCCAGTGCAGGACTTCAAAGCACCAGAGAGTGCTCCCGCCCAGCCCCAATACACATCTGCCTGTCTGGGGAGGTGGTTACACCTCCCTGGGACAGGAAACCTATTGTCCAGGCCTCCCCTGCCGGAGTTTCGGTCAGCAGCAGGAGGCCAGACCCGTGTCTGTGGCAGAGGCATCCATATTGTGATGCCAGGCTCAAGAAAGTCCTACCGGGTTAGACCAGTGTGAACATGTCTCTCCCTCTAGAAGGGTGGAATGCTACCCCCACCGCCAGAACTGGTGGGGGGGGTAGTATTCCAAAGCGTTTAACACCAAACACGACATGTTTCCGTGCAGCCATCCCAAAGTTAGCATTTACCGCGAGGTTATAATGCACTTAAGAGTATATGGTCAGGCTGCACCACAAACAGCATCAGAGGAGGTACTGCGAACGCTGTAGAGGGGCTCTGCTCATGCAGGGGCACCCTCTCACATAAAAACCAAGCACTCTGCCTTCAGGATTGTTAATCCCGGTAGTATCGGCCTCAGTGCCGAGCGTACCCGATTAAGAATGAATCTGTCCACAAACGTTGCCTCATTAAATTTCTCCTCCTCTGAGACAGAGAAAACCTGCCGTCCCGTAAACACGTCCCCAATTCTATCTATGTTGTATTTGGAGAGCGTTCTTTGTACTATTTTTTCACCAATGATTGGGATCCAATGATTATTAATAATCGATAGACCAGGAGAGTATAACATAGGGGCCCTCATAATTCTAATCAGTTTCTTCCAAGCCCAACTGGTGGTCAAGACTGTTTGTGTGTCGTTGGGGTCTTGGGGAAAGCCCTGAGTCAGGAACGTGCTGAGGGTGCCGTGAAGGGCTAAGTCTGCATCTGGCCGTAGGTACAGGATACTGGCGTCTGGATGGAACCAGGATTGTGTGTAGCTGCACTGTGCGACTAAGTAATATAACTGATGATTTGGAACACCATATCCACCTCTACCGTAAGGTAACGTCATAACCTAAATATAGACAAGGTTAGTATGTATAGCTAAGTATAAATGTACTATTCCTAACTCTATATCTACATACCTTGACAAGATATATGCCGTGACTTTATTGATCTATTGTGTTTGTATCTATGTTCTGTTTTCCTGTTGAATGTATATTACACAGATATGGATTTAAAAAGTAAACTATACTAAATTTGCATTCTATTTATATCTGTTTTTGAATTTAACAGGATAGAACGTATGAGATATTAGTCAGTCTGTCTGCTAATTTTACTTCAGGGTAAAGACTGTCTTTCTATGTCTATTGTTTATCGTCTCCATGACGATTTCCCAAGATACTGGCTACTTAATGGCTGTTGATGGTGTTACCTGTGATATTGACAAAGGCGGCTTGCCGTCGAAACGCGTCATGGTCTTTTGATGAAAATAAACCACCTCTTGCTTTATGCTCACGGAGTCTACGCCTGTCTGTATTTCCACAACAGGATTGGTTGCATATTTAAGACGATCCGGAGTCTTTACGTAGACCCTCCTCGATTTGGAGCACCGCGTAACCGGGAACCCAGTGGTTACATTTGTGCAGATAAAGCGGCGCACCCCACAGCAGAAATCGATTCCGCCACAACCCTTGCCTCGCATTGGATTTTTCCTACGGTCACTCGAGATAGCCGGAGGGCGGTCTGTTTGTCAGGTAGGAACTCCTTAGCGTGCATGGTTGTGAGTGTGGCATTTTAGTGGCTGATGGGAGAGGTAGTACCGAGATTGCTATTCGGGCAGTGAGAAGCAAGAAGTGAGAACTCTTTTCAGAAAATGGCCGAGGAGTGGGTCCGTGAACGAGAAGAGGCAGCATTGGACATATTCAATGACGAGATAACGGATATTCGAACACAGCCAACAAACAGCACTGAAGCCATAAATAAAAACAAAGATATGAAACAGACTATGTACGTTTTGGAGAAACTACGCAAGTTAGAAATATCCAAATGGTGGGAGTGTAAATCTTTACAAAGGTACTTGGATGTAGGACGCATTCCGAGAGGACTGCGAATTCTCGTAGCACCGACCTACAAGAACCCTGACCCTAGCATGCTCAAGGAATGGGCTGAGAACAGCGCTACCTAATCGCGGCACATGTTGGAAATCTTGATAAAATACGCTATCAGCGATCGAGAAAAAAACCTGCTGAAAATTGAAGAGGTTCATAAAGATTTGGAAAAATTCTCCGACAAAGAAGAATTAAGCAAAGCCCAAACCGAGATGAAAAAAAGACTAACAAAACATGAACAATTAATTAAAGAGCGGAAAGCAACCAAATTCCAGAGAGACAAACGAGATTATCTAAATGGCAGAATATATACATTTTCGAAAAAATGTGAAAACATCCGAAGACAACAATTATCTTCAGCTGCCATCTCTCAAAAGAAATTAACAGAACCTAGTGGCTCGGAACTCAGCTCAGAGGTCGAATCAGACATCGAAGAAGTTGCATCTGGTGCCACTCCATCTGTAATTCAAGAACTTGATTTTTTACAGCTAGAGCGTGCAATACATCTGAGACCTCGCCCCCCTCGACAGGAACAAGCAAACAAAGGAAAAAATCAAAAACGTGAAGGCGGAAGGACCGAAGATGGGGAGGGAGAAACAAGCTCGTCCAAGACATCAAACAGACGAACAAAGAGGAAGTAACAGCAAACACCACTATGGATAATACAGTTATAAACCTTACAACTATGATGCTGACTGAAAAAGAAAAAGAAATATTAGCACTAGGTTTATCGTGGTGTGCACCTACCAATTTTGACTACGTTCAAACTCGAGTGGATCTCTTTCAATTTACAAGGAAGCTTAAACTACAAAAGTACTTCATGACGACTCATAAACCTGAAGCTCCAGAAATGACCCAGACAGATATAAATGAGCCAGCAAGTAACCTGGGAGTAGCAGACTTGTCACTCCTACAGGATATAGCAGCACTGGAATCTGGAGAAGAAACACCCTTAAAACAAATGGCAGACAGCATGGGATTGGATATTTACGGGAGGAAACCTACTCCTTACAAACCGAAATCAGTTTTTCTGCCAATGATGCCGAGAGACAATATTGACATTTTCACAGAAAATATGGTCAAAGACCTTAAAGAACTATCCATCACATCTAGCACAAGATTTATCCGTACCAACTGTAATCGGAGATTGGATTACGAAAAACTCATATGCAAAATCAAAAAACGCCAAGATATTGTGGTGAGATGGTCAGATAAAGGTGGGAATGTCGTCCTTTGGCCGTTAGAACAATACAATCTCGAAGCTCACAAACAACTTTCAGATCCAGAGTGTTATTGTAGGATAAGCCCAACATCTATTGTCAGTATTAAAGAGAGATACCACACAGCTCTATACAAATGGAGATGTTCCAATCTGATCTCCAAACAAGAATTTGATTTTCTCAAAACAGACTACCCCATCACGCCTCAGCTATATTTAATACCAAAGATCCACAAGAACGCTACAAACCCGCCTGGTAGACCTATTATAGCTGCAATAGGAGGCCTTTTTGAAAACACTTCTAAATTTATTGATTTTTTTCTACAACAAAATGTTCAGGCTCTTCCATCTTTTATCAAGGACACGGGGGACTTCTTAATGAAGATCTATGACCTACAATGGAAGGATGATTTTGTTCTGATGACGCTCGATGTTAATACTCTATACACGAGCATCAGACACAAAGATGGACTCAATGCCCTAAAATACTACCTAGGCAAAAGATCTATTGACTTTTACACACACTCTCTCATGTTGCTGGAAATGTCTGAATGGTGTCTTGATAACAATGTTTTTGTATTCGATAAGCTGTTCTACAAACAGTTACACGGGACGGCCATGGGTACCTGCTTCGCCCCCAGTTATGCTAATTTGCATATGGGCTGGTGGGAGGAGCAGGTACTCATGGTTGAACACAAACCGGAAATGACTGAAAATGTGATGTTATATGTAAGATATATAGACGATCTTTTTATTCTTTGGCAAGGGACAGAGGAATCTGCTTGTAAATTTGCTGAAGCACTTAATGAGAATTCTTTAAATCTTACATTTACATGCCATATCAACAAATCGTCTATTCAATTTTTAGATTTAGAGGTTTATGTGGAGAATTCCAAAATAGAAACTAGAACCTACAGAAAACCCACCTCTGGGAATTCTATTCTGCACTACAGCAGTTTCCACCCCACCTCTCTAAAAGAAAGCATCCCATTCGCATAATGTCTTCGTATGAAGCGAAATTGTAGTACTGAAAGCAATCTTGTCGAAGCCACCAATGCCTTGTTTGACAGACTAGAAACAAGGGGTTACAATGCCAACACTTTAGGCAAAGCCAGGCTAAAGTTGAAAAGGTCACTAGAAAAGAACTTCTGTTCCCCAATCTTGAAAAAACCAGTGAAAAAATCAGAAAGAAAGGAGTAGAAAGAAAGAAACAGTCTACCTCAGGAACTCCCAGATTTGTAACTGGATATAATACATATCATGACCTTCTGAGAAAAATGTTGTACAAACACTGGCAGACTGTACGCAATGACCCAGTCTTAGGTAAAAAAATGCCTACAACACCTTCCATTTCATTCAGACGTGCCAAATCCATGAGACAAGTATTGGTAAATAATGCACCTAGTGCCAACAGGGGCTCTGAGTGGCTCAAAATTAACAAAGGTTTCACAAAGTGCACCAAATGCAAAGCTTGCCGACACGGCACTAATGTCAAAGAAATCAGCTCCCCTCTCAGACACTCTCCCTTTATCATAAGGGGAAGTTTCACCTGCAAAAGCGAGTTTGCTGTGTACATGCTACAATGTACATGCAATAAACGCTACATAGGGAGTACCATTCACCCTGTCCATGTTCGCATACTCCAACACCTACGGGCCATCAATAACGATGACCCCAATTACCCTGTGGCCAGACACATTAATCAACACCATAGTGGAAGAGCCAGGGATCTCTCCTATTGGGTTATTGACACTGTACCTAAGAACCCCAGAGGAGGAAACAGACAACAAGTTTTGCGTAGACTCGAATCTAAGTACATAATTCTGTTCAATACCAAAATACCGATTGGTTTAAATACGGATGAGGCTTTATCCGTACATTTATGACTCTATCCTGCCTGTCTTTAAACGTACCCAGTCTCCGCATTTTTGTATCCCAGGTCCACCTTATTTTTATTTTTTGTTTCCATTACCCAAGTGTCTTGGTTTTTATTATACCCAGATTTTGCAGACAGACGTTATTCCCACTATGGGATTACACCACGAGACTCTGTTTTTCTCCTCATTTGTTTTTCCATCTGTCCGTATGCAGAGGTATTTAGCTACTATGTTACTCTGTGTTCATTTGGTTACAAGTCAGGAGAGTAACTAATGAGCCGGTAATTTAAGCCCACTTGGGCTTTATGCCGTGACTTTATTTATCTATTGTGTTTGTATCTATGTTCTGTTTTCCTGTTGAATGTATATTACACAGATATGCATTTAAAAAGTAAACTATACTAAATTTGCATTCTATTTATATCTGTTTTTGAATTTAACAGGATAGAACGTATGAGATATTAGTCAGTCTGTCTGCTAATTTTACTTCAGGGTAAAGACTGTCTTTCTATGTCTATTGTTTATCGTCGCCATGACGATTTCCCAAGATACTGGCTACTTAATGGCTGTTGATGGTGTTACCTGTGATATTGACAAAGGCGGCTTGCCGTCGAAACGCGTCATGGTCTTTTGATGAAAATAAACCACCTCTTGCTTTATGCTCACGGAGTCTACGCCTGTCTGTATTTCCACAACAGGACTGGTTGTATATATATATATATATATATGTATATATATATATATATATATATATATATATATATATATATATATGCCCAACGCATCATAGAAGAAATGGAGATCGGGCATGACGCAACCGCCTGCGCCGGTTTCAAACCCAGATCCACTTTTTTACCTAAAATGAACCACGATACCCTTGATACATTTCAAGAACAAGTGGGCAATGAGCTACTTGAATTTAGGCAAAAGAATTGTACAAAAAAGATTAAAAAATTCAAGCACAACCTGACATTTGCCCAGAAAAAAAGCCATGCAAGAACTGGCCAAAGACGATAGTATTGTAATAAGACCCGCCGATAAAGGGGGCAATATTGCCATTTTATCTAGGGAAATATATATAGAAGAAGCCTCACGTCAACTGAATGATACAAATACATACACTAGATCCAACCGAACAGATTATAACAACACCATTAGATGTATCTGGCAAAGGTTGAGTGAGTGGAAAGACAAGGGACTGATAGAATTAGGAGGAATACTGCTATCTCAAAAAAGATTATCCCATTCTGCCAGTAATGTATCTGCTCCCCAAAATACACAAAAGCAAAGTGAATCCCCCAGGCACACCCATCATTTCTTCTAGGGGTAGCGTCCTGGAGAACCTCTCACGATATGCTGACCTTTACCTAAGAGAATTTGTGATCACCTTACCCTCGTATGTGAGGGATACCAAGGATTTCTTAAGCAAAATCCACGATCTAGAATGGGAGGCAGAAACTGATAACCATGGATGTTAACTCGCTGTACACAGTGATTAACCATGAACAGGGAGTAGAAGCATGTGCCAGATTTTTGCAACGCAGGCACATCAGGTATTGGGAACACACACAGATGATCCTAGACATCATTAGGTTTTGCCTGACAAACAATATTTCATGTTCAATGGGGACATATATAAACAGTCCCTCGGTACTGCGATGGACACGAGCTTTGCGCCAAGCTTTGCTAATCTCTTCATGGGGGCATGGGAAGAGGACATCAGAAAAGACACCAGTCTACAAAACGATTTCGCGAGGATCAAACTCTGGCTTGGGTACATCGATGACCTGTTTGTTGTCTGGCTAGGCAGCAAACAGGAAGCACTGACATTTCTGGACAAATTAAATCACAATTCCAAGAACCTCACATTTACAAGCACCATCAGTAAACATGAGGTAAAGTATCTAGACACAAAAATACAGATAACGAACAATAGGGTGATAACCACCCTATTCCTCAAAAGCACAGCAGTTAATACCTTACTACATGCTCTCAGTATCCACCCAGACAATCTAAAGTGGAGCATCCCCTACGGGGAACTGCTTCGAGCCAAAAGAAATTGCAGTACAGAGACAGGTTATCTAAAGGAATAGACAACCATGATCCAGAGATTTAAGGATAGAGGGTACCCCACATGGGTCCTGAAAAAAGCAGTAGAGAGAGCTAAAGAAGTCGACCGGAAGGAACACCATCTTGAGAAATACCAGCAGCAATAACACTGACGAAACTGAGAACACTGAAACACGCATGATTCTGACATACAACTGGAACTCTAACCAAATACATAAGACCATCACACGTAATTGGAACATACTCAAGGGCGACCCAGTCATAGGGAACACATTTCCAACACGACCATGATCACCTATAGAAGGGGACGTAACCTGAAAGATCTCTTAGTACAGAGTGACCTCACAGATAACACAATAGAAAGGAGAATCGACCTTCAAGGTTTTTTTCCGTGTGGCCACTGTAAGGCCTGTGGGAACAGCCGTATGCAGAAGAAGTTCTGGAACACAATTACCAACAAAATGATCAGCATAAAATAGTTCCTCACATGCAACAGCACTTTCGTGGTCTACGTCCCAGAGTGCCCATGCAAATTAAGATACGTAGGCAGTACCACACACATGGCAAAAAAACGGGTCCTCGAACACATGAGGGCCATAACTAACAGAGACCAGCAATACCCAATAGCACGACATTTTGACACTAAACATTTTGCTGACTGTACCAAGTTTTCCTATTATGCAATAGAGCAAGTGATGATTAATAGGAGAGGGGGTAACTGGACCTTGAAACTCAGGCAACTTGAGTCTAGACACATCATAGGGATGGGGACCCGTCATCCGAATGGGCACAATCTGGATGAGGAAATGGCCATACATTTACAGGAGGAATGAATTATTAACAGTATTTTGTCAATGTGCCATTTTTGCAGATAGTGTTAGTGTATCTACCTGACTCTACCGTTTTTAGATAAATGTTCTCTTTTTCTTCCACAGGAGGAAAGGAAGGGACTATGTCTCAGACCCGTGACAAAAGGATCCCTACCCTTTTCTTCAGCCACATTCCAGTTTACAGATAAGATTTGTTTGTTTTATCTAATTTTATAAATTTATGAACTGTCACTTAGGGTGGTAAGGGGATGAATCACAAGGGCGAAGCAACACATAGATCTGGTTGTAGCACGTACGCAAATCGTACAGACACAAGGTAACGGGAGAGCTCTCCTTGAACCACATTTATCCCACTACATGGGGACATTACAGTTCCATGTGTCGTGAGGGACTCAGGATGTACAACAGACCAACGCACTAGAAACACGGGAGAAACAACACGCTTTCTCCACCAAGATGCTCACTTTCACTACAAGTACCAGAATGCAATATTTCGAGGCATGAACCTACCAGTCACACTGACTATTTTTACACGGAATACGTACATAGTACATTGGTGGAATCCCCCAAAGCTGCAACATTGCAACAATTCACTATGAATGTTGATTTTCACTGATTGTACTCCTCTCAAACTGTACTTGTAGAAATTGACGCACCACTGAGGGACACCAGAACAGTCATACAATACACGGACGCAATAGCTGAGATCAAATGTTCAATATGTTGGAACGATTGTTATACCATGTCAGTGTATTACTTAATCACTGATTGTGATCTCTCCAAAATGGTGCTTACTATTGTATCACTTTACAACATGGTGTACAAGTAGTCAGCTTTCTATGCATACCATAACAAACCAGGAAATGTATGGAAAGCTTCACTTGGGGTGACTCCGTTGTGTGAACAAGCCCCTTAAGGGTGAAACGCGTCATGGTGGGTTTATGACATTAATAAACCTCTTTGGTTGAAAACCTTGGATTACTGGTGATTATTGCAAAGATCTGAGTGCGCGATAGGAACCTCGTTATTTTGGTATATAGGTAGTTATAGTTAGGACCTATTTTCCATAGGAAATCCGCAACATTCTATTCCCAATAAGTCTGGCGCCGGTTGACGATTCTTTGTGAAATTTCCAAACTTTCGGCCAGCTCCGGTCCGCCCCTATCCTGAAAGTTTTGTGGTGATTCGTCAAGCGGAGGCTGAGAAAAAAGGGGGGTCCCAAAACGCGTTTTCCCCATGCAATTTCCCATAGGACCTGTTGACGCAGCTACAGCCCGAACTGCTGAACGGAATTACACCAAATTTGGCAAAGAGGTAGTCCTCAGTTCAGACTCGTGCCTTTTGCATAAATGGTATAAATCCGTTCAGTAGTTCCTGAGAAAATTAGAGTAAAAAAGATAGATATATCTATGGCCTCGGAGGATCCGCGCACCCTAAGCGCACCCTCCCCGAACCGAGTGCGCACCCTCCCGATCACGCGCTGAATGCTAATTGGCGGTCAAGTGTCTGTCTACATTCGAAACCAGGAACTGTTGGCAGCCATTTTGTGCCTCAGTAGAAGCGAGGCTGATTAAGTAAGGTAAATAAGTGTGTGAAAGATGTAAAGGGGGCAGGGTAGAAATACTCTGACCCTCTAGTGTTGGACCCCATGGGGCCCCCTTTTTTTTTTTTTTTTAAACGTTAAAATGCGCGCAGGGTGCGCGGTTCCTAGCACGTTGGGTGCGCGGATCCCAAAAAAATGGGAAAAAAATAAATAAAAAACGTTTTGAAAATATAGTTTAAACAATATTTTAAAAAATGTAAAACTATATTTTAAAACATTAACAATTTTTTTTTAAACGGCGAAATGCGCGCAGGGTGCGTGGTACCTAGCGCGTTGGGTGCACGGATCCCCAAAAAATGGGGAAAAAAATAAAAATTAAAGTTTTGAGAATATAGTTTAAAAAATATTTAATAAAATATAAAACTATATTTTAAAACATAAAAAAAAAAACCAATGGAAACATATTTTTTCATTTTTAAAAGAATTAATTGAAAAAATAAGTTAAAAAAAGGTGATACAAAATTATTTAAAAAAACATAATTAAAGGAATTGACAACCTGAAATTGAAAAATTTAGAAATTCAATGAAAATCATTAAACATCATAGCTTTAGAGATAAATTATAGATAGGAATTAGCATTTAAAAAACCTTTGAAATTCACTGAAAAAACCATAGGTTTCATGCACGTTATAGTTAGGAATTGGCATTTAAAAAACCTTAGAAATTCACTGAAAAAACTATAGGTTTCAGGGGTGTTAGCTGGACATTTCCCTCGTACAAAACCCTAGAAATTCCCCTGTTATAGTTAGTTCTGCTAACTATAACTCGCGCGCCCCCGCAATGCACTGCTGATGACGTCACATATTACATCACTCATGACATGGTCAGTGACATCACTGATGACATCTCAAATGACATCACTGATGACATCACTGATGACATCATCCATGTAATAAATTAGTGCATCTTCTCACACCCTAATATAACCTTTGATACAACGACTCAAAATTTCAGACGGCCATTCTCAAAACCATAGATACTCCAATACCAATAACTACATACACACTCATTGACTCTTAGGTCTAACCACACCTCCACTCACTCACCTGTAGAGTCACTCATACTTACAGTCACTCAGTACAGGACTATCATATGCATTTATACACCTATATAGACACTCAGACACCGCCAATCATCCATAGACATACTCACACACCTAGTAAATCATGCAAATAATTGATCACACTCCAATTTACTCACCTATACAGTTATACACACACAAGTTCACTTACTCATAAAAATACTACCACATTCTTACGCTCTTATACAATTACTGATACAAGCACACACTCTCACATATACCCAGTTATATACTCTTACACACATATACCCTGCCTTTCACATATGTAGTTACTCACGCATGTACCACTGAGATATACATTCAATCACTAACACACCCTTACATACACTCACCCAACCATACAGTCCATCACAGATGCACTCTTAAAACCATGCACCCATAGAATCACCCACTCACACTTCTATGCATAGAGTCACACACACCCTACCCACACAAACACTCAGGCACCCATACAGATACTCAGACAACCAATCAATAACCCATATAGACACTCATATAGCTATTCACAAAACCATGCAGCCACTTATACACCAACAGACAGACACATACAGACATTCACACAGTTTAGTCACTAGTCTGCAGTAAGATACATTTAATGACTCACTTATAGAGTCAGTCACACGCCTAGAAAATCATCCATTCACACACTTATACACCCACTCATTCTTCCATAGGTCTTTCCCTATATATATTAAACATATTAAAACTCTACAGAAACACAGACTCACTGGATGACGTCATCAGTGATGTCATCAGTGATGTCATTTGAGATGTCATCAGTGATGTCACTGACCATGTCATGAGTGATGTAATATGTGACGTCATCAGCAGTGCATTGCGGGGGGGCGCGAGTTAGCTGAACTAACTAAAACGGGGGAATTTCTAGGGTTTTGTACGAGGAAAATGTCCAGCGAACTATAACACCCCTGAAACCTATGGTTTTTTTCAGTGAATATATATATATATAGTTATTCAAATAGAGTCCTTCATTCCGCCTCAATGGCAAAACATAACAGGAAGCGGCACACCAGGAGACAGCACAAATAATTTTATTGTGCACCAAAGTTAAGGACGACGCGAAATGCATCATCCATAACTTTGGTGCACAATAAAATTATTTTTGCTGTCTCCTGGTGTGCCGCTTCTATGTGAAGTAAAACTGTGCAAAATTTCTTCTTGGAGCCTAGTTTCCAGAAAAAAGATGAGCATGGGAAACCAAATCAATAACATTTGTATGCTTGTACTGGCCCAGCAACAGCAGCTAACAAAAAGTCAATTGGTTCTTGTGGATGATAAAGAATGTATATTTTTAGAAGTCACTTTCAAATAATTGAAGCAAAGGCTATATTATTGGCAGAAGAAACGTCTATATCTCTGTTTTCGGATCACACAGTTCTGGAAAACTGTATTTTCTTCTGATTAGATGCTGAAATATTGTCAGACTCTAGTTCTGACTTCATGTTTTGTCTGATAAATATAAATTGTCATTATACATCGACAAATATAAAATGTTTCATAGTGATCACCTACTCCATTGAAGCCAAATCAGATCTTCCTCAAGATTTAAAATGTAAAATCTTTATACATCTTGTTTGTGTACAGTCCTTTCCTTTGGGAACTGAGCCTACTCCCCTGGGTTGAGAAGACCATGATTAAATTGTTAATTAATCCTCTCAGCCATTGGAAGCCTCAATATAAAACCATGTGCCATGGTGGGCAGAGCATTCTCTGCGGCTAGCAGCCAACAGACGAGGACATTCTGGATTCTCCAGATAACTTCATTATTCCCTCCGGTTTCCTCTCTAGCCCTTCCAATATTACGTTTTGTGTTAGAGGCACAACTGTTTCTTGATGTATATTTGGCCTGTAAAAGTGTATTGATTTTAACTTAAGTTTGCAGAGCCAATGCAACAAACAGGAAAAGATCATTGTACACTCCACCTTTGACCCTCACTAAATATCAGGAGCCAGGTCCCAAAGAGGGGTCCCAATGGAGTTAAGGGGTCACAGATTGTATTTTGCGTTGGTCTGGTTGACAGCTCTGAATACGCAGACATCCTCTGCTCCATCAGAGACGTCAACGAGTGACTACTGTAATGTACACAATACTGATCACTAAGATTCCCAGCTGTGTTATCCGGTCAGATACTGTGTTGTAAATATATATTTTATGAAAGATTGAGAACTGTACTCTTTGCCTTGCACCGCCCGAGAATGATTTTGTGAAGGCTTCAGTGTTTATTGCCCAAGTCTTTTCGTTGTATGATATATTACCTGTTAAGATAACACAAAAAGACATGGATAAGTTGTGGTATATTTTTAGCATGCCGTCATTCCTAGCAGGGTTTTTCTGTGAGAGATTTGTCACCGCTAGGCTTAAGAAACTACCCAGCACCACATGAGCACACACACCAGCCAGGTTATCATGAACGATAAAAATGCATCATTATTAAAAGAAATGTATTCGGTAAGTTGCTGTGTGCAACACTGTCTTAGAAGGCTGCATTTCACAAGAATGTCAATATTACTTGAGCAGTCACAGGTTTAAGAATTCCAGCTAACTAGTAGTAAAAAAAAAGAAATAGGAACTTTTGTCTCTAGAAATTCAGACATTTATCTGAAACCATGCATATGCACTGCTTTACTACCTCAGTAAGGTCCATGACCTCTACTTTTGAAGTTTAAATTATTCTACAAATTGTAAAGTAGTTTAGTTGCAAGCATATTTTATTTAAGCTTAGGGGTTCTCAGACAAATTCCAGCATCACCCTGTGCATTGAGGAAAAAGTTATGAAGCGAAATATTGTTAAAGTACAGCACAAAAAAACAACACCAGCCTTTAAAATGTACAACACAGTCAGAGCAATACGTCTTCTTCGAACCAATGATTCCATAGAATGCTGCCTTGTCTTAATACGCAGCTTTATTAAAAAAAAAGTTAAAAAAATATACGCAAGCAAGTGTTGCCCTTAGGAAATTCCTTAAGCATGTTCTGAGCTTCCTCATGCATGTCAGTGGATACTAGATGTTATTCATACTCCGGTGTGAGCAGTCTGTGTAAGTTTCATGAAATACGCCTGTCTGTGTGGTCATGAATGGAGAATATTGTGACGGGGTGGCAGGAATTCTCGAAGATGTGGGTTACGACGGAAAGAAACTCCTTTGCGCCTGGTCTTTTATCCACCAGGAAGAAATAACAACTTTTGGACACAGTGAAGTAAGAAAGAAGTCATATGAATTCGGTTCTATATGATTGGGGTAGACTCCGACCACAAGCGAAGCTCCTTTGTGTGTTTACTAAGGCCACATAGGTTAGTTTTAGCAGGGGATTTCCTTCCCAAATCCTAGATGTGGAGTTTTATCCCTTTAGGTAAATTTGACTTGCTAGACACAAATATTTCTTTTTCGTTAGGGATCACCAGCATGTGTAAATGGAGGCAACTGTTGATCTGAAGCTCTAACCACAGCGTGCTGTTGTTTATTAATTTGTTGGACTCCTAAATTTTCCGTGTACCATAACACCAGGCCAGAGAGCATGAAGGGAAAAGGGTAATTGGTCCACACCGCAGCAATGCCAACATTGCAGCCTTGATTACTAGAAGACTTTTTAAGGGAGCAGCCCGCTTTAATGAAAAGTACAACTGTTAACTGCACGGGCAGGCTTTGTGATTTGTTATTGACTACTGAATAGCGCCATTCTTGCCCAAGGCTGCTGAAAGACGGGTAGGGCGAAAGTTATAATTAATTAACTGTTACACGCAACTTTCCTTCGACCCCCCCCTCTCAGAAAGAAAAACATCTTTAAAATAATAATGTCAATTGTGGGTTCAAGGCCAGGGCGGCCGCCGGTTTTAAAAGCAACACAGATTATACAATGTTGAAGGTTTTTTTTTATTTTTTATTTCGACCACAGAGCCTAGTCCGAGGCGCACAGTCGAGATATTTTAATCCTTCAAGTTATGTGACTGGTACAGGAGATGGAAATGCTTTTCTCGTCCTACAGCAGTTCACCCCAGATGCCTTTGCTTAGAAAAGTGTCAGATTTTTTTCACCTCAGTTGCACTGACGAGCATGTGAATTCCAGTGGCGGGCTGCGTGTGGTTCCCATCCAAGAGGCCCCATGCCCAATCTACACACAATAGCAGGCACCAGGAGGCTGGGGAAAAGGCAGCGGTAGAAATGTCGGCCTAATTCAAAAATATATTGAACCGGAGACTAAAACTGTGTCATTTACCCTTACATATGGGCCTTGTTCACTACTTGTGGGGCATTTACATACGTTCCTCTTTTTTTCCCAGTTTTGTATAGCACAAACATGGTATTGGAGCGCTTTACATGAGCACCAGTTACTTTTTTCACATGATACAGCGTAAGCCATTTAAATTTTTTTAGGTTTAACTTTCGATTCACTACTTACTCATTTGTGCCTCTAACTATACAGGGCCCCCTACAGCTAGACAGACCGCTGCATTACCTTTACCACCGAGGCTGATGGTCCTCTGATGGTTCTTTCTCCGCCGATAGGAGGGCTGGGAATTAGGGTGTCCATAATTCACAATGTTAGCCACCCAATGAGGACCATTAATTGTTAATTAACTCACAAGTTTGAAATGAGGTTGAAATACACTGCTCTCAGGACCATACTGCAACAAGCATTAAAAATGCAATAGGTCTCGCCCCCGTTTAAGTTAAAGCAATTCTGTTTGTAATTAGGTGGCTTTTTAGCTTTGCTTGTATTAGTGTTTTTCAAACTTTCATGTACATAACATGCATATGTATGCATATATGTATATGTATGCATGCATTTATATTTGTATTTATATATATATATGCAGATTATATATATGTATGTATATATATATATATATATATACATATATATTCACTTAAAAAACCATAGGTTTCACACATGTTATAGTTAGCTGGACATTTCACTCGTAAAAAACCAATGAAATTCCCCCGTTATAGTTACTGCAGGCAACTATAACTCACGCGACCGCAATCCTCTGCTGATGACGTCAGATATTACATCACTGTATTTAGACACTTATTTACCCATGTCTTCTTCCATTAATCTTTAGCTATACATATATTACAAATATTTATTTTTCAGAAAGACACATATGTCATCAGTGATGTAATATCTGACGTCATCAGCAGAGGATTGTGGTTGCGTGAGTTATAGTTGCCTGCAGTAACTATAACGGGGGAATTTCATTGTTTTTTTACGAGTGAAATGTCCAGCTAACTATAACATGTGTGAAACCTATGGTTTTTTAAGTGAATTTGCAAGGTTTTTTAAATGCTAATTCGTAACTATAACGTGTGTGAAACCTATGGTTTTTTCAGTGAATTTGTACGGTTTTTTAAATGCTAAGTTATGGGTTTTTTTTTGTTTTTTTTCAGGTTTTACACCGTGCGCGCTCTGTGGGCACTCGGTGCGCTTTGCGCACCGAGCGCCCACGGATCGCAGTGCGCACAGGGTGCGCGCACCTCGCGATGGTCAGGGGGTCCTTCTGTGACCCCCTGACCAAAGCTAGGGGGTCAGGAACTGTCCACTCTGCCCCCTTTTCACGTTCTCCACCTTTGATTTTCACCCCCTCAGACTGCGAGAGACAAAATGGCGGCCGTCACTTCCTGGTTTCGACCGATTCTAATGTTTACCGACATCTAACAACCAATCAGAATTGCGCGAGGCTCATGAAAGTGCTTCGGTACAACATCCAGGGTATCTCCAAGCCTTCAATTGGCTGCCTGGTTCGCCTTGGAGGAGTCTAGCACATCTCCAGCCTCATCTATGCAGAGACCCGGGGTGTACTTGAGGTCTTTCTGTGATCCAGGATGCCGTAAACCTACAACAAGCACGTCAAGAGGAAGACCATTGCCTAAATGGTTGTTGCCTATGTCCTGAAGCGCCAGGGGCCCGCTCTGAACAGATTTGGTGGTTAGATACTTCTACATACTCCCAAAGTAATAGGATTATGAGAAAGAGGTGATTGGCAGGTAAATATTCACAATATTCCTATCTAGATGTGCCACATAGTAGGGGGGTATAATTAAGGCAAAATCTCTCACAAGCAAAATCTGACGTCACACAAATGTTGTCAAAGCCAGTTACATGTGTGCATTTTGGCTGCCGTGTGTAGAATGAATTTATATTTTTTAAAGATGAGGAACCCGACTACACTCGAGTATATAGAAAAGAGAATCCCTTTTACTTCTGGAGGGGGAGGGGGGAGTCAGGGGGGGTTAAACACGTTTTCTGATAATGTAGTTATGAAATGTTTTCATGTATGCAATTCTTACTGTGTTCGTAGGTTCAGCGGCTGATCTTCGAGGGTCATCTCGGTATGTGCTTCCAGAGGGAGGGGAATTATTTCAGACGGTGTAAGAGCCCGGTTCTATTCAACCTCCATGGCACGCACAGCTTCTGCAGCCAACGGTAAAAATAAACCGATAAAATATTGAGAAACATGAACAAAAGCGTACAGGTCCCAAAAAAATATGTCACACCTGTACCTACAGAGAAGCCTGTGGAAGATAGAAAAACCACAGAAAACAGAATATTTCTTAACTTCATAGAACACAGTAAAGAACTTGAAAAATGTGTCTGCCTACATTTTGGGGAGATACAACTCCAGAAAGGATGGGGATGGACAAACACATTTCAGATGACAGTAAAATGGCAATGCAAGGGTGACAATAAACATCATAAGGGGACAAGGGCGTTTAGCCTGCAAAGGTTTGAGTGACACATAACATATAATTGAAGATTCATTTGCTCCTAGTATAGCAAATGGGAAGAGATTCGAAACAGTGGCCAAAAAATAAGACCAACGTGTGTCGTTAAATTACACACAAAAGACTACTGTGGATAATTCATACTTACGTCTGCATTATCAGATGTCTGTTAATTACATCAAAGAAATGACTATTATTTACAGTGCTCAGAAATCACAGAACTGTGGTATGAAGTAATACATAATAAAACAAGTTAATGTATTACAGTCACAGTTTACTTTACAAACATAATTGGGGCGTGAAAACTGCTAGTGCTACCAACAGGCAGGCTCAGGACAGAGCGACCCGTCTGACTCAGGATCACTGCGGTACACCTGGAGAGCACGGAACATCTATGGGTCCCTTGTGGATAAATGTTAATGCACTTCGACAGCTGCACTGGACCTTTCAGTTTATTCCATCATAACTGGTACCAGGCTCACACTGGTACATGGCTATACTTGTGAAACCCATGTGCTATAAAAATGCTAAATAACACCATCCATGTCCTGATGCACCTTGAAAGCGTAAAACTATAGCCCAAATATCCAAGTACCTTTGTATCCATATGCCTTCTCGCTCACACCTCACTGCATCGACTGTATGAAAATGTGCCTCATCGTACCCCTCCTCCACAGACTGAATTATCTTGGCTCTCATTCTACGCTACGCTTACCTAAAGCACCACAGCGCAGCATCATACTTATAGCCGTATATGCGCTATACAAATTCAAATAGCAGAAAATCTAATCCAATATACCTCACTACATTGAAGCCCTAAACGTAAGATTACTGGATGACACCATCATTAATTGCTAAAACAACACAATTCTTCGTTAGTGACCATTTCCTTTACAAATCATAATTGTACCAGAAGTGTTCGTTCAATTACAGCAACTGAAGTGAGCAAGGGCTACAACTGCAAGAATGCATACGTTGCTAAACCCTACTCACAACACGCATGTCTCTACATTACTCTACTAGACACAGGTGTACTCGACCATACCCCGCTGTACCTCTGTTCTAAACCGCTGCGCTCAAATTAGGATGACCACATGTGGACAGTTCGTTCTTTGAGCTTGAAGCCGGTTATCATTTACACTCTCTAAACACAGGTTCAGTTCCGTGAATAGCATGTTGAGCGGGTCAGAGTTTACGACATCTCAAAATACTGGTAACCAATCAGAGACAAAGAGACATAGTCTACACATGGCGAATCCTGGTCAAAATAATGGGTTGGTTGCGGGCCTTTACACTGTCATTGGCTAAAAGAGTTCCTGTCATTTAGAAATTGGCTATCGGGATCCCGCGAAGCCGTACCGCGGCTTGTGATCGGCTGGCTAGGAGAACGTCCATTGGATGTCTGAAGCAGCATGTGCCCCTGAGCATAAATTACCTACAGCGCTTCCACTTCCGTCAGTGGGCGGGTTTGGATTGGGTGATTATGCCTGTCCGTCTCTACCAGGTCTGATGCAACGGGGACACCCGGGGACACGCAGGACCAGTGCCGGTGAGTAGACGCTGCGGAGTGGCAACGTTAGTATGAGTGGATTCCCCACAGAGGAGCTCCCGTGGTACTGTCCGCCGCCGATAGCCACCTGGCCAGTAGTGTCACTCTCTGCGGCCCTGCTGTTGTGTTTATATTTGTACTTCCTTTATTTCAACACCCGCCCTCAGGAGCACTGCGGCTCTGCGCCCGGAGTCCAGCTCAGTGCTAAAGAGCGCCTCGGAGTACAATGTGCGTGCTCTGACAAGCAAAGACGGCCGACACTTCCTGGTTTCGACCGATTCGAATGTTTACCTCTAACAACCAATCAGAATGGCGCTCGCGCACGGCAGGGTGCGCGCACGGTGCGCGCGTATAGATATTTATATGCTTTTAAATGCTATTTTCTCAGGAAATACTGAACAGATTTACACCAGACCTGCAAAAGGCACTTCCTTGACCTTATGGCTACCTCTCTGCCAAATTTCAATTAATTCTGTTCAGCCATTCGGGCTGTAGCTGTGTCTAAAGGTCCTATGGAAAAATGCATAGGGAAAACGCATTTTGGGACCCCCCTTTTTTCTCGGCCCCCGCTTGACGAATCACCCCGAGACTTTCAGGGTAGGAGCTGAACGGAGCGCCCCATTAGTTTTGAAAATTTCGTGAGGATTCGTCAACCGGCGCCAAAGTTATTCAAAATAGAATTTTGAGATTTCCTATGGAAACTAGGTTGTAACTATAACTATCTACTGGCGACCGCAGTAGATAATATATATATATATATATATTCACTGAAAAAAAACCATAGGTTTCAGAGACATTATAGTTAGAAATTAGCATTTAAAAAAGCTTTGAAATTCACTGAAAAAACCATAGGTTTCAGAGACGTTATATTTAGAAATTAGCATTTTAAAAAACCTTAGAAATTCACAGAAAAAAACATAGGTTTCAGGGGTGTTATAGTTAGCTGGCCATTTCACTCGTACAAAACCATAGAAATTCCTCCGTTATAGTTAGTTCTGCTAACTATAACTCGTGCGCCCGCAATGCACTGCTGATGATGTCACATATTGCATCATTCATGACATGGTCAGTGACATCACTGATGACATCTCAAATGACATCACTGATGACATCACTGATGACATCATCCAGTGAATGTGGTTTAGTTTGAAATTGAAATATGTATTATATACATATCAATCTGTATTGAAGATTGAGTGGATATATAACTGTCTGGATGGAGGATTTAGTAGCTGTCTGACTGTTTAAGTGAGTAATTAAAAGTGTCTCACTTAATACATGGATTAGTAACTAAACTATGTGAAAGTGTGCATTACTGTCTCTGTTGTTGTATAACATGCTGCATCAGTTGCTCACTAACTACATGAGTGTGTATATTAGTTATTGATTAGTTGGGTGAGTATTTGTATGGGACACTGAGATTGTGTGTGGTTGGATGGGGTGGGTTTAACTCTATGCATAGATGTGTGAATGGTTAATTGACTAGGTGTATTGGTTTAAGAGTGCATGTGGAAACAGTTGTTTGGGTGACTGAGTATATTTATTTGTGTGTTGGTGAGCGAATATATGTTTTAGTTGTACATCTTCAACAAAGTAAAAAAATAAAAGGCATTGTATGTGAGAAGATTTGGTGTATATAAATAAGTATATGTAAGAGTCAGTGATTGTGAGAGTAACTATATGAATGAGTGTATAATTGTAATGGTGATTTTTTACCATATTAACTATGAGTTACTATGTGTTTGAATAAATTAGGTGGTATTGGATAATTGTGTAAGTGAGTAAATGTAAGTGTGATTAATTGTTTTCATGAGTGAGTAGGATGACTGCATAACCGACTAAGATGACTGCTGATGTGTCACTGTCTATATATGTGTATAAGTGCATTTGATAGTGGTCTAATAATTAGTGACTGCATGTATAAATGATTCTGTTGTTGAATGGGTAGTTGTGTGTGTAGACTTAGGAATCAGTGAGTGGGTATGTAGTAACTGGTATTGGTGTGTCAATGGTTTCAAATATGGTACTCTGTATTTTACAGTGAGTGATGAAAGGTTATACTAGTGTATGATGAGGTGTATCAGATTGTCACGTGGATGATGTCATCAGTGATGTCATTTGAGATGTCATCAGTGATGTCATCAGTGATGTCACTGACCATGTCATGAATGATGCAATATGTGACATCATCAGCAGTGCATTGCGGGCGCGCGAGTTATAGTTAGCAGAACTAACTATAACAGAGGAATTTCTATGGTTTTGTACAAGTGAAATGGCCAGCTAACTATAACACCCCTGAAACCTATGTTTTCTTCTGTGAATATATATATATATATATATATATATATATATATATATTCATGCTCCAGATTCTCCCAAGCAAATGAGTTGCACTCCACAATGACATAAGGCAGCAAGACCTTTATTACGGGTATGAGCGTCCTTCAGGTTGCAGATATCTTAAGCAGCCATTCCTTCGTCGCCTGATGTGTTTAGAAAGTTCTCCTTTCTTTATCAAAGGTTACCGCTGGAAATGGTTCCGTGCAGGGCGGGCCTCCGTTCCCACTAAATACAGCTTAATTCCACGCCCTGAATGGGCTGGTCATATGACAGACTGCGGGACCTTGTGGGAATAGAAGTCCCAATAATTTCCTCCATTGATGATGGCACAAATTCCTGCTAAATAAATTATAAGCCCATCAATGGGCCTCCGCTGCCTGTGTCCATTCTTAATCCCATGCCATTGTTCCACCAGAAAGCTGGGTGAATCCCGAACTTCGTGGCCCCCTTACTTCGCGGGGTGGTGCCAACTCGGCAGCAGGGCCGCCGCCTAATATTCACGCTCCAGATTCGCACAAGCAAATGAGTTGCACTCCACAATGACATAAGGCAGCAAGACCTTTATTACGGGTATGAGCGTCCTTCAGGTTGCAGATATCTTAAGCAGCCATTCCTTCGTCGCCTGATGTGTTTAGAAAGTTCTCCTTTCTTTATCAAAGGTTACCGCTGGAAATGGTTCCGTGCAGGGCGGGCCTCCGTTCCCACTAAATACAGCTTAATTCCACGCCCTGAATGGGCTGGTCATATGACAGACTGCGGGACCTTGTGGGAATAGAAGTCCCAATAATTTCCTCCATTGATGATGGCACAAATTCCTGCTAAATAAATTATAAGCCCATCAATGGGCCTCCGCTGCCTGTGTCCATTCTTAATCCCATGCCATTGTTCCACCAGAAAGCTGGGTGAATCCCGAACTTCGTGGCCCCCTTACTTCGCGGGGTGGTGCCAACTCGGCAGCAGGGCCGCCGCCTAATATTCACGCTCCAGATTCGCACAAGCAAATGAGTTGCACTCCACAATGACATAAGGCACAAGACCTTTATTACGGGTATGAGTGTCCTTCAGGTTGCAGATTTCTTAAACAGCCATTCCTTCGTCGCCTGACGCGTTTCGAAAGTTCTCCTTTCTTTATCAAAGGCTACCGCTGGAAATGGTTCCGTTTTGGTCCAGATAATATAAGAGTTGATTAAATCAGCTAACGGCAGGATTTATATTCCTATCAAAGTAGTGCACCAAATTAAAGAAAATCTTCAACTGTTGCATTTTTTTCTTTAGCTCAGTGCAAATTTGGTAGGTTCTTTCACTGTAGTTTTTAAAATGTGTTGGGTCTTGAATAAAAAGGTAAATTAGAGATGCAAGTGTATACACCATCTCGAATTATCCTGCAACTCTTATTAACATGTTGCGATCCTTACTCCCCACTTAGGTTTGTAAAGATCGACACTTCAAACCTCACTGAGGAGGTCACGTGAATTTCATTTCAAAAGAGAAAAATATTTACTGTGAAAACTAAAAAAAAATGGGTTGGAATGTTTTACTCCAGCACTGTTTAAAATAGAAATCAAGTCCGGAAAGTTAGTGTGTGTGTCATTCTGGTATGTTTGGTCATCGCTGTGGGTGAGGTGCTTCGAAGCGGCCTGATGACCTGTATAGAAATACTAGTCGTTGGTATGGATAGCAAGACATTCAGCTACAAAGCCCTGTTATTCCAGCCTTGCAGGAGCCTGCAGACTCCGATCGCTTCCAGCTTGCCATGTCTCAGCACACCCTCTTTTACTGCTGCCTCACGCCCTGGCCTTAAGGAACACCTTTATGCAACCCTAAGTGGATATGAGAAACAGCTGTTGCACTTCCCGGTATGTCAAGATGTCGGAAGTGGCATTTCACAAGAGGGGGAAACTAGGTTAGGAGGGGCCTTCATTCGAATAGGCAAACAAAACATCATCTAAGCATGTTCATGTCAGCACCCAATGCAGCACACAGGCACCAAGAGATCATCTTCACTTAACATCATCAGAAGTTGGCATTCAACAAGTTAACATACTCTGTCCCATGCTGCAGAAGACCAGCATCGAGCACCTCCTGCTCAACCCTCTCTGCACCAGCCATCCACCACTCAAGAACCTCGTTTCTTGCAGCACGAGGCATCCACCAAGCGAGCATCTACTACAGAACCCCCTTCTGCCAGAGGTAGGCGTCCACAAAGTGAGCTACGCACACTGACCAACCGGCAGGAGACATTCACTAAGCCAGCAACATGCACTGACCACATCTGCAGGTAGCATCCACCAAGCGAGTGACACACCCTGACCACATCTGCAGAAGAGTCCACCAAGTGAGCAACACTCACTGATGACATCTTCAGGAGGCATCCAACAAGCAAGCAACCCACAATGACCACATCTGCAGGAAGCATTTGCTAAACGAACAGCACCCAGCAATCCTTTTCTGCAGGGCCTGGCTCGAACACCTCCTGCTTAAATATTTGGGCAGAAGGCATCTACCAAACAAGCACCTGCACTTTTTGGAGCAGGAGACACCCACCAAGCAAGCATTTTAAAACCGCTTCTGCAGGAGGCAGGCATCCACCACGCGAGCAAAACACAATAAACGGCACAAGTTAACTTAACACAAATGCGCTGAATCTTCTCCTGCAGGAGACATTCACCATGTGAGGAGTACGCTGAGAATGCCGTCTGCATGTAACAACCACAAAGCAGCCAACACACTGAGATCAACATCCAGGGGAGACATCCCAAAACACACTCTACACCCTATCTGCAGGGTACTAGACTTTAGCGATCAGCTCATCATGAAAATTACCAACCACACCAAGAATGCACCAAGTGAACGACACACACTACATCCTATCTGGAGGGTGCTTGCACTTAGCGAGCAGCACAAAATGAACATCTTACCCACAGCGAGGGTGCACTAAGTGAACAGCACACTCTACACTATATCCTATCTGCAGGGCGCTTGACCTAAGCCAAAGCCCCGACATGAAGACTACAAAGAGCCTTGAGTCAATGCCCTGTTCATGATTCTAGACTAATCTGCAGTCAGGTGTCTGTCAAGTGGTGCTCTCTACTTTCGCGCGTATTCGTAGTTACTGCTACAAGTTTCCAGCCCTACTAGGAGTGAGTTGTTACACTGTAGACTGATGACACGTTGCTACTGTTAGCGGCTAACACGGACGTGTATACAGCAAGCGCTTCACCACCCCTTCTACGCACAGATACGACACACAGCAGGAAGTGCAGGTCTGCTTCCAGATTCTAGGAGGGTGGTGGGGGAGGGGAGGTATGGAGGATGGAAGAGATCCCAGACATGCACAAAGTTCTCCTCAGAAGTACCAAGTGAACTCTTGCTCACCCCCACCCCTGTGTGCCGGGTGCAGACGGAGGCCATGTTGTTGTCTTCGTAACTAAACCACTACTGAGAAAAAACCAAAGCTAAACACTGCCGACGGAGCACGAAGCAAAACCGAGAGCATGAAATCACCTGACTGCCAGCAGCCGAAGCCAGGATCCCGAGATGACGCGGTGCCACAGGACGGATACACCGCTGGCGTGTACCTGGACTGGAGGCGGCTTCAGATGCGTGGCTCCCCCGGCAGTCGGGTCCCGGAAAACCCTGTGATTGCACTAAGCTGGGAGGAAGGAGGGAGGGTTGCAGCCCGCAGGCAATTATATCCACAATGACTAAGGCAAACATCATCAAGCGCCGAACACTAACGAAAAGTGAACATGAAGCTCTGGAGCTTGGCGACCTGTCCCGGAATCGCGCAGCAAAGTCAGGCATGCACCGGTGCCACTTGCCTGGGAGAAGGCTAACAAGCAGGCATGGCGGGGGCCGTCACCGGCCAATCTGGTGGAGACCCTGAGACCCCAGGGCCTTTGTTTATTGTTTGGCAGATGCAGTACATCTACAACAAGCGCTCGGCATGACGTATTTGCTCGGCTTTTTCTGCCGGCCTCACCTGCTAAAAGGTTTCTTGTCTTTATGGGGCCATGTGTTTGAAACACATGGCCCCATAAAGATAACAAACCTTTTGCGACCAACGTAATTCAGGCGAGCCCGTCCTAGTGGTACAGCTCAAAAAGCCGAGCAAATTCATCATGCACAGCTCTGTTCCAATGGCTGGCCACCGTTTACCATAAACGTTGACGCCAGCCAATGGAACAGAAGGGCGGGGATTAAAGCCCCTTACAGAAAATACGTTAACATTAAATGTCGCTGGCGAGACTGCGCATGCGTGCAGCCTATGCCAGGCGAGACCTAAACATAAAGTATTGCAGTGAGGAGACCCATCCTACTAAAGAAATTAAGTCTAACGAGAATGATACACACTAGAAGCTCTGTTTCTGCAACACAGAATAAAAGAAGCAGAACTTGATATTCTGAATCATCCGGACACAATAATAGAATAAGGGAAATTTGAAAGTTTAGTTATTGTATTAATGTTCCAAAATCGATACAAATCATCAGTTTCTTAAGCATCTCAGTCAAGAAAATTAAAGTATTTTGTATAGGACTACGCATTTAGTCAGAGGTTCAAATCCCAAAAGGATGGTTAAAACAAACATCAGATGCGAGGTTACAGCTTCCTACCACCATTAAATGCAGAAGGATAGTTTGATTCTCCTTTACAGCATCTAAAGATTTAAAGCAAAGAAATAAACAGAGTAAATTTTAAAGTCCTCTCAATGTGAGTCCATGAGCATGGGCAAAAAGGGCAAAATAAAACAAAACTCAATTAGTTCAGCAAAGAAGGATTCAAGGTCAACTGCATTAAAGCAGTTTCATCAGCAAAAAGGCAGTCCAAGATAAAGATTTAAAAGGTGATTATAAAATCATAGGAAAAGAGTTCTGATCTCTCCTAAAAGAAAATATAAAAATGTCTGCGCTGCATCAAAGAGGAACAAAGGTATAGCGTTGAATAGATGTATTTGTTGCCCCTCCTTTGGGGTTTCTTCTATTATGGTCCTTATTACACCTTAATGACATGGTGTCACTCCACTAGTCCGTCCATCATATGATTATATTATTATGTATGTAGGCACCAAATACATTTGGTTACTACTGAATTATTTTCCAAGCACTTCATGTGAAAGACTTGGCTTTCCGAGCCTCACAGGTTTGTCAATGATAAGAAATATACAATTTAACAGACTATAGCATCAAGTTAAAATGGATTTTCCCACCAAGGCATCTCACAGTGAACTTCGAAAGAATGTCCTTTGTTTGTAAATGAAACATATACAGAACAATGAATGCAACATTTGCAGAAATACCAATGAATTATTGTGCTTGCTAAGGGAATATTTGCAGCTCAAGAAAGAACATTTTTAAAGCTTCAAATGCATATATCAGCTTTAAATGAATTAAACTTACTTGGAATCAGATATATGCACTGAGTCATCATTTCATAATAAGAGAATAAAAATAAACATTTCACCAATGTATTATTATACAAAGTTGACTCACATTAGCAATGGCCTACTGCCAGAATTTTTCAACATGCATACATGTAAATTATTCTAAAAAATCGTTTTACTAAAATCGATTTCACATTTTTATAATTATTAAGGTCTCTAGTATCACATATGTAAGTTTAAATTTACAAACTACTTTTATTGCATAATTGCACCACACTCTATTTGTACTGCATTTGCAATGAGGGGCAATAGAACTGTTTGGCCTCATCATTAGATTCATTAGTTTTCATTAGTACATGAATAGTAAATCATTATTTAATGAGTAATCTTGTTATGAAAACCTATTAATAAGTGTTAAAGCTATTTAGCAATGTATTTTCTCCTTTTCTTGTTCTTTAATTATTTTTTTTTAGTAGTCCTCATTCAGCCAATAATCTCGTTTGGATTCCCCCTGTCTCTCTATACCAGCATGTACCAACCCTCAGGGGGGATAGAGAGAGCAGAGATTCCCCACAAAGATAATGTTGTTTCCACTTCCATCTCCTGTTCACTTTTGGGGGCCCTCGGAGTGTTACTGGGGAAGCCAGGACCAAAAGCATACTTGGCTTAATCATTGGACTCACTTGTCTTCTCCCTCCAATCCATCAGTGCAGACCAAATCCTATCTCTGCTTTTTTGGTCATACGCCATGTCTTATTCACTAATGTAAATAAGGTACTTTAAGCATTCGGTAAGGGTTTTGGGAGTTTCTGATTTCCACAGCCTGCATATCTCTCATCTCGCCAAAATTATCACATAGAACGTAAACTTAGAACTAGGTGCATTCAACTGATAATCATTCGGAAGTCCAAAAAATATCAAACTGGTACTTACTTCCATTGGTATCCCCAGCACTTCTTCCAAGAAAATGCACACCCCCATCCAATAAGATTTAATTCTTGGACACTCCATAAACTGATGTATGTCATCTGCTGCGGGATACTTGCACCTTGGACAATTATGCGTATTACCTGTGACTTTAGATAACTTTTCTGGAGACCAGTAGACTCTGTAAACCATGTACAAGTGGTTCCTCTTAAGCGATGCAGGTTTTACTACTGCCTGTAACATGCCAAACGAATCAAACCAGAGTTTCTTGACGTCTTCATCTCTGTATTCTCTACGCCATAGATTTACAATTTCAGTTTCTACATTATCCTCAGTTTCCAGAAGGGCCCATTACCAGAAAGATATTTCTTTCTTCTATTTATCTGTTCTTGTCACTTGATCCAGTTTCGGGTTTTCCTCCTCCTGGGACCAGTTTTGAGTCACCCACCAAGAGGACAACTGATAATATTTGAACCTGGTTAATGTCCCTCTTGTAAGGTCATTGAGCACTTCCCAGCTTACAAAACTAATTCCTTTTTTAGATCTGTCCAGTAATTTATACCTCCCATTTTCAAAGACTTGCTGAGTTGATCTTTCAAGCATTCAGGAGTGCCGCATAGTATGGAATCTTCATTCTCTTTCTTATGAAAACCCAGGTTTCTAAAGCCGCCCTTAAAATCTTTAGCCTTACTTTCTAGTAAAACTTTGGATCTCCGTATTTAAAGAGAAAATGTTGCTGACCTTGACACACACCTTTTAACATGGCATCAAATAATAATCCTAATGACGATCTAGCGGTCTTACTAGCCAACATACGATTTTTTTTAAATGGAAGGCATAACAATAGGTAAGTAAATCCGGTAGCGCCAACCCACCCGCATCGACCCTCTTCTAAGCTTTTTCAAGGCTATTCTTGGGCCTTTCGCGGACCAAATGAAGCTACCTATTTTTCCCTGTAGCTTGGCTATATCTTCTTTCCTGAAAGCTAGGGGGATAGAATTATAGAGGAAAGTAATTTTTGGTAAGATAATCATTTTTACGAGGTTTACCCTCCCATAGATATTTAGTGGGAGGTTTGCCCATCGTGAAAGTAAACTCATTACCTCCTTACTGACTCGCTACAGGAATATCCTTCAGTTTCTGAGTTAGCTGTACACCTAAGTATCTCATTTGATTTTTGACTCCCTGGCTTCTCACCCCCTGGTTCCACTCCATAATTTCTGTTTTTCCCCTATTAATCTTATACCCTGAAACCTCGCCAAATCTCTCTGCCTTCTCCGTTAAACTAGGAATTGCTTCTTAGGGGTTTGTCGTGTAAAGAAGCAGGCCATCTGCATATAAAGCTAGTTTAATTTCTAACTCGCCAAAGCTAAAAAGAGAAATTAGAATATCTGCCCTGAGCCAGTTAGCAAAAGGCTCAATATACAAATCGAACAAGAGCGGGGACATAGGACACCCCTGCCTTGTACCTCTTGTAATGCTAAACCAATCTGTTAGGTCCCCATTCACCAGCACCTTTGCCTTGGGGCTAAGGAATACATTTTTCACCGTCTTAACCAAGTTTCTCGGGAAGCAGAAACATTTTAATTTCTCCCAGAGGTATGCCCAGTTCACTTGATCAAAAGCTTTAGCGGCATCTATTGCCACTACAGTTAATGGGACCTTTTTAACTTCTGCCATATCTATGACCCCCATTATCTGAAAAGTTAATTCGTAGAGCTGCCTCCCTGGTATTAAACCCCTCTGGTGAGAGTGGATGACCCCCTTTATAACCTTTGCAACCCGTGATGCCACTATGCCTGAGAATACTTTATAATCTATATTTAATAAGGATCTGGGTCTATATGAATCAATCGTCTGCGGATCTTTATTCGTTTTTAGAATTAGCGTAACTGTGGCTTCTGCCCATGAGCTAGGTGGATTTTCCCCATCTATATATATTTTATTAAACATAGTTTTTTAGAATTGGCACTACTTTATCCAAAATGCATAAATACAACTCTACTAGCAGACCGTCAGGTCCTGCTGCCTTTCCCCTTGCCATTTTTTTGCACTGTACCCTTACTTATTCTTCTGTAATGCCTGCTTCTAGAGATGTCTTCTGTTACTCTGTCAATTTGGGGAGTGTTATCATTTTTAACCAGTTCTCTATATTCTCTTGTCCTGGCATTATATCTGTGCTATACAGTTCGCTCATAAAACAACAAGCTTCTCCACGAATATCTATGTCCGCTTGAATGATTTCTCCTGATCCTCTTTTTATTAGATTCCTTATTGTATTCCTGGCCCTATCTGCCTTAGCTTTCCACGCCAGTAGGGAACTGCACTTCTCCCCATATGTGAAATGCTGAAGCTTACTTGTTTTCCATCTATCTAAAAGATTCTTATCTAGCTGTGCCTGAAACTCAGCCTGCAAACCCTCCAGCTCTTTCGCTAATACTTGTACTTTACCTAGACCTTCCATTGATGCTTTCTGCAGTTCTTCTTCTTTTTCCTTAATCTCGCTGTTTTTTTTGTCTCTTCATCCTGTTTCATAGCTTTTCTCCTCCCCGCCATTATGGACCTGATTATCCCCCTTGAATACGCTTTAAAAGCCTCCCAAACTATCTGATCCTTAGCTGTGCCCATATTGAATTGAAAATACTCATCTGTTTTTTCCCCCAACTCATAGATCACTTATTCATTTAATAATATCGTCCTATCTATTGTTCACCTCCTCTGCGCCTCTTTCTGCTGAAACCTCAGAGTCATGGCCACTGCTGAGTGATCCGATAATATCGTGGGGATATGATTTACTGTCTCCACCTCTGTGAACAACTCCTGATCTATAAGGAAGTAATCTATCCGTGAGTGGTGCCTGTATTTTTTGCTATAAAAAGTTAAATCTCTAGTTTCCCCCATCTTACTACGCCAAATGTCCAACAAGTTGAATTCTCTCATCATATTCTTTAAGCTTGCATATGTTTTTGGGGGACTATTACATTTTACTTTCTAGGTGCGGTCTATTTCTTTATGTAGAACTAAATTAAAATCACCTCCCATAACAATCGGTGCTGTTGTGTTTAACAAGCAAACTTCAAGTTTTGAAAGTGCTCCCGGATTATCTTCATTTGGCCCATAATATACTGCACACACCAAGGGTCTGTCCTGAATCAATACAGTAGCCACCAACCACCTACCTGATTGGTCTGTCTTGTATTTAACTAATTTTATTCCTGCATTGCTTCTTATAACTATGGCCACTCTTTGCTCAGAACAGAGCACCTCCTTGACCCATCTTACTTTACTATAGCTCTGTCTGCATTCTTGTGCTTCTAAATGAGTCTCGTGTAAAAAAATAATGTGTGCCTCACTATTCTTTAAAAATTCTGTTACCCGAAACATCTTTCTCCTATTCATCAGCCCATTCACATTCCATGTTAATAGTTTGATTTGTTAGACCTATCCATATTTAAAGCTATTGTCCTTATAACATCCTGACTTCTCCAATCTTGGGTCCAACTCAACCATGAGGACTACATTTTTTTCTTTTTTTCCCCTTGCTCCCCACACCCTGTGCGCCCCCCCCTCCCTCCAGGAAACCCCCTTTTTACACCTCTGGCGGTTCAAACCGCCATTCGTGACCCTCCCATCCCAGCAGGAGGCATTAACACAAAAAAAGAAGAAACACCCTATTTTTCTCTGTTAAATAAACAGTATCTATCTCTACCGACGATATCCCCTTTCTAACCTCATATGCCTATATTAAACTCATCTCTACATCTGAGTCAAGAAAGTGACCACACCCTCTGGACTACTAATGTTATGCATTTTATTTTGCCACTTATTTTTAACATGGCTGGGAATTTCATTTGGACCTGGGCACCCCTACATCTCAGTTCAGTCATTCTGGTCCCCAGCTCCTACTGCCTCTGAGCCGTTCTTTTCCCAAGATCCGGTCTAATTTGGTAACTGAATGACTCGTGTTTTAATAACGCCTCTTTCAGTGCTCTCCCCAGTACTAGCTCTTTTACCGCGTACATGAGGAAGTTTATCAATATTTTCCTCTGCGCCTTTCTGGCTCGGTTTAGCTTGAAAGGGTCTCTGTGGACTGTCTGTATCTCTTTCTCCAGCTCTATATCCGATCTGTCCGTAAGGATTCCTTCTTTCAACATTTTACATATGAAAGCCTTAATATCTCCTCCTTCTGCACCCTCCGGAACTTTAAGGACTCTTAAGTTGTTTCGTCTAGCCAGCATCTCAAGCCTCTCCATTTCCTCTTGCAGAGTTCTGCTCTGTGCTTTTAATTTTTCTAAGTCTTTGGTATTCTCTGAAACTACTTCTGACAAGATCATCACCTCACTTTCCAAAGCCCCAGTTCGCAAAGTAATGTCATCCAGCTTTCCTTTCGGGACATCACATTTATCATGAATCCCTTTCTGATTTATCTCAGAGATCTCAAATTTCGAGAGGATATCTTGTCTCAAGCTCAAAAACATCAGTTCAACCTGACTCTTTGCCCCCTCTACTCCTTGCATATTTTCCATATTTTCCCCCACCAAGGTACTGCCACTACCTTGAGGTTGGCTAACACTTGGGGTTGACACAATGGGAAAGGTGGCTGTGGTAAGGAGGGAATTGGCATTTCTGTCAGCCCCCTGGATTTCACACTGGTCATCACACTGGCCATCCCCGCTTTGTTCATTTGCTAATGAGGCAAATCGATTTTCCAACTGCAGGGGGGGCGAATTTGGGGTAACCTTATTTCCTCCTCCTTTGGGCGCTGCAACATGCTCCATTATTTTAAAATAAGAGGTAAGGGACGGGGCAGGTTTTCTCAGAATATGCGTTGCCTTATTACCACACCGTTTTAGTCTCCCCCCAGATTTTGTCGCTTTTCTTTTTGGAGAAACTGGTACCACCACCTGTTCTCTGCCCACGCTAGTTTTACTGCCTCGGGGTGAGACCTTAGCTGACATCTGTTTTTAGCTGGGTTGGGGGGGGCTCCCTTATTTGTAAGTGCATTAAGAATGCCCCTGCCTGCCCCCTCCAGTGCCTCTCACCCCGCCCGTGGGCCATCTATTCCTTCTCTGGCTATGGCATCTCCCCCCTCTCCCTGCTTCTCCCTCTCTTTATCGCCGTGAAATGCCTTTGAGAGCGAGTCCCTTTCCATCGGCAAAGCCGCTATTCCCTTGATTTGTGAATTTTGCAGGCTCCTGCGTCTTACTCCTTCCGATAGCAAGTCCGGGCTGAGTATTTCACCACGGCCTCTGCCACGACTCTTCCTGGGCTTTCCACCACCCTTACGGGCAAGTGTCTTGTTCTGACACTGCCTCCCCCGGCCCGAAAGCCAACCAACGCTGAGGCTGACCTTGTCTTCCACCAGAGGAAATATGGATTTTTCTGGTCAGTTATGTCCCCTATCTTGGACCCCAACGGTTCTATGTGCATGTTACAAGTACATGTATGTTCCCTCCAGTTCCAGTTATGAAGACGCAAATACATGTGCGTCCACCGTTAACATGTCCTCTGTTGATCCGCCATGAATGGGCCGGATATTCCATTCCTAAGTACGAAAGGCCACCGCCTTTATATGGTTCACTTATGCCATTTTACAGTCCAGGCAAGTAGGCCCTGATTCTGTCATCAAGCTTTTCTTGCTTTCTGTCTCTGAAGCTCCAGTCCGAGCCTGCATCTGTGACCATGAACTTTGTCTCATTCTCTGCGCGGCTCACGAAGCCTGACATCAGCTTGCTGCCTGCCAAGAACTGTATTTCACCTTCGAAATTATCTGCTCCGTTCCCTGCCCGATGCATTCCTGTCTAGTAGTTTAAGTAAACATTCTTCCAGCTACCGAGCAAAGGCTCGGCTTCTCTGTCCTCATGCAAGTAATTCATAGCCCTGTTACCATAGAAGGTTTCTGCCCCTTGCATCTCATATAGACACTTAGACACTTAGACGCTTGTGCACGCACACACAGTCAGTATAGAATAGATTTTGTCCAAGAGACTTCCCTTTGTGGATAACATAGTTCTTTAAACATAGGATGTTAGATATGATTTGGGATTAGGTTGACTTGACCCCCCAGACTTTTCGTCTCCACATGTAGAGCTAAACGTCAAGTCCCCTTCACCCCCTAGTTGCACGTCAATCACACGTCATGCTGCTGCACACGCATCTATGCCAAGTATAATCTTATAGATCCACCTATATATGACATCATAACCAATTATGTTCCTTTTTACTCCTCATTACGCCCATTTTCGGTTACGCAGGTGAATCGTCATCTTCCTTATCAATTGTTACGCCTACCGCATTCGCTTCATTGTATTGTATGTTCTATAAAAGTCATTTCTTGTCAATCATGTATGTACTTCACTTCCTGAACCTTCGTGGTGACGGAACTTGGAGCAACCGATTATAATCGTTCATTGGAATAAAGCCCATTCCGAACCTCTAATACCACGGATTCTGCCTCTTATTTACTGAGCTGTTTTATTATGTTTCTGAACCAAATTAAGTCCCGGTAATTAAATTATTTACCACATGAATGGCGCCCGAACAGGGACACTTTCTCATCTCACGCGCCGGCGGTGAGTTGCAGGCCCGGTCTCCTGCCACAGCTGGACGGACAATAACGCGTACCAGCAGGATTTCCTGTATCTCCCTCCGGTCAAGCGGGGGCGACTGAGGCTGCGATCAACACCCAGACGAGGCGGTGAGAAGTGCGAAGTATCCCGACCAGAGCCTAGCTGAGAGAGCAAGATCCGAGGTATACAGAGGCCCACCAGTTTCCGAAGTCCCAAGTCGAGTCCAGTCTCCGCAGTGTTCGAGTCGAGTCCAGTCCGGTTCAAGTTCAGTCCAGTTTCCGAGGCCTTCCGTTTCCGAGCTACCCGGTGAGTACCATTACTGGGGAGGCTTTCTGACGTGCACATAGTTTGTGCCGGTCAAGACGGGTTTGGGTACACAAATCCGGTCTGCACTGTTTCAGCAGTGTATCTGTACTGTTTAGCAGTATATCAAGTATATAATTCAGTTAATGTCGAGTATTATGTTTAGTGATTTAAGTTTTCCTTAGATCATCATCATTATTGATTGTTCAGGTAAATGTTAAATGTTAAATGTTTTAAGTACGTTCTGCATATTGTAGTATGAATGACTGTTCGTTATCGTGGTTACTGTATTAAGTTTTGTTTTAAATCAAGTATCAGATTAGTTCTCAATATGCCGCTCTTTTCGAAATTAAGACAGATCACAACTAGAAAAGGGGTACTCGAAGAAGCTGTTCCTATTCCTCCTAGGGACACTCCAGGGTACTTCATGTATCATAAACACGGCTTAGACGCTATATTATTTCTTGATTTATGGGTAGACTACACTAAGGAATTACCAGAAAGTCAGAGGTGGCCCGTAGCGGGGACCTGGGATGCAGAGTGCATCGTGAAAGTAGAGGAAGAACTATGGAAAAAGAAAGCTAGACAATCACAGAAAGACGCCATTGAATTATGGCGTAAAGAATCATATAGACGTACAGAAAAAGCATGTAGACAGGAAGAGAAGAGTAAAGAGAATTCCAATGAAGTCCGAGAAAATCTATTAATTGAAGAAGGTGCACGAGTGAAATCAGAACAAGTAGACAGACAAAGAAATGCCCTTATGAATGGTATGTATCCCCTTCTGGCCGAAGGATTACCTAAGGCTACTCCAGAGATACCGAAAGACTTGCCAACCCCATTATTTCCAATAAAGGTACATCCTAAGGGGCATCCTAGAACCGCAGAAGATGTTTTTCTTTCCTCATATTTAGATGACGCAGCTCCCGAGTATGCTAATTCCGCCCCACATAGACCGCCTGTCAGGGAGGTTCAACGCCAAGATCCGGTACCCGTATCTCTACAGCAACGAGTTCCGGCAAGCACATCTGTTTCTACATCTGTCCCTGCAGATACTTCTATAGCTGTGTCCACACCTATAGTTGCTGTATCGCGTTCAACGAATCCTTTCACGCCCGACACCCCAGATGGGGCTACGGGAGGTACTAGCAACACTTTTTCTACGCCACCCAGAATAAATAAACTTACGTTTCAAGAGTCAGCACATTCACGTACCCCCAAACTCATAAATGCCCGTACGCTTAAGGAACTTCTTATAGATTGTAGATATGACCCTGTGCCCGGAAAAGAGGACGAAATGACCCTAGCATCATTACGTATCAGACGAGCCGCAGTGTATTTAGGGAAATTACCAGGAATGACTGCACATCTAGATAATATATACCATTTTGTCCAAACCGGGCGAGATTCTGAATGTATTAACAGAGCTATGGAATACCAGAAAGTGGAAATACAGGGGGAACTGTTGCGTTTCCTCATAAATTGTGTGATCAGGAATCAAGACCGACCGGGGGTAGACCCGGAAGCAATGCAGATTCTTACCAGGTGGAGCCAGAATATATCAGAAGGGAGACATGATAAGCAAAACTGTATAATAGCCATGTGCCGAAAGATCCGTAAAGAAATAGAACGCCTACACGAAGAAAGATTAGCGGTAGACCAGTTCGAACAAAGCGAGGAAGAAGGATCAGGACTGCCCACAGGACAGTCAGACACTATAGCCTATGTAGGTAGAGGAAGATCTTGTAATAGTAATAGATGTCTTATTGACCCGATACGTTCGATATGTCCAGACAATAACAGGAGTTTCCCAACACCCATAGTCCATATAAGGTCTAACGAGCATTCGTTCCAAGCAGCTGACAAATCACTCCGAGAACGAAGGGGTTATCATTTTCTCGATTCTATGGATGAACAAGAATTAGCCAGGTCAGCTGTCCATTGGGTTGACAGTCCCGGAAAATATAGTGATGATACAGTAGCACGCACATTTTTGAATCTCACCCCAGATGAACAGCGTTTAGCTGGGATTTATATGATTCAACAACTCCTTATACTATATCAGAGTCAGCATTCGGACCCTGGTCCCTTACCTGATATATTGACTGAATTACTCATGAATAGATGGAGAGGTTCAGGTACTAAATTAATTAAAGAAATACTAGAATCAAGAAAGCAATACATTCTTTTTGTATGTTCAGAACATGTTTCACTACCCATTAAGGAAAGAACCACGTATTACATGGACAGACAGAATCCTCTACGAGAAGTACACCCAATAAAGGGCGAGGACAATGAGTTTAAACGTGTATATGTATATACGCCCATATCGAAAATAGAATTGTTGGAAATGAAGAAAGTGGTACCCAGTCATGACAAAGACCCAGCGGGTTTTCACCGAGAAATTAAAGACATGTTACTCATGGGAGAGTATACCTATCCCGACATTATGACAATATTAAAGGTATTAATGCCTGCTGGCATTTATGAGAAACTCAGGGAAAAAGAGTGGGAGGTAGGAGACCAAAAAATAGAATGGTCAGTATTAGAAGCAGAAGAAAAGGCCCGAACTGCAGGAGCAGGACTTGGGGATAAAACTAAAGCACTACCAGGTTTATTAGTACAGGTACTGCCACGTTTATTAACTACGAAAAAGGAAGATTGGGGTACAATTTCAGCCTGTAAACAGAAGCAAGATGAAGACACTAGTGATTACTATGCCCGATTTGAAAAATGTTTTGGTATAAATAGTGGCATAAAAGCAAGTAGCGAATCATACCCACATCTGTTTGTAACAAAATTAGTAGAAAATGCCCTGCCCCAAGTAAAGAATAGAGTATTAAAATTCGAGAGTACCTGGCAAGGTAACACTCCATCACAAATGTTACAAATGTTACAGTACCATCACAATAGAATTAGAGAGGAACAAGAACATGAACACAGACGCATGAAAGACACAAAAATGAAAATGCTAGTTTCTCAGACAGTTCCAGTTGAAGGACATAAAAAGGGTACGACACATTCTGGCGATTCAGCGGGACCTGTAAAAGGGACATGCAACTATTGTAAACAACTAGGTCATCATGTACACGATTGTCCAGTCCTGAAGCGTAATATCGCCACGGGCATTACAAAAGAAAGACCACGGCCACTTAGACAGGATCAGAATGAACAAGGAGCCTTGCAGCATGCACAGTCCATGCCAGCTCCACAACAGACCATACAGTTTGTGCCAGCTGCACCAGCGCTGCCCGTTGCTGCCACACAAACCACGACACGACAACTGTACCAGACCGCACAGTACGACTATCCTGATTACCAACGATACGCATGAACCAGCCTAGAGAGGGAAGTTGACTTACCCCTTATCGAGATCCCTGTAGATCAAGAAGGACCTTATGTACATAGTGAATTGTTAGGCCAAGACAGAAAATTTTTACTCGATACAGGGGCAAGTCGAACGACCATAAAACGTAGTGAAGTTCCAGGGGCACCCCTCTCAGGCTCTCAGAATATCTCCCTTGGTTTTTCAGGAAAACCTATTGTTAATGAAGTGTCACAACCTCTTCCACTTACGATAGGACCTTTGACCCGAACTACCGATTTATTGCTTACTAAATCATGTCCAGAAAATCTGTTAGGAATAAAAACACTGAAAGCTTTAGGAGCCATAATATGTTGTTCTCCGGAAGGAGTAAGATTGTTTTTACGTGATTTTAAAGGTCACTATGTATCTAGAGACATGGATCCCCGACTGCAGACTTTACCTACACATCTATGGGCACAAGGCCCTACTGATGTTGGTTGCATGAATATTACACCATATCGAGTCACATTAAAGGCAGGAGTGGTACTACCACGAATGCGACAATACAAGTTACCCCCAGATGCTGTAGTGGCTTTGCTGCAAATCATTGACGAGCTCATTGCCCAAGGAGTGGTTGTGGAAACAGACTCCAATGTATGTAATTCACCAATAATCCCGATTCTTAAACGAACAGATCCAAAGGCCCTGCCAGTATATCGATTGGTTATTGATCTGCGCGAATTAAACAAGTGCATTGTGCCACAATTCCCTGTGGTCCCTGATATCTCGTCATTATTGACAGCCATTGATTCCGAAGCAACATTCTTTACTGTAATTGATCTTAAAAACGCCTTTTTCAGCGTCCCAATAGATCCGGAAAGCCAATATTTGTTCGGATTTAGTTTAAATGGACGTAGCTTTAAATTCTCACGCGCACCTCAAGGATTTACAGAAAGCCCCAGCATCTATAGCCAAGCACTGAAACGAGAACTTGACAGTATCCACATGCCAGTTAACACTGCCTTGCTTCAATATGTCGATGATCTGTTGATCACCGCTAGAAGCGAACCCGAATGTGAGAAAGCATCACTGACAGTTTTACAATTTCTAGCTGAAAAGGGACACAAGGTGTCCCCTTCTAAGCTGCAATTCTGTGTCCAGCGAGTTATTTATCTTGGACACTCGCTGTCCAAGGAGGGAAGGCAGCTTACACCCGACCGCATTCAGTTAATAGCTAACATTCAAATACCCAAGACACAAAAGGAGGTGCGGGCTTTCATAGGCCTCACTTCATACTGTAGACAGTGGATCCCTCAATATGCATTTCTAGCAAAATCGCTCATTCAGTTGACAACACAGGAGGCAGCCACATCGACTGTTCTCCCTTGGACTCAGGAACATACACAAGCTTTTGAAAGCCTAAAGAAAGCTTTATGTCAAGCACCTGTTTTAGCAACGCCATGTTACAGAAAACAGTTTACACTCTTTGTTACAGAGCGCGAAGGTACTGCCTTGTCAGTACTCACACAGGAACAAGCAGGAGCACACAAACCATGTGCTTATTTTTCTAGTACATTAGATCCAGTAGCTCAGGCTCTTCCTGCGTGCCTGAAATCAGTGGCAGCGACAGCTTTAGCAATACGACAAAGCGATGCCATAGTGTTAGGACATCCATTGACAGTTCAAGTACCACATGCGGTAGAGGTTCTTGTAAATAGAACGCAAACACAACACTTGACTATAGCGCGACTTACAGGGTACGAACTTACATTGTTCCAGCCACATATAGAAATCAGACGCTGTAACACATTGAATCCTGCCACACTTTTGCCAGTAATCGGAACAGACCCACTAGCCCATGACTGTATTGAAGTAATACTATAACGACGAAACCCAGACAAGACTTAACCGATGTCCCATTGTCAGATCCAGACCTGACATTGTATGTAGATGGTTCATGTATGAGAACAAATACAGGAGAGTTAGTGGCTGCTTACGCAGTCACAACAGATACTGAAGTCATTGAAACAAATCATATAAATACTTTGTCAGCTCAAGCCGCAGAGCTCATCGCTCTGACACAAGCCTGTATTCAAGCCACAAGTAAAAAAGTCAATATATACACTGATTCACGTTATGCATTCGGAGTTGTACATGACTTCGGCGTGCTGTGGCGAGAGAGAGGTTATTTAACTTCCCACGGTGCCCACATTCAACACGGACCCCTCATTCATGCTTTATTAGATGCGATACATCTACCGACTGCAATATCAATTATGAAATGTAAAGCTCATACGAAAGTCACTGATATCATTTCTCAAGGCAATGATCTAGCCGACAGAACAGCTAAACAGACTGCTCAAACACAAACATCCGACATGACAAAGATAATAGTCCCGACGCCGACACATTGTATGACAGTTAAAGATCCTACTTTTGACGTAATTGACATCCAGACACATGCTACACCAGATGAAATAAAGAAATGGACCGAATTAGGAGGGATCCAAACGGATCAAGGATGGATTATGAAGGAAAAGTCTGTGTGGTTCCTTCCTGATTCAATGGTCCAAGTTATAATTAACACTATACATAGTCCAGCACATCTAGGAGAAAAGGCTATGCTAGATAGCATTCAATACATTTGGTTCAATAAACATTTACGAGCAGCAGCCAAACAAAAGGTCCGTACCTGTATGATCTGTTGCCAGTTCAACCCAGGAAAAAGCGTTCCCGTAGAACAGGGTGGATTTCATCCTCCTGATCACCCTTTTGAAGTCCTCCAGATGGATTATATCCAGATGGAACGATGTCGAGGATTCAAATACGTTCTCGTAGTTGTTTGTGCTCTTTCCCGTTGGACGGAGGCATACCCGGTTTCAGATTACACTGCCCCGACTACTGCCAAACAGTTGGTTCGAGAATTCTTCCCACGATACGGTTTACCACGTGTTGTTCACTCAGATAACGGCCAGCCGTTCTCATCCGAATTAATGAAACATGTTTCACTTTTGTTAGGTTATCAGTGGAAATTCCACTGTGTCCGACACCCTGAGGCAGCAGGTCTCGTAGAAAGACATAATCAGACTCTGAAAATAAGATTATCCAAAATATGCAGAGAGAAAGGTGTCGACTGGGTAGTAGCATTACCAGTTGCACTCTTTTACACAAGAATGGTAGCACACTCTCGAACAGGGCTATCCCCGTATGAAGTGATCTTCGGCAGACCACCAAATATGTGGGGGACGCCTATGCCACGAAAAATAACTGATATTGACTGTAATATGCTGACAGATTACTTAGCTTCCTTGATGTCTGCACTACAATCTTGTCGTTCACAGGTAGCTGCAACCTTTCCCGACAACACTGAGGTGAAACCCCTTGACGTAGTTCCGGGGGACCTCGTTCTTGTGAGGAATTTCGACCGAAAGACTCAGCTGGAGCCCAGGTGGAGATCACCCAAATTGGTCCTGCTCACCACAAGGACAGCCGTGAAGATCGAAGGCAGAAAAGGATGGGTGCATTCAAGTCATATCAAGAAATTTCATGGACTTCCTTCGGATGTGAATAGCCCCCCTCGTGTGTCTTCACCCATTGACTCAAAACTACCTTTGGCTGAGACCAACAGCAAGGAACTCTATAAACTAAAACTAAGGCCTAGACCGTCGGACGATTTGATTGTTTAAGTCCTCTCCAAGGTGAAGCGGTTGAATCTGTCTCCGACATGTATCCCTTAGACCTGAATCATGGAAAATCGCGAAAAATGTTGAAGCGACATGCGTACTGTAAATCATTGCGTAGCCATTGCATAATGACGTTATTAATTTTGTTTCTCTTGAGTCTTTTAATAATTACTGCAAGTATATTGTTGCACATATATTATCCTACTTCTAGACCTGTTTACAATGTTACTGCTGAACATTCTTTTAGTGAATTATCTCCGCTTGAGTTGTCTTATAGATTTGCGCTGCGCAATAACACTTTTATTAGTATGTTACATCACTCCCATCAGGTTAGCAATGCTACAAATTGTTGGATATGTGGCCGACTCCCTCCCTATCAGAATTATAAAGGAATTTTACCTCTCTTTCCATACCCGTTCACACACAACGGCTCCTGTGGAGCATGGTTTAGTTTAATTAATTCTCTAGATTCGAATTCTGCAGTTTATCAAGATAACTGGGTATGGGGAAATTTGAACTTAATTTTACTTAAGGTCTGCTACCCCAACAAGAAGGGACTTCCCCAGAGAACAGGAACTGATCTAGAAAACGAAGTGTATGGATTAGGTAATTTCACGCTTAATCTTATGATCCTAAATGTCGAATCCGAAACTACTCCAATTTTGCCCGCTATGTCAATATTTCCAGTAAAGGGTGAACTATGTGTAAGGAAAAATGGTTCCATACATATGGGCCATAGTAAATGCACGACTGTAGTAGAGTTTAGTGATCAAGGCAAGTCCACATTTAGAGCTTCCCGCCATTCCTATTACATATGTGGTCAGACGGCATATGTACGTTTGCCTCTAGACTGGGACGGTACTTGCTATATTGGATTCCTTTTGCCACCTGTTTTTTTAGCTCCTCCTGATTATCACAGAAATATTCATTTAGTAAATAGTAGAGTAAGGAGAGATCTCCCAATAGTCGATTACACTGAAACAGCATGGGAAAAATACACAGATTTCAATAAAGGTCTCTTTCCCTATCTAGGTACTGTTACTAATAGTAAGCTGATACGTAGATTAACTAGAACCCTTGAAGCAGTAGTGAATGAAACTATTTCCGCTTTAGGCAATTTAACAGAAGAGCAGTCTGCTATGCGGATTGTTGTGCTTCAAAATCGTCTTGTCCTTGACGTCATCCTGGCCGATAGGGGCGGAGCTTGTAGGGTCATCGGATCAAGCTGTTGCATATTCATACCAGAAAATTCGCCATCTGTATATAAGGCCATAACCCGCCTTCATAAGATTGTAAGCCAGATACACCAGAATCCAGGCACCTGGACTTGGTCCGGTTGGTTTTGGAGCGTGATATCAGCCTGGGGATGGAGAGTTCTATCCTTCCTAGGTATTGGCCTTCTCATATTATTCAGTTGCTGCTTATGCCTGCAATGTGGACCAGCGATTTGTGGTCTGTGTGCCACATCGTGCATTCCACATCAAGATTTTCATTCAAGATCCCGGAAGAAGAAAGAAGAACAAATGATGCTATATGAACAGATCAATGGATTAATGAAGATTGATATCTCTTGACGGGCAAGTAGGGGACAAGGAGGGAATGTGGAAATATGGATTTTTCTGGTCAGTTATGTCCCCTATCTTGGACCCCAACGGTTCTATGTGCATGTTACAAGTACATGTATGTTCCCTCCAGTTCCAGTTATGAAGACGCAAATACATGTGCGTCCACCGTTAACATGTCCTCTGTTGATCCGCCATGAATGGGCCGGATATTCCATTCCTAAGTACGAAAGGCCACCGCCTTTATATGGTTCACTTATGCCATTTTACAGTCCAGGCACGTAGGCCCTGATTCTGTCATCAAGCTTTTTTTGCTTTCTGTCTCTGAAGCTCCAGTCCGAGCCTGCATCTGTGACCATGAACTTTGTCTCATTCTCTGCGCGGATCACGAAGCCTGACATCAGCTTGCTGCCTGCCAAGAACTGTATTTCACCTTCGAAATTATCTGCTCCGTTCCCTGCCCGATGCATTCCTGTCTAGTAGTTTAAGTAAACATTCTTCCAGCTACCGAGCAAAGGCTCGGCTTCTCTGTCCTCATGCAAGTAATTCATAGCCCTGTTACCATAGAAGGTTTCTGCCCCTTGCATCTCATATAGACACTTAGACACTTAGACGCTTGTCAGTATAGAATAGATTTTGTCCAAGAGACTTCCCTTTGTGGATAACATAGTTCTTTAAACATAGGATGTTAGATATGATTTGGGATTAGGTTGACTTGACCCCCCAGACTTTTCGTCTCCACATGTAGAGCTAAACGTCAAGTCCCCTTCACCCCCTAGTTGCACGTCAATCACACGTCATGCTGCTGCACACGCATCTATGCCAAGTATAATCTTATAGATCCACCTATATATGACATCATAACCAATTATGTTCCTTTTTACTCCTCATTACGCCCATTTTCGGTTACGCAGGTGAATCGTCATCTTCCTTATCAATTGTTACGCCTACCGCATTCGCTTCATTGTATTGTATGTTCTATAAAAGTCATTTCTTGTCAATCATGTATGTACTTCACTTCCTGAACCTTCGTGGTGACGGAACTTGGAGCAACCGATTATAATCGTTCATTGGAATAAAGCCCATTCCGAACCTCTAATACCACGGATTCTGCCTCTTATTTACTGAGCTGTTTTATTATGTTTCTGAACCAAATTAAGTCCCGGTAATTAAATTATTTACCACAGCACGCCTCCAGCTCCCCTGCTGATGCTCTGTATCCTGACCCATATAACCGGCTGAGAAAATTCCTATCTATTTTTAGAGGTTTGTCATGTTTATTTTGTGTTGTCCGTTGCTATCCAATCCGTTTCACATGCTTGGAGGCTGAATCTTCATTAGGAGTATCACTTAATTCAGCTTATGCTTTGCGCCGCTCCGGGAGCTCCCGCGACCGGCGTCAACCTGCCGCCATGTTTCCCCGATTGAATCAAAACTATTTTCTCCTTTTCTAACTCTTTCAAGCACCCTTTTACAGTGCTGTTACTTCACTTGTCTCTATTGCTGTATCACTTTGTTTATTTTGTGCAAAGTGCACATTCAGGTTTTTGTGTCTACATCAATAAAAGTGCCATGTTAAGTGTTTTTGAATTTTTAGGGCTATCACCGGCATGGGAGATTAAGTGATTTGTCCAAAGTCACAGGATGCTGAATCTCGGACCTGGCTCCCAGGGGGCGGTACTAGGATTTTTGGCGCCTGGGCAGAAAGGAAATATGGGAGGCCTCTCTAATTTGCAAATAGCCTGACACATTCAAGGCTGTTTTTACTTGGATAGATGACCCTGCACCTAAAGCTGCTTTGCACAGACCCCTCGCAAGCTGCAGCCCCTTCCTCTCAGCCACCTACAAGCACCTCTTTACAGCTCATATAGGGCTAAAGATGTGAGGTTTGCTTGTAGGATGAGAGGGTTCAAACTGGAGGGTTCTAAACTATGAGACAATGGGTCTCCCATGGTGCTTCTTTATGTGCAGCAGGGTAAGAAGTCTGATGAGAGAGAAACCTGCCAGATGTGTCTCCTTCAACTGGGACCAAAGGTGGGGTTCACCTTCCCCTAGGCCTAGCTACACCAGAGTATCAAGGCCTAGGGGAGGGATGGCCCTTGCATGGGCACAAT